>NC_089228.1:34109175-34812611 GCF_963924675.1 Phocoena phocoena | reverse complement strand
GATGTAAAATGCATGTTCAATGGGCCACAAAACAGGCAACTCTGTCACATGGTTTAAATTAAACAATTTATAAGCCAGAATTACTTCCCCATACCTCCACATGTGAAGATTTTTCCATCATTTCCCCTTTTGATTGCAAATCTTTCAATAGGCCAAAGTATTTGTCCCTCAAAGCCAGGGTCCTGCTTTGTGTCCCTCCATGCTAGGCCTTCTTTATATTGGCCTAGTTATCTACATTGGGGGAAAACTGATCAGATAAGCTCAGAAGTATGTCAACAGGGAAATATTTTAGAGGCTATACATTTTATCAATTATACTGAATTTTTACAAAAACGTTGTATCAATACATGCGCTGTTAGCAATAGACTTAAAGCAAGTAGTGTTACAGATCATGAGTAGTTACACTCTGTGACTAGAGAATTTCCTTTTCCTCCTGAATATCAGGGCAAAAGTGTGGCCTACACAATAAATTTCATAAGCCTAGACCTCAATTAACAGGACTAGAATTTAATATCCACTGAAACATAATCTTTTTCTCTCTAAAGTTATCCTCATCTCTACCAAACACAGTCAAATCAAGACTAACTTGTCTGTAAAATAAGTCTGGTCAATTGGCCACATAGGCTTCTCCAAACTGGTTGTGGTGGAACTCCTCAGAAGGAATCTCAGACTGAATATCCGAAAAGCCTCCCAAGGCCAGGAAAACCATGCCAAAGGCCTGCCATCAAGCGCTGCCTCAGTAGACTTCTCTCTTCCAGGGGTCCCCAAAATATCAAGATTTCTGCACATGCCAGGAGACAGAGTTTCCCATTCATCTCACAAGGATGCTTGGAACCCAAGCGTCTCCAATTTCTGGAGGGACCAGGCAGCGAGAAAAGAAAGATATTTCAATTTTACCCACAGGTAAAGTTTACCAAATTGCTGTAGGTCATAACTAACTTAAGGGGAAGGGCTTCCCTATATCTGGAAAACACAAATAAAACCCAGTAATATCCCAGACAAAATCCATACAAATTATAACCATATTCACCAGTTTACTCAGTAACCAATCCTCTTGTTAACTTTTTATGAAGTCATCAGATTTTCCATTAGGACTCTTTAATTTCTTACCCAGTTCAGCAGTATGATCTGAAATTTATCAGAGACCTGTATTTGTCAAAAGTTCTTCCTATGAATCTTCTTGAAGGTGAGGAACTTTTGCCAAAGCATCAGAGTACAACAATAACTGTCTATAAATGACAAAGGACTTAAACTGACATGTTAAACACCTGATTACGATGTAATCAATAAAGAAACTTGGTTACAATAACTAGAATTATGACTGATTATAATCTCAACCCTTAAAAAACCTTAATCTCTGGCAAAAACCAAGAAGCAAGTAATTGTGCACTGTTTGTCATACCAGCATCTCCTGATTGGAAAGCTTATGCTTTAGTCTTCCTCCCCTAAGAAGGCAAACGTAGATAAGCTTAGATCTGCCCAGCAATTAATGTTCCAATATTTTATCCTATTTGAAATGACCCAAATAGTCAGTTAATTCTCCTCATTTAACATAGTTTAGTTTCAAGTTACCAAAATCTGGAGACTCTTTTAGACAGACATTCCCCAAATGTAATTATTCCTATAGAGTTTACCTAAAAGTTCTTACCTTACTTATATTTACTTAAAGTTCCATACTATCAAGTTATTTTCCTTGCTTACAAATTTGCAACAGATAAAATGAGGCCTTATTTGATCTCTAGTCAACCTATGTACAACAGCGGTATTATACTTAACACTGATGACTCTAAAGACATGTCTACATTAATCAAACCAGCAAGCTTAAGCTAGCTTCAATATCAGATATCGATTCAGTACTAAATATTTTCTAGATCATGTGAACCTGAACTTCATTCTGGCCAGTTTCTTTTATATTTCTGAGAATCCACACAAGCAGGTAATTTCTTTTGTGCCAATTAAACAGAGCTCATCCACAAACGAATCTTGGCAATGCCATTTGGAGGCAGAGACACCTCATATTTATAAGGTACACATAGACATACCTATATCTATATAGACACACAGACCTCACAGTTTTCCTGCTAGAGTTTAAAAGCCCTCTTTTTTTTTTCTTCACTCTCAGGTATTAAAGATCCTGAGATCCCAGGTAGATCATTTATATCATATCTCAAAAGCACAGGAAGAGAAATACCAATTCCATCCAGAAAGCTAACTTCCTCTAACGGCACATGCAAAAACCAGTTTAAGAATGTCAAAAGATTCCCATCTTGGCCATTTTCAGGAATTTTTTTCAGTTTCTAAATAGCAATTCATTTTAAACAAATAATAGTAATAGACAATAATATGTATCATTCACTCATATGCACATGCCTCCCTTTCAGAGGAACGTGAATCAACATTCAACTTAACTTTCACCACAGCTGTCAGCTCAGCCTCTGTGGCCTTTCTTAATATAAAAAGCAGTGATTCAATATCAAAAAATCAAACAACCCAATCAAGAAATGGGCAGAAGACCTAAGTTGCTATTTCTCCAAAGAAGATGTACAGATGGCCAACAGGCACATGAAAAGATGTAATGTCGGTGACAGAGACATCAATGGTTTAAGGGATAGGGGAGCTTACTTGTGTGAAGCAATTGTCCTGGAGTAACACCTCACTGTGAGCGGTGGACGGCAGGCAGGACATGGCGGCAGTCTTCACTCTGGGAGAAAGGGGGAGCTTACCAGTTAAAGGCAAAATTGATGCCAGGCTGGCTCATTGGTTGTCAGGGAAACCAGCAGAGGAGCACGGCCCCACGGGCCCATTTGATAAGCTATCATGGTGCAGGTGTTTTGACTCAAAGGTTAGAAAAATCACCAAAATTGCTAATTATTAGAGAAATGCAAATCAAAACCACAATGAGGTACCACCTCACACTGGTCAGAATGGCCATTATCAAAAAGTCTACAAAGAATAAATGCTAGAGAGAGTGTGGAGGAAAGGGAACCCTCCCACACTATTGGTGGGAATGTAAATTGGTGCAGCCACTATGGAAAACAGTATGGAGGCTCCTTAAAAAAACTAAAAATAGAGTTACCATATGATCCAGCAATCCCACTCCTGGGCATATATCCAGAGAAAACTCTAATTCGAAAACATACATGCACCCAATGTTCATAGCAGCATTATTTACAATAGTCAAGACATGGAAGCAACCTAAATGTCCATTGATAGATAAATGGATAAAGAAGATGTGGTATAATACACAACTCAGCCGTAAAAAGTAATGAAATAATGCCATTTGCAGCACATGGATGGACCTTGAAATGATCACACTAAGTGAAGTAAGTCAAACAGAGAAAGACAAATATCATATGATATCACTTGTATGTGGAATCTAATATATGATACAAATGAACTTATTTACAAAAGAAAAACAGGCTCACACACAAAAAACAAACTCGTGGTTACCGAAGGGGAAAGGGGGTGGGGGAGGGATAAATTAGGAGTTTGGGATTAGCAGATAAAAACTACCATATATGAAATTGATAAACAACAAGGTCCTACTATATAGCACAGGGAACTATATTCAATATCTTATAATAACCTATAATGGAAAATATGAAAAAGAATACATACATATGTGTGTGTATATATATATATACGTATATATATATAACTGAATCACTTTGCTGTATACCTGAAACGTTTACAAATCAACTATATTTCAATTTGAAAAAATGTTTGAAAAATTCTGAAGAAAAGATCTGTTTAAGAATACTCTCAAATTTAAGAAAAAGGGAAAAATAGACAAGATATTAATAAAATTGTTGCATTTTTATTTTCTGTTTTAAAAAGAAAAAAAAAAAGCAATGGCCAGCCCACAGCTGCCTTATTGTCTAACTTCTTTTTTCCCATTATAATTGTGGCCAATATCTCCACAACAGCCTTAGGGGTGTCTATGAGTTCCCCGTACTCTTTTGGCGGTCCCCATTCATCAGGGACAGCCACCACAGGGCTGTCGATCCTAGTGGACAGCCACCCCAGCATTTCCCCGCCACCTTAGGGATCACCCTCGCAACTTTTGGGCCACACATGCTGGTGGATGGCCCCCATAACTTCCCCATCCTTATTTCCCAACATCTCGGTGCTCTCTTGGGAGTCTCCTCTGTCTCCTGGCTGCTCCGCCAACTGTTTGGCTGCACCAGGCAGGCCTACAAGCCCTGTAGTTGCCTAGCTTCAAGACCGAAGAAACAGCCCAGAGTCGGTGACAGAGACATCAATGGTTTAAGGGATAGGGGAGCTTACTTGTATGAAGCAATTGTCCTGGAGCAACACCTCACTGTGAGCGGTGGACGGCAGGCAGGACATGGCAGCAGTCTTCACTCTGGGAGAAAGGGGGAGGTTACCAGTTAAAGGCAAAATTGATGTCAGGCTGGCTCATTGGTTGTCAGGGAAACCAGCAGAGGAGCACGGCCCCACGGGCCCATTTGATAAGCTATCATGGTGCAGGTGTTTTGACTTAAAGGTTAAAACAATCACCAGCTGAGGCAGGGGCAAGTATGTAGGAAGGTCAGTCCTACGAGTAGGGTGTAGGTGAAGCAGGGGATTTAAAGAGAGCAAGAGAACACCCATCTTGAGTGGCCTGACCATACAGCTGGTGAGATAGAAAATAATAAGACTTAAAGAATCTGGATTCCTATTTGGCTCTACCACTTACTGTGTGATTTGGGGAAGTCTCTAGACCCTCTGGGCCTCAGTTTTTCTATGAAACGGTGGCACAGGTGAAAATTTTCAAATGAATGAGACCTTTGACGTAATCATATAATTTCTATTCTAGCAGAGATACTCTTGGAAAGTCAGAGCTAATTCTTCCCATCTTTGCGGGTTGAAGCAGTCTTTATCTTGGACTGTGCACTGATCCAGCGCTGTCACACAAACCATTCACTGAGGATTTCTTTACGCTAAACCCCCATCGGTAGGATAATCTGCGTCTGACTCTTCCTTGAAATCTCTACAACTCAAATACAACTGCCTTTCCTCACCTGTTGGTCAGGTGCTAGGCTGGCTCATACTGCCTTGCCAGAGCTGATTTGTTACATTTTGGGGAATTCTATGAGTCACTTATTATTTTTTTATTTTTATTTTTTTTTGCGGTACGCGGGCTTCTCACTGTTGTGGCCTCTCCCGTTGCGGAGCACAGGCTCCGGACGCGCAGGCTCAGCGGCCATGGCTCATGGGCCCAGCCTCTCCGCGGCATGTGGGATCTTCCCGGACCGGGGCACGAACCCGTGTCCCCTGCATCCGCAGGCAGACTCTCAACCACTGCGCCACCAGGGAAGCCCTATGAGTCACTTATTAAGCACAGCCATTATAAAACTTTAAATTATACGTACTTGCAATTAAATAAGTTATATTAAAAACAAAGATAATAAATACTCAAAACGCATCACTTCCTAGTTATACATTTTACCCATGGTCATGCTCTTAAGGTTATTTGCATCTATTTTAGCTGTGTACTGGTGTGCACAGCTCTTCCCAACTCTATGTTCAGTGACTTCATGTTGGTAGCTTGAAATTACGCATGGCGGGAGTATTTATACCTCGGAAATCAGCAGATGTTACAAATCAAGGCTTCCCCCCTCCAAGGGCTGGTTGTTAAATATTTGACAGCACCCTACTTCCTTTAGGCACCGGGAGAAGACCGGCTTCCCCAAGATGCATTATTGGCCAACGTGTAAGCCATACTCAGTTCCACCAGCAAGTCAGTGTGGCCTGCAGGCTGGAAGCTGTTCTGTATTTGTCACCCATTTATTAATATAATTTCCTCCCAGCAAAGGTTTCCCAGCCTGTCCCTAAGAGGCAGATACACTTGATTCACCCACAGGCCTATTATCATTACTGCATTCCTGTTTGACTCTTTACAATTTAATTAATATGGAGCAGTCAAGATGATCCTTTTCTCTCTCTCTCTCCTCGCTCGCCTGAGGCACTGTCTAAGCAAAAACTAGAGAAGTCCTCAGTGCTTGGGCCACTTGCTGCTGGGGGCAGATGGCACGCGGACAAACTGGGCTTCGTGGGAAAACAATTCCACACTTCCTCTCACCCTTACCAAGAAGACACCGCTGAGACCCTGTCTCTGCCCTGCCAACCGTGAACTGGAGGGACGCCTGCTGTTCCAGAGGCATTCCACCTGCTGGCCCCTCTACCCAGAGGGATAGGATGGAATTAGTTGCAATATCCTGGAGAATATTAATCAGCTGGCCTATTCCTATCTCCCATATCCATATCTGGGTTGCCAGAGTGGGTAGAGATAGCAAAGTGGGAGGCAGCTTTAAAATAAGACCCCAGTTATCATTGCAGACCAATATCTTCCCCGGGACAGTGGACAGGGAAGCCTCTGAATGCTGCTGTGTGTCCGCTAACTGGCTGATGTGGGCTGAGGAAGGACACAGACATGGCTTGTAGTAAGGAGCTGGGAGTGGCGAGAGATATTTTTCTGCTCCATTGGGAAGAAATTAGCTTTTATATCTGAAATAAACCCACAGAAGCCAAGTGACTTTGAGGCTTGGGGGTACCATTGGCAAACAGAATGTGCGGTGGAGAAGTCCTCGCTCAAGTGGGAGGGGCCTCAGTGTGCAGACATGGTCGAGGGGATGGGCTTTGGAGGCCAACATTTAGGTTTGGAGTCCTAGTCTGTCCTTACCATCTAAGCCTCCATTTCATCATCTTAAATGGAGATAAGAATAATACATTTGCCACTTAGAGTTGTTTTGAGGATTAAATGGAGAATTTAAAAAGCTTAGCAGAAGGCCTGGCACCTTGCAACGACTCGATAAGTACTGGGGCTGGAGCCAGGGATGGGAGAGGGACATTTCACACTAAGATCTTTTGTACTGGTTCCATTTTTTAAGATTGTATGTTTATAGTACCTATTTTTTAAAGTGAAAAAAATAATGCTACATAAGCAGAATTTTAATGGATTGGGAAAAGGATGAGAAAGTTTCACAAATCTCCCTCCTCTCTAAGTATCATTTTACCTCTTCTGTAAAACGGGGTGATAATGGCACTGACATCACAAGGTGATGTGAGGGGATGAGGGCTCAGCCCCGTGCCTGGCATGTGATTGTTGCTCTGTAAATGTGCACCCCTATCTCCCATTAGTGAAGAGCCTATGGCCTGAGACCCTGCATACAGCCTGCTTTTCCAGTCCCACGCCTGCCATCCTTATAGCCAGCACTGAGGGTGGCCTCTAAGGAAAAGAACCCCTGCAGCTAGTTCCAGCAGGAACCTCAGGGCTCAGTGCTGAGTCTGAGCCTCTTCTGCAGGATGGCTAAATTCCAGTGTCACCAGTGTTCCTGGAAGGTGGTCAGCAGGCACGTTCCAGACGTGCTGCTGGCTTGTCCTGACTCTAGTTACCTGCAGGCAAGGGTGCAGGATTTAGGAAGACAAAGGGAGCTCTGGCAGCTTTTAGTTTGGCAGGGATGAGAGGTTTGGTGAGAAAGTTAGGAGACACAGACTAAAAGTGGGAGGGAAGATTGAACAGGTGAAAAGCTTTCCATTGCAAGTTATAGGAAACCCACCACAGCCTGCCTGAGGTAATCGAAAAACCCAGGGGCATATCAGTTTCAGGCTCCGTTGGATACAGGGGTTCAAAAAATGTTACCATCTCTCCGTTCTGTTCTCCCTATTGGCTTCCTCTGAGACAAGCTGACTGCCCATGGCTTGGGGTCTGCACCCTGGTGGGTTCCAGCCCAGTGGGAAAGCAGAGCCCACTTGTCTCTCAGTCACCACTAAAGTCCCACCACATCTCTCTGACTTGATCAGGTCCCAAGCCCACTCCTGAACCAACGATTCCTGCCGTGGGAATTTGATCAGAGACTGATTGAACTCTATTCAAAACACATGGGCTGCAAGTGGGAGTGAGGTGAGTTCACCAGAAGGAAACTGAGGCACCATTAACAGAGGAAGGATAAAGTGGCGGGAACACAGCAGCATCCACTACACTTGCCAGCTCAGAGAGCCTGGAGTTAATGGTGGGTCGTCCCGAATCAAGTCCCAGAGCCTCCTGGGCTTTCCCTCTGTGGGGCTCTTTGATCAGTGGCTTTGGCCTGGCTTCTAACTTCAGGGTCGACCTCAGCGCAGAAACACCACCCTCGTCCACCAGGCCAAGGCAGCTGGGGAGCTCACCCACCCTCCAGCTTTTCAGGAACTGTGTCCTCACTATCCTCCCTAATGTGTCAGTGGGAAGCTTGTGCCTGACTCCCTGGGGGACATGTGAGATGACAGAGCTGCAGAGGGACACGGCTGCACGGCGGTCCTGGAAGACTGGACTCCCCCAGCCCCATGCACTGTGATTGGATCCCTGGATTGGACAGAGGAGCAGAAGAGTCTCTGCCTCCACTGACCATATGCTGGCCTGGCCCCGAGCGGCAGCAGTGACCACGGTGACCAAAGACCAGAATGTTCCAGACCTGACATGACCTGAACCTTCAAACAGCACTGGTGGGAGGAGAGGGGTGCTGGGAGGAGGACTCATCCTGATGAGCGGGAAATTGAAGTGAGATTTAATTTGATTGAGAAAGATAAAGTAGCATGATATTTACTTCAGATTCAGCCCTCCCTGACCAGTATTGATCCAACCCCTCCTTTATGCCCAGCACTGGGTCGGATGCTTTTACATAAAGGATCCTATGTAAGGGTCTTCCGTCCTTTACACTCCCTCTAACTGGGGGTCTGTAGGCTTATGTAGTTGAGGGCCTTGGACCCCTCTAGGCCTTGAGCTCCTTGAGGGCCCTGCCTCATGCCCTGCTGATCCTGGGGCCCACGCCAAGCATCCGTCAGTGTTTGTGGGAGAAGCAAACAGGTGCAGTCTGTAACGCTGAGGTGGTGTCCAAGAGCATTTTTAAGCTGGTTTCCTTGCAGGGGAGAGTGCTCTGAAGTATTCATCTCAATCTCCTGTCTGTGTAGAAATTAACAAAATGACTACATTGCCCTCAGCTGTCTGGTCGGCACTTCCTCTTTGAGCAGAAACTCCTTTCATGTATAACCTGCCACAAAAGCCTTCCCAACTTTGTCCCACCACCATCTGAGACACCTTCCCCCACCATGGCTCTCTTGCCAATAACACCACCAAAGCTGTAACTGAAAATCAAAGAACATTTTTAATGAAAAAAGTCCCTTTACACCCCTCTTGCTGCAAATCCACTGCAATAATTTTGAGACTGTTAGTGACATTTAAACCCTTCTAGATACTCCTATGCTAGAGGGAAGCTGTTCCTGTAACACAGTCTCAAATAGTAAAAAAATCTCTTTACATTTCACCTGTGACCTTTCCTTTCATAAAATGTCAACAACATATACAATAAATGTTTGAAATTTCCAAGACAGATTTTGGTGTTTGGGTAAACCAGCATTCTTGTCATTATTCACATTCATTATTCAGAAAGTATCTTTGGAGTATCTCTTTTATAAGGTTAATTTGCATATGCATGTCTCTTTTGTACTTCATGCTATCTGAGCATGGCACACACTCACTTTTCAAAAAAAAATACCCTTCCACGTTCTGATACTATGAAGAGGGATTTCTTAAATTAAGCATCCTGACAAACTGATCTTCCTTGGTGAGGCAAAGAATGAGTGGCTGGCATTTGAAAAACAAGTTAGTTGGGAACAAAGCAAGGTTTGCTTCTGCATGGATGAGTGATAGATGCCCCTTGGCAATCTTGTTTGGAACCTACATTTAAGAATTTTTAAGCACGTATTATTAGTGCCAGAACTTTGTCTGCCTTATCTTATTTAATCCTCATAGCATCCCTGTAAACTAGGGGTTATCGTTCTGTTAAAAAAAAAGTCAGGCCCAAAATGGAGTCACTTGTGCTAAGCACCACGACAGCAAGCCAAGACTTAACACCTAACCTAACTGAAGTTACATGCTCCCCCAGGAATGTAGTCTTAACCCTCAGTCTGGAATTTTCTGGTCAGCACTAATGAGGTAATCTGCCACATAGCTCCCTTCTGTCCCCCATAGGGTAGGTTCCCTAAGCCCAAAACAATCCACTCTTTTCCTCCTTCTACCTATAAAAACTTTTCATTTTGTACAACTCCTCTGAGTGTCTTTTTACTTGCTAGATGGGATGCTGCCCAATTCATGAATCACTCAATAAAGGCAATTAGATCTTTAAAATGTACTTGGTTGAAAAAATTTTTAACAGTTTCCATTTTACAGATAAGGAAAGTGAGGCTCAGAGAGATGGGTTAACTTGTCCACTTATGACTTGGGTCATAGGTGGCAGGGCAGGGTCCTGTTCTCCGAACTGTCTGAATGCAAACCCCAGGCTGTCTCTCCTTGGTTGCTCTACAGTTCACAGGGGAGATGGTGATTGATTGACATCAAGAGCCCCACCCAATCCACCTGAACCAGAATTGGGGTGGGGGGCACACCCAGGCATCTGCAAAGCCCTCCTCATCCTGGGTGATTCCATGTGCTGCTGGGGTTGGTGGAGAATGACCACCCTGGGAGATGCAAACTCAGATCCAAGGGCAGCACCTGGCTGAAGCAAGGAGGCTTAGTTTGAGACAGTTCTATCTTCCCCGCATAGACTTGGGTATAGTTCTGCTGCTCAGGCAGGGAGAAAAAACAAAGATGTTAATGCTGAAAAGGGAATGGCTTGATTTGGGCTCAAGAAACAGGCAAGATGTGCTTTCTGCTGGGAGGGGAGGATTACATTTTTTTGTTGTTGTTCCCCCAATTCCCCCTCCCTTCTTCTGGTAACAGTGCAGTGTTTGGGGGAGACAGCCACCCCCACCCCTCACTATGGTGCATGAGCTGCTGCAGACATAGACACGTGACCCAGGCCTGGCAATCAGGACATGATATCCCCCAGCTCGGGGATTGGTCTAGGAAGGAAACATGACCCAAGCCAACCAGTCAAGTTCCATCACCCAATCTGGAGATTTTTGCCTGGGTTTCAAAAGAGATGCACTCTTTCTTTTTTCCTCTTAGACTTGAATCTGTGAGAGCCTGGAGCTGCTAGGAGCCATCTTGGTTTCACAAGGGAAGAGTTTATCTGAGAATGGAGCCAACAAGGAAAAGACAGGACTGAGAAGTAGAGGGAGACCAAGTCTTTGAGCGTTGGACCCAGCAGAAGCTATGCTTAGAAACTTCATAGTTATAGGAGACAATAAATCCCCCTTTTTGCTTAAGATGATTTGGACTGCATTTTTTTGTCACTTACATCTGAGAAGAGTTCTAAGTGACCCAGGATATCAGACATCAGATTCACATAAATCTAAATAAAGGAAATATGCTTTTCTGGTAGTAATTATATCTAGTCTTTCATTCCATAAGCATTTATTGAGCTTCTGCTATGTGCCATTCAATCTCCTACGTGCTGCAGGAGATTCAGAAGCAGCCCTCAAGGGACAGATGGCCTGATTGAAAGAGGATTTGAAGCAGAAGACAAGGGTAAAACAAGGTGGGAAGGGAAGATGCCCCAAGAGATGCAGATCATATGGTAGAGGGAGCCAGGGGGGAATGCTCATAGTGAGGAAAGGCTTCTCTTCTAATCACGGGACTATATCTTCCTGTCTTCTGAATCCTAGATGCTCAGCTCAGCTCCTGGCACAGGATGAGCGCTCAGTACATCCTTAAAGGATGAATGGCTTTGTGGAGGGTGTAGCACTGAGAAATAGGGTAGCTGAACCCTTGAGTCAGGCCTCAAGGCAGAAAGGTGGAAAATCACAGACCCCTGCCCATAATTCATGCTGGCTGTATGGTCTGGTGGAAGAGGGAATGCTTCACTGTTTAAGAGCAGAGGTGTGGACTCCGTTCAAACTGCATGTTCAGCAGCCAACTGATTTCTATCCTTTAGGTTGTATGGGAACTTCCTAGACTGGTCTTTGTCCTTAGGTTTCTTTTTTTTTTTTGCGGTACGCGGACCTCTCACTGTTGTGGCCTCTCCCATTGCGGAGCACAGGCTCCGGACGCGCAGGCTCAGCGGCCATGGCTCACGGGCCCAGCCGCTCCGCGGCACGTGGGATCTTCCCGGACCGGGGGCACGAACCCGTGTCCCCTGCATCGGCAGGCGGACTCTCAACCACTGCGCCACCAGGGAAGCCCTGTCCTTAGGTTTCTTGATAAATAGATCTTTATAAAGAAATAAAATCATTATTGATTATTTTCCTGATTATAAATTTTCTGTGCTTACAAAATTTATATGGGATACATAAACATATAAAGAAGAAGCAAACTCATAATCCTACCACTAAGAAATAATTGCCGCTAACACACACACACACACACACACACACACACACACACACACACACAGAACCATACTGATTTAACCCACCTTAACATTGTGTCTTATCTTTCCTTGTCAACAAATAGAGCTGTACATTATTGTTTTAATGGCTGCTGAGTATTCTCTTGCAGAGATGAACGAAAATTAATTGAACTAATTTTCTGTTGTTGGATATTTAGGTTGATTTGAGTTTTACGCTATTACAAAAACACGGAGTGAATGAACATCCTTATAGTTAAAATATTGCACATTTGAAATCATTTCCTTCGGGTAAATTCCTAGAAGTGGAATTGCTGGGTCCAATGAAATGCATGCTTTTAAAGCTCTGTGACACACATTGCCAGTCTGACTTCTGGTATTTACCCCCAAAAGAGCCCAGCCCTCTGCCCCATCTCCAATACTGAGTGTCATCATTTTTCCTTCTCTTTTGCCCATCTGAAGGGTAGGGAGGTGTAGCCTTGGCAACAGTGTGGGGCAAGGGGTCATGTTGGTCTCTCCTGTCCCTTTGCATAAAGCTCCCTGACAAGGACACTTTTCTCCTGGACATGGGTCTGACCAAAACAGCAAGTTCTCTCTAGGAACCTGGCTCCTAGGGTTAGAGAGGTCGGCAATCTCATTTTTCCAGTCTCAGATCCCAGGAGAATTACCTCCTTCTCCCCTTAGTCCCAGGCCAGTGCTCCTCTGACCACTTAGGATGCTGGGTTCCTGGCACAGTGTGGAGACAGAGGGAGTGTGAAAGGGTAGGTCCTGTTAGCAGACTGGAGAGAATTGGTCATTCCCATGTCTCTCAGTGGCAGCTCAGGCTTTCATCATACTACCATCCAACCTGCCTTCAAAAGATCCAAGGAAGGGCTTCCCTGGTGGCGCAGTGGTTGAGAGTCTGCCTGCCGATGCAGGGGACACGGGTTCGTGCCCCAGTCTGGGAAGATCCCACCTGCCGTGGAGTGGCTGGGCCCGTGAGCCATGGCCGCTGAGCCTGCACGTCCGGAGCCTGTGCTCCGCAACGGGAGAGGCCACAACAGTGAGAGGCCCGCGTACCGCAAAAAAAAAAAAAAAAAAAAAAAAAAAAAGATCCAAGGAAATCAGGGATGATTACAGCATGAGTTTTGTTGGGAAAAAGCCTAGTTTATTCTTGCCACAATTACTATTTTTCCCTCTTTCTCCCCATGAAAATTTAATGCATCTTAACTGATGGGCACTCCCACCACTGTACCACCTCAGGGGAAGCCAAATGATAAGCAAGAAAAGAGCCAGCCCCCTTAACCAGGAGCTGTGCTGCTGGGAGTCTCTGCACACTGAATCCAGAACCAGTCTCCCTCCTTCATTTGACAACTAATTACTGAAGACCTGCTCTGAGGCACACCCTGGGCTAGCTCAGAGCTAGTTCAAGATCATTGCTCATGGTCGTCGAAGGGATTTTCTCTAACTCCTGAAGCTCAGTCAGACTGAAGCCCTATGGTGTAGTAAAAAAAGATCACAGGCTTTGGAGTCATGGGGACCGGGGCTGCATGCTTGTTTGAGTGCTGCTGACAGCCATCATTTCTCCTCTCTAAGCCTCAGTTTCCTCATCCATGAAATGGGGATAGTAATGAGCCCAACTTCATAGAGCTGTGAGGATTCAGCAAGGTGATCCGTACAAAGTGCCTAGCATAGAACTGGAAGCATAATGGACACTCAATAAATCTTAGCTCCATTATGATTATCATCTGTAAAATGGAGAGAATGAACCAATCATACAGGGCCATTATAAAGATGAAATTGAATAAGACTTGTTAAGTAGCTGGTACCTAGAAAGTTCTCATAACATAGTTTTAGGGCCATTTCTCTATATTAGAAATATCATTCTCAAGGGGTATGAGATGTGTAAGGGCAGGAAGATTCAGGTCTAATGGAGCTGTTGAATTTTGAAACAGAAGTTGTAGGTTTTGACTTTTAAAGGCAGACTCCTCTTCCTGAAGGGCTTCCAGTAAACGTACAACGGGGAGGAAATAATTGCTATTTGAAAAGATGAAATGTCTCTAGCTACCTTTTGAATAATAGGGTAATAGTGGAATTCATCTGGAGAAAAAGAGAGGGCGAAAAGGTCTTGGGAGATGAGAGAAAAGGAGCCAGTGACCCAAGGTCCAAAGAGACTACAACAAGTAAAAGACAGTCTTGGCCAGAGGACGGTGGGTGGATTTTGGGGAACTATCCATGCCCAGTGTTCAGCCCCTGCCCTGTGCTGTAATTACCTTCTGTTGACTCCAGATTTTATACAGGTCAGTTACACACAGAGCCTTGATTGGTGGCACTTGGGAAATGAAAGGGAGGTGGCTTTGCTCACGCTTGAGCAGAAGGGGCTGGAGGTGTGAGCTCTAAGCAGGAACCCAAGAGCAAGCAGGGACAGGAACGTGTGTCCTTGAGCTATTGGGGAAGCTTTTGGACGTGTAAACAACAGTGGGATGACAATGTAAGTTGTCTTTGTTGGGTATTAAAGCCAAGGGTGACTGTCCCAGAAGGCTGAGGAACTCAAATAAACAAATTCAAATAAAACTTGAGGATGAGTTGTTTATTAAGTAGGTTTCCAGGAAGGTCTCCTGGAATCCAAAGTACTTGAAAAGAAAACAAAACAAAAGGCAACGTATGCATGAGTGTCTGGAGAGTATGTCGTGCCAATTTTTTTGAGAAGCCAAGGTTACTGGCGATTTCTGCTACAGTAGAGAGATGAGTTTTGACAGCTCAAAACTGTGTGTACAGCAGCCTTGAACATGGTTTCCGAAGTGCTTTTCCAGTCCCAGAGGGACCAATTTGGCACTCAGGGCACACAACATTCTCTATGTGCCACCTCAAGCCTTGGCATGGAAATCAAGGAAGAGGAGCTTAATGATGAATTACAGCATTCCCTTCGGGTATAAATTACCTGTCACTTAAAGCCCAAACTAGGAAGTCCTCCTTTTTTTGCCAGTTGGTTGTATAAATATACACTAGCCCTGCCCAGATTTGAGCCACCCTTGGAGTGAATGGATGTTCGTTTAAGAGGCAAGAGTGTCCTGGATTTTTTCCCCTTTGTAATCTAGCTGGATGATTTCCCCCTTCTGTTTGGCACTGCAAGGAATTGTTAGATACATTATACAACAGAATGAGAAGAAAGAAGAGGGAAGAATATGGAAGGTAGAATCCATGACCTTCAAGTCAGGAAGAGGAAAATGGGAGAAACAGGAGCAACATTTCGTTTGAAAGGAGGGAAGGAAATTAGAAAGGGGGATGACTAAGCATGAGGATTTGTGACAATAATGTAGAAATAGATGCTGTTTTATGAGAACCTACTATGTGCTAGCCCCGGGCTAGCAAGTATGGCAAGCAAAAGCAGACTTGGTCCCTGTTCTCATGACTCTTACCCTCTGTGGTCTACAGCACAGGGGAAGAATCCCTGGCACAGGTCATGTCCAATAATAGGCTAGGACCTCTCCAATGTCACCTGGCACCACTCTCTTCTTTATCCTTCCCCTTCAGTCATTCTGGAATCCTCTGTTTTTCCATCCCACCGGGCCCTCCTGTCTTCTGCTCCTCACACACGCTCTCCATGACTTGGAGTGCTCTTTGCCTGGCTCTCTCCGTTTCAACTCAGCGGAGATTCTTCCTTCTTGGGGAAACTTTCCTGACCCCAGATTAGATTTGATTCTCCTGCTATATGTTCCCATATTCCCCTGGATGGTTTAATTAGTAACTATTGGCCTCAGGTCTGTCTGCCCCACTATTCTGTGAGTCTTTGAAGGCTAGGACTGAGTCTATTTTGTTTTCGGTGCTTAGCCCTGGGCTTGGTGCATGATGGATACTCCATAAAGAGGGGGAGGTGAGAGCTTTATTTCTCACAGCCTAGAAGGTATAGCTCTTAATTTAATTTTTAGACCTTAGGTTGTTGGTTCTTTTTTGTCCTGCTTCTATGACATCTAGGTATTTATTAGTACATTTAGTTTTTGCCCACATCATTAAGGCAAAAAAAAAAAAAAAAAAGAGAAATGCAGCTAAAGAAATAGGTGCATTTTCTTCTGACATAATAAGCAGGTCTTAAGAGAATGGAAATTTTTCTTCAAGGAGAAAACGGAATTGGTAAAGATGTCGCTCTAAATCTCAAACTTGGACAGACACTATTTTAAACTCTATAGTATTAATCTATGATTATGGCTTTTCTCATTTCTCACATGTGAAAAGGAAATACATATTGTCATTGTGACTTAAGATTACAATGCTTTATGAAGGCTTTAAGCCCAAGGACACTGAAAAAGAGAAAAGTCTGCACCAGAAAATATAAGCAAGGAAATATGCTTTCTTGATGCTAAACCTTCTGTGATTCTGATATAAGTGTGGGCAGATGCATTTTGTTTTTTTTTTTTTTTTTTTTTTTTTTGCGGTACAGGGGCCTCTCACTGTTGTGGCCTCTCCCATTGCAGAGCACAAGCTCCGGACACGCAGGCTCAGCGGCCATAGCTCACGGGCCCAGCCGCTCCGCGGCATGTGGGATCTTCCCGGACCGGGGCACGAACCCGTGTCCCCTGCATCGGCAGGCGGACTCTCAACCACTGCGACGCCAGGGAAGCCCAGATGCATTTTTATGTAAAGTGCACACACGTGAGTGCCAGATTGCACCTAGATTTACTAGCCTGCAGGAAAACTGACAAGTGCCATACCCTCTACTGCCTAGTCAACTAAATGAAATACAGTCTTCTTTGACGTGTACTTCCAGAAGCTGTAACTGCCTGCAAGTGGTCTACAAAGGGTTAACACAGCCACAACCGAAAATGACAGTCACTCTGTTTATAGCTGATTTTATTATCTTGAGTGGTTGCTAAAATCACTGATAACCAGTGAGAATCGTATGGGGCATGAGAAGAGCTTCGAGAGCATTTGAAGAACCACAGACCAGGATTCCTGACCTAAATCCACAGCTTACAAAGGAGGGCACCTTGGGCAAGTCAATCATGCCCAAGCCTCACCTTCCTCTCTGTAAAATGGGTTTAATAACAACCCCTAGGCTTTAGGATGCCCAGCCAGACCTGGGCCTAGTAAATGCTCAACAGGAGGAAGCTGGTTTGCCTCTTCCTTCCCTTTGTGCCGGGTTTTGAGGGCCACAGGTCCGAGGCCTGCGGGCACAGTTATGAGCCAGACGGTCCAAGCCGGGCCCTCTAGTTGAGTCTCAGTTTTAAAGACTATTAACAGGGTCGGAAGACTTTTTTTCCACTTCAGAGGTTTGGCTTATTAGAAGCAGGGCCCTGAGGGGGTTTCCAGTGCCATTAGGACGTTCCAATACTGTCCTGGGTACAATGCAAAGAGACTTCTAGGGGTTAATTTTCCTTCAACTAAAGGTACTTAAGAGACCGTTGGGGCAGGGAGGTAAAGAAGACTACAACGAGAAAAACAATGAAAAGAAAGGGGGAGAAAAGCAGTAAGCCAGGCTGACTAGCTCTTACCAAAAAAAAAGCCGGATCCCCAGCGGCTTTGCCCGCTAATGCCAGGGGGCTTAGAGAGGAAGCGCGTCCACACGGCGGCTCCCAGTCCATCGGGGCGCGCGGGGGCTCCGGGACTGCCGGGTGTGCGCCGAGGGGTGGCCCGGCACAGCCATTAGATGCCCCCTCGGGTGATCCCTCGGGGCTGCTCGAGCGGCGCTAGTTGACGTGCTGTTTTCTTTATTTCCTTGCTAATAGCTTTTCTTCCCCAAGCCATCTGGGACCCCAGGAGGCGCGTCCCGTTTCCTCCCTGCAGGGCACGTTCCGACTCTCTCCGCCTCTTTCGCATTCGGCCCGAGACCTGGCTTGTAGGACCCCTCCCTACTGTCCCAACCCGCGGAGCAGCTGCTACCGTGTAGGCCGGCCGTAGGACCCCAGAGACGAGTTGCACAGGGCGCCCCCTGATGGCAGCAGCGAGTCTTCCTGGGAGCGCCCCCGGCCCCGCCCCTCGCCCCCGAGTCTGGGGCTCCCGCAGCGGGTGTGTGTGTGTGAAGTTCCCCCGCAGTTCCAGAAGATTTGAAGCACTATCCCTGGTTTTATTAGAAGGAAGGAGAGGGCTTCCCTGGTGGCGCAGTGGTTGAGAGTCCGCCTGCCGATACAGGGGACGTGGGTTCATGCCCCGGTCCGGGAAGATCACACATGCCGCGGAGCGGCTGGGCCCGTGAGCCACGGCTGCTGAGCCTGCGCGTCCGGAGCCTGTGCTCTGTAACGGGAGAGGCCACAACAGTGAGAGGCACGCTTACCGCAAAAACACCATACAAACAAAAATAAAAAACAGAAGGAAGCAGTGCTGTCAACATCCCATAAAGTGCAGAGGCAGGCAGTAAGGCGACTTCCGCCAGCGTTGGACTATTCCTGCGTTCTCTGATGGATGGAACGCGTTCTTCCTTAGCACTTAATGGGCGACAGGCTCTGACCAGCTCCGAATTGCTGAGTTATCACTGTTTCCTGGCCATGGGAGTGTAACTTGCCTGTGCCCTGCCCACAGTCCTCCAGGGTGGGTGCGTCATACCCTGGGCTCAGAGCGAAATGGCTCAGGGAGGTCAGGAGTAGCTCCAGGCTTCCCCGCAGACCATTCCTCGGATTTTTCTCTCTGGGAATTCGCTTCCCTTACTCCCAGCAGGTTTTTATGGGGGTGACCGCGTCCTGACGAGAGGGTGGGGAGACTCAGTTGATCTAAATCCATCACTACATCCCACCCCTGGCCACAGGGGTTGGGTCAAGGAAGGCGTGTGAGCAGTGTAGGCCTCAGGGCCAGGTCCAGGGTCATGGCCGCGCCGTCGTCGGAGGGGAAAAGGTTCCTTTGACTCAAGCAGAGGTGATTAGGAAATATTGAGACTGGAGACCTCATGAGGGAAGTGGGGAGAAAGCCAGCCCTGGGTGACAGACTCAAGGCTTAATAATTTTATTTAAAGCTACACACTTTTTTAAATGAAGGGAAACTTAACATCCTTATCATAAATGACAAAATGGTATTGTTTGACATAAATGAGTATATTGAAGGTAAAGCCATATTATTAAATTCTGGTTTGATCCAGTTCCTTGCTACAGCTGTTGAGCCTAAGGCTCCCTCTCTCTTCCTTAAAATCAGATTCTAGCAAGTTATTGGGGAGACGTCAAATGAGCCTTTCTCCTGAAGTAATATGAAGAATTGAAAGACAATCAACTTAATAACATGCCCACCTTCCACTAAAATCACCTCACAGGCTGCCCTTGGTATGTTTCCCACATGTGAAGCAATGTTATCTCTACTCAGTAGAGATGATAGAAACACATTAAACCTGGGGGGTTCTAGAAATATTGCTTTATGAAGGATCTATTCAAGATAAGAATTTTCCTATGTAAGGCTCAGAGACATTAAGTGACTTGTTCAAGGCCACAGAGCTAGTGCAGAAGCAGGAACAGAATCATGATCCTTAATGCTCTTTTCATTAAACTCTCTCCTCCTGGGAAAAAGAGAGACTCATTGGAATAACAATTGAGTGCCTGGCACTGTGCCTGATATTTAGGGGCATTGGATAAATATTTCAATGTACAGTTACTGAGTTTTTTTATGTGCCTGGCACTATTCTAAGTCCTAGTGCACAAAACAGATAGGCCTTGCCTTGCTGCAACTTAGAGTTTATTGGGAAAGTGATATTAATCAAATATTATATAAATATTAAAAGTAAAAAAGTATACATATTTGACAATATTGTATACAATCTAATTAGATAGATCTTTGTTTATAATCTAAACTTATTTTTTTCATTCATTAAATCTTTAGTAATGTCTGCCAGATGCTAGATATAAATATAGCCCTACCATTAACTTTTTTAGGAAAGTGATTTAACCCCTCTGTCATAGATTCCTCTTCTGTACCTTATAAATTACTGACTAGCAGCCTATGCTAAACATTGGGCTTTATGGGGAAACTTTGTCCAAACCTGTATCTTATATATTTTTGGTGCTCAAAAGTAAAATAAGTAATTCTGTAAAATGGGAATGTGCATTTGCACAAAGACCAATTACACTTGCATTTTAGGTGAATGAACCCATAATCCCACCATGCCCGTATGGTGGATATGGAAAGCTAGACAAAAATGGGATAACTAACCTTCCTAGGATCTCTCAGCTGGTTGGCTGTGCAGGGGGCTTGGGTGGTCTCACTGTCAAGGGCTCTGCTCTGTCCCCTGGCTGAGGCAGGGGTAGGTGGAGAGAATAACGGGTGACAGGTAGGGAGATGTGCAGCCTAGGACAAGTCACTTCTCTTTGGGTTTAGATTCTTTCATTCAAGCACAAGACGCTGAAGGACAGACAGTGCATTCTTCTGAAGTGCAGTTGGCCAAAGGGGTCTGTGTGAAGGCTAAGAGCACACAATTCTTGAAAGATGCTGACTTCCCTGCGCTGCTGCTTGCTGGGCAAGGAAGTAACCCTTCAGGACCTCTGCTTCTTCCTCTAACAATACTTATCTCTACCCAAAAGAGTTGTCCCCAGGCCTTGAAGTCATCCATAGGAAGCGGGCAGCCCAGTGGCCAGCACGATGCAGTAAGTGCTCAGTGGACATTAGCTATTACTATTGTTTTTCTAAAACTCAATTTCTCTTGAATAAAAGTAGACTTTTGTGCATGGTACTTTGGAAGCTGGAAGCATGGGTCCTTCAGAACACCCACCTGACAGGTGCAGAAGGACATAGCAGACTGTACACTGCTGTTCTGTACTCTGCATAATTAAGCAACTGGTTGCTGTGTGGTGAAATCCTCTCAGGCTTTCCTTAGTTTTGGCCTTTTAATTGTGGATGATGATTGCATGGTGACTGTTGGGATGCACTGAGCTCATTGAACCTGCTTTACTCTAGCTAAGGACTGCTGAAGATTTTGTATAAATCTCTCCAGGAGCTGGTAGGGATTCAGCCCTTTGTTGGTTGCTCGGTCTTTCAGCATAAGAACTGTAATTGGCTGCCCCGCCAACCCCAGCTCCCTGGGGAGCTGGACTGGGTTGTTCCCCATCCCTAGTTGGGCCAGTCTAGCAGTTCAAGAGTCCAGCCTGGCTTCCATTGCCCCAGTCTTTCAGTGTTCCCACTCAGGCGCACAGGGTAAAGGGTTGCCTCTGGAATACAGAGCAAACTCGCTTGGCCTCCTGGGAAGAGGGCTGTGTGGATGGGGAGTAGGGGAGCTCTTGGTGAGAACATGCACCTTGCTGTGGGTGTAGTGTGGTTATAACTTTCAAACACGTAAACATTTAGTATATGGACTTCCATTTGTACTCTTGGTTCACACCTATACATTTAGAACCAGGCTGCCTACCACTGCCCCCTTATCCCCTGCCCCCAATAAAATCTATTAGGCCTCTTGAACTGCCAGGGGGATACAATCTTAAGGTAGAAGAGACAAAGAGGTGGCATTTCCATTGTGTATCGAATGTGATCTCCACCATGGCCTCCCTCTGCCCCAGCTCCTGGATTTATCACCATGGTACCAACTGCCTAGACAGTTGACTGGATTAGCATATATATTTTACATGGAGACCGTATCATCTGAAACAACGGTGAGTCACCTGCTAGGTCGCGCCCCGCATTTCAATATGAACGTGTCCATGGGAGAGATGCTCTGCCGTGCATGATGAATAGTGCATCAGTTATCTATTGCTGTGTAATAAATTACTCCAAAATTAGTGACTTAAAAAAACAACACTTATCGTCTCATCTCATTGTTTCGGTAGGTCAAGAATCTGGGCACAGCTTAGGTCTCTCACAGGCTGCAATCAAAGTACTGGCTGGGGCTGTGGTCATCTTAAGGCTTGACTTCAGAAGGACCCTCCTCCCAAACTCTCTCCCATGGTAGTTAGGAAGATTCAGCTTCTTGTGGGCTACTGGATGGAGTCTCAGTTCCTCCCTGACCATCAGCTGGAGGACATCCTTAGTTTCTTGCTGTGTGGGCCTCTCCATAGGGCAGCTCAAAACAGCTTGTTTTATTGGAGTATCGACTGAAAAAAATGCACAATCTAAAAGTCGTTTCATTTGGCGGACAAAATTGAGAACTTAAGCCCGGTAGACAGACTCTCAGATAGCTCTGAGGAACTGCCCTGAAGAGGTAAGGGAGGAGCCAGGATATATAGGAGTTTTGCAACAAAAAACAGGTAGTCAGAACATCAGAAGTTTACTGTTAATTAAAGAAAACCAGACATCTCAAGTTAATGAATTCAGCGCCTTTCTATGTCTGGTAAGATGTCAGAGTCTGGGTTCATTGAATTCCTTTGATGTGCAACTTAACTGTGTAGGGCCAGTATCCTGCTTTTATCCATCCTGAATCCCCTCAGTGTGCACTGTTGGGGGTGGCCACGGGGCGGGGGGGTCTGCTGGTTTGACGGCTGCAACATCCTTTGTTTACTGATATGGCAGGCAACATTCTTACTGCACAAGAGGGAGAGAGAAGTATGAGCAAAATAGAAGCTGTAGTCTTTTGCAAGCTAGCTGGTCTTGGCAGTGACATGCCGTCACTTTTACCGCATTCTATGCCTTAAAAGTAAGTCACTAGGTCCAGCCCATATCCAAGGGGAGGAGATTACATAAGAGTATGAATTCCAGAAAGCAGAGATCTCTGGAAACGATATGAGGAAACAATATGCTGCCCATCACAGTTAGTTCTTCTGCCCATTCACTCATTCACCCTAGAGCTTTCTAGGCACTGGGCATTGGCCTTCTTCATAAATAATAACACTAAACTAGTTAATCTCAGTTACTCAGAACAAAATTTTATGTTACATGAGGAATTTTTAAGGATTAGAGATTCAGATTAGTATTATTGCCACTTTCACAACTTAAAAATTCCCACTCTCTCTGAGGGAAGTCACATTAATTCATTTTCATTTTCATGTATATAGAAAATTCTCTTCCTGATTGAAAACAAAAAATATTTCTGATTCATTCTGTGAAGCTAAGACGTTTACTAAAGGAATAACAAACAGCTATATACAAGACAGGCGAAGAAGGAGAGAAATCTTTAAATAAATAAGGTGATGTAGTTTTATTCCCCTAACCAAATTACGGTTATTTCATTAACTCTTCAATCAAATTCTAAATCCTCATTCTATTTGCCGAAGTAAATTTGTTTAACATGAAGCCTTGACATCCTTTAAAATAATTATGCTTCTAAATGAAAGTTTAATTTTTAATCATTTGCTTTGCTAAAATAGAAGCAAATGAGAGGATAATATGACAATTTAAAGGATTTGCAATAGATCCCTTGGAGCTGGAAGAGACATACATTTTATCTGAGTGCTGCAGATTAGCAGAGGAATTTTAAATAATAAAACTACTTCCTCACAATGTTTGCTTCTGTGATGGAAGTAGAACCAGAGGGAATTAGAAGCCAGCAGAGGTGAGGGAGGTCCATGCTCCCTGATCGATCTCTGACGTTAATGGGCATTGCCTTCTTCTCTTCACTATGGCAGGTCCTCCCCTCCAGTGGACCACCGCATTCAAGATTCAAGGCTCCGCAGTGCACGTCCCATTATGAAAAAGATCCAATCCCCAGCAAAACAGAACGAAAACCAATTTCATCTTAGGAGGAAGGAGGTAGGTGAGACTGTGTATTTGCAAATAATGAAGTCTATACAATAGGTGCCGCAGGTTAGCTTGTTTTAACTTTTGGCTAAAAGGCATGATTTGGGGTTTGTTTGCTTTTTAAATCCCTGGCCAGCAGTTGAATAGAAGGCCTGCCCAGTTCCGGTTAGGAATGCAAATTCATTTAAGAGGTGTTTTTAACCAGAATTCCTAATGGATAAATGAAAAACAAACCATCTCTTAATTCATAACTCTCTAGATGATGGGT
Source organism: Phocoena phocoena (assembly GCF_963924675.1). Lineage (NCBI taxonomy): Eukaryota > Metazoa > Chordata > Mammalia > Artiodactyla > Phocoenidae > Phocoena > Phocoena phocoena. The sequence goes on along the minus strand of NC_089228.1, from coordinate 34,788,533 downwards.
CTTTTGTAACACAGTTTTGCAAAGAAACAAGTTTTTTTCTCTCTCTCCAAGAATTGTAAACTGTACTGATTCTCTTTACCTCCTCACATTCCTCACTGCTTCTCGTGGCAGAGGACGCAATTTTCAATACCACATGCGCTTTTTTTTTTCCTTGAAATAAAGTGAAAATGGGATAGAAGGGAAATGTACTTGTATTTCCGTGTTGTTGGGCTGCTTCAAGGCATTGAGCTCAGAGGTGAGGGCTCATTTTGCAATGGCCCTGACTTGTAATCTATATTTTGTTTGTTTGATTAACTGTCTCTGGTCCTTTTAAAACCAGTGAGAGTGCAGTGACATTCACGGTAGTCAGAGTCGTCAGGAGTTCATATATGACTTTTTTTTAAAAGCTATCATTATTTATTGCACAAACAATCTTAAAACTGTTCATATAAATCAAAATGAAAGAAAAAGCAAACCTATTCAAATTTTTTTTCATTTTCCAAGTTACCCCCCAAATCCTGGTTATGCCCAGAAGTATTTTTCACAGAGTTATAATAGTAGGATAGATAAGGCTTTGTATTTTACTTTTAAACTTGAGGTTTCGTATACATTTTATACACATTTTATTTTACTCTTCACAATTAAAATGCTAATATCTGCATAATATTCCTTTGAATATTGTGAGACCACAATTCACCTAATCATTTTTCAATTCTGAACATTTAGATAAAATATACTATAGTTTATAGATATTGCTACAAAGTGTATTTTTATTGCATAATTTAAAAAATTCTTTTGGATTATTTCCTTGGTATGAAGTCCCTAAAGTGAGGTCAAAGGGTATGAATAGTTTTATCCTTTATAGTATAGTCCAAATTTGTGTTCTTAACGAGTTGTACTCATTTACACTGCAATTTTTGACCATATATCAGTTTTACCAGTTAGCACCGGGAATTCTCATTCAAATCTTTTCCTTCTTGAATGGGTGGAAAGTGGGTGCATTTTGATATCATTATATCATTCTTTGTCAATAGATACATGGAAGTCTTTGCTCTCTGGGGAAAGAAGCAACCCAAGGAAACATTCTTTAGACAGCATAATTTAATTTTTCATGTTCCCTCACTTTCTCTTGTCCAGTTTTACCTGCGGTGTTAGAAGTAGAGGATCCCACAGGTGGGACTGAAGTGGGTTTCAGTGTTGCTGTTCCCCAATTACTTGGTGCCTGTAATTCCTGTGTCTCTGCTTATGGTCTTCATGTAACCTGGAATGTTCTTTCCTTCTGTCCCCACTTTAATGACAGTGGCAAGAAGAATTCTAAAAATGGCTCCCAAGATTCTACTGCTCTAATCCCTGGAACCCACTGATATGGTGAGATTTCACTCCCATGACTGTGCTTTGTTACTTGGCACCATTGACTTTGGTAGGCTATTAGGGTGGGCCTGATCTAATTACTTGAGCTTTTTGAAAAGCAGAGAGTTTTCTCTTCTGTAGCAGAAGGAGAAGTCATAGATTTGCAGCCCAAGGGGAGTTGGACGCACCATTCCTGGCCTGAAGCTGGAGGAGGCCACATGTCACGAAATATGGACAGCCTGTAGTTGCCGAGCAAAGTCCCCAGCTGAGAGCCAGCAAGGAAATGGGGACTTCAGACCTACAGTGGCCAGGAACTCCATCTGGTCAACAACCGGAATGAGTGTGGAAGTGGATTCTTCCCTAGAGCTTCCAGATCATAGCCCAGCTGGCCAACACTTGGATTTTGGCCTTGTGAGATCCTAAGCAGAGAACCCAGTTTAGCCCACCTGGACTTCTGACCTACAGAACTGTGGGATAAATGAGGGTGTTGTTTTACGCTGATAAATTAGTGGTGATTGTTATAGCAATCTATAACAATCTATTTCTATTGTTATAACAATAGAAAACTAGTACAGGCACATAGAAACAGGGTTGTCAGACAGACTAGAAATTGCTTTTAACCAAGTTGCTTTTAACCTTGTTGCTTAAAAGATTCCAATTTGTAAGAATTTCTGAATAAAACCTACGACAGCCTGAACCTGAAAGTACTCCTGTCCTCTTCTGCTGGTTGAGTCACTTGCTCTCAAACCTGCTGATGGCTAGTTGTGTTGGCTACTATAATTACATACTTATATATGTTTAAAAGCATTATGTCAACTAGAGATGTAAGAGAGTGAACATGAAAAGGGTCCACCTTTCTATGAATATAACATTGAATGCTTTGGAATGATAAATAGTAGTTACTAGGTCCTTCCCTGGCAGTCCAGTGGTTAAGATTCTGCACTCCCACTGCAGGGGGGTGCAGGTTCGATCCCTGGTCGGGGAACTAGGATGCCACATGGCTTGACCAAAAGAAAATAAATAAATAAAGTTAGATAAACAGTAGTCGCTAACAAATGCTATGGAATTAGGTGGATGAAGCAACTAGAAACCCGGAAAAGAACTGTAAATGTCTAGAAGGATTTTTCATTGAGCTTGCTCTGCAAGTATCTCTAAATTATTCCTCCATGGTAAAGAGTTTGGAATTAGAAATTGTATGTAACGCATTAGGAGGACAACTTACATAAGAATGCTGACACGGCGCTGCCCTCGCAGGGTCACACCCTTGGCCCTGCATCAGGGAGTGGTGAATGAAGGCACATGACTGTTTTAAGTAAAAATAAGACATTTCAGGCACTGGTCTTTATTTATATTTGATGATTCCTCTCATTAATTGATTTTTTTAAACTGACCAACTATCTAGTACTTCTGATTATGTCAGATAAGAGAAACTCTGCTGTAATATTACAACACATACACACGTGCACACACATGTACACATGGCAGGTTAAGCAAGTTACAAATCAAATCATGATGTATGATCACATTTTTGTGAAAAACACATATTCCTAGGGGGGAAAATGGGGATACCAATGATAGTTATATTTGAGTGGCAGAATTATGGGGATTCTGCTTATGTGTATTTTCTACAATAAAAATATATTACTTATGAAATAAGGCAATAAAATAAAATAAAAATAACAATAACTTGTAGCTAACCTTCAAAGTCAAGATCCAAAATATCCCCTCCCTGAAGATTTTCTGATTCATATGAAGCCGCATAAGTCACTTTTTTCTTTACGCTCCCATAGATCCTTTCTTGTATATCTGTTTTCCCACTTAATTAGTTCTGATATTTAGCATGGTCAATTGTGCCTTTCCCTCTACTTTGAGAGCAGGGACCATGACTTCTGAATATCCATATTCCATAACACTAAGCACAGTTCCCACCACTGAGGAGGTACTCATTAAATGAGTGAATGAATGAATTGTGTGCTGGTGTAGTCACAAATATATCAGAAACAAACAAACAAACAAAAAGGCTCTCTCTCTTAGTGTCCTTTGGTAAGCAGTTTTAAAATCATACTCTGGCCTACATGATCCAGATCATCTGTCTTAGCATCTTATATAATCTGAAAGGAAAGGCCATATACCCAGGCCTCGAGCAGAAACTTTCTGGACAAAATGAGAACAGTTTTATGAAAAACCCAGCACTGGGTGTTTAGGCAGCACACAGATGCTAACCAGGCTCTGGAAGAATCCACCTATATAGGATGTTCCCTTGACTTTCACCTCCTGTCCGGCATCTAAACTACCCGTGAGAAAGGCCTCTGTGTGTGTAGGGGAACATTTGTCAAGCGTTCTTGAGTTTGCATCTCCTGCAAGCAGAATGACCTCTGTCCTGATTTCGTTAGTGTGATTACTGAAAATGGAGCGGTCTATTAAAAAGTAATGGTCGCCACCACCTGACGGATCTGCTTCTTGCAACATTAGTGTCATGGTGATGTATTGGCAGAATCTCCAAAGTGGAAAAGCATGTTTCCACAAATATGTTGTGTAAACATAAATTCACTTGCAAACATTACTCATTTTGCTTTTATTTTTTACCCTTTAATATTTGCCATTCACCTTTCAGCACACATGTGGCCCTCACTGGAAGGCTCTGATGAGTGACTCTGGGAAAGAGCCAGAGGAACCTTGGTGTTGTCTTAGGCATGTTTAGAGTTTTCCCTCTGCTGTTGAGCTGCTTGCAGGAGGGGAAGAGAAAAAAGAAAAAACCTACAAGGCAGGACTGAGCAAACCTCATTGGGCTAGGAAAGCTCTGAGTGGGATCTCTTTTTACTAGAAAGGTAAGTCTGTGTAGTGATTTGAAAACTTCCTGCCATTGGGGAATCGGGGTAGGGGAGGTAGGAGAGATGAATAGGTAGAACACAGAGAATTTTTAGAGCAGTGAAGATACTCTGTATGACAGTATAATGATGGATATACATCACTATGCTTTTGTTAAAACGCATAGAATATACACACCAAGAGTGAACCCTAAGGTAAACTATGGACTTTGGGTGATTATGATGTTTCAATGTAAACATCATTCTTGGTAAAAAAAAAAAAAAAAAAAAAAAGCATCATTCTAGCGAGTGATGTTGATAATGGAGGAGACTATGCATGTGTGGGTACAGGGGTTACAGGGGAAATCTCTGTACCTTCCTCTCAATTTTGTAGTAAAACTAAAACTGTTCTTAAAAGCAAAGTCTTTACACACACAAAAAAAAAAACCCACAAAAAAAAAAAGCCCTCTGCCTTCATTTAATCTTTCACTGAAAAATTGAATGACTGTTTCTTTTGTTACCTCCCAACATCTAGAAGAACCTAATCAAGAAATGAATGATTTCTCCCACTAAGGCTGGACTCAGAAGCCTAGACAGCTAGCTGGGCTATGATGTGTTTCCAGGGATTGGGACCAAAACACTCTTTCCCTTAAGGCCATTCCATAAAGGACTTTATAAAATGCATTTAGCTGGAGATGAGGTTTGTCTGCCTGGGAGAGGAGATTAGGAAGCTTGCCCAATAGGCCAACAAGCCTGGTGGACCCAGAGTCCTAAGAGAATGGGATGCCATTGGGAGAAGGGCCAAGGCTGGTTAGTTCAGAAGTATCAGGGGCCTGGACATTCGAATGGAAAGAGGGAACACACACCAGTGAGGACCCCTTCTCTATGTTTGTTGAGCCCTGTTTTCATTTAGTCCTGGGTCTATGGATTTGTTGGTTTTGCCTTCCCGGGATCCATTCCATCTTCTGCTGATAGCTGCCCTCTGATTTTCCTCGTGGGAAGCTCTGTTCACCGCTCTCAGATTTAGGTTTGGATGAAGTTGACTTCACCTCTGACCTCAGGTCTGCTTGTGACCCAGCCATGGCAAGGAAAGCAGTACACTCTTCCAGGACAGTACAGAGATGGCTGCATAACCCAGTCAGCAGATGTTCAATTACTATATTTTGGATGAATTAAGAATTCTTCCTTCTATGCATGGAGAACTTTCTTGGTTGAATCATGTAAAAATCTCCCTAGCAACAACATTTCTTTCATTATGCTTAATATTTGTCTCTTTTGTTGTTCTTTTCAATATTAGAGAATTTGTAATGCAGTTGAATTAACATACACAATACTGTAGCAGCCTGGGGGGGTTAAAGATAGTTAAACAGCTGGGAGAAGAATTCATCGTCTAGCTTAATATTCAGAGAAATGTGAAGGCAGGGTACTTTTGGTGGTTGAGCATTCTAAGATAAATGAACCTTATAAGAAATGAGACTTGTAGACTGGTGTCCAATGGACTGCTTCAACCAAATCTGGTTAGCTGTAAACATCATTAGCTTGAAATGTCTTCTCTCTTACCCCTGTTGTCTGTGATAACATGGGCCTCCTAATAGGGAAAGTGCTGTTCTTTTACATTTTATCTCCTTCTGGGGGGTGTTAAAGCTAGCTGAATTGAGGCTTCCTGCAAGCTACATTAAGCTGTGTTCCTCCAGGCCAGAAGGGAAATTGTAATGTCTCTTCTGGCTTTAGAGGTTCCAATGGCAAGGCAGCTTTCTTCCTAAAATCAGAGCTTAATAAAAAAAAAAAAAAGATCTAGATCAATCGATTTGTATGGTAGTTTTAAGGCATTTTTTCCTAATATTCCCTCTCCCACTTCCCTCCACAAAGAGCGCATTATGTTCTTGATGTCCAAGATCAAGATCTGCAAAATGTAGACGTTAAAATATGAATCTGATGTTGTGTTTAGAGATGACAATTTTTCCAACCAGTTCTTTGGTGGTTTTCTCAAATCTTTCTTTAAATTGCCAGAAAACACTTTTATGGAATAGCTGACCAAGTTTCTTTAAGAAATGACATTATTTTAACAAAGAAAAAAGTGGTGGTGATGATGGAAACTGTTCTGGATTTAAAGAAGACTAGATTTTAGAAAAGAAATGGTTGGTTGGACCTTATGTGGATCCTAGTTCAAACAAATATCTGCAAAAATACATTTTGGGGATCAATAAGTGAAATTTGAATATGGTCTAAATATTTGGGACTTCCCTGGTGGCGCAGAAGTTAAGAATCCACCTGCCAATGCAGGGGACACGGATTCGAGCCCTGGTCTGGGAGGAACCCACATGCCGCGGAGCAACTAAGCCTGTGCACCACAACTACTGGGCCTGTACTCTAGAGCCCATGAACCACAACTACTGAGCCCGCATGCCACAACTACTGAAAGCCGTGAGCCTAAAGCCTATGCTCCGCAGCAGGAGAAACCACTGCAATGAGAGGCCTGCGCACTGCAATGAAGTGTAGCCCCCGCTCGCCGCAGCTAGAGAAAGCCCGCGCGCAGCAGTGAGGACCCAGCGCAGCTAACAACAAATAAATAAATAAGTTGAAAAAATAAATAAATATTAGATGATATAAGAAGTTATAGTTAATTTTGTTAGATGTGAAAATGGTTTTGTGGTTATGTAGAATGTCTTTATTTCTTAGAAATGCTTGCTGAAGTATTTAGGGATGAAATGTCACAATGCAATGTCTAATTTATTTTTAAAAAGATGAAGCAAATATGACAAAGATATTTGTTCAATCTAGGTTATGGTTATACAAGGGTCACTAAATAATTCCCTATTTTTTATGCATGTTTGAAATATAATACAAAGGCTTTTTTAAAGGACAAATAACTTGTCAGCAGATTCCTTTCCTACATCTATTTTAAGAAACCAATATGGGCTTCCCTGGTGGCGCAGTGGTTGAGAGTCTGCCTGCCGATGCAGGGGACAAAGGTTCGTGTCGCGATCCGGGAAGATCTCACATGCCGCGGAGCGGCTGGGCCCGTGAGCCACGGCCACTGAGCCTGCGCGTCCGGAGCCTATGCTCCGCAACGGGAGAGGCCACAACAGTGAGAGCCCCGCGTACCGCAAAAAAAAAAAAAAAAAAAAAAAAAAAAAAAAAGAAACCAATATGGGCACCATCTCTGATGGAAACTGTAGAAGAAAACTCCAAATATAAGTTAGGTAGATTTAAATGAACTTTAAAAAATATTCTCTGCTGTTGGAATATAAAATTATGCAGCATTTATAAGTAAAAGTTCATGAAGCTCTCTTAATTCATCTATATTCTATGGGTAGGTGGGGATAAATGAATAATAAAAGCACTGCCTGTTGAAGGAAAAAAATTTCAGCTCATAAATTGAGCTCCATGAAAATTATTTAAAGTACTTGTAAGTATAATAGGTTCACCAGAAATAGTTCTCATTTGCAAGATAACATTTCCTATAAATGAACAGAAAGTAATATATGGTCATTGTAAAAAACACAGATAATCCACAAGAAGAAAAAATCTCCAATAGTTTCACTGCCTGTTATTAATGTTTTGACATATGTCTATCTAGTACATTTTCCAAGCATAGGTATGTATCTATCTTCCATCCTTCCCTCCCATCCTTCCTCCTCTCTTGCTGATCTCTTTCTCACTCCTTCCCTCCCCTTTTCCAAACTACCATTAGACATGGAAGTAAAACCAGAAACAGGAAAAGTGGCTACACCCAAGTGTGGAATCTACTTGTGATGAAAGCACTTCACTCCTAGAATAAAGCCATCTTTACTTTGGCAACTTACAGTATTTTAAAAATAAGTTTTTAAGAATTCTTGTATATAAGGGTGGTTAGCCCTTTATCCAAGAGATGAGTTGCAAATACTTCCCTCTGCCAGTTGTCATTTTTAAGTGTTTCATAACTTTATTATTGCAATTGATCATATTTATGGAGATTTCATAAAGTTACAAATAGTTGTAATACAAAAAGGCAGTTATTACAATGCACGGTAGTCCATCAGCATCTCTTGATAACAACAGTATAATTGCTGGGCCACAATACTGCACAGAGAAATCTAATAACCATAAGTTTTTTTTTAATTGAGGCATAATTTACAAACAATAAAATGCACAGATCTTAAGTGTTCAGTTTTATGAGTTTTGGCAATAGCATTAACCTGTGCAAACACCACCCAAAACAAAATGTGGATCATTTGCTTCACCCCAGAAAGTCTCTTTGTGCCCTTTCTAGACAGTTACCCAGTGCCTCCCAGCTGGGCAAGCATTTCCTTTTCTTTATTTAACATCTTTATTGGAGTATATTTGCTTTACAATGGTGTGTTAGTTTCTGCTTTATAACAAAGTGAATCAGCGTTACATATACATATATCCCCATATCTCCTCCCTCTTGTGTCTCCCTCCCACCCTCCCTATCCCACCCCTCTACGTGGTCACAAAGCACCGAGCTGATCTTCCTGCGCTATGCAGCTGCTTCCCACCAGCTATCGATTTTACATTTGGTAGTGTATACATGTCCATGCCACTCTCTCACTTTGTCCCAGCTTACCCTTCCCCCTCCCTGTGTCCTCAAGTCCATTCTCTACGTCTGCGTTTTTATTCCTGTCCTGCCCCTAGGTTCTTCAGAACCATTTTTTTTTAAGATTACATATATATGTGTTAGCATATGGTATTTGTTTTTCTCTTTCTGACTTACTTCACTCTGTATGACAGACTCTAGGTCCATCCATCTCACTACAAATAACTCAATTTTGTTTCTTGTTATGGCTAAGTAATATTCCATTGTATATATGTGCCACACCTTCTTTATCCATTCATCTGTCGATGGACATTTAGGTTGCTTCCATGTCCTGGCTATTGTAAATAGTGCTACAATGAACACTGTGGTACATGACTCTTTTTGAGTTATGGTTTTCTCAGGGTATATGTCCAGTAGTGGGATTGCTGGGTCGTATGGTAGTTCTGTTTTTAGTTTTTTAAGGAACCTCCATACTGTTCTCCATAGTGGCTGTATCAATTTACATTCCCACCACCAGTGCAAGAGGGTCCCCTTTTCTCCACACCCTCTCCAGCATTTATTGTTTGTAGATTTTTTGATGATGGCCATTCTGACTGGTGTGAGGTGATACCTCATTGTAGTTTTGATTTGCATTTCTCTAATGATTAGTGATGTTGAGCATCGTTTCATGTGTTTGTTGATAATCTGTATATCTTCTTTGGAGAAATGTCTCTTTAGGTCTTCTGGGCAAGCATTTTCTGATTTGTCATGGTAGATTAGTTTTTGTTTGTTTTTTCCATATTTTACTTTGGAATTATTATGGTATACACTTTTTTTGTATACTATACAAGCATAATGCTTTTGAGGTTCATTCATGTTGTTTGTTGCATGTATTAGTAATTCATTTGTAGTGCTGAGTAGCATTCCATTATATGAATAATCTATTTGTTTACTCACTGACCTGTTAATGGACACTTGGGCTGCTTTCAGTTTGGGGCTAGGAGCATTTGTGTATAATTTGTAGCCATGTGTTTTCATTTTTCTTGAGCAAATACCTAGGAATTTCTGGGTAACAGAGAAGGTCTATGTGTATAAAAAAAGGCCAAGTTTCCCAAAATGATTGTATTCTTTTATATTCCCTCCTATCAGTAATATATGTGAGTTCCAGTTGTTCCACGGCCTCAACACTTAGTATTATCTTGCCTTTAAATTTTAACGATTCTAGTGGGTGTGTAGTGGTATCTCATTGTGGATTTAAATTTGCATTACCCTTTTGATAATGATGATGAGCATCATTTCAGGTGTTTTTTTGTTTTTTATTTTTGCTGTCCACAAATCTTCATTTGTGAAGTTTGTTCAAATCTTTTGTCCATTTATAAATTGTGTATCTTCTTAATATTGAGTTGTAGAAATTCCTTATATATTCTAGATATGTCTTCTCTTCAATATTGTCTTTGCATTTTTTTAAGGTTTCTTTCAAAGAGCATGTGTTTTTAATTTTGATAAAGTCCAAGCTATCATTTTCTTCTTTTTTGGTTTAGTGTTTATTGTGAGCATACAGTAATCTTTGACTATACCAGGGTAATAAATGTTTTTCTCTTATATTTTCTTCTAGAAGTTTTATAGTTTTAGCTCTTAGGCTCATATCTATAATCCATTTGAGTTAATTTTTGTGTACAGTGGATGCAAGGGCTGAGGTTCATGTTTTTCCATATGGATTCCAATTATACAAAACACTATTCTTTCCCCCATTGAATTAACTTGGAACCTTTGTTGAAAATCAATTGACCTTATAAGTATGGGTCTGTGTCTGGGCTCACTATTCATTCTATTTATCTTTATGTCTATACCTACATCGATACAATATTGTCTTAATACTGTACCTTTATATTTTGATTTGCATTTTCAGTATTGCATTTGCAATACTGAAACTTTTATAAGTTTCAAAGTTGGTTTGTGTAAGTCTTCCAACTTTGTTTTTCTTTTTCAAGATCATTTTGTCTATTCTAGGTGCTTTTTATTTGCATTTTTAGAATCAGTGTTTCAACTTTTATAAAAATGTTTTCTGGGATTTTTCTTGTGTCTATGTTGAATTAAGAGATCAGTTTTGGGAAAATGGACATCTTAATAATATTAATGGTTTAACTCTATTAAGCCTTCTTTAATTTCTCACAAGAATGTTTTGTTGTTTTTGATATAAAAGTTTTACATATCTTTTCTTAGACTTGTTCCTATGTGCCTGTATTATTTTTTATATTTCATTTTAATGGTTTGTTACTAATATATATAAATGCAGTTGATTTTTATATATTGACTTTGTGACCTTGCTACGTTTACTTATTAGTTTTAGTAGTTTTTATTTTTTAGTATGTTTTTAAAAGTAGATTCTGTGGGGTCTTTTACATATACAACCATGTCATATGAAAATCATGAAAATTTTACTTCTTCCTTTCCAATATTTTTCTTTCCTTATTGCACTGTTAAAAATTACAGTACGGGGGCTTCCCTGGTGGCGCAGTGGTTGAGAGTCTGCCTGCCGATGCAGGGGACAGGGGTTCGTGCCCTGGTCCGGGAGGATCCCACATGCCGCGGAGTGGCTGGGCCCGTGAGCCATGGCCGCTGAGCCTGCGCGTCCGGAGCCTGTGTTCCGCAACGGGGGAGGCCGCAACAGTGAGAGGCCCGCGTACCGCAAAAAAAAAAAAAAAAATTACAGTACGATATTAAATAGAAGTGGTAAAAGTAGACCTCTTGCCATATTTCTATTATAGGGGGAAAATGTAGCCCCTGCTACCTTTACAGGGGGAAAGAGTAGCCCCTGCTCGCTGAAACTAGAGAAAGCCCGCGTGCAGCAACGAAGACACAATGCATCCAAAAATAAATAAATAAAATAAACAAATTATAAATAAATAAATAAGCTGAGGATCTAGAGTCCACTTTTCCCAACAGGAAGTTATGCTTAGTGCTTACTGCCAGCTCTAGTCCATGCTGAGAGAGAGAGAGAGAGACAGGGACAGAGAGAGACAGAGAACTATTGACAGTGAGCACTTAAAACAGAGGCTAATCTCATCCACACTTACATCTGCCTTTGGAATGTATGTATTTAAATAGGTCATGTACTAACCTAAATGATTTTTATGTATCTTATTTAAAAGTTGTTTATTTTCCAAAATGTAGCCTTATTGAATAGTGTGAGGGGTTACTGACTGGCACTGGAGAAGCTGACCTGCAATGAGATGTTGAGGGTGGATCTTCCAAAAACTGGCTTCAAATAGAGGGTTTGCCATTTATATTTGAAACCTGATTATTTCATGCAAAATTTTGAATATTATATTTATATTTATTATAAAAGTAATATAGCCGAAAATCTACTTTTTGATTATTGATATTCCTGGAGTTTACATACCTTTTGTCCCCCAGACACGGTCATGAAAGCAAATGTTTTAATGTGTGATAGGTATTTGCACAACTGCAATTCAACATTTCAGAAAACAGTTGTCATCAGTGAAAACAACTCAATGAAGGGAAAGCCACAAATGCATGCACTATAAGAGGTCAGGGGCCACTATCCAGGCTACATTGCCATCTGGTCCTGCTGACGTGGTCATTTTCTCAACTCAGAAAACATGTATCAGTTCCTCCTGATTTGAAATCCATTCCAGCTCTGAGGAGTGACCTCCCTCCCCCACCTGCCCCCACCAGCCGCTCATTCATTATCCCTGATGGACCTTCCTTTCCTGCTGTATCATGATTTTGACACATACATCATATTTTTGGGACATCTGTGTTGTTCGGATGCTGCCTTGCTAATACCTCCAGACATACTCCACTTAACTGTCTGTACTCTCCATACTCATACTTTTACTTTCCATGCTTTTTGTAAGGATTCAAACAATGCCAAAATGCTGAAAGTAAAAAGTGAAATGTTTCACTTCAACTTCCCAACAATTTCTTCTAGAGGTACCGAGCATTGATAGTTTAGCATGTGACTCTCTGGTTTGTTCCATGCTTACACACTCAGAAGATATATAGTATGATACAGCCATACCTATACTTACCCCTATACCTATACCTACATTAAAAAAAAACAGAAATGGGTTTATACTGCACATATTGTTCAACAACCTGTTGTTTTTTTCCAGTTAACACTTTCACTTGGCATGTGGGCATGTCAGTACACAGAAGTCACCTTATCCTTTTTTAATGGCTTTATGAAATTCCATTATGTGATAAACTGTGATTAATTTAACCAGTTCTCTTTGGTGGACACTTAGAAATCTTGTTTTTAAGATTTTCCCAAAGAAATGAATTCAATTCTGGAAAGACATTTTCTTACATCTCCAATCTCCAAAAGGCAGTCTGCCCTCTATGAAAACAGGCAACTTTAGATTCAGATAATTAGAAGGTGTGCTATGTGTGAACACTTTCTTCTCTGTCTCCACTTGGCTTGATGTTTTGAATGTAAAACAAAACCAGAATAGTAGGCTCGGCATATGTTGCAGCTGTTCATTTAAGGGCTTCTCGTTTCACACGAGCATTCTTCTCTGGCCTGGAGAGCGGTTGCTGAGAAGCTGTGTCACCGTGTGTGTGAGGCCACTGTTCTCCAAGGACCCAGGTAGAACTGGTTTAAAGGAATCTCCTCAACTGAGTGCCAGGACTGCCTTGCCCTAGGACTGATTGCTTTTTGCAGAGCAGATAACTGCGATGTTACGATTACTCACAGGCACACATACGCACAGTCACAGACATGCACAAAACATCACGTCTATATACTCACATATACAATCACATACGTGTGCAGGCACTCACACACTCACATACACAGACTCGCACACCTGCCCACACACAGTCATATCGCGATATTCTGCACACATATACATACACGTGTGTGGATACGTGTATAATATACATATGTGTATATATATATATGGTTATAATGTGTAATATATATGTATATACGTGCAGAACGTCTCAATACGAGTGTATAATTATATATATATTTACAATATATATAATGTATACTCACATAGACACACAGAGAATCACATATTCGATAAAAAGTTGTGGGGTAAAAAAAAAAGTTGTGGGGTAACACAACACTGTAAATCAACTATATTTCAATTAAAAAATCACTGAATCTGGTGGGAAGCAGCCGCATAGCATAGGGAGATCAGCTCGGTGCTTTGTGACCACCTAGAGGGGTGGGATAGGGAGGGTGGGAGGGAAGGAGACGCAAGAGGGAGGAGATATGGGGATGTATGTATATGTATAGCTGATTCACTTTGTTATACAGCAGAAACTAACACACCATTATAAAACAATTATACTCCAATAAAGATGTTAAAAAAAAAGTGAAAAAAAATCACTGAATCATTTAAATACACATTTACCCTGCTTTCCATGAAAAAAAGTTGTGGGGGTTCCCAGCGTGGGTTTGGGGGTGGACAGGGGAGGGCTAGGGGAGCACACAGCCTGGCACACTCAGTCCCCACCCCTGAGTAGTAGGGGGCCAGCCTCCTCTAACATGTGTGCACCAGCACATCTCTAGGCTTGGATGAGCTGCTCCATGGTCAGCTTGTTCTTCCGGTTCCTTCTTCTGGGATAGGCCTGTGCCACTCACCAAGGACAACCTTCTCAGAGTTGGGGACAGCTCTTAGATAGAGGGGACACATCTAGCACAAAGTACCCACATGCCCACCCATTGCCTTTTCCTGTGTTGGGAATTCAAGAGCTCTTTTCAGTCCAGTGGAAGATTCAGAAATGTTTGAAAGGGTCATCTAGTTTGGTGCAATTCAGCTGAAGCTGCGTTAATGCCTGCTCCATGCAAGGCGGTTGGGCACAGTGAACCTGACACTGTCTTCAGGGCTATCTTTTCCAAGGGCTGCATTTCAGACATCTCCAAAGACCAGAATATATCTTCTAAGAGTGGAACACTTCTGGTTCACAGTGGTCTCCTTGGCACAAGTCTGCACCCTGAACACCACTGCGGGCCTGGAAATAATGTCACCATTGTACAATAAATAGAATTCTGAAGATGACAAGTAAATTTCTTTCCTCTGATACCTTAAAAAACAGCATTCAGGGCTTCCCTGGTGGCGCAGTGGTTAAGAATCCGCCTGCCAATGCAGGGGATGTGGGTTCGAGCCCTGGTCCTGGTAGATCCCACATGCTGCGGAGCAACTAAGGCCGTGTGCCACAACCACTGAGCCTGCGCTCTAGAGCCCAAGTGCCTAGAGTCCGTGCTCCGCAACAAGAGAAGCCACCGCAATGAGAAGCCCACGCACCGGAACGAAGAGTAGCCCCTGCTCACCGCAACTAGAGAAAGTCCACGTGCAGCAATAAAGACCCAATGTAGCCAAAAAAAAAACCCCAGCATTCAGTGAGCCATTCTCATCGTGTTTTTAAACTTTTTAGAAGTCTTCCTTGTCTCTCTTTCTTTTCTTCTTTCAACCAGCATCCTCCCACAGAGATGTGACTGAGCATTTCTCCCCAGAAGAACAGTTTCCCTGACTCTCTCCTTCTTGCCAAATCTAGTGCTTTTTAAAAGGCTCTGTCTTGTGTGAGATGGATGCTAGAGCCTGAGGAAGACGGAAACAGGCAGGAACTTGGGAGAAAGGAATTTCAAGCTGACAGCTGTTCTAGCCATTTAGTTGATGTTTATCGAGCCCCCGCTAATATCAAAGGCCTTGCTGAAGTCATTATAGTCTCAGTGATGAAGATGGGCACATCCCATCCAATGGGGAAGACATGGTATAAACAAGTAAATCACTCTATCAGTAGTGATAACTGCTAGGAAGAAAACTGAAGCAAGGTAAGAGCATGGAGGTGTATGAGTGTGTGAGTATGGGGGTATGTGTGTGGACGGGTGTGTGTTTCTCCTTTACTGGGGTTTGAGGGTGGGTCAGGGAAGTTCTCCCCACGAAGGAAACATTTGAGCAGGGACCTGAATACAGTGAGAAGCAGTCATCCAGGCAGCGGGCACAGCATATGCAAAGGGCTAAATGTGGGAAGGAGCTCAGGAGACTGGCTGGAGCACAGAGAGCAAAGGGGAGAGAGAGATGGAAGTGAGGCTGCGGCGGGGTGGGGGGCGGGAGTCAAGGGCCTTGGGTTCCTTGGTTAGGAGCCTGTATTTTAATTGGAAACAGAAACCCACTGGAGGATTTTGAGGAGGGGAATGACTATGGTCTGATTTTTGTCTTTGAAAAGATGGCTCTAGCTACCATAGGAAGAAAAAGGAATGTATTTGAGAGGGGCGAGGGGAAGGGATGTCTTTATGGAGGATGGTGCAGAGCAGTGTGGGCTGGGCAGTGTGGTGGGGATGCAGAGGTGGGTTCTGTGCGTGTGTGTGTATGTGTGTGCCTGGTGATGGTGAAGCAGGAAGCTTTGGCACTCCAAGGCAAAGAGAGCCAGGGCAATAGCCCAGGTGTAGAAATCTTGCTGTATTTGCAGAATGGAAGCAGTAATGAACATTTGTTGAATTATTAGCTGCATTGTCCCATTGCACCCTCTTTACGTCTGTGTGATATCTGCTGTCTGGTGCTGTTGTTATCCATCTTTTGTGGTTGAAAAAGTGTGGCTCAGAAAGGTTGGGTAACTTGCCCAATTCTCACGGCTGATGTGAGGGTGAGCCATGACTTGAATGTAGGTTTGTTTGAACCCAAAGTCCATAATGCCACTCGGCTTTACACTACATTTCATGTAAAAGAAACCGCATGCTTGCCAACAGTGGTTCATGGCCACCAGCATCAGAATCCTCTGAGGGGCTTATTAGAAACACAGATGCCCCGCCATCTCCTGACACAACTTGAACCTACTGAATCAGAACCTCTGAGGGCTTGAGAACAACCTCTGTAGGGGATCAAGGTCTCTAAGTGTTTCGCACATTGCATGCCAATGACCACTCCTTTCACTCCAGCTCTGGTCCCAGTGTCTGAACTGTTCCAAGAGCTATGAACATTTGTCTTCTTATTGTTTTGAATAAGTAATAGGTTAACAAGGCTCAAAAATCAAAATGATTGAAAATGATAGATATTGTGAAGTGTCACTCTGAATCCCGTCCCCATCTACTCTGTTTCTCCTAATCTCCCAACAGGGAGTAACTATTAGTAGTTTCCTGTGTATCTTCCATTGTTTTCTTAAGCAAATAAAAATATGTAATCTTATTTTCCCCCTTTCTTACAGAAAGGCAACGTGGGGCTTCCCTGGTGGCGCAGTGGTTAAGAATCCGCCTGCCAATGCAGGGGACACAGGTTCTATCCCTGGTCCGGGAAGATCCCACATGCTGTGGAGCAACTAAGCCCATGCACCACAACTACTGAAGCCTGTGCGCCTAGAGCCTGTGCTCCACAACAAGAGAAGCCACTGCAATGAGAAGCCGGTGCACCGCAACGCAGAGTAGACCCCGCTCACTGCAACTAGAGAAAGCCCGCGTGCAGCAATGAAGACCCAATGCAGCCAAAAATTAATTAATTAATTCATTTAAAAAAAAGGCAACATGCCATATATCCTGCTATGTACCATGCTTTAAAAGTTTTTTAAAAAATATACTTTAGAGATATTTTTTATTTTATTTTAATTAATTAATTTCATTTTTGGCTGCGTTGGGTCTTCCTTGCTGTGCGTGGGTTTTCTCTAGTTGTGGTAAGCGGGGGCTACTCTTCGTTACGGTGCATGGGCTTCTCACTGCAGTGGCTTCTCTTGTGGAGCACGGGCTTTAGGCGCGTGGGCTTTAGAACAGTGGCTCAGTTGTTGTGGCACACGGGGTTGGTTGCTCCGTGGCATGTGGGATCTTCCTCGACCAGGGATCGAACCTGTGTCCTCTGCATTGGCAGGTGGATTCTTACACTGTGCCACCAGGGAAGTCCCTCTAGAGATCTTTTCACATCCATATATAGAAAACATCCTCATTTTTTAAATAGCTGCATAATATTCCATTGTGTGGATGAACAAGTTTCTTTAACCAATTATGTACTGATAGTAAGTTGGGTTGCTTCCAGTCTTCTGCTCTTAGAGATAATGCGGTAATGAATAACTGCACATGTATATCATTTAGCAACTGTAAGATAAATTTCCAGAAGAGGGATTGCTGGGTCAAAAGTTAAAGCATTTGTCAATTTGCTCCTTCAGGGTGAACCATTTTGTATCTCCACTAGCAACATCACAGCCTTTCAATGGTGTTTCTAATATAGAGCAATAGATCTTCACACACCCCCCATTACCATTCTGATATGAAATTCTGAGACAATATAACCTACTTAAAGTCAGAATTAAAACCAAAAAATCAATATGATGCTTCATCTGGTAATATCAAAGATAAATAAAAGTAATTTATAATAAAATAAGAAGCATTTCACTATGTGAAGTGCTTGTGTACTTGTGCCTGTAAGCAGACTAAATAGGAATGCCACACCCCCAAATGCAGACTGATACAGAGGTGCTCAATTGGTGACCCAGGATCCATGAGCACAGCTGTAGTTGGAGAAGTGATTTTCCAAAATGGTAAAACACCAAACAAACAAGCAAACAAAACCTTTTTGGTAAGGTTCTGAACAAAACAGAAGACAACTTTCTCTTTATTACACTGCAGTTGCATTCCTGGAAAATTCAGTGTTTATTAAAACCATGGAAAAACTCCTTTGTACTTATATATAAAATGGGTTTAAGTTCTAGATTCAGGTGATTATAAGCAGATTTTTCTCCTATCTGAATGTCCAGTGGGTCCTTTGAAAGTCCAGTGGGACACAGGATGATTCTTCTTTGTGTGGGACTGTTCTGCTCCCATCCATGACATGCCAGTAGGATTCCAGGTCATTGTGACAAATAGAGAAGTCCCAGTGATTCATTATGCCGCCAGGGGCAATGCCCTCTCCTGCTCTGAGAATGGCTGCTTTGGGGTCTCCTCTAGAACCCATTCCTTAGACCAGGACCAGGTGAGCATTTCTAAAACACTCACCTCTGTTTCATCATGTTTCACTTCTGCTCAAACCCCTCCAGCATCTCTTTGTTGTGGCAGAACAAGTGCAGTATCCTCAGCTGATGGGACAGAGTCTGTAAATGAAATGTTCATTGGCTGGATTCAATGCTTCATTGAGAGTTGGGTGTTGAAATATAGGCTTTTGGGTGAAAATGGCAAGTAGGACCAGATGCCTGGGGCTGCACTTGGCAAATCGAAGGCTTTCTTGGTCCCTTGTCCTGATGTGGCTGTACGAACCCCCTGCTTTGGTTTGGAGACCCTTCTTTAAGTGGTTGGGTGTCTTCGGACAACTGGCTAAACCTTTCTGAGCCCCTTCTGTTAAATAAGAGTATG
Organism: Phocoena phocoena; assembly: GCF_963924675.1. Taxonomy (NCBI): domain Eukaryota; kingdom Metazoa; phylum Chordata; class Mammalia; order Artiodactyla; family Phocoenidae; genus Phocoena; species Phocoena phocoena. The sequence continues at coordinate 34,769,578 of NC_089228.1, read as the reverse complement.
GCACTAGAAGGCTGAGAGATCCCTTTCAGCACTGATTTTTGTGATTCTGGAAAGGATGATAAGTTAGTAACTGATAGGACTTCAAATCTGTGACACTTTGAGCTCTGATTTTATTAATATCAGATAGTTTAAATATTTTTTATTTTTGAGACAGTAGGAAGTGTTTAGTGGGATCTTAAATGTGTTGTGCATAATGCTCTGTTTAAGACGGTCCATGTATAAGTTACAAATGCTCAGGGTGCTGTGATTCTCTGGGGTTGTGATTCCCTGCACCAGGGCTCCTCTCCCGGTTCCTCTCCAGTTGCCCCCAAATGCCTGTGATGTTCACCTACATGAGGCTGGCAGAGAACAATGACTTCGTCATAAAATGTCGTCATGACCTTGATGCCCAAGTGGCTCTCAATATAGTCCAGCAGTCAAGTGGTTGTTTATATATGACTAAGCTGTATGATTTTGCTGTGCCTCAATTTTCTCATCAGTTAATAGTCATAACAATAATATGGACATTACAGGTACTTTTTCTTCATGCATACTATAGCTGACCTTTTGTCAAAGTTTATAATTATGCACTTATCATTATGGCTTTTGGAGTAAAGCCTGTCTCCCTTAATAGTGTATAAACTCCTTGAGGGCAGGTGTCTGATTTGTTCACCAGTGGGTCTCCGGCACACCCTACGGTCCTGTCACTGAGATGCTCGACAGTTATTCACTGGATGAATGAGGGAATGCATGAAGGCCATTATCATATAGATATTACATTGGTAGTGGATTGTAGGCTTATAAATAAGGACTAGTATGCTTTCACTCACTCACACTTACTCATTCGTTTAGAAAGAAGGCTCCTGGGGTCTGACGGGAGAATTATTTTCCTCCCAGCCCCCAATTTGAGCAGCAAAGCCATCCGGACCCTTTGCCCTGGGGTCAGGCCGCGCTTGTCTCCGTTTGGAAGTGCTAGCACACTTCCATAGACGGAAGGTGTGCACAGAAGCGGAGAATTCATTATAACCGGTTAGTCATCCATGGAGATTGTAGATGCTGCCCGTGGGCGGGAAGCACCTGGCGCTTCCCGGGCGGGGCCTGTCCCCAGAGCTGCGCCCCGAGGTGGGAACACGACCCGCCCACTGAAGCCCGGGCTCTCCCCGCACCCAGCAAAAACACCAAGGGCACCTGGGCGGTCCTTCTCCCAGTTCAGTCAACTCTGAGATCCAGCCCCACATGTGCTGGGGTAACTTTTTGCAGGGATGCTGGGCAGGAGAGCCGGCCTAGATTCTTGCCCGGAAGCACCAGAAGGAAACTGGAGCCCACCCTTGCTCTCTCCCCTGAAAGCTGAGGGCGTTGAGGCAGAAGGCTGGTGACGGGGAAGGTCCCAAAGCCCTTGTAGGGGAGTTATACAAACCAGGCGAACCCAGGCGGCGGACGCCCCGGGAGACCCCGCGGCATCAGGAGCGCGCGGCTTCCGGGGGTTAGTCGAGTTGCGCTCGGTGGGTCAAGGATGACTCAGCCTTGCCCGGGTCGGTCTTTACTGCCGGTCGGCGCGAGGGCCCCACAAAGTTCCCAGTCACACCCAGACCTCCCTCTCGCAGAGGCCGGGGCTCCGAAGCCGGGTCCCGGGCTGAGGACGGCGGCGAGAGAGGCTGCAGGGAAGCCTGGTTCCCCGGACGCCCAGGGCTTCTCCGACTTCCTTCCTCCTCGCCCCCGCCTAGGCTAGCCGCTCGACCGCGCCTCCTGCCCAGCGGGTGGGGGTCCGAGTGGGGAGCGGGTGAGCCCCCGAGCCTCAGAGGACTCTCTTACTTCCGAAATCCAGGGAGTCCGCCAGTCAGGATAGACTTGGAGAAGCAGTGCTTCCCCTCCCGACCCCCCAACTCGCCGCAGTCGCGCGGACCCCGATCCCCAGCGGGTCAGAGCGCGAGCTGCTCGGAAGCCCGGCCCGGGTTCAGGCGCGCCAGGGAGGCCCCGCTGCGGCCCGAAACCGGGAGCCCCGCGCTCGTGTGCCAGCGGCGCGCCGGCAGCGCCGCCCTCCGCGCCTTCCCTGATCGGCGCTGCGGCCGGAGGAGCAGCCGCGGGCGGCCACGCAGCAGCGCCCGCGCCAGACAGCCGAGCCCCGCTCTCATCCCCACCGCACTCAGCCTTGCCTGACCCAGTCCGCCGCCGCGAGCCCCGGCCCCTTCCTCAGACTTTGGCCTCTTCCCTGCACCCCTTGCCCTCCGGGAAACTGCGCGGCGGGGACGGGGGTCGCGCCACCTCTGTGCTCCTCAGGACCCGACCCGCCGCCGCCTGTTACCCGGCCGGGCCCTAGCCTCCCGCCTGCGCCCCGCCCCCCAACCAGCTCTGGGCTGGGGGTTGCGGGGTCCGGCCCGGCTCCAGCCCGAGAGTGGCGTCCGCGGCGGCGGACTGCGGAGTTGTAAAGAACTCGGCGGCTGCAGTGGGCCGGGCGGGGCAGGGCGCTCTCAGCCGCGTCCAAGGACACTGGAGTTTGCAAGTCCCCGCCCGCGCGGCGCCCCCCGCCCTCCCGCCGCGGCCGGCCGGACTCCTAGAGCCGCCGAGGCGGGGCCGGGCGGCCGCCGCTGCGAGAGGCGTGTCTCTCTGCTTCCTCCCCCGCCTGCCTCCCTCTCCACCTCTCTCCCCTCCCTCCTCCTCTCCGCCCTCCCCGCCCCGCTCCTTTTTCTGCTCCCCAAGTGCGCCCGGCGCGCGAGAGGCAGGCGGGGCGGCGTGGAGCAGGCAGCCCAGCGCGCTCGCCCACCGCCCGCTCGGCGCAGCTCCCCGCTGCCGCTCTCGTCGCCGCCGCCGGCGCGTCGGAAGGAGCCTAGCATGGCCGGGCCGGGCTCGCAGCGGCGCGCGTCCCGGGGGGCCTCGGCACTCCTGACCGCCGCGCTTCTCTATGCCACGCTGGGGGACGTGGTGCGCTCGGAGCAGCAGATCCCGCTCTCAGTGTAAGTGCCAGGTCCTGTGCCGCCCGGGGAGGGTACCCTGCCGCCCGCGACTCGCTGTGCCCAAGTTTGGGCTCCTGCAGGTGCGGCCGGCAGGACCTGCCGCGGGCGTCGGCCTCGCCTCTAGCACCTGCCGGCCCCCGGGGACCCGCGTGGGGCGGCGACACTGGGGTGGGATCCCCTCGCCCCCTCCCCGGGCTGCGAGGGAGACCTGGAGAGGCTCACCGCCGGCGACAGCACCAACTTTGAAGCCTGTTTACCGCATGCAACTTCCATGGGCCGTTTATTTACCCCTTCTTTGCTATCTTGCCATCTCACTTCTTTTTGGGGAGGGGGGGATGGGTGGATTTCTTTCGACTAATCTTTGCCAGGTGATGCTCAGTTTGGGTGGTCAAGTTTTCAGGCAATTATTCAAATAAAATTCAGTGGTCTTTCCGGAGAGGCTGGGACACTTTGCGCATTTTGAACTATGTGACCCTCTCGGGCCCCCTCCCGCGCTGCGCTCTGCAGTTTGGTGCTGGCAGTTTCTACCAAGGCGCTTTTTCTGTCTTTTTTTTTTTTTTTTTCTCCAATGTTATACCGCCTGGCTCCTTCAGCCACAGCCCCGTATGTGCGTATGCGTGCGTGTTGACTGTGACACGGTGTTACATTTGTTCCTGTGCCCTTTCTCCCTGTAGGGTGAAGCTCTGGGCCTCTGCTTTTGGGGGAGAGATAAAATCTATTGCAGCTAAGTACTCCGGCTCCCAGCTTCTGCAGAAGGTAAGGTTTCTGTGGTGGCAGGAAGCGATGATTTTTCCAGCACAGAAAATGGAGGCAGATTTAGTTTTCCAAACAAACGTGAACCCCGAGCAGCATCAGTTATCAGAGGTGTCTCTGATCCTCCGTTTCTTGGCAATGTACTGTGCAGTGACTTCTCCCTACCAACCGGTTATTTTTAGATGACACTTGATTCTAAACACAAAGAAAAGGAGGATACTCACTGGCACTGTCCTGGCTGGGGCTCGGAAACTGAGTGTTTTTGCATGGCTCTCCTCTCAGTGTCGGTATTGCTGTTTCAGTGTGAGAGCAGATGCTCCTCTGGCCAAAAAACGCTAACTTCATCCAAGGGGCAGAATCAGTGCCTGTTATGATGTCTTTCACCTTGCCTGCGTTGGAGGCTGGGGTTCAGTATATCAGAGAAAGATGCTGCACTATTGTTTGTCATCCCCGCAGTTGTACGATCCCATTATTCCCCAATCATCTAGACTCAGGGCTGGGATGCATTACATCATTACAGATACGGAGAATGAATGTGGTTATCTTTCCACTCAGCTGCACTGCTGGCTAATAACCTATGAGAGTAGTCTACAAACTTAAGAAATTGGTCTGCATCCATATATTCTGGAGAGTAATGAGAATGCAGAATTGATTATTAGGCTTTTATCAGAACCTGCATCAATTTTAATTCAAACAGGCAGCATTATGCTTAAAATTACATTGTGAGATATATGGTCTTTCGCCCTCCCCTCCAAGAAAAAAGGGGGAAAAATGGGCCGGGGAGGAGAGATTAGAGGGGTTAAAAGAATTTCAAGTTAACAAATTAACAGGATTAATCCAATAATTCTCTCAAAGATAGAAAATAAAATTGGCCTTTAGGGGATGATTCTCTGATACAAAAAGCTTAAATTGTTAACTTTTAAGTATTTTAAAATGTGCTTTTTGGGCCAATGTAACATATGTGTCATGCATGCTGCCTGGTAACCAAGTACGTATTTTATTTATGGCATTCTGCTTTAGAAAGTAGAGTTTTTGGGGACATTATATGAAACAGTTTGTCACATGAAATCCAAATATCGTAATGAAGCATGAGCCCACAATGGAATGACAGAGGTTAGCCTGGCTTAAAAATTGCCAGTAGCCATATTCTCTGAAACCATGGAAAGACTGTTATCACAACTATGTTATTTGGGGACAGAGTTCATTGAATTATAGGCAGTTGATAAAAACTTGAGGTTATGATGTGCCTTTATGGTCAGTGATAATTTACATACCTGTGACCTGCCTCTCAGTTTATAGGAGTTTCCTTTTTTGCTAGTGTTCTTTTAATCTGGACCAGTCTGTACTCAGCTTTGGCATTTTGCCTGCGTGTCACATGTTTTATGTGAAGAGTTCTGGCCTATTGCATTGCCTGTGTATTTTGCTTATGCTTTTAAAGAAGAGAACATTTTGTATAACTTTAAAGAAATATTTTTCATCTGCACGTTGTAGTTTAGTTGTAACAACTCTGAAAGTAACCCTTCAGACAGAGCCTGTGAACTTTTTTTTGTGGGGGGGCTGTGCTTACATATCTCGTATCTCACATTTTGTAGGAGCACGTGAAATACATTTTTTCCTTCTCTCTGAAGTTAACACACAACACACACACACACACACACACACACACACACACACACACACTGCACAAAATCTCATCAACCATATTATTGGCTACTCTATAATAGCAAATTGGAAAAAGCCAAAATGCTTCTCTTACCTTATCAGCATCCTTTCTGATACTGTATTCACAAGCTTCGCTTTGCTTTTGTCATGTTTGCAGCTTGACAATTGGGTAATTATTTCCAGCTGTTTGTGGCTTTGTTGTCATTTCTTGCTGTTGCCTGGCATTTTGTAATCTGATGCATGGGGAAGGTGAGGTGTTGGTGGGCGTTAGGTTCTGTGGTGGGCATTTATTTGCTCTTGCATTTGGATTGCAGTCACTGGCCATGGAGTCCTGCGATACCCACCACTTTGGCTTGCTAGGCAGGGACTTCCATGAATGATGGGGCAGGGCGTGTTAGACAACTTGGGGAGGTACCTTTTGGCTGTCTTGGCCCATTGCCCCCATATATGATTGTATTTTTATAATCAGCAAAGAAAATTGATTTTGAGAACTCAGAGTATGAATGAGAAAGGATGTGAGGTGCTCAGAGTCGGGGGAGGCATAACATCATTTGGAAAAGCAAGGAGACAGTTGCCTTTCTCTTGCTTATTTTCAAGTTTCTGTCCATTTGCATGAGGAATTACTCCTGAGTCAAAACTATGCACCCTTCCATCACATCAGTGCATCCTTGACAATTAAGGTACTCTCGAGATGAGTTAGAAAACTTGGTTGATAAATGCATTAACACTGTAGTAAGGGGACCCAAAGGTGTTGCTTAAGAGTCTGTAATCATACTTTTAAGGCATGGACATTTAAACTTGATTTTCAGTTAAGTAAGGTATATTGTATACCACTGTACAAGTTTATGTACTCTATGTAGTTTTTCTAATTGACACTTTATGTTGTGAATTGATGCGGGATGTTCATTTTTAGAATGGGAGTTTAGTAATTTTTGCACTAAGGCAAAAACTTTACAAAATAGTAATTGTGAATGTAAGTTAAATAGTAATTGGCCACCAATTTTAAAGTGTTTGGAGACTGGGAAAACTGCCATTTTGGTAACAGGTTTTTATTAGGTAATATAATTTGAAGTAGCAGTATTATCACTGATTTCCTCAATGTAAATATAGCTATTTAACAATGTACCTCACTGCCATGGCTTTAGAAAGGAGATTTCATCAGTTGTTTCTTTGTTTAATACCGTGGCTTTCATTACTTTAGCTTATGATAATATATTTGGTGCCCACTGCCAGACTTTTCCTATTTTTTCTATTTTTTTCTTTGCTGAGCACAGGAATAGCAATCTGTTTGTTCCTTATAAAGAGGATATTTTTGATCGTATAAAATGCTGTAGTCCACATGTTGGCAAAGTTTTGTGTTTCCAGTACAGAATGGAAAAACGTAGGACTTGTGTATTGGAGTTGGAGTCAATCCTGAGAGGCTTTAGTTGTTCTAGGACAGCAGGCCCCTGAAAGCAAAGCACTGGAGTGTGGCTGTGTCCTGCCTTCTTAGCTGGTAGATACTGCAGGGGTTTCCATTGACTTCCACTTTTAATTAACTTTCCTATTTGACATATTCATGCCAGTATTCAGCTGCCTCTATCTTGCTTCATTTTCCCCAAAGAATGCGCTTTGTGTGGCTTCTTTTGGGGAGGCATAGTTTCATTACCTCTCTATTTTGGGATTCAGTGAGAAGCATTCTAGTAGGTCCAGTAACCTAGGCTGTTAAACTCATGGGCTCCACACCCCTAACATTCACAATAAAAGGTATTAAACTGGCATGATTCTCATTTCATCCTTCTTAGGGAGAATTTGGTAGGAGCTGGGTTTGTCATTCTGTTCAGTTCTGCATTCAGGGAACGCATGTTCATGGGAATGAAGAGTTCCAATTATATTTAACAGAATCGTGATGATAAATACACAGCGGAAATACAGGTACTGTGTGTCTCTGCCATTAATGCTAGAAAAGAATTGACATTTACTTTGGATGCCTCATGCAGCACTTATCAAACATGCTCTTCTTGGAGTGCATAACCAGGTTTTTGCGTTATCACCTATATATTGAGAGAGCGGCTTTAATACGTGAATGTGATGTCTCTTTCCACAGGACAGAGTCAGCAAAGTAAAAGGTTGGTTCTTTTAAGCCATTTTGATAATTATGACTTTTGATCAATGTGGAAATTGATGGTCTTTTAAATAATTAAATAGGAGTATTCATTTATCAGGAATTGGGTAGCAGTGCTGTGCTGCCTGTAGGAAGCCTGGCACTCTATGGATTGCTTTTATTGGGGAGGCGCTACTAGGCTGAACATTTTTGTTGAATAAAGACGGTTATTTGTCATCCCGCGAGATTAGCGCATTCAACGTGTGCTGCCAGTGTTTTAATTCGCAGCACCACTTCAATTACTGTACTTTTCCCTGGCAGATTATTTTTCAAAGTCTTGAAATCTCGGAAATGACAGTTTTCAGTCTTTCAGGGCAGTTTATTGGTCTCATTAGCCCAGTCACCAGGACATCCGCAGAGCGGGATAAACCAGTTAGAATTCATTTCGCGCATCTTACCCACACATATATCTCATTGTATTTGTACACTCACGCTTGGTCACTTGAGGACCAGATCAAGTTCTTTTTGTATGGCTTTGCTAAGTGTTTGTCTGAGCCTCTTTTGTTCATTTTTTTCTTTCCTTCTTTTTCTCAAAGTTTCTTTTCTGACAGAAATATTTCTGCTTTGCTTTTTCTCTCATTAGGAACTGCTGCGGCCTGAGTTGCTCCGATTTACAAATGCTAGTCAAAATTAAGGGAAATGAAAACATAGGCATGGTTTTCTTGTTGGAGGCAAATTTCAGACTTTTAATTCCAATGTGGTTATTAATTTTGATCAATTACTCAGGTGATCTCAGGCGGGTTTTATTTTATTTTATCTTATTTATTCTAATACCAGTGTGCATTTAGGCAAACACATGAGTACCAAACCACCTAATAATTATAAAGTTTGTCAGGCAAGGGCAAGCACTAATAACGTTTCTAGTTGTGATGAAGACATAGCCGTGTATCATGATGAACAAAAGTGAAAGAAATGTGAAACCATTACCCCAAGTACCTGTGGCCCTGCAGGATGTCCCATTGTCTTGCAGTGTGGATCACATATTTGTGGAAGTCAGGTTTGGGGTTTTAGTCTTTTCAGTCTTTGATCAATCCTCGCCTAGGTGTTTAGTGCTCCCACGTACGTGGAGCAATAAATGACTTGGTGTATTGGGCTTATCGGAAGAGGTGTACATTCTCACAAGGATCCTTTGTTTCTGGTCTGTCATTAATCCAGATCTATCATTACAGATTACCAACAAATAAGCTTTTTCTTTATCCAAATACACATCCTCTGTCAGAAGTGAGTGGCATTTATATTGGGGGTCCCCCCGTCTTTTGCAGTCACAGCGCTTGTTGAGACCCACAGTGTCTTCTAGACAGAGACTTTTCGCAGATTGCGTGTTCCCTGGGACACTCAGATTGGACTTAGAGGTTTGCTGTGGCTGAGACTGAGAAAAAAGGAAATAGATGTTATAAATGCCAGCCTATGAATTAGTATATGAGATTCTCCCTCCCCCGACCCTGACTCCTCTTTTAATGTAATTTTTATACAAGAGACATAATGGCCTATGCTTCATCTTCAGTGGCTGCAGTGATGCTTTTGTGTATCATGGAACAAGAGGAAAAGTTCCTCATGTCAGGCTCCTGGCAACATCGATAGAATCTTCATCATCCCTCTTTGGTCCATTAAACAAAAGTGAGCTTCTCCTTCATGAGAAGAAAATGATGCAGAGGAAGAGGAAGATGCTTGATTTCCCTGAGTATTTACTGACCAGCCAACTGAGGTGATCGTTCCTGAAGTGCAAAGTCAGCCTCAGAGACCCCTTTCTGACACAGTCCAGCCTGGACCACAGCTCACCCTCAGCAGATGAGGCATCTGTACAGCTGCTGTGTTTCAGGAGATTTCTCTTTGCATAGCCAGCATGTCTGCTTTTCAGAAGAAAGTTATTTTACAGGCACAACTTTGAAAAGGGTCCAGGATGTCTTCAATAAATGGTAAACATTTTAATTTCCATTTGCTTTGAACAGCACTCATTGTGTGCTCATTCCAAGGCTGTTTAAATAAGGCATTACATCTATAAGGTGTATTACAGTTATATGTTGCAGAGCTTCCCGGTTACCCCAAATCAAGATTATGGAAATAAATAACTCAATAGTCAAACTATTAATGGGCATTTCAAGGCCATATGGGGAAGGAGAGCATTATCTCTCGACAAGAAATAGATGGCTCTTTCGTCGGTTTATGCACTGCCAAGTATTTATCTTGGCACCCGATATTGGAAAACAGTACTCTCCCAAGGTTAAAAGAGCTGTTATCCATGTAAACGGTCTGGACAGACAAGTTGGGCAGAGCTGCAAAGGGCTGTGGGTTCACAGACCAGACCTCTGGTTATCCATTTGAGGTGAAGCAACTGCCAGTCGGTATTTTGGGCTTGCACATGTCATTACCATTATGCTTATTAAGCTTGTGCATGTGTGCGTATGCCAGTAGAAATGAGTGCTGCTCATCACAGAATGCATCAGGTGCTGCCTGCTAATGGGGAAGATTGTTCTTGTCCTCTTGTGCTGCTAGCGAGAGTGGCTTAAGGCAGTGAACCAGGGTGCTGGGACAGAACCGAATGACCCAGTCCACCAAGCTCGGTTTGTCCAGCTTCTGAGATTTTATAGGCAGCTGCAGCGGAGGGTCTGCTGAGACCAGGAGCAGCTACATAATTTGTGGGGCCCAGTGCGAAAGCAAAACGGGGACCCTTTGTTAAAAAATTATGAAGAATTTCAAGATGATGATAGCAGAGCGTCACGGGGAGCACGTGGCCCATTGGGCCTGGGTGAAGTCCCTTGAAGGATGGGCCGTGCTCATTTCGGCTTTCTCTTTTCCCTGCTGGGTAGCTCATCCTCTCATTTTATTTTTTATTTTATTTTTATTTTTTTAACATCTTTATTGGAGTATAATTGCTCTCTCTCATTTTATTTCAATGTTCTGGCCACAGTCAGTTGGGGAGGCATCCTTTGCCCATCTTTCTTCATCATCATAATAGCTGCAGGGCTTGGAACATTTTCAGAGACACATCTTGGGAGATGCAGTGTTGTTAAAGCAAAGAAAAAGGTCACTGGCCTAGGAGCCTAGGAGCCCTGGTGTTTGTCTTCTTATCTTTTCTGTAGGCATTTCCTGAGCGGCCTTGGGCAAATGGTCTAATCTAATAGTAAAAACATGTAGCATTCACTCTGGTGTACCCGCGTTCCAGGTACCATGATAAGTACTTTACATATGTCAACCCACTGAATTCTCTCTACTACCTGATGAGTCAGGAACGACCATTCACCCCATTTTTCAGATTTAGAAGTTGAGGATTACAGAAGTTAAGCAGCCTCCCCCAGGTGACCGACCTGGGCTCCTGGAGTCTGCTTGCCTGGTCCCTCATCTTTGTGTGACTTTGTTCCATCTCAGTTCTAGTTTGAAAACAATGTGAATAATACCTGTGTTTCCCTACCTCATGGGTGTTTGGGAGGATTAAATGAGATAACGTCTGGGGAATTACTTCGGAAACAATCAAAGCCTGGAAAGACAGCTGAGAGGACAGGGTTTGGAGTCAGATGGACTTGGCATTGAGTCTCAGATCTGTGGTGTGACGCTTCTGAACCTGCACCCTCCAGTGTGAGAGGAGACCAGTGCCTTCTACCTTACAGGCTGTGGTGAAGGTTAAATGAAATAAAATACGCAAAGCACTTAGCATAGTACCTGGCATGTAGAAGCTTCCTGCCATCGAACTGTGGAGGTTATTATTGGTGGTGTGAGACAAAGACAAGCTCTTAAGATAACCTTCATTGAGCATCTGTGGGGCTGGCTCCATAGACATGAATGACTGAGTGCGTGAACAGGGGAGTGGGCCCGAGTGCTGGCAGGTAGGAAGGTGGTCCCACCTGGCACCTGACAGGGAGGAGCTTGGGGAATCAGGTACTTCGGAGCAGGAGGGGGCTGCAGGGGACCTAGCCTCTGCCTAGACCGTCACTCTTCTCCTAGAGGTCAGCTCCCTTCCCGTAAGAGTCAGGGCGATGCCCACATGAGGAATCGGGGTTGAAGAGCCTCCTCAGGGTCTTCCTGTTACCCCCTCCTTGGCTCACCATGCTGTGCAGGTGGTGTGTCAGCTGAGGAAGGGCCGAGGGTCCCCAATGCTCGGAGTGAGGCCTGAAGCCTCAGGAGAGACAGCGGGCCCAGTGACTCCCCCACTGTGGGAGTGCATTCAGAAGCCAGCCACGGACACCTGGTGCTCTCCAGGTATTTCCTCCATGAGAATTCTTCCCGCTAGGTTTGGAGGACTGTAGACTTCTCCTAACAGCTTCCTGGGGGAGTGGTGCTGGAGACCAGACAGGGGATGAGGCACCTCACTGGCAGGGTGTCCTTTCCCCCAGTCAGGTGGCAGGGAGGTGCGGCAGCGCGTGGGGACTGCCATCGGCCAACAAGTCATGGGAGGCACTGAAGGGCATCCTAGGTTCCGTGGTCCTTCCTACTGGCCCCGCCCATCTCCTCTTCAGAGCTTCCTTGGCACAGCCTGTTGTTGTGTTTTGGCCTTTGAGCATCTGCGGTCCTCTGTGATCTCCTTAAAGATGTTGAATGAGTGCCCCTCTTTGTGTAAACATTGGTACTGACTCTGGGGGAGATGACGCTATTGTAGTTGCATAACTTTTAACCATTGTTTATGCATAAACCATATAGTCAGCAGTGAAAGTCACTGAGACGTCAGTTATGAAAGTCAATGTGCAAAAGCTTTGGTTGTTCTACTTGGGCCAAATAGTTCAGAAAGTCACCCAAGAACCATTTGTACCTGGGACTCTTACGGAACTACAGGGTCTGCACTGGTGGCTTCTCAAAATCCACCAAGATCATAACCAGCTCAGGTGAACAGACTGTTCATTGGGACTGGACAGGGAGGCAGTGGGCTTTTGGGGGGAGTGTTTAATGAGCCAAACATTCTTCATATTAAAGTAGATAACGCAAGGCATCTGCTGTGGTCCTTAGTTGCACTGGGAGATGGCCCAGGTTATCTACCTCCTTACAGGCGGGGCTTGCAGCTCAGGGAGGTGGTGCGCTTGCCACGTGGTAGGGCTGGACTCAGACTGGAGTGTTTTAACCCCCAAGCCTTTGACTTTTCTCTGCAGCCTGAGTCACCTGTGTGAGCTGCTCCCACCTGAGCACCAGCTTCAGTCAGGACCTCAGCAGGATGAGAAGGGCCGGGTGGGTGGGGTGCTAGTGCCCTCCCTGGTTTCTTTCCCCCAGGTGTGCTGTCCTCAGGTGGGGTTTCAAGAGGTGTTCTCTTGGCAGCGAAGGCTTTGTGGGTGTTGGGCCCCCATGAGGCGGGGAAGGACTTCCCCCCGCTCCCAGGGGGCTTGGAGCCATGATGGGACAGGAATGGTTCCTAAGGGAGAGTGGACAGGTTGTCTGGAGGAGCCCTGGCTGGCAGTGGAGAGGTGTGGGTGTCGGGTACCTTATACCACTGCTCAGCCTGGAAGGCAGGGCTGCCAAGGAAGAGAACAACCTTGCGAAACTCCCGAGCAGGATTCAATCTCGTCTTAGACAAGAGGACTCGGATGATCTGCAAAAAGCAGGGAGTGTTTCCCCTCACATTTTCCTCCGGAAGTCAAACCTGCTCTTCATCTGTTTGCTCAGGTCCCTAAGTTTGGCTCGTGAGGGTGTGCCTTTTACACTTGATGGTTTGATGCGTTTTCTTGAGACTTTAGTGTTTTGCATTAAAATGGAATGAAAGGTATGACTGGCCCTTGGAATACCCCCAAGTCTAGACCCTCTCCCATGCTATAAACTTGACCCTGCATTTCCTCCTCCATAACTCTTGGCTCCCAGGAAAGAGCCTGTCTGTTTTAGAAGGATCTAGATTTCTATTACAGTGAGCCATGTACAGCTGAAAAGAGATTTTTAAAAAGAGCATGGGGGGCTTCCCTGGTGGCACAGTGGTTGAGAGTCTGCCTGCCGATGCAGGGGACGCGGGTTCGTGCCCCGGTCCGGGAGGATCCCACGTGCCGCAGAGCGGCTGGGCCCGTGAGCCATGGCCGCGGAGCCTGTGCGTCCAGAGCCTGTGCTCCGCAAGGGGAGAGGCCACAACAGTGAGAGGCCCGCGTAACGCAAAAAAAAAAAAAAAAAAAAAAAAGAGCATGGGCTTTGAAGTTGAATTCCACTCTGCAAGTCACTAATTTTACCTACCTGGGCCGTGGTTTACTCATTCTATTAGTACAGAATAGAACTAATAATAAAAGCTCCTGTGTCATAGGGCTTTGGAGAGGGCTCAATGAGAGAACACAGATGAAGTAGTTCAGAACAATACGTGGCACACGGAAAGCCTTAGTTCTCTGGCTACTCTCTTGTTTATAGTGTCTGCTTCATTATTAATGAAGAGCAAGAGAAACTCTTGGAATTTTAGTCGCTTTGATCCCACAATGAGTTCATAAGATTAAGGCAGTATATGTCACACACATTTAATGTGACAGGGGCACAATGGCAAACAGAAGCATTTATTATGTCCCCACGAAGGTTTTTTTTTTTTTTTTTTTTTTGGCTTTCTTTCCCTAATTCTTCCCATCCTGTCCCTGTACAGTACAGGTGGAGCAGTTGTGGGATTCACTTTTGTTCTTGCTATCATGCTGTACTGTAATTTGCAAAGCAAGGTGAGAGAAATCCCAGGCAGGCGTTTGGCTCTCTGTACCTGTGCCATCCTAAATGCCTTTTCCATTGTGCCTTGTTGAGGCAGAGGCGGAAAAATAGTATAAAAAGAACAGTAGGTGGGGGAAGCAGTAAATCCACTGGAGGTAAGTAGTCTTTGGCCACAAGTCATAACATATGGCTTTCCTCCTAGCCTCCTACCAGTTTCCATTATCAGTGAAATTTCTATTAACAAAATATGCTGCATCATGTACAAACAGCTCAGTGAGCATAGCTTTTTGCCCCACTGACATAAATGGTGATCGTTTGGCTTCTGGGATGGTAAAGCTCAAGTTTGAATGTTCTTTCTTCTCGGTTTGGCCTGGGCCCCTGTCAGAAAGCTATGCTTTTGAGGGCACACCTTGAGGGAATCACTGTCAGGCAACCAGTAAAAGGTGTGTGTGTGTGTGTGTGTGTGTGTGTGTGTGTGTGTGTGTGTGTGTGTTGATATACACGGGCTGTTTCCCTTTGTTAAAAACTAGTAACTACTTTAAAATCCTAGGGTCTGTAGCCAAGTTCCAGTATTTCAGAACATCAGGAGTCATCTGGTCACCCTGAAGTAAGATGTAATCCTCCCAGGAAAGAGCTCAGAGCTCACTAATCTTATTATTTTAAAATTTATTTTTGGCTGCAATGGGTCTTCGTTGCTGTGCGCGGGCTTCTCATTGCGGTGGCTTCTCTTTTTGCAGAGCGCGGGCTCTAGGCCTGTGGGCTTCAGTAGTTGCGGCACGTGGGCTCAGTAGTTGTGGCTCATGGGCTCTAGAGCGCAGGCTCAGTAGTTGTGGTGCACGGGCTTAGTTGCTCCATGGCACGTGGGATCTTCCCAGACCAGGGCTCGAACCTGTGTCCCCTGCATTGGCAGGTGGATTCGTAACCACTGTGCCACCAGGGAAATCCGACAGCTCACTAGTCCTTTGAAAAAAGCCAACAATACACATTTCCCAGAACAGGAGTTTCAGAATTTTGGAACTATAGCTAGATTTCCTACTTAAACAGCAAGATTTTCAGTTTTTTTTTCATGAAACAAACCACAAATTCCCTATGAGTGATATGAAAAATATATAAACTGAGAAAGAAATTAGAGGATTATTGGTTTTTGAAATTTTACTTTAAAGGGAGGCAGTTGGTCTTGGGAAGGAAGAACTGTGGAGAGGTAAGAGTCTGGATATGAGACAGGCCTCTCCAGGGTAGAATCCAGTGCTACTGCTGACTAGTGTCATGACCCTGACAAGTCAGTTGCTG
Source organism: Phocoena phocoena (assembly GCF_963924675.1). NCBI lineage: Eukaryota > Metazoa > Chordata > Mammalia > Artiodactyla > Phocoenidae > Phocoena > Phocoena phocoena. Next base: position 34,754,221 of record NC_089228.1, on the reverse strand, counting down.
AACCTCAGTGTTCTTATCTGTCAAACGGGCACAATGGTACTAACTTTTAGAGTGGAGTTAAGAGACGCAAATGAGAAGATGCACCCAGAATGCTTGGTAATACGTGGCTCAGAAGAAGTGTTTAGGAAAGGTGGGGCCGCTGCTGCCTTTGTGGTTGTTATTATTATTCCCCAGGAGCTCTCCCACGTATCAGGGCAGGTTGGCTGCTGAAGACAGTAGTTTGTGCACGGGGGGAGAGAATATCAGGCCACCCGGAGGTCTTATTTACAGCCCTCCACTAGAGCTGCCCACCACTGAGCCCCACAAGGTCTTCTTAGGAAGTAATCGTAATAATGATGCAGGTACTTTATTTGCATATTGGGCCATGTGCTTTATTTGCATTGTTTCATTTCATTTCTCACAAACAATCCTGAGTTTGGTTCTGTCATCATCTCTGTTTTAGAGATGCCAAAATAAAGACAAAGAATGTATCTTGGGGCTTCCCTGGTGGCGCAGTGGTTGAGAGTCCGCCTGCCGATGCAGGGGACACAGGTTCGTGCCCCGGTCCGGGAGGACCCCACATGACGCGGAGCGGCTGGGCCCGCGAGCCATGGCCGCTAAGCCTGCGCGTCCGGAGCCTGTGCTCCGCAATGGGAGAGGCCACAACAGCATGAGGCCCGCGTACCGGAAAAAAAAAAAAAAAAAAAAAAAAAGAATGTATCTTGGCCCAAGGCTACCCAGCTCCAAGTGACAAAGGCAGGCTTGGAACCTGGGTCTTGTGAATCCTGTTCAGCTGCCTGGGCTGGGGTGGGGTCTGAGGAGGGACATTTGGGTATTCCCAGGACCAGCATGTTCCCCATGGTTTGATCTTAGCCTGCTGTTGGCTTATCAGGTTGGTTGGTGGAAACTTCTCCGCCCTTAATCTTTTCCCCAATGGAATTCTTCGCTTTTGGTGCATTGTCATTTGCTTTCATAATACAGAATGAAAAAGGACCAAGAGCTGGAATGAGGGGGGGAGGGCCCTGTATGCCCTCTAGGTTTCTATAGTTTTCCCTTTAATTATAATAAAATGATGCTGCTTGTTTTTTGATTTCCTTTGAGGGTCAGCTAGTCCTCCCCTCATTAGGTCTGACTCTTAAGAAGCCTTTCTGAGAATCTCATTGAATTTGGCTAAATTTCCCTTTGTGTATTTCCCATCATGGTAATGGATGATTGTGTGAAAGAGCCAGCTTGGGCTCTGGGACCCTGGTACAAGACAGATCTGACTTTGAGGTCCAGCTTGGCTCTAGTTAACTTCACTTCTGGGCCTCAGGTTCCTTATCTGTAAAATGGGGTCATGGTGAGGATTAGCTTTGTCAATATGTGGTAACAGTCTTAGCACAGAACTGGATGTCTGGCAAGTGCCCAGTAAATTTTAGCTCCTCGTTTTTTGTTATCCCCACTCTTTGTCTGTCTTTCCTGGATATTTGTTGGTGCTTCCTTTTCTTTTTTTTCCCTCAGGGCAGCCACAGTTTGTTTTTCCGCATGATTGACAGCTAGCTTGAAGGCTATAGCCCTTGGATCCACAGGGTCAGTTTTATTTTGCATGGTATGAGTCTGGCAGATCTGTCCGTGCCCAGGCCATTCTGGGGAAGTGTGATATCCTGAGGACGCTTATCTCTTTCATTGGGGGTGGTGGGTGTGGAGAAGGAGGCAGGTGAGCCAGAGCTGAAATTCCCTGAGGGCAAGCTTGTTCTTTCTGATGGGAGAGGGTCCTCCTTTGGCACTAGCACAGAGCTACCTTTGGGTGGGCTTCAAGGGCTGTTTGTGGAATGCATGAATGTATGGATAAAGAAAGGAGCCTTTTCCTGGCGTTCACACACTGGTGATGGGAAGAACGCTCTTGTGCACAGGCCAAACTAGGTCCTTCACAATCCTTTCCCCTCTACCCTCCAGTGCTGGGGTTTATGAGCCCCTATTATCAGGTGTAGATGCTGCAGAGAGTCGGGGCCGCCTCCCAGCTTCAGCAGTCCAGCTCTGAAGCCCTGCGGGTGGGTCCTTTGCCCATAGCCTGCTTGGTGCCAGCAGGGACTGCCAGACATCCGAGCCAGCTGGTCCTCGCTTCTCCCAGCCCATGACCCCTCTCCTCGCCCTTGGGGAACATCCCAGCCCATCTTATCAACACCCTGAAAACATGGCCGAGTCTCCCCACTCCGAAGTCTCCGAGCCTGGCAGAGGGGTCCCAGCGCCTCCGCAGCGCCAAGCTGAGCAGCTGTGGCGGGAGCACCGCAGTGCCGGGCGGGTGTGCGAGGAGCACCAAGCGAGACTGATGGGGCCTCTGCGGCCGCCACCATCAATCTGGGGGCGGCAACTCGGCAAAGGCAATTAGGAAGCTGCTGCAGCTAATTCCATGAAGCACTCGAACACCACATTCCCAGTGACATGAGGGAGACACGTGAATTTTAATTTCTATCCCTTTCATCTTCACATGGGGTCATTACCTGGTCTTCTCGGAAGCCCTGCTGGCATCAAGATGCTGCACGGTGTTTGCTGGGCATGATTGCCACCTTCTCTGTGCAGCTTCCTTTGATTGTACACTTGTTTGTTTATTTATTTTGTACATCCCTGGGACCGGGTTTCTGAGTCTGTGCATTGCAAGGGTTTGGGAGCTGCATCTTCGTCTGCTGCAGCGTACACGGAGCAGCGATACCCATTCCTGGGCAGCATCCCAGCTGCACCCTGCATCAGCTGTTTCCAGCGCCTCCACACAGGAGGAAAACTTGTGAGAGGGCTTAAAGCAAGTTTGGGTGATTTGCATTTGTATCCTGCAAGTGCAATTGTCCTTTCTCTTCCCCCTGCCTGGCCCACGGATATGCTGAAAGCCTGCACCAAGCACAGCCCCTCTGAGATAAGGGGGAGCAGCTGGCTGGGAAGCGGGAACTAAATTATATGGATTTAATGGGGGGCAGTTTTGCCAAAAGATGTTTACCTCCAGCCCCTCCCCTCCTCCCAGTATCAGACCCGACAGAGTGTGGCATTTTGAGGTTTTTGGAGAGTCTCGAGTCTGGCTCCTCCCTGGCACGTTATTCTATGGAGGCCGTGAAGCTTCCTGTGTGATTTTTGCTCTGTGGAGCACTCCATGTCTCATCATATCCGGAATTTGCTGTGTGGTCCTACAGTCACTGGAATCTGGTGCCCACCTTCTACCTTCCTGCTGAGCCTGATGACTCACCTAGAAGGAAATGAGAAAATCTCTTATTTGGGGCAGATTTTGGGAACCAGCCCTTCCAGCTTGGGGGTGGGTGCTCGGGGTCTGATGGCACGCCCCAGGGGTCGCAGGAATGGGCCGTGCATGGAGCATTGGCGTTTCCCCTCCCAGCCCCCGGCTTGTGCGTTGATCAGGGCACTGAGGCCACAGAGGGAAGGAAGGCTCCACGTCCCCGAGCAGGCTTCTCCCAGGACAGAGGGAGGTAGCCTCTAGCCCCATGTCCCCCTCCTCCCTGCCCCATGCCTTTGAAAGCTCCCCTGCTGCACTCCACAGGAAACCTTCTCTACTCTCCAGGCAAAAAGGCCTTTGCAACATTTCCTCTTATTAAATCGCATTTAAGCCTGAATTTCCCGTAGAGAAAACGTTCCCCCAACGTCTCTCTTTTTTAACAGCCAAAATATTTTGTCCCAATGCGTTGTTGGGGAACATCCCCCTAGTAACATGATCTACATTAGTGAAGTGAGTAGGAGACAGAACAATTAGTCAAGTGTTTATTCATTACTAATAATCCCATCTGAAAACACGAGGCCTCAACTTTCTCCTTTTCCACAATAGAGTTTCAAAGGACCAAAAGCTTCTTTTGGGGGGAGAATATCATGGTTTGGGAAAATCTTTAGCTGTCCTAACAGACTTACAAGAACACATTGGCTTTTGACTAAATCTTGAAAATGTTTTCTTCCTTCCTCCCTTCCCTCACTCCCTTCCTTCCTGCTTCAACAGACACTCGTTGAATTCTCAGTGAGGCGTGCAGAGCTGTGTTGGGTACGAAAATCCCTTTGCCGCTGTGGCCACCTTTCCCATCCTCACTCTGAATGCTTCAGTGACAGCACACTGCTCAGTCCCAAACACATCAGGCTGTGTCACGCCTCTGTGCCTCGGCCGAGGCCATTCTGGCTGTCTACACTGCTGACCCTGTTGCCCTTGTCTGGCTACTGAGCCCTGACTCTAGAGGATGTCAGACTTCAGCATGCAGAAATATCACCTGGGGAACTGGCTAAGATGCATGATTCCAGGGACCCAGCCCAGGAGATCTGGACTCAGTAAGCTTGACCCAGGGCCCAGAAATCTGCATTCTAACAGATGTCTTAGGTAATTCTAATGTGCTCCAGGGACCACGCTTTGAGAAATGCTATTATATGCCACCTCTGGGAAGGCTGCTGGCTTCCCCTAAAGAGATCCAGTCGTTCTCTCTCTTTCCTCCTGGGAAGAAATGTGCACATCTTCCCACCATGGTTTGCTTCCATAACTGTGTGCGTGAAGTCTGTTCCATCATGGGCCAAGAGTGGTGGCTGCTCAGCCTCTGAACCCAGCCTAAAGCTGGCACTGGTGCAGCCTTCCTCCGCGTGCGTGGCGTGACTGGAGATTTTCTCTGCAATAGAAATGGCGGCTTTGGAGCAAGTCAGGCATTTTATCTTTTAAGTCAGAAGGTACCCAGGAGCATGTCTGCTTGTTGAAGCAGTTTATTTGTAAATCACTGAGCAGAGTTGAAATGGCCGTTCTCCAGTTTGTAAGATGGAGAGAAATTTGTTGACCTGTTGCCAATGTTTTTTCTTCTTACCAAATAGGTTACTGAGACCTGTGGTTACCAGCCCTTTAACAGAAAATTGTTTGGTGAACATCAATATGAAGGATGCCATCTGCTTCCCATAAAGGCTGCTCCTAATCTCCTACTACAAGGATTGCTCCCCCAGGGGCCTGTTGGGCATAAAACTGCATTTTTTCTAAGTCAGTGGATTTCAAACTTTTTCGACCATGGTCCACAGTGAGGAATACATGGTTCAATGAATGCATTCCATACAACTTTACGTGGGAAACCCGGTTTATGAAACCACTTAGCTTTATTCCCTCCAATGCAATCTGGTCTATTTGATTCGACAGGACTCGTCCTACTGTATTCTGTTCTATTCTATTCTGTTCTATTCTGTTCTATTCTACCCTAACCTAGTTTACCCTAACCTAACCTAACCTGTTCTATTCTATTCATTGTTCAGCATCGAGAGTCCTTGCAGCTCTATGGAGTGCAGGCTCAGGGAGAAGCAGTGAGCTGACCCAGGTCTGAGAGCTCAGCAGTGTCAGAGCCAGAGCTAGAACTTGGACCTCAGACTCCCAGCCAGAGCCTTGACCTCTCTAGGTCTGGCTGTGAACAATAAATTGATTTCACAACATAATAAATGTGTTAAGAAAAAAAAAAACAACAGTGCTCTACATGTTACCAGGGTAAATTATTGGCTGGATTAATTTTATTCTGGAAGGTGTAGTGTTGATCTTTGAGATTAAAGTTGTGTTTTCTCCAATAAAAATGATAGATGGTGATAGTTAGTGTCTTTCAGCCAGATGCAGTGCTAAGCTCTCTGTATAAATTTCATTTCACCTTCTCAATAACGCCATGGGTTAGATGCTCTCATAGCCCCATTTTCCCCATGGGGACAGTTAGGTTCAGGGAGGGGAAGTGACTTGCCCAAGGTCACAAAGCTAATACAAGTGGTGACATTGGTTCTTGGACTCAGGGCTGTCTGACCGTAACACCTGTATTCCTATCTATGTTTGCATTTGCCTCTTCCTATTGCCAGCAGCCACCTTAGTAGGTCCCAAGTGTTACCAATGGGCTGCTGTGTGGGAAACCCAGTTAGAGGCAATATGGGGGTGGCATAATGGGGGGCAACAGGGAGGAAATGTGAGGGAAAGGGAGGAGAGTGGGAGACGGAAGTTTGGGAAGCACAGGTGAGCAGTGGTCTTCAAAACACCTGATATCTTGCTTAGCACTTAGAGAATTTACAAAGTGTTTTTGCATCTGTGTTATATTGGCCTCCTCCTCTTAGAGCATCCATTGCACTGGTGTTTGTCATTGTACCTGATGGTCAGTTATTTGTTTTCTCATCTCCTCTCTGACCAGGGGACATTGTTCAGAGGCCAGGAATGATGCCTTGTTCTTCTTGGCATGCCTAGCACCTGGCCCAAGGAGATGCTGCTTGAGCGTTTGGTGAATGAGCAAGTGCATGAAGAAGTCCTTTAATTTAATCCTCACAACTAGCTCTGAGTAATTTTCTATCCTCGTATTGCATTTGAGGAAACTGGGCCCAAGATCACAAAGCTAGTGCTGTAAGAGCCAGGTGGAAGACCCCCCACACACAAATGCAGAAGTGCCTGTTATATTCGTATTTATCTATTTTTTGAAGATTAATTTGGTAATCCTACCTCCTTCCGAGAATTTATCTTCCTACCGTCTCGATCTGGGTTTGCTGACTTTGTTTCCTACTTCTTCTGGTTGTTTGGGTACGATGTGGCTTTACTAGAGGGTCACAAGGCTAGAGAGGTCAAGGCTCTGGCTGGGAGTCTGAGGTCCAAGTTCTGAGGCCCAAGCTCTGGCTCTGACACTGCTGAGGTCTCAGACTTGGGTCAGCTCACTGCTTCTCCCTGAGCCTGCACTCCATAGAGCTCCAAGGACTCTCGGTGCTGAGACTTAGCATAGTTCCAAAGGATGGCAGATCCTATGTTATTTCCCATCAGCTCCACCATGAGATGGGTGGTACTCTTACCATTTTGCCAGTGTCCATCCATCCTACCGACATCTGTTGCCCTGCCTCTGTCTGAACCAGGCTCCTGCTGGAGTAGATGGAGGTAGGGAGATGCTGCTGCCCGTACCTCCAGGTGCTTAGATTCTCTTAGGGGCGGTGACTCACACCAGTGCAACTCTTCAGAAGTCAAGGCAGACTTAGCCAAATGGCCAGGAGAAGACAGAGTCGCATCCATGTTGGGGGGAGGCAGAAAGGACATCCCATCTTGCTAACTTCTCTACATTTTTGCTAACGTTATTTCCTGGGAATCTTTGTACCGTAGACTTGTTCTTAGACTTGTGTCAGGGAATGGAGTCATCTTTGAATGTAAAAGGCAAAAATAAAAGGGACTAAAATATTTGACATATGATGAAGTTCTGTGATATTTTAGTCAGTGAGTAAATTGATATTTATATAACCTGGAATATTCATTTTCCCTGGTCCACCCTCCCTTGAATGTTGACTTAATAACATGCCTGCCTAAATGATGTTAATTACTTTAAACTGCCAAATTAAAAAAAATAAGCCAGCGTTCATTCAACAAGTGTGCTGTGATCATTTCTGGCTGGAGCCAGGAAAGAAGAGCTGAAGTCTCTTGTGGGAGAGAAGGCTGAGATGTAACCTGACCAGCTCAGGAAAGGGACTTGTACATCCTGGGCTGTACAAGCTCAAAGGGGCCAGACATAAGCAGTGGAGCTTAGGGTTAAGTTTATAGCACTGGAAGCTGGCTATGAGTTCGAATCCTGACTCCACCTGTGACTAGTATATGGCCTTGAGAACTTCTTAGCTTCTTATTTTACATTTTCCTCTTCTTTAAGTGATCTCTGTCCCACTGGACTGTTGTGAAGATTACATTAGATCATGAATCTAAAATTTAGCTCAGGGTCTGGCAGTCAAAGGAATCCAATGAATGGCAGCTACCATTATTTTAATTCTTACCATCTTGGAGTCATGCACCCACTCTCTGAGGTCACTGGCATTGCCGGATCCAGAGGCCATCAGCTCCCCAGAGCAAGACCTTTGGCTTGTTCGTGTCTCTATTTTTGGTTCCCACAATAGTCTTTATCAGTAAATATTTGTGGAGCAAATGAATGAGTGTGGGGAATGAACTTTGCAGGCTGAAAAAACTGAGCCTCAGAGAGGCTGGCCAGATCATAAAGGACAGAACAGAGATTCCCACCAGGTCTGCTTTGTCCTCAGCCATGACCGTCAGCTACTGGGGGCTTGATGGCTCCTCTCTTTAGTGCTAGCTAAATTCCTGGGAGCAATACCATTCGTCCCCTGCGATCTGAAGGTGAAGTGTGTGTGTGTGTGTGTGTGTGTGGGGGGGTGTGTGTGTGCGCACACACACTTTCCAGGATGGCATCCAAGAAGATAGGTCATATTAGATGTAGCCTCCTGGTTGTTTAGAAACCAATTGTCTGGTAAGTTTTCATTCTGGGGCAAAATAACAGACTGGTAACCCTGCTCTCTTTTGGGAAAAACTCCTTAAAAGCTCTTATGTTCTGAAATCCTGCAGAGTCCCACTAGGATGTTGAAATAGTTCATACCCATCAAGGCCACATTTGAGGTGCTTTTTCTGGGTCTTGGTAAGGGAAAGCTTTTCCCTTTGAGCTCCATGTGTAGGTGTCATCTTTCTCTTGTATGTTGCAGTGGTGATTTTAAACCTCCCAGCTCACCCCCAAGCCCCTAAGATTCCCATTGCAATGGGCTACGAAGTTTCACTGTTTATCTTCTTTTTCAGATCCGTTTTGTCGGCAAGATTGCTAGGTTAAGAGAAGGAGAGACAGAGGGGCTGAAGTGTGAAGAGGAGTACTTGATGTTCTTTTTAAGAAGTCCTTGAATTCAGCCCTTGAGTAGTGCAGTATAAGTTTGAGAGATGATGGCCATGAATACTTTGCTTCTTGTGTAGCAGCTTGTAGTCCAGGACGTCAAAATACATCAATAACACATTCCTTCACCATTTCTCCATTTCATGTGTAGGGAGGTGGTACAGAACATCTCCAGAGAGAATATCACTGCCTTGGACCATAGCTGGTCCCTATAGCAGAAGCAGGAGAAAATCTTAATTTGATGGTGTCTTTTGTTTATTCATTCATTCGTTCATTCATTTATTCAACAAATGTTTTTACCTCTTGCTACTCTGTCCCAGGTATTGTGTTGGGCTTGAGGACAAGGGAAATAAGACACAGTCTGCCCCCTCATGGAGATTACCATCTAGTGCGGGAATCGGGCATTACTCAAAGAATTAGACTAATGTGTGCAAGTGTTCCTGCAGTGCTCTGAAAGCACACTGACGGCATGTGACCGGAGGACTTGCTCTGGTCCGTGTCAGAGGAGGCTTTGCTGAGGGGATGAGCTTCAGCAGAAACCTGAAGGGTGGCAGGAATTAATATGACAGAGAGATAGAATAAGGGACCCTGGATCCTGGTCCAGCCTCACCACCTTGCCTGGGCTTATGCTTCAGCTCCTTGCATGGATTCTTGGTCCCAAAGGTCATTCCCCACTTTCTTCTCAACCTTTGCTTCTTGCTCCCACTGCCCTAAACTCCTGCCCTTGTCCCTAGAGCTTCCTGTTGAGTTTTCAGTCTTCACGGCCTCCTTCTTTAATTTAGCCAACAGCTGTTGAACTCCTGCTCTGCCAGGGGCTCAGTCCTGGGCCCTCAGGACTGAGCCTGAGGGAAACGTTTTCCAGTCTCTACCTTTTTTCCCTTTTATACGTCCGTGTGGTCATCATTGACCTTGGTTTCTGATTCCTGTCATACCGTCATTAGGATCTTCCCCTCCTCTCCACAAGCTATTTGAAACCCTCTGTCTTTATCATCTTTGTTTTCCTTGTGGCTCCCTTGGACAAAGCCTTGTGATGATGATGATGATGGCGACATACAGATACGTGTTGAACGTTTACCAAGAGAGGGACAGATTCAAAACACCTAATACACGTTAACTCATTTAATCCTCACGACAACCCTGAGAGCAAGTTACTCTATTATTATCCATATTAAACCAATGACAAAACCGAAGCACAGAGACCATTAATGACTTTCACAGAGTCACTTGGCTAGGAAGTGATAGAGCCAGGATTCCAGCTCAGGCATTTTGACTCCCGTGTCTCTGTCTGTAACCACTGCACCACACTTCCTTCCTAGCACGACCCGCATTAGTCAAGTAATACATGTGAAATGGTGCCAGGTACAATAGGTCCCTCTCCCAGAGTGTGCACAAGTACAGCAGCCCTGAGTAATGAAGGAGTAACTAGCTAACGCTGGGCCTCCAGGTGCCAGGAGAGGCAGAGTCATGACTAGATTTCTGTGCTTTAGAATTTGTTCCCGTTACAGGAAGTAGGGAGCAAGGTTATGTGCACATCGGTCATGCCAGTATCCCTACTAGGCTCTGAGCAGATTCTTTTTCCCTAATTGCTTTTCTTCCCAGGATTGAAGCAGTCCCTAGAACAGTGCAAGTTGATGTGTGAATAACTTCCCCTCAACAGAAATGCCGGTTCATTATTACAGGTACAGGTTTTCTGTGTGAACACATGGGCTTCAAATGGTGCTAGAGACAAGAATGTCCTTGCACTGCAGTGTTGAAATATAGATATTTGTATGACCACCTGGGAAGAAATAATACCTGTGAGGAAAGTATAGCTTTTTAAATTACAAAATGTTGTCTATAACACTTTAGAAAATTTTGGAAATATAGAGAAATAAAAAAGCAAATGAAGACAAACTGCTATCCCATTATCCTGGCCTGATTATTGTTAATATTTTGGTGTATTTCTTCCTTTGAATATGTGTATGGATATATACACATATGTATATTTATCTTACATAAATGGGATCGTATTGTACAAACTATTTTATAATGGCAAGACATCTCAGAGTGGATCCTGGCAGGGTAGGGATAATCCTTTTTCCTATGAAAATACAATTCATCCTCTTCTTTGAAAAACTGGAAAGTGTTGAATGATACGATAAGAAAAAAATTACTCCTAGTCTTATGATGCAGGAATAACCACATCAAAATTTTGTGGCATTTCCTTTGTACTGCTTGAAATTGGAATCAAACAGTCGATATGAAGTTATTTTGTTTTTCCCCCAACTTTGTCTCATGAACGTGTCCCCTTTTCATTTAGTATTCTTCAAAACGATTTGTTTTCTGGCTACAAAACATTTCACAACGTGGGTGTGGCGTAACTTCTGTCACCTTTCTCCCACTGTGGGACACGAAGGTTGAAGCCCAGGTTTTCCCCCAGTGTAAACAGTGCTTTGCTGAACATCCCTGTCTGTCTGTTGCATTCCTGATCATGCCCCTCAGCGACGGTCTTACAGGGGGAGTCCCAGTGCCAGAGGATGCGGGGCTTTGTAAGCACTCTTCTTTCGTGCTGCCGTTGCTGCTGCAGTCTGTGTGCGTTTGAGTGCGTGTGTGCACGCGTGAGGTGTGCTCATTTGCCCTCCTTGTTTTTCCCATAGCATCCAGCTCTGTTCCATGGCTCAGGCTTACCTGGGAGACCAAACAACATTGGTTGGACTAAATGGCCTTGACTTTTTCTTACGTGTGCGAGACAATTGACATGGAACTCAAAACAAGATTCTGGGGTTAGGTGTACCTGGGTTCCAATCCAGGCTCTGCTGCTTACTGGATATGCGGACTGGAGAAAATTATCCAACTTCCCTGAGTTTCAATTGGCCAAGGGAAAAATAATATCCACTTATTGGGGTTATTAGAAGTATTAAATCAAATGGTATAGGTCAAGTGCTTAGTACAGAATTGAACACATAGTAAGGGCTCAATAATACAAATGTTATTGTTATTATTTTTACTATTAATTCCAGCTTTCATCCCTTAGGACTATAGGAATTTGATTCATTTTTAAAACTACTACTGTCCATACCAGTAGAGCTTTAAAATATTCTAGAGATTAGTTGTGTGTGTGTGTTTTAGCTACCGTCTGTGTAGTTTAGAGGGAGGTCTTAGGGTGTCAGATGTCACTTGAAAAGAGTTTGAGGGGCTTCCCTGGTGGTGCAGTGGTTGAGAGTCCACCTGCCGATGCAGGGTTCATGGGTTTGTGCCCCGGTCCGGGAAGATCCCACATGCCGCAGAGCGGCTGGGCCCGTGAGCCATGGCCGCTGAGCCTGCGCGTCCGGAGCCTGTGCTCCGCAACGGAGAGGCGACAACAGTGAGAGGCCCGCGTACCGCAAAAAAAAAAAAAAAAAAAAAAAAAAAAAGAGTTTGAGATTTTGGATTGGCTCCTACTCTAGAAGACTGGCTTTAAAAAGACAGACCAGGATCTGAGTGTTGGCTGGGGGAACACAAGCTGCCTCCTTAGTCTCCCCAAGTGCAGTTGTTTTTGCTGTCAAGTAAATTAAGGGTAACAGTGATAATAGGAATTACCAATGACTAATTATAAAATGGGGTGTGTTGCCAATTATGTGGCGGTACCTCAACCCCAGAGGAAATGGAGATATTTGCAGATACGACTTGTGCTGCATACAATTCCCAGGAGGCCAGGGGGTTGCATTTTGAAAATGACAGCGTCCCGGATCCGTGTACGTGGACTTCTGCAGCCTGGGTGGCAAACTAGACGCTGTTTACTGCTAGCTTGGAAAACTGGGTCTCTAGACACTGTTAAGAATTGTGTGTTTTCTTTTGGGGAAGTGTCCCCCTAGCCGTTTAATATCACTAAAATGTATAAGGAAGAGGAACAATTCCAGGTGCTTTCTGAGTGTGGGTGGTCCTAAACAGCAGACCCTCGTCCTGCCACTGAATGTCCCTGTGTGTCATGGGACTCTCCAGGAAAGAGATTGACATAATAAAGCAAGAGAATGTCGGTGGGAAGAGAGACTAGACTTCTCTGTGAAGGGGAGGGGGTGAGGCTGTGGAGAGAGGAAGAGTGGCTGGGTGTGGCCAGGTGATGATGGGGCCCCTTCAAATTGTTCCTTTTCATGGTGAGCTCCCTGCACCACAGCGCCCTCCATGTATCCAGCAGGGCCGCAGGGAATGCTAAACGATCCTGGAGGGTGGGGCCTATCTTTAGACAAGTCACTGAATCTATCGGCCTTGTTACCTTGATCTCTGGGAATAAGATGCTGGTTGTACCTGCCTGGAAGGTGGTTGCTACAAGGATGAAACGACTCACAGTGGTGCTTTGTAAGACGCCCTGGGGGCCGAGACCTCAGTGGTGGTTGTGCAGATCTGCAGCCTTGCTGTCTCTTAGGGACATGAGTGGCCCCACTGCCCTGGGGAGAGGCTCAGAGGTGGCCCCAGCCTCCCCAGAACATGCTCAGAGCCCTTGCCTTTCCTGCAAGCTGGACCTGGCAACACCCACTGTTCAGAGCGTGTGGCTCGTTTTCACGCCACTGCATTGGATTAAGCAGCAGGAGAGCCGGAGACTGACTGTGTAAAGCCAAACTGGGCCCTTTCTCTTTGGATTCCTGGCCCCCCCCCCCACCCCCCACCCCCGCAGTCCCTTCCAGGTGACTGATGCCCTTTGCTGCCTGGATCAGCTTTTGACTTGTCTCTCTTCCCACTGATGTTCTGCTGCTCTGTTATGTAAATCTCTCCTCTGGAAGGAAATCTGGCTGAGACAGTTTATAGCCTGGCAGGGAGACTGTTCTCATTTCTCCAGCTGAGGACAAATTGAGGGCCCCGTTGTCAGCTTGGTGGGAGCCCCTTTGGAGCCAACATGAAGCTGGAGCCCCATTTTCTCTGCAGAGGAATTCTGGCCCAAGGCTCTCCTCCACCACCAGCAGGGGCTGCAGCTTGGTCCCCCATCCCCTCTCCAGCACCCTGCATTTCAGAGGGGGCAGCATTTTCCATCAGAGGTAGCATTTATTGATCATTTTCTCTGGGCAGGGCAGTGTGCTCTACCCTGAACTTACATTGTTTAATTTAATCCTCACCACTTCCCTCTGAGAGAGCTGTGCTCCTGTTTTGCCAGTCGTATAGATGGGAAAACCGAGGCACAAGCAGCTAAGTAACTTGCTTGAGGTTCTAAAGTCAGTAAGTAACTCTGGAGAGGTGGAGGCAAGAGGGTAATGTAATCAGCTTAACCTGGAGCGTGAGGATCGCCCCAGGGTGCCCCAGCAGAGGAGGCGAGGGCTTCCTTGGGGCCTGACACCCTCTCGTCTTCCTGGGTCCCCACACTGCGCTGGCCACATGGCTTGTTCACCCATGGCTGGAATCTTCTTCTCTGGGGGCTGGGAACACGTTCCACCCACCAGTCTTTTTGAGCAGCCTGAGCCTCTGAATCTCTCAGGGGGCAAGCCGAGTGGATTCTCTCGGGGAATCAGTGTTGAAGGCCCCCTCTGTCTTCAACCCAGCTGATGGGGTCCATGTTCCCTGCCTGTGATTGCAGCAGTTCGTCACAGGGTGGCAGCAAGAGTCAGACGCGAGGCTGCAGCTGGGCTCCGTTGTTGCCATGGACAGGGCCACTGGCCATGGGCTCCTCCTTGCTTTGGGGATTCACCGTCCCAGCCACGGCCCAGCCATGGCCATGGACGAAGCTCGGCGTCACTCATGGCCTTCTTCTTGCCTGCGTTGCAAGTTCAGCGAGGAATGAAAATCTCTCCTCTTTAGTGCATAATGCTAATAATATACTTTGATTTCTAGCTAGTTCTTTATGCATTCAGAACCCACACTTTTCCAGGAGAACCAGTGCATAGCTACCCAAAAAGATGAAAAATAAATGTCAGGGTAAGAGCTTGGGATGAGGGCGCAGCTGTGAATCCCCTCTGCATTGTTTACTGGCTCTGTCGCTTGGGCATGTGGCTTCACTCTTCAGGGGCACAGTGTTTCCATCTGTAAAATGGGGAAATGGTAGCTTCAGCGTCATGAGGCTGTTGTGAGGAGCAAGGAACGCGTGCATTTAAGGCAATCACCATAGTGTGTGGCACAGAGGAACCATTAGCTCCACTGATTCTTTAAAAACCGGTATTTGGTGTAGAGAGCATTAGCAGATGAAAGGCAACAGGGAAGCCCTTGCTTGGAGAATTTCCTGCTAGGTTCTGGTAAAAGAGAGACCAAAACAGACCCTTCCATCTTCATCCTTCTCTGTTACTGTCGGTGGTGTTATATAGAAGAAAAGGCAACAGACTTTGGAGCCAAACTGGGTCAGATCCTGACTCTTCCATACTCTGTGTGATCTTGGGCAAGTTACATAACCTCTCTGTGCCTCTGTTTCCTTATCTGTGAAGTGAAGATTATTGTAAGATTTTGGTGAGGATTACTGTGTTAAGACGGGTACCTCCTGGCACATGGTGAGCACTGTATTGATGTTTGCTTGATGATCCCTGTTTGACTGTCCGCTTGACTGTCTGCTTGACTGAGGGCCAAGGTGAGCTTTTCCAGAGGTTTCACAGGAAGAGTTATGCTTAGACTGTTCTTATACGACTGATTTCTGTGATGCTTCACATATGCTCCTTGGAGTGACCAGGGGCTCTCAGTCTCAGATGTCTCCTCCATTCTCCCTGCCCCTCTGTGTGCTACACACAGGGCTGGGATGCAGAGACCAAGCTAGGGACTCACAGTGCAGCGGGACAGGTAGACACAGAACAAGACTTCAGAACAGTCAGAAATCTCTCCTAGTACAGACTGCAGCCCCAGAGAGAGAGCAGCCACTTGGTTCAATCTCCTGGGCTGCAGAGGACCTCAGAAAAGGAGGGGACCGTTGAAAATCAACCAGGACCTGGCAGCTGGAACAGGCTTGTTAAGTAGAGGTTGTTTCCCAGGCTGAGGGGCAGCCTGGGCACCACCATGTTCAGGGGGAAGGGCAAGGAATCTGCTGTGGTCTGAGCCCTGCGTATGGGTGCTCAGAAAGAGAAGGTGGAGCTGGTGAGGTGGGTAGGAGCCCAGGGACGGGGGGACTTGTTTCCATGCTAAGTAGGAGGCTTTAACCATGAGGGGAGTGGAGGATGAGGGCAGGATCTGAGCAGTTTTGTGTTTTAGGACAACTCAAACACCAACCGGCATAGGTCACAGGAAGGGATGGGGATCCTGGGTGGAGCTAGGAAGTCTAGTGATGAAGGTTTTATACCAGGGCAGTGAGAACCGGGAGGATGGACACATGGGAGATGTTTCAGAGGCAGAATCGAGGCCTGTCCCTAACATTTGTGGGTTCAGCGAAGGAGCAAAGTTGAGGCCCCCAGCCTGTGGCCCGACTCCTTTCTCTCCCCACCCACCCCGGCTCTAACTGGGACTCTGCAGGGTCTTGCACACACATGTGGACAGTCCAGCCTGCACGTCTGTGCCACCTCCACACCCCCTTTCTGCACCCAGCCACCTCTAGGCTACCCTGGGCCTCGGCCTGCACACGCTGGCAGTGTTGTCTGCCCTCAGGGGGGACCACTGGGGAAGGGACCCACACAGGTCCTGGAAGCAGACTTGGGGCAGGCATTTGGGCAGGGAATTTCAGGATTCTAGGTGCTGGAGCAAAGTGTAGATGGGGAAGACTGTTATTCGTGGGGTGGGGGGCATGTCCCCTTGTGCCTGTAGACCCTTTTCCCCTTTGGGAGGGACATGGCTGGAGGAAAGCCAGAGGGGGCCTGCTGATGCTTGGGGCCCAGGACAGGGCCTCCAGTGGTCAGATGGTTTCCAGAGCCAAGCAAGGGACATAAGAAGAGGACCAGTTTGTAAGGTGAGGGTGACAAATATGGTTCCAGATATGCCTAGTTTCAGGTGCCCACAGGATATCCTAGGGTACCTGCTCATGGTCTGGGGTTTATCACAAGTCCAGGTAACGGGAAGATAGATTTGGCGTCTGGCTCTTGAATGGGTAATGCACTTCATATTATTTTAGTAACAGAGGGGCTCTCCTGAAGAAACTTCTGTCTGTCTGTCTGTCTGTCTTATGTGGAGATACATACAAACACATAAAGAACGGAAGCAGATTTGACCTTCCCTGGGAAAGTTCAGTTTTGAAGTCCTGCTTTCCTATGTGGAAAACATAAGATTTTTGTTTGTTCCTGTGGAGAAAAACAAAAACACAGAAGTCCCTAAAATTCCAGTGAGTTAAGATGCAGCTTGCCTACTGGGAACTGAATTTGTCATTTTCTAGTTTCCCCCTTTTAGTTTTTATTTTAGGTCTTAAAGGTATAAGCTTTGGGAAGTGCTCTGAGGATTTTTTCTTTTTTATTCTTTAGGACTTTTTTTTAAAAAATTTATTTTTGGCTGTGTTTGGTCTTTGTTGCTGCGCGCAGGCTTTCTGTAGTTGTGGCGAGCGGGGGCTACTCTTTGCTGCGGTGCGCAGGCTTCTCAGGGCTTCTCATTGCGGTGGCTTCTCTTGTTGTGGAGCACGGGCTCTAGGCATGTGGGCTTCAGTAGTTGTGGCACGTGGGCTTCAGTAGTTGTGGCATATGGGCTTCAGTAGTTGTGGCTCGCGGGCTGTAGAGTGCAGGATCAGTAGTTGTGGCTCACGGGCTTAGTTGCTCCGCAGCATGTGGGATCTTCCCGGACCAGGGCTCGAACTCATGTCCCCTGCATTGGCAGGCGGATTCTTAACCACTGCGCCACCAGGGAAGCCCTGCTCTGAGGATTTTAAAGGAAAAATATAATGAAAATGAAAGACAGGTGGGATGGTCTTATACCAGGGGCAGGAGGAGAATGGGAAAGAATGAAAGCCAGGCATCCCTCCCTAGGCCCCTTCCCTCTCATGAGAACACGGGCAGGGTCTGGACAGGCCTGGGCATCCCATTCTGGCCTTGCTTCTGTAACACAATGTGCCCATGGTGTATAAGCTGGGGATGATTCTGGTGTCTCTGGGAGCCATTATGAGGGTTCATCAAATAATCTGGACATAGTAAATTCTCAATAAATGGTAACATCATTATTATTTCTATTATTATAGTTACTATAAATTAGTTCTCTTATATGGTAGAGCTATTTCCCAGGGAGAGGCATGAGTCATCTATTAAAATAAAACCATTATAGAGGAATAAACAAAGTGATAATTATAATTCAGCCAGGATTGGGGAGTATTCTGAGAGGAGATAGCTCTTGAAGTAGCTGCAGAATTATTACTTAATACATGATGGATAGATGGATAAATAGATGGAGAGAGGAAGAGATAGAGGGATGGGTGACTGGATGGATGAATGAATCGTTTGGATGAGTGGATGGATGGATGGGTGAATGGATGGATGTAGGGATGAGTGAATGGATTGGATCAGTGGTTGGATGAATGGAGGGAGAGAGGAAGGAAGGGAGGGTTGGTTAGAGGGATGGATGGTTGATTGGGTGAAGGACTAGATAGATGTTTGGGTAGATGGATGATTGGGTAGGTAGGTTGATGGATGGAGAAATGGGTGAATGGATGGGCGGTTGGGTGGATGAATGGATGGATTGTTGAATAGGTGATGAATGCATGGTTGAATGGGTAAATGGAAGGATGGCTGTGGTTAATATTCCATACTTGAAGCAAATAATATCAAATGAAACATTCTCATCTCAGGAGAGTGGACATTGTTCTGAAGCAGAGTTTATACTAAATGCCACACCTGGGATGTTTTGGCCATTGAGCTGGTGCCTGTTTCTTTAAAAGCTGCATTTCTATTGACAGATCCTCTAATTTGGTAAGACTTTAAAATGGTGCTTATCCTTCCATCCACCCATCCATCCAATTGGTCATTTAATTAAAAAAAAAAAAATCCATGAGAGAGTTTGGCTTCTTTTCAAAACCTTCTCTGATTAAATGCATGTGA
The DNA here is from genome assembly GCF_963924675.1 of Phocoena phocoena. Classification (NCBI taxonomy): domain Eukaryota; kingdom Metazoa; phylum Chordata; class Mammalia; order Artiodactyla; family Phocoenidae; genus Phocoena; species Phocoena phocoena. Next base: position 34,735,749 of record NC_089228.1, on the reverse strand, counting down.
ACCTCTCACATAGTCTAGCACATAGTAGGTGCCTCAAATATCTTCTAAAGAATAAATACCTGTTCTCAGAAGTTGTTCATTTGTCCACACTGTGGCCCAAGGAACTGTGGGATGGGAGATGGACAAACTGAGAAAGAAGGGAATCACTCAAGGTCCCAGAAAGGGCAGAGGCAAAGGCAAAATAAAACCTCAGAATGTAATTGTCCCATCTTTCTTTCTTAATTTTTAATAGTGTTTATAGAACAAAAACACATGGGTAAAATATTTTAAGGAGACATTTATAGATATTTTTAAGTGCAACCTGTGATTGATATTTTTAATACTAGAAGAATTTTTATCTCAGTGTGAGAAAAAAATGTGGGGTTGTGGGACTCCATGCTTATTTATTGTGATCAGATTGCTGAGACAGCCCCTCCTGTTTTACACACTTGCTAGAGAAGCAAAGAGGTCCTCTGGGAAGGAGCTTTATCTAAATTGGACCTGTATAGGTGATACTAGTGATGTAGCCAGAAATTGAGGGTTGTGGGAGAGCTTCATCACACTCCACTTCCTAATGAGCTCATTGTATTGTGTAAATGGGCCACAGGTCCACTGTGACCCCAGTCTCCGTTTGGAGGAGAAGGTAGGCAAGTTCCTCTGTACTGAGTAACCATAGACTGTGCAGGGCAAGGGGTATCAGGTTATAGGGACACATGGTAGCTCTGCGACCTTGGGCAGGTTAAGACACTACTCTGGGCCTCAGTGTCTCCATTTGTAAAAAGATGACAGTGTTCTTTTGGGGAAGTTTGGGATCATATATGTAAGCACTGGCCACTGACCACACTTGATAGAGCAACCAGTCAATGCCAGCAGCCTACCTGAATCCCTTAGTTCAAGACAGTGAAAGGAGATAGGAGAGGAGAAATGCACACATACATATTTTGGAGTCAAAATAAATATACTTACTGAGACATCAGTGGACTCTAGGTTTGTGGGGCTTGTGGAATAACAACTTAAATCTCATTTATCCAATCAACATTATTGAATATGTGCTGTTTGTCAGGCACTGTGCTCATGTTATTGTTTGTGAACAGTGAAGACACAGTCTCAATATGGTTGGGGGTTGCTGGTTGGATAGATGCTAAATAAAGGGGTAGATATAATGACTAATGAAGAGAAAACTTAAAGGGGCTATAGTCCATCTTTTGAACTTTTTTTTTTTTTTTTTTCCTGCGGTACGCGGGCCTCTCACTGTTGTGGCCTCTCCCATTGCGGAGCACAGGCTCCGGACGCGCAGGCTCAGCGGCCATGGCTCATGGGCCCAGCCGCTCCGCGGCACGTGGGATCTTCCCGGTCCGGGGCACGAACCCGTGTCCCCTGCATCAGCAGGCGGACTCTCAACCACTGCGCCACCAGGGAAGCCCATCTTTTGAACTTTTTAACATAACCCACAGTAAGAAATATATTTACATGGCAAAGTGGTGTATCTGTGCGTGTGTGTGTGTGTGTGTGTGTGTGTGTCAATTGTTTTTTCTTATCTGTGCATTGCACTGACCCTTTTTATTCTATTTATTTAAAATATGGTAGTTCTAACCCACTAAATTAATGATATTACCTCTTACTACTGGGTTGCTACTTGCAGCCTGAAAAAGTTCTGTAGAATGATACTTAACTTTTTCTGTTGGGATTTGGCTGGTCCAAGTCCTCATGATAAAGTGAAATGTGATCTAACACCCTTTCAGAACTTCCATTTGGGGCAGCACGGGCATTCAGCCAACGATGAACTAGAGGCTAAGTAATGTGGTAGAAGACAATCAAATACTGAATTCTAGACCTAGTCACAGCTTTTTAGCGGCAAACTATGGGGATTTGTATTAGGATATGATTGGAAGGGTATATATATATATATATATATATATATATATATATATTTAATCTCTAGAATAGATGAACAAAGTGGCCCTTTTAATCCAGCTAGCTATTTTGAGTGCTATTCCCCACACAAATCATTATTTTCTTTCATTCAAATTCAAACAATTTTACTAAGGATCTACTATGTACCATTTTTTAAAAAAAGACATAGCTAATACTCCTGTAGCATTTGTTGGGTACAAGGCACTGATCTAAGCACTTATGGTTAATAACTCATTTAATATTCTCAATAACCTGATTAGGGAGGTACTCTTATTACCCACATTTTACAAATAAGCACCAAAACCAGGGAGGTAAAGTAACTTGCCCAAGATCAAGCAATGGAGTCAGATTGGAATCCAGAGCTCTTGGGCTTAGGAACCTGTATTCTTAAACATTGTGCTATTTTGCTAGCACATTGCAAATAGTATATTCTGTGCCTCGAACGCCTCTTACTATTTCTTCTCCCAAATTATGATTGTTTTCCCAACTGCAACCAATATGCCTGTCTAATTTTTCTCGTCTAGGAAGCTGTCCCAAAGTCAGCCATCAACCTCCAAGCACCTCTGCTTTGATCCTCCCTCTGGTCTTGTTTACCCAGCCTCTTTTGTTATGTCTGGCCAAATGAGGCATTGTCCAACACGATTTTGAGGTACCGTGGTGTTATGTTGTACAGCCACACTTTAAAAATCCATGATCTTGTTGCAGATGGACGGTAAAGTGCTGTCAACAAAAACACACGCCACTGTGGTTTCCTTTCCCTCTGTGAGGTTGGTGCCACGTTTCCTACATTTCAGTCAGTTGGTTGTACTTTCGTGGCTTTACTGTTTTTCTATAAACGGACTTATTTTTTTAAAAAGCTTCAATAAAATTATTTAAATGGAAATCTTGTATTGGTACTATAAATAAATCACAAACCATTATCACCTGCCACAGTGGAAGTAACTGCTAAGAAAACAAAACAGTTGTATTAAATTCTAGCTGGATAGTTTTGCCTTCTGAAGGCTCTTTGCTTGAAGCCTTAGAAAAAGACTCTGGCGAGGTGGTTTTATTTGTCAGGGCTGTGCTAGGCTATGTTGCACTAGTCAATACACCTTGGAATCTCCTGGGTTCCTTCCACAAAGGGACTCGCACAGAGCCTGCTGAGGGAGGATGACATTCTGGGGCAGTGTCTGTCCCGAATCGCCACTCAGGGCTGCAGGCCACTTCCATCGTGGCTCCACCATCACATCACATGCCTGTAGGTTGCTGTGGAAATGGAAGAGAGGGTGAGGATGCACCCTGGCTCTGTCTGCCTCATCTTGGAAGGGACACATATCACTTTTGCTTAACTCCATCGGCCAGAACCAGATCATGGCCTCAGTCTAGGGGCAACGGACATAGGGAGATAAAGAGGATCACGCTGTTTTTTTTCTTTTCGCTGTGCCGTGCGGCTTGTTGGGATCTTATTAGTTCCTCAACCAGGAATTGAACCCGGGCCCTCAGCGGTGAAAGCGTGGAGTCCTAACCCCTGGACCACCAGGGAATTCCTGTGGGTATTTTGTTAAAGATAACCTTGAACACAGAATTGGGTTTCTTTTTTTTTTTTTCTTAACATGATCAAGAGATTGAAAAGCAAGCTGTAGAGAGGAAAACTCCCTCATGATGTGGATGAATGCTATTTCATGCAGGGCATCCAGTCTGCAGAAAAACCTGTGTTAGCAGGTCCCAGCATCAGAACCATGACTGTAGGGCAAGTGAGGAAGGTCATTCAGGAGCAGGGCTGCTTCCTGGAGCAGATCTTCAACCTGAACACATTTTGTTTGTTTTGGAAATTGATACCTTCCAGAACTTTTATTTACTGTAGTTTAAAAATACATGGAGTGTCACTTTTATTGTTAACCCACTAATCCTCTATTTTTCATGTGATCTTGCCAACTGAAGTTTTGCCAAACATAGTATTTTCTTTAGGAACATAATTGCTGGTATTAGCTTATACCTTGTTTTTTGAGGCTATGAAGCCTGATTTATATGCATCTGTTGTGCCTCCCAAACTCAAAGAAAGCTCCATGAATACAGGAAACTTTTCATTGCCCTCCATGCCTTGGGTTGGGTCCCAGAGGCAGAACCTGAGTTAGTGATCTGAGTGAATATTGTTTATTTATAAGATGAACCCAGGAAACACCAGCTGGGGAGTGGGGAGGTGAGAAAGTGTGTTTTGTTAAGCCAGTCGCCACTGTGCAACTGGAGTGTAATTCACTGGGGGTTCCCACTCAAAGGGTGAGGGAGCTGATGCATTTATACACTGATGCACATCAGCCATAGATTGAGGGCTGCTCCTGGGAGGTGGTCAATCCTCAGAACTTCCTGCCCAGTTGGAAGTTGGGTGAATGTGGGTAAGGCATCAATTGCATCTGCTACACGCGCCTAATGGTCAGTCTCTTTGACTCCCTGGGAGCCAGACTCCAAGATGGCTCATGGTCTTCATGTTCTCGTACGGTCCTCTCCTTCACTGAATCAGGGCTGCTCCTTCCTGGCAGAACTGATGATTTGTGACTTCCCAGGCTTGGTCTCTGCCCTGGTGTCTGTCTAGGATCCCTTGCTCTGGAGGAGCTGGCCACCATGCCATGAGGGGCCCACATGGACAGGAGCTAAGGCCCTTGGCCAACAGGCAGCACTGACTTGCTAGCTAGGAGAGTGAGCCACTTTAAAAATGGATCCTCGGGTGGCTTCCCTGGTGGCGCAGTGGTTGAGAGTCCGCCTGCCGATGCGGGGGATGCGGGTTCGTGCCCCGGTCCGGGAGGATTCCACATGCCGCGGAGTGGCTGGGCCCGTGAGCCATGGCCGCTGAGCCTGCGCGTCCGGAGCCTGTGCTCCGCAACGGGAGAGGCCACAGCAATGAGAGGTCCGCGTACCAAAAAAAAAGGATCCTCAAACCTGGTCTTATCTTCAGGTGACAGCATCCCCAGCTGAGATCCGACTGCAATCAGTTGCGAGACACCTTATAGGAAACGCTCAGCTGAGCCTTTCCCCAATTCCTGTCCCACAGAAACCATGAGAAATAAGAAATGACCATTAATGTTTTAAGCAACTAGGTTTTGGCGGTGACTTGTTATATAGCAATAGGTAATGAACACACTCACCAAAGTCTCTGAGTGCTTTGCGAGTCAGCAGAGGCCCCCAGCCCCTTTGTTGGAGTGATTTCCTCTTCAAGTGAGGGGTGATGGATGTGTTGAACAAAGATGATGACTGGAGTGGGAACAGTAAGAAGAAAGAGGAGAAATTCTCCGTGCAAAGGCTCTTTTCGGTTAGCAAGTTCCTTGTAATCATTACATTCAGAAGTTCTTTGAGGTGGGGAGAAGCAACATATAATTTTAAAAGGAGCTGCGTTATTTCAGACGGAAATTGCCAGCCAGGGTGGGGGGCACACCAGCTCCATGGTGCTGCACCAAGACTGTCCCCTCTGCTGTGCTGTCTGTAATCTCTGCTTCCTGCAGTCTGGCTACTTAGAGCTTTGTGATTCTTTGGCAGGGGGTGGGATGGTATCAGGAGCCCCCTGGCTCGCTATTTCTGTGGGCTTTTATTTGGCTGTCTAGGGGGTTTATCTTCCAGTGGCAGCTATGAGGTCACCCTGGGTACAGCTAAAAAAATCCCCCTACCTCTTAATTTAGCTCCTTTTGTGAGCTATTTTATTTCAGATGCCCTCTGTGGAAATTTTGCTCCAGACCAACTTGAAAATGTTTTCAGTATCGATTCTGTTTTTGAACAATATACTGGAGTTCCAGGAAAAAAGGAGCCCATCGCTAGCTTCTAGAGCAGTGTGTGGTTGGCCTCCTGCATCTGACCCCTCCCAAGCAGAATCATGTGGTGCATCTTCTCTCCAGGGTAAATTGACTTTTCCTTTTTACATCAAATCTTTTTAAAAATATTTTTATACAATTTTAAAAGGTTACTTTCCATTTATAGTTATCATGGAATATTGGGCTCGATTCCCCGTGTTGTGCAATACATCCTTGAGCCTATCTTACACCCAGTAGTTTGTACCAGTAGTTTGTACTTCCCACTCCTCCACCCCTGTCTTGCTCCTGCCTCCATCCCTCTCCCCACTGGTAACCAGTTCATTCTCTATATCTGTGAGTCTGTTTCTTTATTATTATATTCACCAGTTTGTTTTATTTTTTAGATTCCATATATAAGTGATATCATGTTTTTTTGTTTTTCTTTGTCTGACTTATTTCACTTAGCATATGCCCTCCAAGTCCATCCATGTTGCTGCAAATGGCAAAATTTTGTTCTTTTTTACAGCTGAGTAGTACTCCATTATATGTATATATACCACAACTTTTTTACCCATTCATCTTACATCAAATCTTGCATAACAAGAGTGTTGATGCAGAACTGGCTTCTCAGAATCGGATGGCCATGCTCAGTTTTCAAGGGTTGGTGGTGTTTTGTTCCATCTTTCCTTTCGAGGATTTGATCAAGGTCCCACATGGTATCACCCACTGTGCTGCTTTTGTGTTGAGGTAGTAGAGACAGGGCAATTCCTCTTGGGGCAATGATTTTCATTTGTTCACCCAGCAAGCACTTCTGGAACTTGTGCTGCTTGGAGCTTTGGGTCAGACTCACTCATCTGCAGAAACGCAAATGAAATTGGCTGTCTGGATCTTTCCCGCGTGATGGTCGCTAGTGATGTTCACAGATATTTCCTTTGTCCTCCCTTGGGGTGCATGTTAAATCACACTTCCCATCCTGTTGAGGTGTGGTCATATAACTTGCTTTTGGCTGATGGAATATGAGTGAAGGTGATGTGGGTCACTTCTGGGAAGAAGCCTGTAAGAGTCATGTATCTGGTCACCCTGCATAGCAACTGCAGTGTTTCAGAGGGTAAAAGCTCTGTCAGTCTCTCCGTTTTAAATCATACCTCTTAAGGAAACACTCTGCAAATTATAACAATTTGCCTTTGTCATTTATTTCCTTTTGGGGTCCTGGTTGATTCAGTCATCATTAAACTAGTACATGATCATTCATGAAATTTTGGAAAATGGGGACCTAGAGAAAGAAGAGAAAAAATAATCCATAATTTTATATGCAAGTATTACTACTATTAACATGTTGTCATTTTTTTCTTCCAGACGTTTTTCTTGCTCAGTGCAGATTTTTTAACTTGATTTCAGTGATTTGGGATGTACAATTTTATGTCCTTCATCATTCTTGGTGTTAATACACACTCTTTTTTTTTTGTTTTTTTTTTGCGGTACGCGGGCCCCCCACCGCTGCGGCCCCCCACCGCTGCGGCCTCTCCCGCCGTGGAGCACAGGCTCTGGACGCGCAGGCCCAGCGGCCACGGCCCATGGGCCCAGCCGCTCCGCGGCATGCGGGAACCCCCCCCCCCCCGGACCGGGTCACGAACCCATGCCCCCGGCACCGGCAGGTGGACCCCCAACCACTGCGCCACCAGGGAAGCCCAATACACACTCTTAATAAGAGTCCCTTTTAATGACTGTAATAGGGGATGCAGTTTAAATAAAAAACGTTTAAACTTCAAACTCATAAAAAATTATATTCTGCATAGCTGTAATATATCTAGTAGTCAAGGAGGGAATCAGTAAAAAAAAAAAAAAAAGTTAACAAATTTCTCACTAGTACCTCCCACATACCCGGCTTGTGCTGAATATGGAGGCGAATATGACAGAATTATCAAATTCTTATGGGCCTGGTGCTGATGAATGTTGATTCTATATTTAATCTTCTTGGATTTGTTACCCACCAAGTTCTTTGCCTTCCTTGGCTAATGGAATCTACCTATTTTGAAAAACAACACACACAAAATTTGCTCTTTTTTCCAGGGGAGAACTCAAGCTTATACAATTTGGGGAGTACACTTTATGAAACAGAGCACAAAATTATGAATAGAAAAGAAATCACAACACGTTATTTAATTTAAAAGTCGTGTCATTTATGTAACAAACATAACACAAACATTACAAAATCCAGAAAATAACATAAAGTTATCGTTACTATTATTATTATTATTTTAATTGATAGCCTGACATGCTCCAAAATCTCCTTTTTTCCCTACACTTTTTGGTTGAATATTTATTGATCCAGTCTTCATATGATGATGATTTTGTAATATCGTTTTCTGTGGAGAAAATCGAAAGATACATTCTTTTTTGGCAGTGGTTCTGCGCCCGGGATGCCCAGTAGAATAATCTGGGAACTATTAAGAATCCTGCAGCCCAGGATGCTCCCTATACCAATTAAATCAGAATCACTGGGACCCAGGCATTAGTCTTTTGTAAAAGCACTGGGTGAGAACCACAGCTCTGGAATGGATGATGGAAATTTGACTTTTATTACTGATGGTTTAGAAAACTTTCAGCTTCACTACTTGTTACTGGTATTGTCATATATATTTTTAGGCATGTCAAATTTGGGAAAACTCCTATGAAACTTCTTTCACTCATGAGCTGTGAGACTTTAGGGCATTTCAAATTTTCTGTGCAGTGACTTATCTTAAATGTCCTTTGAATTGAAGACACTCATTAACCAGTTTGTCATTGGTGTCCTCATTTTCCATGCATTTTAATGAGATTTATGCTGGTTTTCATTCAGATCAGTATTTCATGTCTAAGGTGTAAGAAATTAAACGGCCTCAAGAAATGTGATTGGATGAGACCATTTTAGACGAAGGAAGCATGTGAGCAAAGGTGAGGTCCAGCAGGTAAGGCCAGTGTAGATGGAGGTCAGTGGCAGGTGGGGCAGCCGTGGCGGAGGTGACTGGAAAGGGACCCTGGGTACAGGTGGGAGAGTGCCACCTACCTGCAAGCGCTGGAGGGTAGACATCTGCTATTAAGGTAGAGGGAACAGTAAGGATATGAAACACAGTTATCATTCGGTGTCGGGATTATTCCCTCAGAGGCATACAAAACTTTGTGTGAATCCCCAATACTACTAACTACGGAACTAGCATTGACTATACAGAGAAATAAGACATACACAGAGCCCTCTATACCCCAACTGAATGGACCCCCCCCACCCCCGGCCACCAAATTCCTCTTCACTACATTCCCTACAAGCCCCCGGCCACACCATTGTCCCCCGATGGGGAGAGAAGTGTGACAGTGGGCATGCTGGAGTGAAGGAGACAGTGGTCTTAACCAATTGAGGTTAAAATAGTTCACTTTTGTTAATTTGACAAAAGCATATGCATGTGAACACAATGCTAGGTCCCCTGGGAGGGGCCCTGAAGCTTGGGTCTCTTTTGCTTCACAGTTCATCAACCTCTGCTTTAGCACAGGAATTAGTAACTGAATGTCATGTGTACTGGTCAAATTGAAGCTTAAGAGGGAATAAAAGAGCTACTGATGACAAAGTTTCAGCCCCCGGACCTTAAAAAACAGTTCAAGCTTTTGTGTCTTTCCTTCTGTTTTCATTATGAGAAATGACTGAGGCAGCAGCCTCCCAGCCTGTAGGATATCATGATATGAAAATCATCATTCTTAGGCTGCCATTCTGTTTCCATTGTGTACCTTGACGAGAGAGGCTCCTTTAGGAAATACAATAAAGGCTGAACCAAAGCCAGCTGGTGAGGATTTCTGGGTCTCATCATTCCCTGACTTTAAGACAGTGACGATTGCTCCTTGGGGAGTAGCCACTTGTGTTTTTATAGCTTTCCAGCCATGGGCAGATGTTCATCAGCTCATAATCTGGGTTCACCTTCACGGTCATGGCCATTTCTGAGGTGTATGGACCCCCAGGAATCCTGGAGGGACTCACGTCACAGACAGTGCCCTTCCCCAGGACTTATTGGAGACAAGGCAAAAGATGGATTTTAGCCTCAAATTAAAGACAAGGACACTGGGCCAGAGCCAGTTTTTCACTCAGGATATTTACTGAGTGCCTGCTCTGTGCTGGATTTGGGTCATGTGCTGGGTGGTCATAGAGATGTTTCAGTCACTGTTGCTCAGTAACAAAACACCCGAGTGCTTCATGGTGAAGAACAACCATTTTGTCGTATTCATGGATTCTGGGGTCTGGGATTTGAACACAACAGGGTGACTTGATTCTGCTGGGACGTCATCTAAGAAGACTTGGAACCTGGGATGACCTAGCAGCTGGGAGTTGAAATTGTCTGGAGGCAGCTTCACTCATGTGTATATACTGGGACCTCAGCTGGGCTATGGGCGGGGGCCATCCATGTGGCCTCTCTGTATGGTCTCTGTGGCAGGATGGTTTGGACATCCTCCTAATGTGAGAGTTGAGTTCCAAGAGAGCAAGGAAGAAGTGAATGGCGCTTTGGGACCTAGTCTGAAAAGTCTTGCCATCACTTGGCATCATTTCTGTCGCATTGGTTGAATCAGTTAAAGATCCACCCACATTCAAGATGAGGGAGTGGTAAGATTTTTAAAAGAACATGTAGGATGGGAAACGTTGTGGCCATCTTTGGAAAATGCAGCCTGTCTCAGAGGGGCCCAGCTGCTGCCTCCATGGACCTTATAACCTAGTGCGTAAGGCAGTCAGGCATTGAATTATTCAACAAGTATCTATTAAGTGCCTGCAGTGCGCCAGGTTCTGTTATAAGCTGTGGGGATTCAGAGATAAATACGATGCATGTACTCTCTGACCACAGAGCTTACCTGCTGGTGGTAGAAACTGATGAGAATTAGTTAAAATTAGTATATAATATAATGTCATGTAGCGATAAGTGACATAAAGAAAACTTAAGAGGGTAAAGGGATAAGGAACAATGGAAGGTGCTGTTTTAGACAAGGCTGCTAAAGAAGGCCTCCCTGATTAGGTACATTCCAGGAAGAGGGGAGAGCAAGTGCCAGGTCTGGAGGCAGAAATTTTGTTGGCATGTTGAGAAATGGTCTGGTGCTGGTTTGGCTGGAGCGGAACGAGTGAGGAGGAGAGTGCTTGAGAGTGAGGCTGGAGAAGCAGTAAAGGGTCAGATGGTGTAGGCTCCAGGCTGTGGTGATGAGTTTGGATTTGATACTGAGTGCAATGGGAGCTTGTAATAGTCAGCTTTTGCTGGGTTATGCTGCAGTAACAACCACATCTCAGTGACCTACAACAACTGATTGTGGTAAGTACTGTGAGGAAAAAAATCTCAGGAAAGCCTTAAGGAATGGCTGCAGTCCACCTTTCAGACATGTAACCAAGACCCACATGGTTACTTGACCTTCATGGGTCGACTGTGGCTCTGCTCCACATCCTCTGTATCCCAGGATCCAAGCTGAGGACGTCCCCTTGCTCTGGGAGAGTGCTGTCCTGGTGGCAGAGCAATGGTGGAAGAGAGCACGATAGCTGTTGAAGCTACTGCTTTGAAGTGAGCATGTCACTTCTCACATTTCACTGGCCAAAATAATCATACGGCCAAGTCTGATGTTAGTGGGGTAGGAGTGACAGTCCTCCCAGAGGAAGGGTTAGAACAGTTATAAACAAGAAACACGCTCTACCTGAGAGTCACTGGAGGTTTTTGAGTGGGTAATGACATCTAGGTTGCTTTTTAGGAAGATCCCCTGGAGAAGCAAGTGTAATACTGCCACTGAAATGAGACCTGGATAGGAGAGAGCTGTGGTAGTGTGGTCCCCAGAGTGATGGGTGGGCTGAGACTTGCAGGATGAGAAGGTGTCAGTGCATCTCTATATCCAGCATGACAAGCACGATGTCAGGTGCTGCAGGAGATGCTCAGCCCCTTCCTACACAGGCTGCATGATCTAGTTGAGGAAAAGACTAGTGAATACCCAGTTTCAAGTACCATGTGGTTGATTCTTGGAGAGAGGTCAGCCCAGAGGGCTAGGGCAGCACCCAGTGGGGTGCCTAACCCAATCAGGAGGTCCGGGAGGAGATGACCCCTTGGTTGAGCCTCAGCATTAAGTTGGAGTTAGCCTGGGGGAGGAGGAGATGCGGGGGAGACAGGACTAAGATGCTCCTGGAAAAGGCACCAGGATGAACAAAGGCTCTCAGGTGAGAAAGATGGCTTCGTGCCACCTTTTCTGTGTATTAGGAGAATGAGCTGAGACCCAGGTGTCCCCTGCCTTTCCTGTGGGACCTGCCCTCCCTCTTCCTTTGTCCTTCCGGGAGTTCCCGTGTCTATTTGGTAGGCATGCTGATTCCACACGCATTCAACCTGCAAGTCCCAACCTTAGGAATACTCCCTCCACTACCGAAGTTTAGAACAATCAGTTCCCTGTCATGGCAAGGGATTCACGCACTGAGCAAGCAGTTGGAGCTCACCTGACACTGGGCTTTCTGCCTACCTTCCCCTCCTGGGGAATCGATTGGGATTACTTCTGTCATTCTGCTTTTTTGACTCCAAAGTTTCCTTTCAAATCCATGTATCTGGCCTTTCTGCAGACAGCTCCTAAGTGTTGGAAGGAACTTTTTCCTCTGGGATCAATTTTCCAGTCATTTGAAAGTTCTGGAAGGGAAGGTTTGGTAACCTTCTAGTCCTTGATGCATCTCCCGAAGGCCTTAGGGGGCGGGCACTTTGTGACGAGGGGAGGAGTGGTTTGGTATATATATCCTCAGTCTCTGCCTGTCATTCCTTTGTGTGGTGTACACGGTAGTGCCCAGCTCTGAGCAGGACAGGCCTCTCGGTGAGAACCATAGCCTGCCACTTCCAGGCTGTGTGGCCTCCAACAAGTTAGTTACCCTCTCTGAGACCTAGATTCCAATCAGGGTCCTTGTGCAGATTCAATGAGAGTGTGCAAAGCACTTAACCCAGGCCCGGGACCATGGTGAAGCCTCAATGAACAATACCCATCACCTCTGATCCTGCTGCTTCCACCTTTCCTTATGGTGGAATAGAGAGAAGAAGCCAGAAAGCCCAGGTTTTAGTCCTGGCTCTGCCTCTTAACTAGCTGGGTGACCAAGTGCAGGATGCACCACTTCTCTGAATCTTATCTTTCTTTTCTGTCCAACAGGATGAATGAAGGAAATCAGTCTTTTTAAAAAGAAACTTTAATGGCGTTTGCGGGGGGGGGGGGATAGTTCCTTATCGTGTGGGACAGTTTCTGGTGTGTGTCCACAGTAAATGCCAAGTCCTTCCCCTAAATGTCCTTGGGAGTTGGTGATGGTACTGCCCCTGCTTGAGAATCACTGGACCAGCTCATCCTGAACTTTGATCCCGTCTGACCTCCTGTGGGTGGAAGAGTGAGGATCCAGTGGGGTAGTTAGACGAGGAACAGCTCACTGGGTCCCTCTGCCCTGTGATTCTGAGATGGCTTCATTTACTCTGATGCAGAAGCTTCTCGGCTCACCCTCCTGGGATGGTGGAGAGGTGGCCATGTGATCACCAAAAATACATTCGACCTCCAGTGGTGTAACTTGAAGTCTGCTACCCAGAAAAAGGAACCACAAAGAGAGGTTGCCTTGAGCACCCTAAGAGAGGATCCCAGGCACGCAGTGACTGCAGCCCATCTCCTAAAATTCTTGTCTCCCTGTTTGCCAAGAACCATCCAGGTGGGCAGGGGCTTTGTTTAAACCCTTAAAATTTGCAGCGTGGATCCCTGTGGAGCTGGCTGCATTTCCTTTCAGACTGTCTCCACATTTCAGAGAGAAAGTCTAAGGCTGGAGATTTGAACCTGGTGGACTTTTCTTTTCCAGCTGGTGCTTTGTGGTCCTGAGGACCATTGGCAGCCTGAGTCCATCATGGCCCTTTGCCCATTTATTCTCCGGAGGTTGACAGCCCTAAATTATAATACTCCTTGCTGAATACCATTAATTTTTTTTTTTTTTTTTTTTTTTTTTTTTTGCGGTACGCAGCCCTCTCACTGCTGTGACCTCTCCCGTTGCGGAGCACAGGCTCAGCGGCCACGGCTCACGGGCCCAGCCGCTCTGCGGCATGTGGGATCTTCCCGGACCGGGGCATGAACCCGTGTCCCCTGCATCGGCAGGCGGACTCTCAACCACTGCGCCACCAGGGAAGCCCAATACCATTAATCTTAAGCAAGCAACTTACTGCAAGTTATTAGCTGCTCACCTTGAAATCCTGTGAATAGAGAAGAAAATTACCCTACTGTCCAAGAGCCCCATGTTAATTGAATTTGTGGCAGAAGAATACAGTGCCATTAATTTAGAAATATGGGGGGCTTCCCTGGCGGCGCAGTGGTTGGGAGTCTGCCTGCCGATGCAGGGGACACGGGTTCATTCCCCGGGCCGGGAAGATCCCACATGCCACAGAGCGGCTGGGCCCGTGAGCCGTGGCCGCTGAGCCTGCGTGTCCGGAGCCTGTGCTCCACAACGGGAGAGGCCACAGCAGTGAGAGGCCCGCGTACCTCAAAAAAAAAAAAAAAAAAGAAAAAAGGAATATGGGAGTTTGTTCCCCACCCCCCTTTTATTTTTATTTTATCTCTGGATGTTCATCTAATTAAATTATTTAAATCTGGTAATTTGGGGGAAGGCTTTCCTTTCTTCTCCTGTACCTTCAATTGTAAGCATCTTAGTTAAAAAGATGTTTGTGTTGCTTCTCACTCTGTGGTGCTCAGTTTATAGAAGATGAATTTTGAAAAGTTTGTTGCCTTTATCAGATAATTTTATGATGCTTTTGGAACATTTTTAATGAGTTTTTATGAGACTTTCTGTGACAATATTCCGTGCCTCTCTTTAGCACAGAGAGATGACTTGATGGTCTGAAAAATTCTGACATCTTTATTTACATTTGACTGATGATAGATTTTAGGTCATTTCTCCTATCAAAGATATCTTGATGAAAGTTAACACTGGGGAAGATTTTAGGAGTTCTAATATTACCTGGATTGCAGTTTTCTTAAAGTAAAAAAAAAAAAGAAGTCTAGTGAGATTGTCTTGAGGAAAGGAATTGTGGTACAGTCTTTGGGTCTTGGGGGAAGTTTCTCTCATTCCCTATACATAGAATGAGAATTTCTACTGACACAGTGTGTGCCGATTCCTGTTTTGCACTTAACTCCCTCTACCTTGTTTTCTTATTGAGTTATTCCATTGTCTCTTTGAGTTATCGGGGACAGCTGTGTTCCCCTCTAGGTCATAAGCTCTCCATCGGGTGTTTAGATGTCTTCAAACAGGGCACATAATTCGCACACAGTAGAATGTTTTTAGTAAAGGTTTGTCAAATGGAAAAATGTATGATTTCCTTAGCCCTGCAAAGGCACTGCTGTGCATCAGCCATCAGAGTGGACCTGATACCCTCCAGCTCTGATTATTCACCCCCAGCTTTTCTCTCATTAAGACATAGCATCCTCCAGTGGGTTCCTTACACCCCTGTTCGATTTGTTCTTATACACACCAGTGTCTGTGGAGATGTGCAATGACAGCTTAAGCATGGGAGAGAGTGAGCTCAAGACGGTTGGCTCCAGTAGTCTTGGTGAGGTTAAGGAGGGCCGCATTCAAATCTGTGGGGTTTTGATTAAGTGAGGACCAACTTTTAGAACTCGAGAGTGTGGGAGGCAGGGGATGGGGCCTTGAGCTCATCTTGTACACCACCTTCATCTGATGCTGGGGAATGGATGCCCGGTGTAGTTAAGATGGACAGGGCTGCCTGGTGGGAGGCTGAGCTTCCTTCACTAGAGAGGCTCAGGCAGAGAAGCCCATTTGGTTGTGACTGTTGGGGAAGGCTTCACATCCTGGGGAGAGGCAGTCTTGGGGAGCAGAATTGGAGCAGAGGACCTTAAAGGGCTCCTTTTAGATTCTGAGCGATTTGCTCAAATCTTGCCTAATTAATGGATGAGTGCTGGGTTTATACATTCTTCATTGCTTTCACTTTTTTCCCTCCCTAAATGGCAGTCTCTTTTTGTCTTCCTTTCTTCCTAGGACCCTCTTCTTCAGTCCTCTCTCTCTCCTCATTTTTGCCCTAAGCCCTTTCCTTCACTCCTTTCTTCTTTATTTTTTATCTATGTTTCTCTTCCTTTCTCTCCTTTCCTATATTTTGCTGGTTAGTGAGCCCTACAATAGAGCAAATGCAGGACTGCTGTATTTGACTCCTTATGATTGAAAAAAATAGACCTTGAGAAGTGGAAGAGTTAAAGCGAGTGGTGAAAATGAGGTCAGTGGGAGCCTCCTGCACAGAATCTGGGACACTGGAGGTTCTCCATAAATGCTTGTGGAATGAATGAGTTTGTAACTTTCATTCACTTGTGCTAGCCTTATTTGTTGTTTGCCTAGTGGTAAGTTTTGTTTTGTTAATTTATGCAAAAATTTCCTTTGAATTTTCTCCCTGATTGAGGTGCTTACCTTTTAAAATGTAAAGATGAGCGAACAACCTAATAAGTCAGGATGATTTTGGGGTGGGAGTTGTTTGCAATTTTAAATGGAGAGCCCAGGTTTGGAATACAAGGATGCTCACCTCCCACGTTGCTGTGGGTGCTTCCTAAGCTGTTTTAGGAAACCTGGCTTAATTCCGTTTACAATCCAGTTGAGATTCCGGGGGTATTTGCCAAGATCTGCAACCTTCTCAGCACTCCTGTCCCTGTTACTGAGGGTGGCCCGGGAGCACCTGGCCCAGGCCTCACTTTAGAGCGTTATTGTTGACTCTCTGGAGTTTGCTTATGCAAATGAAAGCACAAATCGATGCAAATGAAAGGCGGAAGGAAGGCCCCTTCAGGTGGCCTGGCCCAGAGCTGCGAGAAGTCCAAAGGCTCAGGAGAGAACCCTCTGGGACCTTACCTATTACGCTTTGCTCAGTGCCAGGTAATCTGATGTAAGTACTGCAGCCCAAGGCTTCCATTCTGAGCACTCACTGTCCTGCTAGGAGGTTCTTCTGTTCAATGGCCTGAAATTCCCTGCCAGTTTGGATTTGCATTTCGGCGTGCCCAAGACCGTGAGATTGAAATGGACGTTTAAGGATGACCAGGAATATGATCAGGAAAGGACTTAAAAACCAGCAGAGGGGGTGTTGCTTATTATAGGAAACTGGCTGTGAGCTGTCAGTGTGTTGTGGAAAGAGACACCCCGAGGGGGTCTCAAAAACATAAAACTGAAAAGCTGCAGAACAAAACAAACAAAAACACAGTTCTTCAAAATTCGGCCAATGTGTCCAGGCTGAAAAATGATCGGTGTCTGAACCTGAACCTGTAAAGAAAATAGCAGTGCCCTCTGTGTGGCAAGGGCACACACACCCTGCTCAAGGAAAGGGTATTAATTTTTAGCATATAGAACTTTTTCCTACACTCCAGATGTTACTGAACCAGGTCCATTTGCAAGACTGAGAATAATGTCTCATGGTCCCTGGAAAGGGATAGGGAACCGAGTTACATTTTGTTGAGTGGGCAGTATGTCTCTATTAATCCCAAAGTCCTAATTTATTCCTCCCCCGCTTTCCCCTTTGGTAACCTTAAGTTTGTTTTCTATGTCTGTGAGTTTATTTCTGTTTTGTAAATATGTTTATTTGTATCACTTTTTAAGATTCCACATATAAGTGATATCATATATTTGTCTTTCTTTGTCTGACTTGCTTCACTTAGTATGATAATCTTCTAGGTCCATCTGTGTTGCTGCAAATGGCATTATTTCATTCTTTTTTTATGGCTGAGTAGTATTCCATTGTGTGTATATGTATGTATGTATGTGTATATATATATATATATATATATATATATATATATATAATCTTCTTTATCCATTCATCTGTTCATGGACATTTAGGTGTTTCCATATCTTGGCTGTTGTAAATAGTGCTGCTATGAACATTGGGGTGCATGCATCTTTTTGAATTAGAGTTTTCTCCAGATATATGCCCAGGAGTGGGATTAATGGATCATATGGCAACTCTATTTTTAGTTTTTTAAGGAACATCCATACTGTTCTCCATGGTGGCTGCACCAATTTACATTCCCCCCAACAGTGTAGGAGTGTTCCCTTTTGTCCACATCCTCTCTAGCATTTATTGCTTGTAGACTCTTCGATGACGGCCATTCTGACCAGTGTGAGGTGGTACCTCTTTGTGGTTTCGATTTGCATTTCTCTGATAATTAGCAATGTTGAGCATGGAAATATTTCTTATATAAGACAATGAAGGAAGACCTCTGTCTGAGAAGGTGACATTTCAGCCAAGAAGTGAATGATGAAAATGAACTTTTCAGATAAAGAGTCCGGGGAGAAGGTGGCCTGGGAATAAGCCAGCTTAGCAACAGGCTTTGCCAGCAGACCCAGTGAGAAGGGGATGAGGACAATTCATCCTTTAGGTAGAGTTTTCTTCATCAGACCCATTAGAAGCAGAAGTTTGCCGATTCCTAGTACAAAATAGATTGAGTAAAATTCAAAGTACAATTAAAAATTAAACAATGTATGTGATAAACATTACTTATTCAGATAAGTCTTAATGGCCAGATTTTAGGACAGTCTGAGGCACAGTTTGGAATTTCAAAATATTGCTGTTGTGGACCTCTTCCATATTGATAATTTTATCTGTGTAGAGTCAAGAAACATTCCTCCCTCCCTCCTTTCAGTTCAGCAGTATTATCCAAAGGCAGATCAGTGAGTAAACCTTTCTTTATTGGAATCAACTTGTTCAGTAAAAGCTTTCTATTTGAAATCTAGCAAGTCTACGTTTTAAAGCTTCTATTTAAGAAAGCAAATTTTTGTCAAACTTGAACTCAGCTGGAAAGATGAGTAAATTTTATTATTTTTGCCACGTCAATAGACTTCAGTCATTCTATAGGCTTTGTCAGATATTTTAAATGAAAATTACAGGTGGAGTAATTTTTATAAAAAAAGACCGAAGACTGAATAATAGGAGATCTTGTGTGTTGCTGGAAAGACTCTTCCACAGGTGATCTGACAGTGTGGTTGTGGGGAGGGGGCAGTGTGTGGACCAAAAGTTCCCAAAGGACCTTACAGTCTGGAACTTTGAGGCTTCTCTATTTTAGGCATGTTCATGGAACTGTTTCATGAGACTTTTTTTAAAAAAATTTTTAGAGATTATAACCATTTCTTAGGAAAGTGATGTGATAAAGTTACTTGATGAGGGCTTTTCTGAATTCTGTAACTGTACTGTAACAAACACTTCCATGTTTCTCCTGAGATGTCAGTTTGTTTGCTGTGCGGAAATGATCTTTATGAGTTACTGTGAGAGGTGCCCAAGGAAGAGCTCTGGTGATTCTTAAACCGAAGGCTCTGAGGCTCTAGGGTACAGTCTGGCAGGCCCTGAAATCTATTTGGTTGCAATTTCTTGGGGGTAGGGCTGACCCCTGGCGGTGGGACATTCATACCAAGATGCCTTCCAAGCCCTCAGAAGCCATTCTGACACATATACACATTGCTATAGGAGAGAAAGCACAGATTGTTTACAAATCTCCACATTCCAGAGATGAAATGTTTTGTGTCCTAAACTATTGAGAAATGATCATCTAACATAAAGGTTGATTAAAGAAATTCAGATGTCTCTTGACATCTGAAGCACAAATGATTAGGGAAGGTGGGACTCAAGTAGCTT
This sequence comes from Phocoena phocoena, assembly GCF_963924675.1. NCBI lineage: Eukaryota > Metazoa > Chordata > Mammalia > Artiodactyla > Phocoenidae > Phocoena > Phocoena phocoena. The sequence goes on along the minus strand of NC_089228.1, from coordinate 34,716,464 downwards.
GAAAGCTTAACCCATGCAAGCCACCAGCCAGTTTGAGGAGAGCCATTTCTCTCCAGTTCAGAGTGCTTAGCTGGCACGGCCAAGGACAGTTGGCTGTTGAAGAAATGGCATGTTACTCCCATGGGGTGTCTTTGCATTGAATTTTGAAGTATTCTCGGCTGAAACCCTTGGTTCTATCTCTCCCTCTGCATCTGTCTGTCTGCTCCTCCTCTTTTTCTGTCCATCTCCCTCTCTTCTGCTTTTCTTGCCTGCTTTCTTCTCTAGCATTCATTTCTGTCTGTCTTTAGTATCCTTCCTCCCTCAGCCAGAGTCCAAAGAAGATCACACTCTATCCTCCCTCCTCTCCTGTATACTCTCAGTGGTCAACGAGAAAGCTCTCTCTTGCTTTCATGAGTGGCCTCATTTTCGAGAAAACACCATGGGTCCATCAAACATTTCCATTGCCCATGTGCCTTTGCACAGCAGAGTGATCCTGAAATTCTGCCTTCCCCGTGTCTCTTTCCAGGCATCTGCTGCCTCCATTCTTCCCTTATAAACACAGCAATGCTGTTTACTCTCCCTGGGCTGGCAGTGTAAGCCCACGTTGAAAGGTGTTCATTTGATCTGGCAGAAAAGACTTTATTCATATTGAGTCGATGCAGCCCTGAGAGAAACATAATCCACGGAATGTGGACCGTCTCAGAGGGCGAGAGTGGTCCTGCGAGAGACACGCTCCACACGGTGTGGACTGTCTCCGAAGGCTAGAGCAGCCCTCAGAGAAACACGTTCCATAGAGTGTGGACTGTCTCCGAAGGCTAGAGCGGCCCTGAGAGTTCCGTAGAGTGTGGACTGTCTCCGAAGGCTAGAGCGGCCCCGAGAGAGACACGCTCCAGAGTGTGGACGTCTCCGAAGGCTAGAGCGGCCCCGAGAGAGACACGCTCCAGAGTGTGGACGTCACCGAAGGCTGAAGCGGCCCGGAGAGAGACACGTTACATAGAGTGTGGACTGTCTCAGAGGGCGAGAGGCCCCGAGAGAGCCATGCTCCACAGAGTGTGGATGTCTCTGAAGGCTGAAACGGCCCTGAGAGAAACACGTTACAGAGTGTGGACTGTCTCAGAGGGCGAGAGTGGCCCCAAGAGAGACATGCTCCACAGAGTGTGGGCGTCTCCGAAGGCTAGAGCGGCCCCGAGAGCCATGCTCCACAGAGTGTGGGCGTCTCCGAAGGCTGAAGCGGCCCGGAGAGAGACACGTTACATAGAGTGTGGACTGTCTCAGAGGGCGAGAGGCCCCGAGAGAGACACGTTACATAGAGTGTGGACTGTCTCAGAGGGCGAGAGGCCCCGAGAGAGACACGTTACATAGAGTGTGGACTGTCTCAGAGGGCGAGAGGCCCCGAGAGAGACATGCTCCGCAGAGTGTGGACGTCTCCGAAGGCTGAAGCGGCCCTGAGAGAAACGCGTTACATAGCGTGTGGACTGCCTCAGAGGGTGAGAGGCCCCGAGAGAGACATGCTCCAGAGTGTGGACGTCACCGAAGGCTGAAGCGGCCCGGAGAGAGACACGTTACATAGAGTGTGGACTGTCTCAGAGGGCGAGAGGCCCCGAGAGAGCCATGCTCCGCAGAGTGTGGACGTCTCCGAAGGCTGAAGCGGCCCTGAGAGAAACACGTTACAGAGTGTGGACTGCCTCAGAGGGCGAGAGTGACCCTGAGAGAAACATGCACCGTAGAGTGTAGACCACCTCAGAAGGGGAGAGCGGCCTTGAGAGAAGCACGTTTCTTAGACGGGGTGTTGACCGTCTCAGAGGGCGAGAGCAGCCTTGAGAGAGAGATGCTCCACAGAAGACTGCGGACCATGTCCGAAGGTGAAAGAGGCCCCAAGGTGTGGAGGTGGTTAGTTTTTATGGGCTGGGTAATTTCATAGGCTAATGAGTGGGAGGATTTTTCCAACTGTTTTGGGCACGGGGCAGGGATTTACCGGAATTGGGTCATGCCCACTTTTTGGCCTTTTATGGTCGTCCGTGGAACTGGCCTGGCGCCCGTGGGTGTGTCATTGAGTTAATGTATTACCGTGAGCGTATAATGAGGCTTGAGGTCTACTGGAAGTGGCTCTCCTGACATCTTGGGCCAAGTTGGTTCTAACCAGTTTATGTGGTACCCTCAGGGGCTGTGTCATTCTTTTAAAGGTTGTGCCCTGCCCTCTTCCCTCCTGTCTCAGAAGGTTGGTCTCACTGTCTGAATGACCCTTTAAATGTCGGTTAAAGTGATGTAAACATACTTTGGGCAAGGTTTTGGGTATCTAATGCTGACCAGGTGGAGAAGGTGGCTGCCAACTCTCTATATTTTGCATATGAAAACCTCACTTCTAGAATAAAAGTATGTAAATTAGGTTGAAACATGAAATTCCCCATATATGACCGTTTTTGACCTATAAAAACGACAATTTCATAGTAGTATTGAATGAATAGGAGGAGTGGGCCTTGTTTAAAAGGACTTAACATTTTCTATTTTATTGGTTCATTTATTCAAGACACACCTATGGAGCATTTTGCTAGGTGCTGGGTTTACAAAGAGAAATCGAGTCTGTTCTCTGCCCTCTAGCCAGGAAGACAGCACTCAGCCAACTCTAAAACAAGTGTCAGGTGCTCTAAGGAAAGTCAGTGTGCTGAGGGCACTGTGGGGTGACCATTTGTCATGGTTTGTCCCAGTTTTACCACTGAAAGTCCTGAGCAAACTGGGACCAGATTACTGTAGGGCACAGGTAGGGGGAGTCAGGAGTGGCTGTTATGGCTCTGTGGGAAAAAAAAGAAAAAAGAAAGAAACTCTGACTAAAGAAGTTTAGGACTGGAAATGAAGCCCACCCCTGACTCCTGTGAGAGGCAAGAAGCACATTAGAAAAATAAAGGATCTTGGAAGTCTCAGTAGATAAAAGCTGCTTAATTTGTGTAACCAGGATTTCTCTAATTTATTTGACCTGGGAACTCTTTGCACTTAACATCCTGTGAACATCTTTGGGTTCTCCCCTCTTTGTCCTTTGGGGAAAAGTTGCATCATTTTCTATCCTAAAATGCACATTATTACCTTATGTTATTGGTCTTATCCATGATTCAGGCAATAATTAGTATCAAAATAGCCCTTCACAAGAAAATTTAATAACAATGCAACCTTGGGATTAAAAGTTTTTTCAGAAGGGTTGCTAATGTGCTGTGGAGGGTTACGAGTACCACAGGGCTATTTTTTCTGGCTGATGCACACAGAACGAGGCTGGCCGCTCACCTCTTTCTGCAAGTGCTTTTGTTTTTTTTTTTTTTTGCACAGAAGGTTTAACCAAGTTGTTATGGAAACGGAAACCGTCTCCCCTGCCTGAGAACAGTGCCTTGGTAATAATTAGAGAGCATGGCTGAGTAAACTTCAGTGGTAAGGATTAATCTTTGCAAAGCACAAGTAAGCCTAAAAGATTGAACAGGTGTTTTTTGGCCTTTGCACTTTCCAGCCCTAGAAAATTTTAATTTGGATAGAGCTGAACAGGCTTAGGCTTGGAGTCTTTCCTTACTTCAGAAAGGAAAGTCATCCTTTAATGTTATGGTAATTGGCTTTTAAAATTTAAATGTTTAAAGACATCTCTTAAGCCTATAGAGTTTCTGAGTATGGTTTGTGACCCTCTTTGAGCTTGTTAAAATGCAGATTTCAGCCTCTGCAGATCCCGTGAGACTGACTATCTTAGGCTGGTCTTGGAATTTGATTCTGTAACAAGCACCCCAGCTGAGTTTGATGTTTGCTCACTGGAGTTAGCTTTGCTCTATAGGACAGGGCAAACTTTTTAAAGGGCCAGGTAGTAAATAGTTCAGGCTTTTTGACTCTATCATCGTGTGAAAGCAGCCATAAGCAATATGTAAAAAAATGGCCATGGCTATGTTCCAGCAGACTCTCTTTACAGACAGGCAGTGGTCGGATTTGCCCCTTGGGTTGTAATTTGCTGACCCCTGCCCTGGGATCTGCAAAGTGCTGCCCATTTAATGGAATTCCAGCTTTCAACCGTGTTTGTGCTAAAAGTCACCCATGCTTCTCATACCTTCTTCAGTCTGGCTTGAATATAGGCAAAATGAGATTATACCGTTGCTGGGAGCGGGGAGGGAGGGAGTTTTGAGTGCTTTAATAGTACATGATTCTCTTGACAACCATACTTGCTGACATGAGTTTTAAAGTGGGTTGGAATCTCCATCTTTGATTGTGGCTAAGGTGATTTCCTGGTTTGGTAGCTAGAACAGAACTGAATTGATGGACTTGAGAGTGTTTTGAGGGAGAGCCTCAGGTTTTTCTTGAAGGAGATGGAAGTTTGGTGGTGATGGGGGGTTGGTTTGAGAGGTGCCGTTTCCCCTCTTTTTTTCTGCCCCACTTGTTGTTTAGGCCCTTTTTGCAGAGTTCCTGCTCTGTCTGGCCTGGCCTTTGGAGTCAGGCAAACCCACCCCTATCCTCAGTGCTGGATTTGCCTCTATGCCTTGACTTCGTAGAACATTGAACTCTTCTTTGGGAGTCCAAATAAGTTCAGCGACTTGAGTTTTTCTTGCCGTTTTCAAATGCCACGTTCTGTGTTACATTCTTTGTAGCTAATTTTTTCATTGCTTTTGAAAGGCTTTTGAAGTGAAAAGGAGCCCAGTTCTCTAAGTGTTGGTATTAAGCATTAGAGAATGTATGCTTCCATGCTTTGTTGTGTTACACTGGGTGCAGGGTTCGATCATCCTAACTGCGTACATCCGACCAGATTATGAGCTTTTCTGCTTCCCTTGTTCCAATATTCTGTTTTTCCAAATGGTTTGCTCAGTTTGAAATTTTCTTTTTATGTGTTTAAGGAAGAAATAGTTCCTCTGGACCACATCCATGAATGCACCGACTAACGCTGCTTTCAGAGCGTATTTCTGTCCACATCCTTGAAGTTTTTCTTCTTTGTGTCACAGCAATTCCTTGCTATTATCTTATTTTCTGATTTCTTTGGAAGGGATAATGATGGTGGCCAATTTTTGCATTTTATAATGTTTTAATTTAGTTACGCTCATACTGCAGCTTATGTTGGAAACATAATGGCACATACACCTGAGCTGTTCTCTTTGATTCAGCCTTAAAACCTGTTTCCCACATGGTTCATGTCTGTATATTGTGGTATCATTAGCTTGTGTAGCTTTGCAATGTCATTGTCATCTCACTGTTATCAAATACAAGAACATTTTCTTTTCACATTTATATCCACTTCCAAAACTACTTTGCATTTATCACAAGGCAATTTAAAGCCTTCTCTTGTTCATTGTTGTTTATTTGTTTAGAAGCCTTGGCTTTTATATATTTTTTAAATATGAAAACATGCTTTGCTTGTGTTGTATGTCATTTGCACTCTTGATTTTTTAAAAAATTTTTTCTTTCCAATGTATTTTTACCTTTATCCAGAAAACATTTACCCAGTGCTTTCTGTGGACACCAAATGTACTTCCAGACATTTACATGGACTTTGCTTATTAACCTGCTCCATAGAGATTGTGCTTTCTCCTTTGGTTGGAGGTGTTTTCAGGGACCATTTCGGGCAGCCTAGTGAGGGCTTAGGGAGTAGGAGTCAGCAGGGCCTGGGTTTGCAGAGCAGCCCAGACTCCCAGGGTGGGTAATCCAGAGCCTCAGACCCCTTCTCTGCAACTTGGGGATGATAGTACCTCCCTGGGACGGGGTTGTATCCCATGCATGTAAAATGTCTTGCATATGCCTGCAGGAGAGCCAGTCCCCAAACTCAGGAGCTGTTACCATGATAACCAGGAGGTGGATGAATCTGTTCTCTCTGCTCCACAGTGTGAATCCCTTCCCATCTACTTAAGAAGAAATACCATCTATCTGAATATGCCAGTTCCCATAAGCCCTATTTCCAACCTGAAATTCTGCGATTCATTATATTTTTCGTCCTGCAAATTCAGGTTCTTTATCTGTGGCTGGCTATTTTGGGTACTGGACCCACAGTTATTTCACAAGAAGGATTTGGCAGGATGTCTTCAGTTTCCTCAGTTTTACTCCTTGTAACAGAAATGGTACGTGGAACAGTCAGTCACATTTCACGACCAGGTTGCTGCCCTGGTCACCTAGGAGGTGTTTTTTCAATCTTGTTGGACAGTTGAGGTTCCTTGTGCTTTTTTTTTTTTTTTTTTTTGGTGCGCGGGCCTCTCACTGCCGCGGCCTTTCCCGCTGCTGAGCACAGGCTCCAGACGCGCAGGCTCAGCGGCCATGGCTCACGGGCCTAGTCGCTCCGCGGCATGTGGGATCCTCCCGGACCGGGGCACGAACCCGTGTCCCCTGCATCGGCAGGCAGACCCTCAATCACTGCGCCACCAGGGAAGCCCCTCCTTGTGCTTTTTTATGCAATAGTTAGTTTTGGAGAATTCTTGGTTTCAGAAAATAATCCTGTCCCTACACTTAATCCTTCTTGTTTTAAAGCTTCCATGAGTGTTTAGTTTTCAGGAAACATCTTTACTTAGTGAAAACCATTAGCACATGGTGGTAATCCTATTATAGAAGTTGATGAAGGTCCTGAGACAAAGCTTGTATGCTGGGTGTGGAATTTTCTACTTCAGGCTCTTGTGATTGCTGCTGAGACGATGTCATCTTAATTTCACTGGTTTCCTGTGTGGTTGGATTCTTGCTTCTTTGTCCCCCAAATTTATCTGTAATCTGAAGAGAACGTTGCTGCTTTTGTAGCTCATGAGCAATGTACACTCAAATATCAGCTCTGTGAAATTGGTGGAAAATTAGGTAAGGAGAATTTTTTTGAAAAAGGATTACCTTATTTAAAAATATTACCTTATTTCCACTGATCTGTCATCTGTTTCCATGGAAATAGAATTAGGAGATAGTTTCTGACGAGCATTTTCAGGGCTGGCTCCTGATTCCCACTCCAGTTTCTATAGAGATGGAAGCACTCTGGTGAAGACAAGGTAAAAAGGATTCCATAAAGTAGTGAGCTGCCATGTGGACTGTGGTCCAGACTCTGATCTGGAGGTTACCTTGTGGTCAGATTGGTTATGAACTCTCTGTGATGCTAGTACTTACTGGAAGCTCAGAGGATAATACTCAGAAAATGACGTTGGCCCTACGATGGGAGGCTCTCTTGTTTCCACATTTAACTTTGTCTTCTAGAATCATCTTCAGAGACAGCGTCAGCCCTCCTGGGTACTTACCCCTGCCTCCTTCTTAGCATCGTCTCTAAAGCAGTTGAGACAATCAGGTATTGATTACCTGGTGATTTTGGTAGCCCTGGTCTCCCAAGGTATGCAGGAAGAGAAGCTGGCTTTTGTCTGCCAGGAGTTCAGTCTCCCTGAGTCCATACACTGGCAGAAGCTTTCAGATTTTCTATCTGCTTTTAGTAAGCAGACACAGGAACAAAAAGGTAAGGTTGAGTGGCATTGTCGCGAACCATGCTTTGCTATTTCTTTTTTCTTTTTCTTTTTTTTTTTTGGTACGCGGGCCACAAGTGGGCCTCTCACTGTTGTGGCCTCTCCCGTTGCGGAGCACAGGCTCTGGACACGCAGGCTCAGCAGCCATGGCTCACGGGCCCAGCCGCTCCGCGGCATGTGGGATCTTCCCGGACCAGGGCATGAACCTGTGTCCCCTGCATCGGCAGGCCGACTCTCAACCACTGCGCCACTAGGGAAGCCCCACACTTTGCTATTTCTGAAGGGCTGTCTTTGTTGGTTATTTGCCTGGAAATTATGAAATTGGCTTTCTGCTTTTACTTAAATCCAATCAGTCTGACTAACTTTTACCGGAAAAGTTGGTCAGGAGCCGACCAATACCACTAACAGAAATAATTTGTCAAAAAAAAGTGTTGTCTTTTGAAGAAAGCAGTTTTAAAATAAGTGAGAATGAAATGGGATGTTTGAGTGGATTTCTACGCTTTTGGATCCAGAGCTTTTGGTGCTGGGCTCTGGAAGGGCAGAGTGTGGGACTGAAAGGGTTGAGGCCACCTGGTGAGTGGTTGGTTTCCAGAATCTACAGATTCCTCTGTTTGGAAGGTACTTTAGGTGCTGGTCTTGAAGCTTCATTGGAATAGCAAACATGTCTCTTTAACTTTAGCACCAGATTGCTTTGAGTTGGTGGCTGATGGTACCTGTAGTGGCTTGAAACTTTTCCCTTAGAGGCTGTATATAGCTCATCAAGAAGTCACTTGACCCTCCTCAGAGGTTCAGCACTTTTTTGATTTCAAAAGAATAAAAAAGGGAATGAGAAATAGCCACGGATTTACTGAGGATTCCACTGTTTGGTCCAAAGTGGGAATGTGACCACTTGCATCTTCTGCCAGCATCTCAGTAGTTGTGTGCGGATTACTGATGTGTAGAAAGATCTGAAAGCCAGGCCTTCAGGTGGCCTTGCTCCCTGGGGTAGCCCCTTTTAGGGGCATCCTGCTGCTGGTCTTGGGGTACCTGCCCTGTGTTCTTCAACTCTGACTCAAGTTGCTCTTGACTCTTCAGGGTGCTTGGCTGAGCTGTCTGCATCTCCACACTTCCTACCTGTTGGTGGAGGCACCTCACCTCGGTGGAATTTTGCTGAGATCCTCCAAAATTCTTCAGCTGGGTGTGCAGGCTGGGCTCCTTTATGCCCGGGGCTATCTCTGTCTGTGCCTTGGATGTTCCTAGCTTTAGTTTCTGAAAGGTATTTTTCCCAGTTCTATGTTTTTACTAATGTTCTTTTTGCTTTTTTTTGTTAAGCCATAACTGGGAAAGGAAAAGGAAAATCTTCCAGAAATGAGTGTAACATGAAGAACAGCCTTAGTTTGACATAGTAACTGCATTTCTGAGACACTCACCCAACCATGTGGGGAGGTGGATGGAGTTCATGAGACTCTGAGTTTACCAGGTGGGACCACACACGGCCCACTTGCTGCACACTGGCTTTGTGCCCGGTGGGACACCAAGTGATCTTGCTTAGTGGCCATGACCCTGAGTGAGCTTGAGGCAAAGATCTGTCCTATGAGTGAATAGTGCAGTTACCATCTGCATTTCATAGACAGGGAAACTGAGGCTCATGACTGGTGTCAGCCCAGCGCTATAAACGTCAAAGCCTCACAGCCACTGAAATACTTGAACTCACTGCTGGGCTGGAGTCTCACCCGACTCTTACCGCAGTCCAAGGAGGCCTGGGCCACAGAACTGGGATTAGGAGCCAGGCCTTCTGAACACAAGCTGCTTCTTCCTTTGTTAGCAGCTCTCTGTGTAGTTACTGTCTTGTCCTTGGAGGCCTAGTTTATGTGTTACTTCCTCTGTGTGTGCTTCCTCACAGAAGAACCATGTCTGCCTTCTTGCCTCAGTAGGCCTGGCTGCTCCCCTGCTGATGTTCTGGGATGTGCTCAGTCAGTGACCCAGAGCTGGGTGTATTACGTGCACTAAGCCTGTACTGTGTGTCCAACCTCCCAGCCTGGGAGGTCCTTGAGGGCAAGGGCTGCATCTTCCACCCTAACATCCAGCAGGTGCTCAGTAGAAGTTTGTGGAAGAAGAGTACCCTCTAGATATTAACTCTGGGTAGATTCTGTGAGCTAGCAGACGATCTGGTTGACCCTGTAGTGATGAATAATAAAGGCTTCCTAGGATCCTAGAGGATGTATAGCTGGAATCCGCTCTCTTCTCTGTGACCAGTGGATGGTTCTAACTTGAGTGGAAACAACAGAACAGCTGACGCTTACAATATTAACTTTTCACTTACTGTGTAAAAGGGTTTGATTGTAGGGTTGTTAATCAAGCTGTCAGGTAAAACATGATGGTCTTATTTATTATACATATAAGGAGGTACTTTATAAAGAAATTGAGACTTGGTGATGAATAAATATTGGACACCAATTACGTTGCTGCTATTAATCAAGATGTTCATATTTAGCAGTAACCGCTACCATGAGGGATTGTAAAAGTAAACAGACTTCCCCAAGGATGAATTACACCATTTGATGATTAACTTCCCATTAAGAACACTGGCTATTTACAATTAGACTTTTTAAAAAGTTAGTAATAACCCTGCATTTAAACAATAGTTATAGTTAGGCATACCAACAGAAGGAGACACTGCTAATTACTTTCAGTTAATTCTAAATAAATTATTGGGTTTAAAATGTATGCTCCTATTAAAATCTGTCCTAATCTAGACCTCTATTAAATAAAGAATGCTTTATTTAATGATATCAGAGAGTCATGTCACTTGCTCCAGGGTCAACAGCTGTCGTGGCAGGGTTAGGATTTGAACCTATCACCTATACTTCAAAATGCTTTTCAAGTGTTTTGCTATGAATGGTCTCATTTACTGTTTAGACAGTTCTTGTGAGCTGGGCCAAGTCCCACATGTGTTTTATTGAAGAGGAAATGGGTTGTCTGTGGACACAAGTTTTGGAGTGGATTCCCTCTTCTGTCCCAGTGTTCTTGTGATAGGGGCCCCTCTTGGCATGATTGTGGGGGGAAATGCAACCGTGGATGTCCTGGGTGCAGAGTCTGGCACATACTACGCTAATATGTGGGCTATTTTTAAAATGGTATTTTTAGTGGTTTGAAGCAAATATCTAAATTTGGAAGCTGGTTTTGATACCTTAAATGATCTGGTGGGCTTGAAAGGTCGATAAATACACCCTTCTGGAAAAGTGTTTACAGGCAATAATATTTATCGAAGTTAAGCTTTATTTTGCCCCAAAGCTATAGTTATAAAGTAAGTTTAATGCAAATACTTGTGTTTTCTATGCCAGGACTGACGACAAATTAGGGTGTTTTGGGTAAGCCACTTAGCAGTGCTACCTTTTCCAGCACTCACTGAGGAGAACTCATCAGCAGAGTGGAAAAGTCTATTAACTTTATATGAGATTTTGCTGGATTGCTATTTTTATTTGGAAAATCCAGTTTTAGCTTTTTGTCTCACATGATAATGAGTTTTCTGATATTGTCACCCTTTATTAAAAGTGTATAGGAGAGGTGACAAACAGCTTTCTGCGGTGAGATGGTGTAATAAAATCAGATCCTAGAAGTCTGCTTGTCATTGGCATAAACAAGCGCATCCCTTCTTATTGGACAGAGAGGAGGAGGATGTTGGTGGTAACTTTGGAGAAATTTGATGCTGCCTTTGAAAATCCAGAGACTGAATTCTGAAATGAATGTTACTACCTTATTTGATTCAGAGTGGCTACGATTAGATAACTTTGACAATTAATTGTGGTTGGGTTTTACTGTGCTACAGCTGAGTGCTTTAGTCACACAGTGGATGATCATTGGGAAAGTGGGCCCTTGGCGATCACTTCCTCACTGTGGGTTTCTTTTGGGATGGCAGAATCTGTTTATCGTGACACAGGACAGAAAATAAATCCTGGAAGCACCATATAGCTCAAATGACAATTTGAAAATAACAATCAGAGCAGTGACTAGAAGCTGAGACATAGATTCGGTTAACAAACAGAAGAACTCATCTCAGGCATTGGATGGAAAGCCCATTTCTGAGTTTATTTCACAGCATATTATGACAACATTTCTTTAAATTACAATTCATCTCCATTTGAAGATATAATCTACATGTTCTCCTGGGAAATAATCAGAGATAAAGCTTGACTGTATTTTTCCCCCCCCTGAAGTTGACCTTGTCTCCTCAAAGAACATTTTTCACACTGTAATTTAATTGTTGGGGTCAAATGTAATTTACTTGACCCCAACAAAATTGAAATAAAACCCACTATAGTTACCAGTGAGCAAGAAAGTGAATTTGGGTTTGGAAGAATCAGGGATAAAAAATGAAACTTTTTTTTTTTTTTTTGCTATTCAAAGAATAAATATACTGAAGGAGATGATGGGGTACCCCATAATTTCATGGTAGTTTGCACCCATTTCTGTTCCACAGCACAGTGTGTGTTTGAGAGCGGTGGGTGGTTGTGGGGTTTATGGTGGACCCACCCCCTGGTTTGGCTGAGAGGACCCTGGAGCCTGGGAGGGAGAGGCAAACTGTTGAGAGTCACAGGGCTGGTTGAGGGCAGGGTGGGGTCTGCATCCTGGTCCATGTACCTCAGGGCGCTATTTGCCGAGGTGCCCTTTGCCTCTCTAAAGCTTTTCTTTTGTGAAGCCTGTAGATTTTTCTTTTTTATACCTCAGTGTACTGTTTTCTCAGTTTCTAGATTCATATTTGCTTAAGAGGAGCCACAAAATAAATAACTCTCCAACAGAGACTTGAGCAGTGACTGATGGGAGCATTTCTCTCATGTTGAACTCACTTCCTTTCAATTTAGGGAATGTGGAATTGCCTCAACTGCCACCTGCATTTTCCAGGGCATCTGTCTCTGTGTATTTGTGATGGTCTTTTTAGATGAGACTCAGCTGTCAGAGGTCAAGTTCAAAGGCGGTATAGTTGTCATGAGAAGAAGAACATGTAGTTGTCAGTCTCTTTGAGTGCAGGGAACAAGTGTTCTTATTGAAGCTGGGGAAATAAAAGGATCAGAGATTTAGGCTGGTAGGGAAAAGCCAGGGCCTTAAAAGTTTCTGTCTGAACATTTGCTGCACACTTGACAAATCCTTGACATGTCAAATCCTTGTCGCTGCCTTGGTCTTTTTGCCACGTCCCCAGGATATGATTGGCATTCGTGAACTATTTGAGTGCATACCATCCACTTCTGTGATTGTTGTTTGTGCTAAGACCGTATGACCTCCCTTTTCTGATTTTAGAGGCATAGAAATGAGGTTAAGAGCATGTGTCACTTGCCCAAGATCACCAGCCTGGAGTCCCTAAGTCTGGCTTCCATCCTAGGTTCTGCCCAGCACCGGCAATAGGAGCACAGGACATTTGAGCCCCCCTGGTGCAGCATCCCCATCCCCTTTCCCCCCCTCCCCTGCCTCATCTTTCCTTTGCCCTCTTGGCTGATGAGCCATCACATGTGGAAGCCCTTTATGATTTACACGGGTTATTATTACACCTGATCAACTTGAACTCACTTCGGGAGATGGGCTCCTTTCCTGGCCGTGCTGCATGTTCTCATCTCTTCTTGGCTCACATTTCTATTTTTCCTTTGATCCAGAGTAGTGAATGTGGGCAAAATGAAGGTTTTCTATGGAGCTGGGGTTCTGGAGTTTTCCAGAGCTAATAGCAGAAGGCTGCAGGGTTTGTCTCTTGTTAGCAACAGTCTGAGGCAAGAATCCCAACCATGACTGGTTCTGGTGAGGAGAATGACTTCTAAGTTACCTGTGATTGAGGCAGAGAAGCCCTAAATGGAGAGAACTCAGTGGCATTGTGTTATGACCCAAAGGGCCTGAGCAGAGGCCTTCGTGCCTTTGGAAGCAGGAGGGGTTTGTCTGCACTTCCCATAGATTCTATTCATAAATGTTGGAATTCTTCTGATGACAGAACAGTGATGAACCCATTGGTTTGGAAGGTGAAATCATGGAAAAACCTATTTCAGTACCACAAAGTTGGGATTCTTGTACTTTTCAGATTATAGTTCTAAATGGCTCGGAGTCCAGAGGTTTCCAAGCTCTGCTTTGTCCTAACCTTTTTAGGATACAAAAAGAAATACCTTAGCATTAAATGACTTTCTTGCAAAAGAGAGATTCCTCGCAAAAAGAGTCTTTTGAACAAATAACTTTGGGAAACTCTGCTTTCTCAGTTTTTTCCCCCCTTGACAATTGTACATTTGCATATTAAAGGCTCTGAGAAGTCCTGAGAACGAAGCCTGTTTAATTTTACCAACCTTATTGGCATTTCCAAACCTTATTTAGCACCTCGAATTTTAATCTGCCTGAAGCACATTTCTAGAAATGGGGTTTTAGATACTTAGAGGTCAGTCACACAACATATAAAGGTTAAATTATATTTATTCATGAACAGTCTACAGATTCAAGGCCAAATCCTTTATACCAGGAATCAGTAAACTTTTTCTTTAAAAGGCTAGATAGTAGATATTTTGGGCTTTGCAGGCCATGAGGTCTCTGTTGCAACTATTGTACTCTGCCATTGTTGCGTGAAAGCAGCGGCGATACATAAACGAATGGACACAGTTGTGTTCCAATAAAACTTTATTTATTGGAACAGATGGCAGGCTGGATTTGGCCTGTGGGTCATAGTTTGCCCATCCTGTGTTAGGTCCCTGGTCCCCAGATCACTCTGCTGCACATTCTGTGCTGTTATCTCTGGCTGTAATGCATGTTTTGATTCAACAACTCCTACTCAGCCTCCCCTAGAGGCCTTCTTGGACTTCTGGGACAGCTTGAGCACCTGCTCCTCTGTCCTCCCATAGCTCTTCTCCTCTATCATATCCCTAAGCAATATGCTGTCATCAGTCACTTCCTTCCCTACCCCTAACCCCACTGTAAGCTCTGCGAGCAGAGACCTTATTACCACTGTGTATCTCCAGCGCTGATAATGAGGATGAACAGTGTACCAGACACACTGCAGGCACTCACTGGGAGCTTGTTGGATGAATATGATGAATTCATACAGTGTTTTATCTTGTTTTGTTTGGATGAACTTTTAGAGTTAATAGTAAATACAGCAGGAGAAATGCTCTTTCCAAATGAAAATTTCAAACACCCCCAAAGACGCAGATCATTTGAATGAATCTGGGGATGAATTCTACATCCTCCCAGAATATATGCTTCTTGGATAAAGGAAGAAATGAGGCTACTGTGAACTGTGGTAAATTATGCATGTGGAACAGAAAAGCCGAGTGAAAAATGATAATTTAGGGGTCAATGGGGAAGTATTTGAAAGATCTGAAGGCGTATTTTTCTCCTTCTTTCTCCATGTATTAGAGATTAAATGATATAGACCTTTTTCTCTTTTCACCCAGGCCTGTAAAATATTTTTTTCTGGTAATTTCTCTTCATATTACATGACTGCTCTAATTACATCTCTAGTTTTAAGATAATAGAACTGCATTTTTAATGTGCTCTCTGTTGTATCTGGATTTGTGATATCTCTTCTTCCTTACTCCTGAAAAAAATATAACTGAGTTAATACTAAAATAAAGTAGGTGAATTAAAAGGGAATGATCCAGCCATTAAGAGAAACAAAATTGAGTTATTTGTAGTGAGATGGATGGACCTAGAGTCTGTCATACAGAGTGAAGTAAGTCAGAAAGAGAAAAATAAATACCGTATGCTAACACATATATATGGAATCTAAAAAAAAAAAATGGTTATGAAGAACCTAGGGGCAGGACAGGAATAAAGACGTAGACGTAGAGAATGGACTTGAGGACACAGGGAGGGGGAAGGGTAAGCTGGGACAAAGTGAGAGAGTGGCATGGACATATATACACTACCAAACGTAAAATAGATAGCTAGTGGGAAGCAGCTGCATAGCACACGGAGATCAGCTCTGTGCTTTGTGACCACCTAGAGGGGTGGGATAGGGAGGGTGGGAGGGAGGGAGACGCAAGAGGGAGGGGATATGGGGATATATGTATATGTTTAGCTGACTCACTTTGTTATAAAGCAGAAACTAACACACCATTGTAAAGCAATTATACTCCAATAAAGATGTTAAGAAAAAAAGGGAATGAGACTTTAAAATCTCAAATCCAACCCAAATGCTCATTCAACAGCTGGGCTCCTCATCTCTGAAGCCAAGAGAGCCCTGTTCTCACCTACCTTTCCTGATGGGAAGCCTCACTCATCTCCAGGGGTGGCCATGATCCTGAACTGGCCTGATGAGGATGAAAAGAAAGGCTGGCCTGCTGTTTCCTAGGGACTGAAGAAGACCCTAGAAGAGGGTCTTTTCATCTAGAAGAGACGTTGTGACCGTCCCAGAGTCCACTGTTGGGCATTCCAGAATCTCTCAGCAATTTATCCCCCTCTGCTGCTGTCCTGGAGACCACTGCAGGATGTCGTGACCTTCAGAGTCTTGTCAGGCAGAGTAGTCCTATCTCAGTGCCATTGCTGATGAGTGAAGTGACGTTGGGAGAGTCACTTGACATCTTGGCCTTCTCCGGATGACTCCATCTGTATCTGATCAGTTGGCCTCCTGGGTTGTCTTCGATGTTAGCAAATAAAACTCCATGTACCCAGTTGAATATTAAATACCACCATGCCTCTTTCTCATTTTAATCTTATAGGAACTGGGTAGAAGGAAATGACAGAGATTTCAAAGCCTTAACAATTGAAATAACTGTATACCACATTCGTGTTCCTGATTTTATTAAAACACAGGTCCTTTCTTCTAGGAACTCATATCTAAATAAGGGAAGTGGACACACAAACCCAGAACTGCAACGTTGGAGGATAACGGCATGTGTAAGGCACTGTGGGGGTGTGGAGGAAGGCATCACTGGTTGTCTGGAATGGGCACTAGGCAGTCAGGAAGAGTTTCCCAAATGGGGTCATGATCGACTTAGGTGTTTAAGCATGACCTGCTGTTCACCATATAGAGGGGCATGGTGCTGGGCATTCCTCATAAAGAAAGCAGAAGCCCCCGATAATTCTCAGGTCCACAGATATAGCATCAGGGGAATAACAGGGGGTTGTGTTTTTCCAGCCAGCTGCTCAGAACATTTACAGCTGTGGAATATATGTACATGGAACTCATGATGTAGATTGCTAAACATGGGTCATGGTTGTGCTTGTTCCATCTTTTCCATTGCTACACTTGCTTTTATCAAGTATAAAAGATGAACCAAGAAAAACTGTGAGTAGCAGGAGAAGCTGTGCAGGAATTACCCTGAACAGATGACGCTGCTGAGGAGAGCAGTGATGATTCAGCACCAAGGACAGTGACAGGCAGCCTGCCCAGCTCTGGGACCTGGTAATTCCTCTGTTGATGATTCACTGGTGTTGGATGTGGTAAGGAATGGCATTCCTTACAAAGAGTTTGTGTTCACTGTGCCCTTAGGACTGCACCCAAGCCGAGCTTGTCTGGCTGTCATAGGTTAGGCTATGTTACTACCCCTCTGTTGGAGGCCAGATGGCTGAGTCCACATTCCCTTGGTACAGACCCCTTGGAGTTGGGATCAGATCTCGAGGGTCCTGCTCCTGAAACAAGTGGAAGGCCATTCTTGCTGTGTTTTCTGCCAGACAGTTGGCCCAAGGTTATAGTTTTGCTCTCAGTTCCTTTATGCATGAGGAATTTCCATGCCTTTTCCAGGTCGTAGGTTCTCTAATAGACCCACAGATCCCACATTTCCAGAATGGCTCATTTTTCTGTTTATCAGTGGAGTGACATTAGTGGTGATATAAGCTGCGAATTATGTAGCATAGGGAGCGTCACTCATTTAGAACTTGGCAGGCCACTCCAATATCATTTGTGGTGTTTGTCCCACAACAACTCAGGTTAATGGATTTGGCCTTTGACTGACTTTAACAAGTTGATAGAATTTTCTCCACCCCTCCCCCAATACTCCAGCCTCAGCCAGAAGTGAAGCTGAGGTGTCTGAGCCTCCAGCATGACTCTGCATATTTTATTGGAAGCAATAGCTAACATAACCCCTTTACATTTACTTTGGAAATGATGGCTCAGCTTTGTTGAAGGAATTCTTGGGTTTTGTGATCTTAACTCCTGATTTTTCCACTCCCGCTTAGCCAGGTTGTTGACTGAGAAGCCTTTGTGTGTGGACTTGGCTCCCTGAAGACATGCAGTGGAGAGTCATATTTGTTTGTGTAGTCATAGCTAGAAGGATTAAGAAGAGGCTTTCCATGGAACCGGCCCACTGATCATGTGTGTGGTTTCTCTGGTCTGAAAGGGCTGGTGTCTTTTAAAAAATTTTTCATATGACTATTTCAAAACAAACTCACTAGAGTTAACTGTGCTCATGGACCTTTGTGATTTGGCATAATCAGGGCCAGTGTCATGAGTGTGCGTCCTGTTCAGTCACACAGGGCTCTGCGCTTAGAAGACTCTGCATTTGGTTTCATGACCTGTTGCCACCCTCTTGAAATTCTTTATAATTTTTCAACAAAGGGCCCCACATTTTCATTTTGGACTCAGTTCCATAAATTATGTAGCTGGTCCTGGGCATAATCCAGTGTGGAAAGAGAATAACAACTAGAGTACAAGGACCTTGTAGAGACTTGAGGAGTTCTGAGTCCATAGAGTGTAGAAGGGACTTTAATAAGTGTTCTGTTCATTAATAAAGGTTGCATAACTGTCCTCCATGGTAGATAGTTTTAGCATAAGGCCAGTGAGGGACAGAACCAAAGTCAAAGACAAAGGCAGTAAGTGGCCTTGTGTCTCTCCAAGCAGTCTTATCCCTTACTCCCCCAGCCCCCAACCTGTCCTTTGTGGTTGAGAGTCCAGGAGGCAATGAGAAGGGGTCATAGCCCTGCTGGGTGGTGCTAGATTAATGTCCCAGTGAGATGGAGCGGCTGGCAGGCTGTGCCTCTGGGCGTAGGATTGGCGAGTTATAGGGATGTGGGTTTATTCTTGCCCAGCTTCAGGAGGAAGTTTTCTGGAGCTGTGAGAGTTTGAAGAGATCTGCTGGAAGGCCTTTCTCACCGCCTTGGGCATGGAGGGAGAGGCAGGGTTAGCCAGAGGCTTGGTGCCAGTAGCTGAACCCCACAGGCAGGCCTTTCTGCCCTATCAGCTGATTCTAGGCCCTTTGCACCTTCACCTTAGATGATTTAAAAAGGAACTTTTAATTCTTATGTCATTAAAGTAAATGAATACACATAATTTTCTCCTTTTTAGTCTTCACATGTAACAGCCCATCCTCATAAATGCTTTCCACATTATTCCTCGTTGGAATGTGGGGTTATGACAGAGTGTTAGCAGCAGGGAAGGGGTGGTACCCAGAAAGGGCAAATGTTTCTTAAAACCTCTTCCCTGAATAGAAGGCAAAGAGATAGTGGGAGAATACAGGGTTTAGGACCTATTACTGTTGGTTAAAAGATTATGTTCTAGGGGCTTCCCTGGTGGCGCAGTGGTTGAGAGTCCGCCTGCTGATGCAGGGGACACGGGTTTGTGCCCCGGTCCGGGAAGATCCCACATGCCGCGGAGCGGCTAGGTCTGTGAGCCATGGCCGCTGAGCCTGCACGTCCAGAGCCTGTGCTCCGCAACAGGAGAGGCCACAACAGTGAGAGGCCAGGTACCGCAAAAAAAAAAAGAAAAAAGATTATGTTCTAGGTGAGTGACACCTCTCCCTGCTCTGCGATCAGTGCCTACACCACTTCCCCCCTTCCTGAAATCTAGAGATTTAAAACCTCACATCCCTGTAACCTTTGATTTTTAGCTCCAGCTTAAATCTCTAAGCATGTCACTATCAGAGTTTCTGTCTAGAGAAACCTTTGAATGTGAACCTCAAAGCAATCCCCTGGCGTGCTTTCTCATCTTCTCTTTCACAATGATGACATTGGCAATAAGCCATTTTTCTTCCAGGGAAAGCAGATCCTCTTTCTTCTGATTCACCTTGTAAGATTATATAGGATTTTAAGTACAATATTCTAGAAACATTTTCCAGCCATCCTGTTGCAGTTGTAGAGCTGTTAAGGTGTTGTGGACAGAACACAGGTTTGGGACCTGTAGAGCTGGGTTTGAATCCTGACTCTGCCACTCAGTCGTCATATGATCTTGGAGAAAACACTTAACCTCCTTGCACCTCAGTTTTCTCATCCATAAAATGGGAATCTCTGTCTAAAACACAAAGAAGAAACAACTCTCTCCAAGGACTGTCACTCGGACCTTAAGGGGGTAAATATCAAAGCCTGGCATGGTGTCTGGTGTGGTTGCTGCTTGATCAATGTTGGTGGAAGCTGAAGAAAACCTTCCCTTTGTTGAGTTGGATTTATTTTAATTAATCCAGGTGAACTTACTCAAAGACAGTTGTGAAGAACTCATACGGAGCCGAAACACATCTGCTCTGGGGAAGTGGAGGATAATCCTGAGGCTTAGATACAGCAGGCTTTTACATTCGCTGAAAGAGAAGCACAACTCAGGCAGCCTCAAGGAGCAGGGGCAGTATCTGGGGACACACATGTAATCTTGAATGTCTTTTTGTAATAGGAGATCACATCAGATTAATGATTTTAAAATGGGCATTTTTCTGCCTTCTGGCTGTATTTAATGTTCTAACGCCTTTAAAAATAATCATCAACAGCATCATCATCATACTGCTACTCAGTTTAGTGCTTTTGGCTTCATGACCACGCTGAGCAGTCTAAACTGTTAAATAAATGGACTTCGTAATGTGGTATCCAGGGAGCTCCTCGGAAGGGGACAGGCAGTTTTTTGTGTTTCCACACTAAGCTGACCGGGCACTTGGAACTTGGTGACACGCTCCCTGCTTCTGGGGTGGGTGGGTAGGTGGCGTGTTCACCCCCTCTGTGGACAGTTTGCCTTGGAAGAGCTCAGCTTTGGTGTCAGGCAGAGCTGGGTTTGGGTGTCAGGGCTGTGTAGTTGGGGTAAATTGTGTAACTTCTCTGGGCTTCCGTTTTCTGATACTTGAGGATAATGATGGATAATGATACCTACCTCCATAGGGCTGAAGATTGAGAATGTATGAAGAGCACAGAGGCGGCAGGCGAGGAAGGGCTCCATGAATGTTAGTTGCTGCTGTTGCTGATGCTATTATACAGTAATATCTAATCCTCTGTTCTGTCCTGAACTTGGAAGTGGAGTGCCCTAGGATGCATTGACATTGAGGGGTTTGTGTGGAGGGGGTTTGGATGTTTGGGATCTGCCAGCTGCCTTCTAGTGCATTCATGCTCTCCCTGCGAGTTTTCTTTAGAATGTCTTGTGCCATCTATAATGACAGAACCAGGGATGCAGTGTTTTTTTTATATTCCCTGTCAGTCAGCAGCGCCAAGTGACTCAAGAGTGGGTGACCCTTCATCCCCCCACTTCCCGAAAGTTCTTTTAAAGATTGCTTGGGGGTGGAGGGGAAGAATTTTCTTTTTAACACAAATGATGTGTTTTGACAAAAATATATCACCGTGGTGAGTTTATGCTAAAGGGGAAATGCTTGCTCTTACAAACAGTGCTTATTTTTCCTTCAGCAAACAGGGCATTGACACTTGAGTCCCTCATGCAACCTGTGGAGACAACTCCTTACTGAGGCAGGGCTGGTGTGATAGGTCCATTAATCTTTGGTAAAAACATTGAAACCACAGCAATGCCCTAGCAGACTCCTGGGGCATTTAAAAACCAGAGACCTAAAGGAGGGTGCAGCAGCCCACAGAGAGCACATGCTTTTGATTGTCCGAACGTCAGGTCCCAGTGCTGCCACCACTGTGAGGTCTGGAGCAAATGATTCTTCTCCGAGTGTGTTTCTTCCCCAGTAAAGTCACACGAGAGACATGAGGCCGCCTCAGCTCCCCACACGCTTGTCCCCACACTCAAGGGCTGTGTGTGCGCGCACATGTGTGCACACACTGTTTTGGCTATAGATTGTTCTCTGGGGACCATTGATGCTGCCCTCCAGGTAACTCAGTGGGAGTAAAGGTGTGACAATGGATGCACACTGACGGCTCTGCAGCTGGTGCAAGGGAAAGCGACTTTTAATTGTGCAGGTATTATGGAGCCTCAGAGAAACTCAGACTCAGAGAGTCCATCATTGTAGGAGAACCACGATGGGGAGGAGGGATCTAAGAATTACGGGTAGTGAAATAGTATTGGTTGTAGCCCTGTTGGACTGGGTAGATTGTCCTTCAAATGTCCTTTCTCCTGTTACTGTGCTGAGGAGGCTATTTGTGATTCTAGTTAACATTTATTCTGCGTGTGACCTTGGCAGGCACTGTGCTAAATGATTCACATTTAATCCTCACAACAACCCTCTGAGGAAGGGGCTGTTATTATGGAATCCATTTTTCAGGTGAGGGCATGAGGCTTGGAGGGGTGAAGTGACACTCCCTGTCATGAGGTAAGTTGGGGAGGCTGGTTGCAGCCCAGGTGGTAGGACTTTGTGATCCTTGCCTTTGGCCTCGTGGCTAGAACTGTGGCTGTGGGACCAGTGAGGCTGCTCTGAATGAGTGTTGCACTGTCCACAATCACACATCTGACAAAACAGCGAGGAGGGCTCTTGCACACCTTCTTGCAGATTGCCTGTTGTAGGCAATGCCTTTTCCAAGGTCCAGTTTTTCTGGGATTAACTACGGCTTTCCCTCTGTCCCCGATGGTAGCATCAGATGGCATAATGATAATAAACATCTGAACCCTAGTTTCTAGGTAAGAATTTTTCAAACGTTGTCTCATTTGATCTATTAGACAGGTACTATGATTAGTCCCATTCTCCAGATGGGGAAACTGAGTCACTTGCCTGCCATCTTGGAACCAGCGGGTGACCATCTAACCTGCACAGCCTGTCTTTAGCGCTCCTACCCATAACCACTGGGCTGTGTGCTCTCGAGAGGGACCCCACAACCTGGAAGATTTTGTTGCAGAAAGAATGTTCATCAGGGTTGATTTTAGGGTGTGTTGTTGGGAGCACCAGCTCCATGGCCTGAGAGACCTGGGTTCAAGTTTGTGTTCCCCCACTTACAGACCATGTGGCCATGGGCAAGTCATTGTTTTCCTGTGCCTTATTCCTTTTATGTAAGACAGGAGAAGAGTACCTCACTGGGATGTTGAGAGCTCAGGGTCTGCCCCATAGTCAGCTCACAGTATTTGGGAGCTAGCATTAAATTCACAATTGAGAAGCGAGGATGTGACGTGGGAGCATCCCCCAGTTGCCAAACGCAGAAACCCACACCAATTCTCCCTCCTGCCTCTTCTACTTCCCCATCTTTCTAACAGTTTTCCTGCAGTATTCCTCCTGGCTGTCCTTCCTCTCCACTTGATTACCCCATGATCTCCTTTGAGAGGCCTGCCTCCTGCCTGACCTCCCAGTCTCTGGCTGTGCCTCTTCAGATCCATTTCCCACATGGAAATGTTGCTCTGCCAGCAAAGCACATCTGACCCGGTCACTTCCCTGCTAAAGAGTCCTGAGTGGTACCTGGTCGCTTATAGTCAGCTCTTCTTGAATCCCACAGGGCGTTAGAATCACTTGGGGAAGGCACCTAATATGCACATTCTGGGGTCCCATGCCCAAGAGACCTAGTTCAGTGGGTCTAAGTTAGGCTCAGGAATATGCTGTCTGGCTGTTATGCCAGGCGATTCTGGCATGTGAGATCTGGACTGAAACACTGATCAGTGAGAATCAGTCCAAGTTCCTTTACCTGCCTCGTCAGTCTGACTTATTTCTGCTGCTGTGTCTCTGCCAGGCTGCCCACTCTGTCCCCTGCCTCTGCTTCCCTTTTGACCTGGCTTCTGTGTTTTAAGATTTAGCTTTGAGAGGGACTGACATGAAGAAGCAATGGCAGAGATAATCATAATATCTAGTATTCACTGAAGGCTCATCATATGCTGGGGGAAGCTTTTGCAAGTATTAAGCCTTTAACTCCTCATAGCCCTGTGAGGTCAATACTGATGTTGTCCCCACTTTGGTCGATGTGGAAAGTGAGGTGTGAGAAAGCAGGTATAATTTGCTGTGGAGCCGGTGGCCAGTGAGCAGGGGAGGAGCCCAGGTCTTGGCGGGGTGTGTGGGTGGGAGGCACCTTCCCTTGGACTTTCGTGGCACTGGTTTGAGTTGTCCCAACATCACAGTGATTGGAGGAAGCTGCTGGTACTCAGTGTGCCGGGCTCAGGGGAGTCGGACCTGCTTTACTGTGTAGGTCAGCAGCAGATATTTTGCTAGGCTTTCCTGCAGGTAAAAAACCTGACCGTAATGATTTGAGCCTAGAATCTAACCTAAACACACGGTTTTAAAAATTTCATGGTTTTAATAAACACTGGATTTTCCTGGAGCATGACCACTGTAAATCATCAAGAGTTATTCAGTATTTTAGAGGAGTCACATCACCAAGGGCAATGTTAATAGCCATTAAGACATAACCTGTGTGGGGACTTCCCTGGAGGCGCAGTGGTTAAGAATCTGCCTGCCAGTGCAGGGGACATGTGATCGATCCCTGGTCTGGGAAGATCCCACATGCCGCTGCGGAGCAACTAAGCCCGTGCGCCACAACTACTGAGCCTGTGCTCTAGAGCCCACAAGCCACAACTACTGAGCCTGCGTGCCACAGCTACTGAAGCCCACATGCCTAGAGCCTGTGCTCCACAACAAGAGAAGCCACCACAATGAGAAGCCCACGCACTGCAATGAAGAGTAGCTCCTGGTCGCCGCAACTAGAGAAAGCCTGCACGCAGCAATGAAGACCCAAGGCAGCCAAAAATAAAATACAAATATTAAAAAAAAAAAAAAAAAAAAGACATACCTGTGTGTATTTGTATTTGTAGCTGCTGAATTTTCGGTGATTCTACATCAAGGTATGAGCATCTGACTGTTTATGGTTTTAGTGTAGTTGTGCCTAAGTGTTTACCTACTGAAATACATATTACTGTATTATAAACCACCTGCCTTTGATTCTTTTTTATATTATACGTCAGGTCTACTGATTTTTTTAATGTTATATGTTGATATTATCTGAGTTTCATTTCAGGGTAATAAAGGAGACTTTGCAAAATGATTGCTTAAAAAGGAGTCTTTGGTCTCATCGATGAAGAATCACTGCTCTACAAAATCAAGCCTCTTTGAGGGGTGGGAGGGCAGTGAGTTCTCAGGAGGGAAACCTAGTGGATGGATCTTCAAGGGAAAGTTGTTCAAAGGAAACTTGAGTCTGGAATGCCTTTGCTAGACCTCAGCTTGCCTCCTGCCCACACATCACAGCCCTCCCTTTCTCTTTGAGATGTTAATTTGTTGCTAGGAAAATTATCTTGTCACTGACAAACGAAGTCTGGAAGAATCAGCTCTTCTTATAAAGTGGTTCCTATGGTATCTGCAGGGCTTTGTCGGTTTGCAAGTTATGAATATTTATGTCTCAGGAAAAAAAAATTCCTCATTTAAATTACATTTTCAGTAATTTCCCACTTAATTTCCCACAGAAAATAATGACATTTCCAGCCTTTGCCTAGGTGCATGTCTTCAGAGACGGCAATTTTCGCACATGGACTCAAGGGGCATTGGAATTGACCTGATTCCAAACACAGAGGCAGGCTTACTGCCCTGTGATTACTTCCATATAAAGTAACGCGTGTGCCCGATACATTATCGAATGAAGATAAAATGCCAGACGTGATTATGGTAAATTAGACCTTTTGAATTATTTATGAGAGCCAATGTAAACTGTGTTTCACTTTTCCCCACTCATGTTTACATAAAAGCCATTGTAGGACTTGTTACTAAACAATTTTAAAATTTATTATACAAAGGGCCAAGTTTGAAAGGCAATTCTAGCCCAGGTTTCCTCATCTTTATCCATGAGCTCTTTAGGCAGAAAAGCGGATCTGTTCAAAATGTTATTGCACATGTGTGGCATGGGCCTGAGCAAAGTCCAGGAGAAGCTGAACTTAGGGATGGCAGGAAATGTCTTCTCTTTGACCCCACGTCTGCTAGTCCTGGCCATGGTTATTTGAGCATCTACGGGAAGGAGCTGCCATCTGCAGTATGTCCTCATCCCTTCTCAGTTTTCAGGACAGTATGTGATGCCTAACTCCAGTGTGGATCCACCTTCAGCATTTTCTCTTGATCAAAACTTATCAGAGGTGTTTTTGTTTGGTTGGTTTTTTGTTTTTTGTTACCATTTTTTTCCTCCCTCTGGTCTTACACTGATCTCTTGAGGGAAGCAAGGAGGTGAGCCCACAGGTAAAATTCCTTTCTTGAGATGTGTGTTTTGTTTTTTCGTGGCAGATCATAATGATAACATCTTACACTTGTTTGCGATCTTGCAGTTTCAGAACCGCTTCTGTGTGTGAGCATCTTTGATCCTAAGGCTGCAGGGAGGAGTTGACCTGTGGGTGGGTAAAGGCCCTGGAGGGAACGGGGCTGAACAGGAGTGGGTCACTGAGCCATCCTTTCCATATTCATTCTTCCATTTCTAGCCATATTCTTTGGTAAGCCCTGTCTGCAATTCCTCCTTCCCCATTTCCTTATTATCTCCAACCTGAAGTTAAAGATTTCTAGCCTTTGGGTGTTAGAGATGCACTTGGGAACCACGTTTTCTCTGAGGAGAGAAATCTTGGGCTTGGGCTTTGATTAGTGAAGTGATGCTGTGTGTATCTTTGGACATACTCACGATGAAAGTCAGAACAGCACGTGTGAAGTTCCAAGGAAAGAGAGATGTCAGAAGCTAAACTGATGCCTCTTTCTTATCAGACTTTTCATTTTTTAACCTAAAAGAGCTAAAAGGCTGGTTCTGTTCTTTACCTGTGCAGAACAAAGAAGAGGGCGAACTACTGTCTTTGTATTTCTTTGTATCTTTGTCTTTGTAATGTCTAAAAGAGCCTCCATCATAATAGGCTCCTTGTGGCTCTGCCGGTCTGACACAAGAGGTCTGATGCAGTGAACCCACCATTGCCGGAAAGGCCTGACTTCTGTGTGCCGGCTCAGCCTCTCCAAGAGCATTTTAATGTGTCTTGAACTCTTCACGTGAACCACCTAGGGCTAGCAGCCTGGTGTTGAGGCCAGAGCCTTTGGCTTCCCGTGGCCCAGGGTATTTCTGTAAACCAGCTGGAAATTGCTGGCCAGGCTCCCTCCATAGAGTACTGATGGGCCAGATGCTCTGTGGGGCTCTATTTGCTAATTTATATGATTTGCCCACTTTTTATGCTGTAGTTCCAGTACATTTGGACAATGAAATCAAACCGGCCCATTTCTAGCACAGTGAATCATTTTGTTCTCCTGCTTTGGCACTGAGCCTCATGTGGAATTGTGTAAAAGGAAGACTCTCAGCTTGGGAGCCCAGTGGAATTCAGGGTTTCAGGCCCCGGCTTGTGACGGGCTCTGTGGGATTCCCCGGTAGCATCATCTGCAGCCCCAGGCTTGGTGAGGCCTCCCTGCATCTGGACCCTGAGTGCATAGGTGTGGTTAGCACAGGTCGTTCACCAAAGCTTTTTTTCTTCAGCTGATTTTCCTGTGCTGAGTGATGGCTACTGCCATGAGCTTCTTTGTGCCTGGATCCTTACATTTGCTGTGGGATAGAAAGCTATTGGCTTCATGAAATTTATTCCATTTCGTTTATTCCTGGTATCCTACTTTTCCCCCTCTCTTCTTCCCTATTAAACCCTTATTTCTTATCTTCTCCTTATTTTCCTTCCTCACCCTGTCCTTGACCCCCTCCTTCTTAGGCTAAGCATTATATTCCCTATTTTGATACACTCTTTTATAAAAAAAAAACTTTAAAAAATGGACATCTTTAAACATATTCAAAACACAGAGTATTAAGATCATCCAGATTCTACAGTTAACAACTCTTGGCCAAATCTGGTTTTGTCTGTACCTCCACTATTCTGCTCCACTGCCCCCTGGATTATTTTGAAGCAGTTCTTCAAAATAATCATATCACCTTATCATATCACCTTATCTCTCAGTATTTCACTGTGTGTCTCTAAGAGAAGGACTCTTTCTTGTTCTCGCTTTTCTTTAGATGAAAGAATCTTAAAGGAGAACATCACAGAAACTTGGTTACTCAGAGGCTGTTAATGGTCATTGACAGCAGCATTTCTCAAAGCGCAGTATACACGGTGATAGAGGTCGCATGTAATAGTTAAGAAAATTATTACATATTTGTTTTCCTGAATATACTCTGTTTTATGTCAGTTGATACTGTTACTCCATTTATTATACTAACATTAATAAAGTGAATCAATTTTAAAGTAAAAGTATAGGAAAGTGGTCAGAAAACTAAAGACTTGAGGGCCAAATCTGGCCCACTGCCTGTGTTTTGTAAATAAAGTCTTATTGGACCGTGGCCTTTCTCATTTGTTTACATATTATTTATGGCTGCTTTGACAATGGCTGAATTGAGTAGTTGGGACAGATACTGTCTGGCCTACAAAGTTGAAAACATTTACTATCTGGCCCTTCATGGGAACATGTTTGTCGACCCATGGAATAGGAAGTATGTGGATGGAGCATATATCATGACCTTGGCGCATGAATGGCTAAAGTTTGGGAAATGCCAGTCAGATCCAGCCTTGTGCTCTGTAGCTGTTGGAGCTGAGACCCAGGGAGAGGAGGTTTGCCCTGGGCCACACAGGTGGGAGGTGGGAAATCCGTCCTACAGCCAATTCTACTAGCTCCCATCCCTGGGCTTTTCCTACCATAACACACTGCCGCAGGCCTTGTGCTAATGTCTGTAAGCATTTCACATTGGTTCCAGGCCTCACATTGGGCAGTTGTTCATTCCAGAGCAGAAATAATTTCTAGTTTTTAGTAATTTAGTACAAAATGCTTTGTATTAAGTTTCTGTTTCTGCGGCCCCTCGAACTATTAACTGACTAGGAGACAAATAATTTCAAAGACACAAGAAGGGTATTTTTTTTTTTTGCGGTACGCGGGCCTCTCACTGTTGTGGCCTCTCCCCTTGCGGAGCACAGGCTCTGGACGCACAGGCTCCGCGGCCATGGCTCACGGGCCCAGCAGCTCCGCAGCATGTGGGATCCTCCCGGACTGGGGCACGAACCTGCGTCCCCTGCATCAGCAGGCGGACTCTCAACCACTGCACCACCAGGGAAGCCCCAAGAAGGGTATTTTTGAAGTTGAATAATTTTCCACCAAATAAAATAGACTGAAGGTCTCCTAACATAGAATTCTGGGCTGACTTTACCCAGGGATATCAATTTCATCACTAGCTTTAGTGGCAAATATCTAGCTGGGAGGAAAGCATCAAGGTAAAATAAAATGTAAAAGAGATCTGTAGCAGATACTGGTGATTTTCTCATTTCAGGGTCGATTCCTGCTATAATTATCAGAGTCAGGGCAATTTGCAGGCACAAATGTTATTTTGTTTTGTATCATTCAGTTACTTAGGGTTGAATATCCATGAGACTATATTGACCCATAGGCTTTCCTGATGTTTCCCATTTTCCTGCATTTTAGGCAAGGGTTTAAGAAAATAGGAAGTTTTTTTTAGTTGAGATTTTAAGATTTTGAGGTGAAATATATTGAAGATGAAAAAAAACAAGAGTAGGAAGCTATAAAATAATATGAAAAAGAAGGAAAAAGTACCTGGAAATGAAAAGTCATAGCCAAAATAAAAAATTCAATAGATGGTTTGGAAGAAAAAATTAAAGACATTCCCCATAAGTAGACTAAAAGCAAAGATATAGGATTAGGTAAGAGGAGAGAAAGCCAAGAGATTGATCTAGGTGGTCTGACATCTGACTAACCGCAGCCCCACAATGAAATGAATAGAAGAGAGGAAATGGTCAGAGATATAAAAGATAGTTTTCCTGAACTGCAGGCTGGAGTCTTAAGAAGGGAAACTCTCACCTATCCTAGAGGGGGATGGCAATAGATGGGGAGCCCATACCTTGGCATGTAGGAGTGAGGTTTGGAATACCAGGCACAAGACATTGCTAAAGCATTTAGAGAAAGAATGAGGAATCCAATTGGTGTCAAAGTTCTCAACAGTAATGGTGGCAGCTAGGAGACAATCTAGATGGAAATATAACTTCTGGTCTAGCTTTGGTACCCTGACAAACTCTCAGTCAAGAGCAAGGGTAGAGTAATGATGCTCAGAACTAACTGGAGCATGGGCTCCTCCTTTTTCTTCATCACCAAATGCAGGATACCCAGTGTAGGACACAGAAAATCCATTGTGGACTCCAGCAAAGTCCCAGCATGACAGCTGGTTAGGAGGCTCCATTTTGACTGGAGCAGGAGAAAGGAGGGAACCTTTCTCCAGTGAGGTCTCCAGGAAGAACGGAAACGGCACTGGTAGGTCATCTGAGGTGATAGTAGTATAAACAGTCAGCAAATGAAAATATAGGGCAGCTCTTAACACTAGGTAAAACAGTGTTCCACAAGAGAGGAAATGTGATAGTGGCATCCTTGGCTTAGCAGTGAACAGTGTGCTCATGGTCAGTGTTTACATCATTGATTGTTTTAAAAATTATGGTGACTGTATTGGGAAGATGGAGGGAGGGAGGGAAAGCAGGGGATTGCGGTGGGAGCTAAGTCTTTGCCACAGCAGGGCATCAACTGATAATGTCTATAATTGATAATATGCCTATATTGCTACTTCTTGATATTTAGCAACACGGAGGAAAATGCCAGAGTAAAAAGCTAAAATAGTCTAAAGTAGTTGTTTCTGAGGCTGGAATGGGGCTTCGGTGGGGCAGAGAACAGGGCAGGAGACAGAAAGTGAGGTAAGGAGGATTGAGGTGGAGTATATCTTTTTTATCAAACAGGCAACATTGTAATGTTAGGGTTCCCAGCTAAAATACAGCATGTTCAATTGCGTTTAAATTTCAGATAAACAATGAATTTTTTTTTTTTTTTTTTGCGGTACGCGGGCCTCTCCCGTTGCGGAGCACAGGCTCCGGATGCGCAGGCTCAGCGGCCATGGCTCACGGGCCCAGCCGCTCCGCGGCATGTGGGATCTTCCCAGACCGGGGCACGAACCCGTGTCCCCTGCATCGGCAGGCGGACTCTCAACCACTGTGCCACCAGCGAAGCCCAACAATGAATATTTTTAAAGAATAAGTATGTGCATTTAATATTTGGGATGGGCTTATTCTAAAAATTTATTCATTGTTTATCTGAAATTCAAATGTATCTAGACAACCTGTATTCTTTGTTGCTTAATCAAGCAACCCTAGATTATGTGTATGTATTACCTTGATAAAAATAAATAGAATCTATAATTATATATAGATTACAAAAGGTTCAAAGATGATGTATCTAACTTAGTTGTAGGTACCTCTAAGGTGTCTCATTGGGAAAGGGGAGTGATCTCAATTTCTTCTTCGCATTTCCATATTTGAATTGTTTTACTGCAAGCATGTATTAATTTTGGGAGTAAAAATGGAGTCATAGAAACTCAAGACAATGACAATGCTGACTGAGGTGTACATGCCTTGAGGCATGTTCTGAGAGCTACAGGGCATGAGAAGGGGTGGCTCTGTGTATGCTGGGAGGTGAGGTCAAGGAGATTTAAGCATGGGGAAAGTTTTAGCTCAGCTAAAGGTAAGGTCACCATGAGGAAGATGAAAACTGTATCTGTATTGAGGCTGTGTTTGGAGGAGCATTAGTCTTTATAACCTGTGAGGAAGGTCTCATTCCTGCTGGCGTTTCCAGATTGTGATGGCTCTCCTCTCTCTCATTCTTATTCTCCTGAGGTATATTGATTGGCCTTGAAAACAAAATAGTGAAACTCTGCCATTACCCAGAGAGAGTATAAAACTAATGCTGAGCTTTGCAGCAACCACGTTGGATGGCGCTACACTGGTTAGGTATGGGGGTTTGGTTGATTCTGAAAAGCGAAGATCCACGTAGTAGCTGAATTAGTCAGGGCAGCTGAAACAAGTAACCCTGAAATTTCAGGACCTTAACGTAAAACAAATTTATTTCTTATTCTTTACAGTCTGGTGCAATTCTCTTCTATGGAGTGATTGGGGGACCTGGGCTTCTCTCATCTGGAGGCTCCCCTGCTCCCTCAGTACTCAAAGAGCCCTTGGCAGGACTCACTCTGACAGCCAACTATGAGCAAACAGTGACTGGATGTAGGATAGGAGAGCATGTTTTAGGGGCCAGGCCAGATGTGATGTACATCACTTCTGCTTCCATTCACTGGCCAGAATCCTGTCATGTGACCCCAACGTCAGTGCAAGAGAGGCTGGGAAATGTAGTCTTCTTGAGTTCCCAGGAAGAAGAATGGGCTTAGATGAGCCTGAAGGCAATGTCTGCTACAAAAGCTATTGTGTGCTGAACTCACTGTAAGGGTGTCAACATATTAAGCCATTCACATACATACACTGTCTCACAAATCCTGGGAGATGTGTTCTAAGGTCCTCATCTTCTTCACCAGGAAAGTGAAGTTCAGAGACATTGCCATTTGCCAAGGTCACTCAGCTGGCAAGTGGGAGAGTTGGGTTTGCCCATGATCTGGCACCACTGTATCCTGAATGGTCCTCTGTTCGCATTTTAATCATTTAAAAAGAAGGAGCATCATGAACAAATTTAAGATCATGTTTAAAATCTCTCTTGGATCCATTCTTAAGTTCTTTTCCATATTGTGTTTGCGACTTAGAGCTATGCATTTCTCTCCCTTGCACAAACCCACTGCTAATCTTCCTGGATGAATGGAAATTGGTGTAAGATTCCATGCTCTGTGCACAGTGTGCCATATGGGGAGTGGGCCATGGACCATGGTCACTGGACAGTGAGGAGAGTGCTGATGGCGTGAGGGAAAGTGACAAATCTCTTCTGTCTGTAACTTCATCATGGGAGCCTTGAGATGGAGCTGCTTGACAGAAAGCATTTCCACAAGATTACTTTCGATTAGCTTCCCTGGGTACATCTGTTCTCACGACATTATCCATTATCCAGGAAAGCGATCTACAGCCCAGCTGGCCGAATGACTGCCTAGGTGTGAATGCTGCTTCTCATGTCCCCTGTCAGTCCAGTCCAGTGATTCACAGCCCCTTTTGAAGTTGGGGTAACTTAGTATTACTGACTTGATTTGGTGATGCATTTCCTCTACTTTTTTCTAAAAAGTCTGAGAATTTAATGTGTTCTGGATCTTTTTAGTTGGTTGATCTTGTTTGCCACCTGCCCTTCAACATGTTGGTCTGCTCCAGGGGCCACCCAGGGAGAGCCTGGTCCCCAGCAAGCCCACTTACTGGCGTGAGAAGGCTCCCATTGTGTGTGGGGTGTTGGGCTTTGAGTGGCCTCTGCCTGGGTCCTGGGTAGCTTGCGGTCCTGCCCAGGGACCCGGGTGCCACCTCCACCTCCCCTCGCCCCCACTCTCTCCAGGTTGGGAGTGTCTGGTCCTAGTCCCAGTGTGGCCTTGTGGGTGCCAGGCCCCTGTCACTCACCAGTGTCTCTGCTCTTGGCAGTTGGGGTCCCTCCAGTGAGCTCACTGCTTCTTTCATTTTGGACAGGGGTATCCAGTTCTGTCCTTTACAGGTTTCCTTTCCTTGATTTAGAGCATCACTGTGTGGGTGGCAATGAAAAAAAAAAGTTTTTTTTTTCTAATTATCCCAAGATTTGAACCAAGAGGTCACACAAATTTTAGAGGATTTCAAGATATGCACTGAAATAATTGGAGACCCCTGAGGATGTAATAAAATAAGATTAGGACATAATTTTGGCCCTTGGAAAAGCCCTTTCGTAAGGTCAGTTGTCCATTATGCCTTGCCCTCCCGTCCCTTTGTTTGCACCTGGTGATCTTGCTGCAGACTAAAGCTCTGACTGGGGTTGTGACTCAAAGGATATGAGAGAACTTTCTACAGAACTTTTAGCTAATGAAAATAGAGGCCAGAAATAATTATTTCTGTATCCATTCTGTACTGAGTGAGGCTGAAAGGAGTTCACCCATTAAATTACATTTTCAGTGTTCTGTTCCAGTGTATGCTCCTTTACAACTTTATTTAAAGAAAGCATAATGTGAAAGGCTTTTAACTCTGATGGAAGAAAGACAGGAGCCTTACTTAGTCAGTAATGGTAGAATCTCTCATCATCTGCTCCAAGAACAAAGGTTTTTTAAAATTGGGACTCAAGCAGTCTCTTGGATTATATTAATGGGACATAACCTTAATAGACTTCTCCAGAGGTTAATCTAATGTGTATGTTAGTTCTCTCTAAGTATCGTTGATCTTAAACTTTTTATTATTTTGCTGTGCTTTCTGTGCTCTTGCCTGTATCACTTCACTGAATATCTAAGCAGTTTGTTTAAAAAAAATCAAAATCCCTTTATAGATGAATGTTGCATGTATATCTCTTTTACTCTATGGGGATTTTTTTTTTTTCTTTCTTTTTTCCTTGTACGCGGGCCTCTCACTGTTGTGGCCTCTCCCGTTGCGGAGCACAGGCTCCGGATGCGCAGGCTCAGCGGCCGTGGCCCACGGGCCCAGCCACTCCGCAGCATGTGGGATCTTCCCGGACTGGGGCCCGAACCTGTGTCCCCTGCATCGGCAGGCGGACTCTCAGCCACTGCGCCACCAGGGAAGCCCTATGGGGACTTTTAATTACTGAATTTGAGATGTACTTAGGAAGTGTTTATTGAGCATCTACTATGCACCATGCACTTTTAGGCCCTTAGATCCATCAGTCAACAGAAGAGGATCCACGTCCTGGTGGGGCTTATATTCTAGTGAGGGGAAGACAGACAATTAAGATAAACATAATAAATAAGAAGAACACAAAGTTTGTTAGCAGATGATATGGAGAAAAAAAGCAGAGAGGTGAGGAAAATTAGGAGTACCTGGGGATGTAGGGGTGGTGGAGATAGAAATGTATGATCCAGAGGTGGCACCTGTGGCCCAGCTTGTCAGTCCTTGATTTTCTATAATGTAAAATTAGGATGTTGAGAACTGACTTCTAAGGTTTTTGAACAAGAGGTAGACTTTTTTTTTTAATTGTCCTGTAAACTTAACTAAACAGCTGCTGTTTTAGGTAATAAGACTGTCTAGTGTATTTTCTTTGTAGGAAAATTAACAAATATACCTTAAAAATCTATACACTATGCAAAAATATATATCTATGGTATAAGAAAGCTCCTATTGGCTTTACAAAAAAGATCTGTGTTTTTTATATGACATTATATGTCAACTTGGTAAGGGCATTTGACTTCCATAGACTCAGTTTCCTCCTTTGTCAGACATGGATTGGATGTTGGAGGAGTAAATGGACATGAAAAGACTGTGAAATGTGGTTCATCCTGTCCTGGAGTGAGTCTATGTGGGATTCACAGTAATTCATATCAGCCTCTGGGGGAGGACTTAGTGAATCCTTCAGGTTCCTGTCTCCAGGGCCTTTTCCTGTCCATTGTTCCCATCATGTGCCCTCCTCCCAGGCCTGCCTGCCCCCTGAAGCATCTCCTATCCAGATTTGCCCTCTTGTCTCCACCCTGTGCTGAGGCTATGAGTCAGGCAGAGGAGGGAGATAGTCAATTCCACTAGTTCTTGATAGTGTGTAAATGACTGATAGGCTGCATCCTGAGAAAGGGGGATGTGTACTAATGATTTAATGGAAGGATATGTTAATAGAATTAGGTAGATAACAATGGAGGGATCATTGAATATTATTTAATGTTTAAAATAGGCAACATATTTGTCTTAAGCATCATAAAAGGATTAAAAAAAAAACAGAAAAAAATTTCTCTCTCACCTCTATTTTCCATTTGCCCAATTCCCACTCCCTACCCAAACAGGTAATAACTGGTATTAGCTTATCTATCCTTCTAGATCTATGTTTATGCATATAAAAGTCACTCTAAATATATATTCTTGTTTCCCTCTTTTTTATATAAGTGATAGAATGTTATATATATATTTTTTATTGGCGTATAGTTGATTTACAATGTTGTGTTAGTTTCTGCTGTACAACAAAGCGAGTCAGTTATACATATACATATATCCACTCTTTTTTAGGTTCTATTCTCATACAGGTCATTACAGAATATTGAATAGAGTTCCCCTTGCTATACAATAGGTTCTTATTAGTTATCTATTTTATATACAATAGTGTGTATATGTTAATCACAGTCTCCCAGTTTATTCCTCCCCCTACCCTTTCCCCCTTGGTAACCATAAGTTTGTTTTCTACATCTGTGATTCAGCTTCTGTTTTGTAAATAGGTTCATTTGTACCAGCATGTTATATATATTGCTACAAGCCCTGCTTTTTTCCATTTAAGAATACATTTTAGAAGTCTTCCCATATTAGAGCACAAACACTTCCTTGATTCCCTTTACAGCTGCACAGTAGGGAATTTTATGAATGGATCATTACAGTTTTAACCAGGTCCGTTTCAGAGACCATTGTTTTTGCTGTTCTTCCCGCATGCCATCATAAAAACCTTGCACAGACATCATTTCACATGTAGGCACCTTTCTTTGAGGATAAATCTCTAGAAGTGGAAATGTAGGGATAAAGGCTGTATGTGTTGGTAGTGTTGGTAGGTGTTGCTAAATTAACCCTTAGAGTGGTTGTACCAGTTTACACCCTCACCAGCTATGAATGTTAATCTTATGTTTCCCCACAGTCTTGCCAGGATGGTGTGCTAGTGAACTTTTAGGCTTTTGCGCATCTGATAGATAAAAAGGGATGCAGTTTTGAGAAGGAGGGATTTCCTGAGTCCCCTTGTACCCCCTGGACTGCCAGCTCCTCTCTGTTCTGCATCCTCCCAGGAGAGCAGGTTACTAGCACCTGGGAACCTCACCCTTGGACAGCACCATAATCTGCTCTTTACTTCATGTATTCCCTATCTTTGCATGTAAAACTCAGACCCATTTATATATTTTTTCAAACCAAATACTTCCCTCCCCCTGTCTAGGTGTTCTTAAGTGCTGTCTTAGTTGACAAAAACTCAGTTCTTTAGTTTTAATTATCCGTCATTAGCTTCCTTACCACAGTAGATAGTCATCTATGAATTAATGCCTAATTAATGAAAGAGAACGTGTTATTTAAAGATAGTTACAAATTGTTTTCTAAAAACTATATTTAGAAGATGTGAATGATTTCATCTTTTATAGTTTTTTACATTTTAGATTTTTAGGTATTAGATTTGTTAAAAAAAAAAAGTGGAAGCTGAGGTATGCAATGAAGTAAAGGCACATTCGAAACCAAATGAATTTGTTTATCTAGGAAGGCTGCAGGGGATGCTATAGAAATCGTGACTCCATCCACCTCTGTCTTGCTAAGGCATCCCCCAGACACCTTTGAGGCCTTACTTTTCAAGGCTCAGGGAATGAAAAAAAAGCCTCACCAGTAGTCATGAGATGTTCTGTACTCAGACAGGTGTGGAGGGAAAGGAGCTCGTAGCCTCTGGCTCGAGGCTTCAGTTTCTTCACCTGTGAAATGGGCATGACGATACTACCCTCCTCACAGGATATTCCACTCGGATTAATGAGATGGTGCGTGATGTAGTGCATACAGCGCCTGGGCTCTGGAGGCCCCCCACGACTCCTTATTACCCCTCCTTACATGTTGGCTCTTGTATTGTCATGGTTCCTCACAAACAGCCTTTAACCTGCGCACATAATTGGGGCTCCCACTTTGATGATCCAAGGTCAGAATATCCACTGTCAGCTGTTCCTTGTAGAGGCCTGCAGATCACCTGCTTCGGTGGCCGGGACAAGGGCCCAGAGATAACAAATGCTTCCATAAACTGCTCCTGGTCACTGAAACTGGATTACATTTCCTTCCTTTAACAAAATGTTCAGGTTATTTGCTTCCTGAAAACCTTATTTTTCACCCTTTTGAAAGGTTGTTCATGGAATAGTTTAAATAGAAATAATAAAACCTCTCTGGTTCTGTCTGGCTGTATTAATTAGTATATTGCTATTATGTTAATGCAGCAATTTACCACTGTGGGTTTGAGCCATTAAAGGCCCCCCTCCTGCCCCAAGCCATGTCGATAATACAGGAACAGTTGCCGCCTCAGTCTTTTTCCTGGGTCGTAGTTCATTCTTCTTTACTGGATGCCTCCATCAGAGTCTTCCTGAGGAAGATCACAGCACTCTATCTCTCTTCTGTGGTCCTCACCCAAAGGATGGTTCATTTCCTTGTACTACTCAGAGGATGGAGGCTGAATTAAGGAATTCCTTGTGACTCTACTGCTAACTCTAAGGGGTGGCCTGCTGCCTTCAGGCTGCTGAATGCAGGGATTGGATGCGGAGCCCCCAGACTTGTTTTACACCACAAACAGAGTCAATAGCAGATAGAGTCAAATAGCATGTTTTCCTCTAATAATGGGGACATGTGATAATGGCAGAAGACATTAGGATAGAAGTAAAAATGGTATCAAATTGGGAGATTTATTTATCTTGCTGTCCACTTGGGTTGGGGGGTTTGGATAGGGATAGGAGGCAAAAGAAAGATTAAAGCTTTGATGCCTCTGGCCTTCAATCCCTCTCCAGCACCTGCTATTGATAGAGCTTTTTCAGCCCAAGAGTCAGATAAACACCTGGTCCACCACCGGTGCAACACTGCCACGCTGGAGATGCTCAGAGTCTTGG
Source organism: Phocoena phocoena (assembly GCF_963924675.1). Taxonomy (NCBI): domain Eukaryota; kingdom Metazoa; phylum Chordata; class Mammalia; order Artiodactyla; family Phocoenidae; genus Phocoena; species Phocoena phocoena. The sequence continues at coordinate 34,678,545 of NC_089228.1, read as the reverse complement.
CATTTCAAATGGAAATACTGGGATGAATGCATTTGCTGAGATCCCTTGGACCCTGGAGTTCAAGCCTTGTTGGAATGGGGCCTTCATGATGACTCATAAAGACTCGAGATGCCTCTGGCAGGAATGAAACTGGCATTCATTAAGTCTCATGGGGAAATTCTCATATTCCAGAAGACTCTGGCTGAGTTAATCAATTCATTAGACCCATCACTCACCATGCCTCAATCATCCAGTATTAACATCTTGTCTAGCAAGTATTTCCAGGTGCCACTACATTTTAATATCTTCCAGGCCTTTCTTTTGATGATTAAACACCCAGAGGAGATCTAAAATTCACCTTTACATCACAGCAACTGAGAGAGACAAGTGGGAAGCCCTTCTTCCCCGGTCTCTAAGGGATCATATCTGGAGCTGAGGGGCAGGGCTGGTCAGTGCCCATTGTGCTGCCACTAAAGGTGGTTGGAGATGTGAATGGATTTACGTGCTGTGGCTGTGATCATGGATGAGGCAGTGCTTCCACTTCAGGGCTTACAGTGAACTACGCAAGATGCCTGCATTAGAGTTGAAAGGTATGGTTGGCATTCTTGTTCTAAATAGCTCACGGTTCTGTGGCCATGAAGCATCCTAGGGTGTGGAGAGGCTGACCCAGCATAGTCAGGAAGAAGCAGCTCTGATGGATTCATGTCCCATGCCAGTGTCCAGAGGTGACAAGACCAGACCAAAATGGCAGCACTTGTGTTTTTGTGTTTCATAATACCTAAATATCAGAATCAATGACTGTGTGAGAAGTGGTCACCATGGTTCTCATCATGCAATACTCAGGTGCTGACATCAACGAGGGCTGGGGTGCAGGACCCAGATCCTCTGTCCTTTGGCTGGAGTTGTTCCAGCAAGTCTGATGGGAGCATATCGTCCTGCATTAAACACAGTGCCCTGGAGGAGGGACCCTCAGATGTGATCTCTTGCTAAGGATCCATCAGCTGAGACACAGCTGTGACCTCATCCTATCTCCTCAGGTCCCCTCCCAAGCATGCTGTATCCTCCCCCTTAGCTGAGGTCAGCTCCTCAGAGCAGCCATGGAGCTCAGAGGCCTTGGGTTGATGGGGCAGCAAAAGGTTCTGCCCCACCTTATCTCCCTTCAAATTTTCTTCCATGCATGTGAACTTGACCTTTCGATTTTAGAAACTAAGATTTATCTTTGTTTGTTGGGTATGCCGTGCCTTGCCTGGGGGACTTCCTCTTTTCCAAGTGAATAAAGCTGGTCAGGGTGAGAGGTGGGCCAACACATTTTTTTACTTTTCGTCTGTCATTTGACTTTTCCCATATAATTTCCAATCTTGGTTCCACAGCCCAGTGCCTTTGGATGTTAAATTTATTTCTGCTGATCTCAGTCGACCAAAGAGAAAGAAGAATAATGCCGGGAGGTGTGCATACATGTAAACATATTCCATTCAAGGGTTGTGCTTTTTTATTCTGAGCTTGTGCTTCTTTTTTGATTTATTTATTTTATAAAATATTTATTTATTTATTTGGCTGTGCTGGGTCTTAGTTGCGGCACACGGGATCTTTGTTGCTGTGTGTGGGATCTTTAGTTGTGGCATGTGAACTCTTAGTTGAGGAATGAGGGATCTAGTTCCCTGACCAGGGATTGAACCCGTCCCCCTTCATTGGGAGGGTGGAGTCTTAGCCACTGGACCACCAGGGAAATCCCTTCTTTTTTGATTTAAAATATCCTTTATGAAATGACCACGGTAATAGATGGTGGTGTGTGTGTGTGTGTGCGTGCGTGTGTGCGCACATGTGGTTATTCCCTCTTTAATTTCCTTACTTTGTTAAATGAAAACCTGACAGTCTTGTGCCATCCCTCAAATTAGGTGGTCCTCTCCTTTTTTGGGTTATGGAGCCCTTTGGGAGATGTACCCTGTGTTCCTAGGCTCCTACTTTGAGTTTCAAGGAGGTGGGGGTGTGGCACAGTTTCAGAAGCCAACAGCTACCCTTTGCAGAAGATATTTTACAACTGATGAAGCAGAGGCTTTGAAAGGTGGAATCTTTGTATTCCAAACTAATAGGCTTTTTAATATCATCTTCTTGCAATAATACATTTCTTCACAATTCAGTAATTTTGAAAAATTTATGTTATGAAGATGTTTAAATATTTCAAATATGTATACTTTATATAATAAAAAACAAAAGCTAATATGTGTATAATTGTTGAAATATCCTTTAAAGTTTGCATGAACAGGTTGTTATCCAGGTTTTCCCCCAAGTGTGTGGGGGTGGGCTTGCAGCACCAAAGTGCTGGGCCTACAATTAAACTTCTGGATTAGTATCAACGTTTTAAACTAATTAGGTGAGGAAAAAGCATTTCAAAGAAAATATAATGGCTTCTTGCACTCCAGCTGGAAATGCAGAACAATATAATTGTCTGGTTAGAAAATTTTTTTAACATCAGTGATTTAACAGACCACATTTGAAGCCAACCCAGGAAAAATGCATTAACTATTTTGTGTTTGTCAAAAATAAGTCCAGGTGGAAGACACTAGTGCCCAGCAGGACTTAAAATCATTCTTGGTGCGAAATGGGGCTAGCGTTCATTTAGCTTTGGTTTTTCCGAGCACCTGCCCAGTGGGCTTTGAGGATGCTGTGGGAATAAGTCCAACAAAGCTCCCTGCTTTCCTGGAGCTTCTGTTTGGTGGAGGGAGGTGAAGGAGAATGAACCAGAATGAGATTAGTAATTCCAGGAAGTGACAAGTCCAGGAAAAAGGGAAGGTGAGCCAGTGATGGTGTTGGGTTAGGTGATGGAAAAGGCCTTTCCAAGGAGGTCCCATCTGGGCTGGGAGTGGGAGGGGCCTGCCCTGCTGGTGGAGTCAGAGGGGGCTGACTGGCTGAAGGGAGTAGGGCACAGGGGGAGGTTGGCCCTGGAGTTTGAGAGGGAGGTGGGGTTTTATCTCTGGTGCTATGGGGAGGCAACCAGAGGGTTGTTCAACGGGGCAGTGACTAAGAGGGCTGGTGGGGTCTCAGAGCATAAAGAGCGTGGCTTCTGAGTGTCTCCCACCACCTCGTCCCCGCAGCCTTGGTCAGTGGCAGGGTCCCTTCTCCTTACTCTGTCTTGGCCGCCCCAGACAGTGCCCTGGGCTAGGGAGGTTGGTGATGGACACGGAAGTAGATTGAATATTGGCCACCCCAAGAGACCAAGGGCTAATCCCTGGAATTTGTAAACATCACCTTGTTGAGAAAAAGGGTCTTTGCAAGAGTAGGGAAGGATTTTAAGATGAAGAGATTACCCTGGATTATTCGGGTGGGCCCTAAGTGCCATCACAAGTGTCCTTATCAAAGAGGGGCCAAGGGAGGTACAGACTCCCGGAGAAGAGGAGGTGAAGACAGAGCCAAGGAACACAAAGGAATGCCGATGGCCACCAGAAACTGGAAGAGGCAAGGAATGGATTCTTCCTGAGAGCCATCTTGATTTCAGACTTCTGGCCTCTTGAACTATGACAGAATGAATTTCTGTTGTTTAAAGCCACAAGTTTGTGGTAATTTGCTATGGCAGCCACAGGAAACTAGTACAGGCCCTAAGGAGAAAGGGAGGGATGGAGGGGTGTCAGTGCCTCTCTTCTTTGGGCCTCCCAAACCCCCAGCATGGTGGGTGGTGATCGAAGGGGAAGAAGGGTGAGGGTGATGAGAGCCCACTCTCCCTCCCACTCTGTGAGACTGTCTGCTCACATCCCCTGTCTTTACACTACGACCAAGCTCAGTTTAGAGCAGGGGTTGTCTACTCTCATACGTCCAGTGGCCAGACTGTCTATACTTTGTGGATGAGGGTGGTGGCAGGGGAGCTTGGCAGCCTGGACTGGCACATGCCCGGGGCAGCAGCACAGCTCCTCAGCTGATGTTGCCCCATGGGATGTGTGCCAGTGGGGTCAGATGGCCTAGTTTCCCAGACAAACCTGAAAAAAATCTGAATTAAAAAAAAAATAACAAAACATGGAATTTTCTGATGTTGAAATCTGGCTCAAGTATTTTAGTCTGTAGGTCTGATTTGACTCTAGGGTGAGGTGCAGGGCTCTGTTTTGGTAACCTTTGTCTTACAGTTTTTATTTGTCCCAGAGGTTAGCATTTTAACCTCTGCCCTCATTTTTAAGGGTCTGATTTGGGTTTTAGTCTGTGTATATTGGTTTCTGATTGCTGCTGTGATAAATGACCAAAAACCTAGTTGCTTAAGACAGTACATATTATTTTATGGTTCTAGAGGTCAGAGTTCCAAAATAGACTTTTTAGGGCTAAACTCAGGGTGTTTGCAGAGCTGTGTTCCTGCTGGAGGCTCTAGGGGAGAACCTGTTCCGTGCCCTTTCCAGCTTCTGGAGGCCGTCCTTGGCTCATGGCTCCTGTCCATGGCATGTTCCTACCTCTGTGTCTGTCATTCTATCTCCTTCTCTGACTGTCATCTCTTCTCTCCCTTATAAGGACCCTTGTGACTACCAGGTAATACAGGATAATTTCTCCATCTCAAGGTCTTTAACCACATCTGTAAAGTCTCTTTTTCCATGTAAGGTCAGGCATTCACAAGTCCTGGGGATTAGGACGTGGGCATCCTTGAGGGGCCAGTACAATGCCTTCCGTAGTCAGTCAGTAACAGTGTTTACCTATAGATCTCCATGCCCTGCATATAAGAAACCCCCCTGGCTGCCTTGTCTCTCTCACCCATTCTAGTTTGTGATGGAGCTGACTGATACCAGCTCTCAAGAGCCAATATCTCTTCCTGGTTTCATGAGCAGTGACTTTACATAGGTAGCTTGGAATCGGTCAGGGTAGAGTTTACAAGATTACACCTTGGAAATCAGCAACTGCTAGAATTCAGAGCTTCCTACCTATTTCGCCTATTTCATTTGGGCTGAGATTCCTGTTTTCTAGGACACCCTCTCCATTGTTCTATGGATTGTCATTGTACGTTTTGGGAGATGGATGTGGATGAATAGGAAGAATTATGGAGATCTTGGTACGGAGACCATTATTAACACCTGTTTAAACTTTATAGGTTTGAATAATAAGCATGCGCCCTTTGGGTTTTCCTTCTTTCAAAGGAATCTGGGTTTTTTGTTTTTTTCTTTTCCTCATTTCTAGCTGACATTACAATTCTCCTTTTCTTGAACAAGGGAAATAATAAATAATTGTTGGCTTTAAACAGATGACCTCCTCCCTCCATAAGCACTTCGGGCTTATTTCCTGTGAATTCCACTGTTAGGGGACCATATGTATCCCTCCCAGCGTTTTGACTTTTGATGGATGTGTGCAGTCCCACTGAAAGCTTGGTGATTATGTTCCTTGGTAATCCCCAGACCCTGGTAGAATATGGCACATCTTGAAGCATGCTGACAAGGTGGTGGCAATTAATTAAGGAATTTGCTTAATGAGATATCTTTCCTTACTAACTGAAATATTCTCATAGAGTAAATATTCTAACAAATCCTCAAGCCTGTTTTTGCATTTGGCATTTTATCACATTAACTGTGTCTTTTGAATCTCTGAAACTGTGTTTGCTTATTCTCTTTTCTAATGGAATTTCAAGCAGCTTTTTGATCAAGAACTTCCATACAGTGAGCTATCTAAAGTATTAAAAAATTACAGTGTTCCCCTTTGATGTCCACATTTAGTTAATTGTTTCCTGGTGACTGCTATGAATGTTTCCTCCAACTTTGTTTTCAGTCAGCCTGCTCTGATAGGAATAGTATTTTCTTCACATAGATTGCAAGCGTGTTTTGGGACATAATTGCTCTTATCAGTTAGGTTTTCAGTAAAGCCTCATTAATTAGGCATGTGATTATTGTCTAATATTCCCTTTATAGAGGAAGTTTTAAAATAAGTTTTTTAAAAATGAAGATTGACCAAAATATTGCTAAATTTACAAAAGCTCTAATACTCTTGTAGCCTAAAAAGAATGACTAATGATTAGCTTAGAAAATCAAGCCATTCTCAGATGTGACAACTGGTTCCAAAAGGGCTCTTTCACTGGTTTGAGTCAATCCCATACACGCATTATTCAGGCTGGAGTTTTACATGGGGGCAAAGCAAAGCCAAACAATTCAGCTATTGCCCAGGACTCTTGGTTAACTCCCCTAGTCCCTTTCACCAATCTTGAGAGAAGTTGTTTTTCTGAACCAGAAGCTTGGACGAAGTGGAACTGACTTGAATGCTCTTGGTCCCACTTTGTTCCAGGAACTATTTGTGGGAGCTCTTTTATTTCAATTTAAAATTTCTGTGATCAGAGGATGTCATGTGAACCAGACCTAATTTCTACTTTGTAGCTCAGACACCAAGGACAAATAGTAGACTGTCAGAATTTCCATGGTGCAAAGAGACTTGGTTTATTCTCCTAACTTTATAGATTAGAAAACTGAGACCTGTTCAAAAGTCTACATCTTGATCCTTAATTGATCTTCAGTTTGGTTTCCTTAGCAGGTTGGAGTGGCAGAAACCTGGGTTCATAACCTAGCTCTGGCCCTTAACTGGGTGTGATCCTATGGAGAGATCTGACCTCTTTGAGTTTTGATTACATCACCTGTACAATGGGAATAACATTTGCCTTACAGTGAGAATTAGACTTAATGTATCTAAATCACCTAGCCCTGGATACCACTGAATGTTGTTAAAACGATTGAACTAATATTTGTTGACTTTGACCATACTCCTTGGTGGGAGCATGGGCCCTGTCTTTGAGGAGGTGGCCACAGTCTAGCAGTGATCTCTTTAGCAAGTTCATAGGGACTCTAGTCTTTTATTTCAAGTCCTTTTATTTCGAAGTCAGAACTCTGAGAACAAGGACCTGTGACCTATTTTACCTGCAACTTTATTCTGCCCCCATTATTGCTCTCAGTAGGTCCTTACCAGTCTTTATTAAGATGTTCGCTGTATTGACCAGATAATATCCTCACAGTCTGAATTGAGAGATGACAGAATCACTTTCACACATAAGGGACGGAGGTGCCACATTATTGCCTATATTTTCATGAGCGGAGTTTGGGTTTTCGTGTATGGGTTTCAGACATGCCAAGAGTGTGCTGTTTTAGGTACATGTGCTCTGATTCTGTTCTCTCCACTGGGAGCTCATGTTAGTTTTCATGGAAGACCCTTAGATATTTCTGGAGGCCAGGTGCACCTGTAGACTTGTATGTCTGGGACACCTCCAAGGTGTTGCTCCCACTGTGTCAGAGCGTCCTTTTTGTTGTCTTGAAGCATCAGGAATGAATCAGACATTTCTTAAACTAGCAACATTGCTGACATCCAGTCTGAGGAGACTTGATTTTGTCTTGTTTGGGGCTTTTGTTCTGTAACATGATTTTGTTTTATCTGATCTTTGTAAGGCCTGAAGGGCCAGTGATTTCTATTCAGGATTTGAAAATTAGTGATAAGTTAAGGAAGTTTGAAGCCTTCATGGAGTTTGATAAATTCATTTCTGCTTTTTTCCTTCTTTGCTCTGTTTTGCTCACGTGGCATTTACCCAGTTATAAAAATTCCTATTTTCCCCCTGAGAATCAGTTGCCTTGGCAAGCTTTTCATGTAATGTACCAAATTTACTGTTCTGGGATCCATTTTCTTATATCTTATTCAGAGCACTTGTTTCAAGAGAGAGGGAAATTTTAATCTTGGATGGCTACAGATTACAGAGGCCTTGCTTCCCATGTCATTTTGATATAACTTCTTGTCATCTGTTCTTTGTCACTTCACCTTAACAAATGCTTCTAAATAACCTGGGATAGAAGAAACATCAGTCATGACAAAGTATTATGCAAGTTGGAAACTTTGCCAAAGGTAAGTTTAATTTAAGCAAAAGAGTTAAAAAATAAATAAGTAAAATCAGGCCTACTCACAGTGTTGACTATAAGAATTTTTAATTGTTTTGCCTTGTGGTTTAAAGTATTTTCAACTTATTAGTGTTTGTAGTTTATGGTTCTAAAAACAGACATGAATTTAAAAGGTAGTATAGTTTTATTGTAGGGAAAATATGCCAGATTTCATTTTTTTTTCCTCCATTCTTCTCAGTGGAGTATTTTCTGGCCTCTTTGGCACCACAGAAGTTGAAGATCCAAGAGTTTATAAAATTCTCCTTTCTGACTGCTATGGCCTGAATTATGTGTTCCCTGGAAATTCATATGTCAAAGCCTTAAACCCCAATGTGATAGATCTTTGGGAGGTAATTAGGTTTAGATGAGGTCATGAGGGTGGAGTCCTCGTGATGGGATCTGTGCACTTATATAAAGAGACCAGCTCTGTGGTGTCTCTCTCCCCCTCCTTCTCTTTCTCTCTCCCCACCCACCCACCCACCCACCCACCTCAGCTGTGTGAGAATACGGCAAAAAAATGCTGCCTACAAACTAGAAAGAGGGCCCTTACCAGACACTGACTGTGTTGGCACTTTGATCTTGGACTCCCCAGTCTCCAGAACTGTCAGAAATAAATATCTGTTGTTTAAGCCACCCAGTTTATGCCGGATTTTATGATAGCAGCCCAAACTGACTGAGGCTTACCATTCTCATATTCAAGGAAATGCTTCTCAAATCTCATAAGAATTACCTAAGCCAACACATGTTTAAATTAGTAAATTGTGAGGGTCATTAATTTCTGAAAAGGCATAATAATTTTTATAGATAATTCCAAAGAATATGTCCTATCATCTATGAATGAGCTCATCTTAGCTTGTAAATAGTCTCTGAGCCACAGTTAGACACAGGAGATTCTAGAGGCTCTGCCGGACTCTGTGGGAGACGCTGCAAACGTTGAGCTTCATTAAACATGTTATACTTACAGCTCAAGAAATTCAATAAATTTGTATGAGAGATTATTCAGGCCACATGTCACTGCTACAGTCTTATAAAATTCCTTCTATCTTGCCAAAGAATCTAGATTTGACATTTTTATTTCAACATTATTTTATATAGATATAGATAATAAATCTCTCTGCAAAAAGAAGAATTATAAATGCTAATTTGTTCAATTGAGCTGTAAACATTTTCTCTGCTGCTTAATAGGACAAAATACATAAAGATTAATTAAATGATCTAAAATTTCCAAGCTTCTTTTTAATTGTGTAAATTGAATCTGTTGCCAAAAGACATCCAGCTCTTGTAAACATGATAGATGGTGATGGGGACACATGGTGACTTGGATAGACTCCATCTCTGGGTTCTGCCTGAGTGTGTTGGCCACAGGCTGTGGCTTACAAAAAATATCCATTCTTCCAACATATAAGCCAGGGCTTAGTGGTCAGTAGTTTTGCGTGGTGTCTTTAGGGTGCCACCACTTTGAGATGACAGAGGGGAATGTTTAGTGGTTGGCGTTTGGGCTCTTTAGAAAATGGGTGGCTCAACTGTCATAGCTTCCAAATATCTGGGTTTCTGTTTGTTGAAATCCAGTGTTGTAACTTGGTTGGGTAGACACAGTTCTTAAGCAGGAAGTAGAAAGCCTACCTTCTGGTCCTTACTCTTGACAGCTAACCACATGGAACGATAGATCTACCATCTGTAAGATAGGGGCAGTATTACTCGTCTCTACCTTGCAGGATAAATATAGGGAGCCCTTAGAAGTGATGATTGTCAAGGTTTGAAAAATTGAAAGCAGTATATTAGTTAATATGTTAGTTGATTCATCAAATACTCTGTGAGCATCTGCTGGAGAACAGGCCCTGTCCTGTCCTGGGCCAACCTTGTGAGCAGGAGGCTTATATATTCATGTAACTAACATGTAGTCGTGTTGTAAGAATGCTTTTAGATGCTGCCAAATAAAGTACCTGGCATGTGCTGGTGGTTCCATAAAATTGGTTGAGTGAATGAATGAATGGATAGTTTGCACAGGTGTTACAGTTAGTGGTACATGGTTTTGTCAAGGTCAAGATTATAGGTTTCACCGTTGTAGAGGCATATTTGCTGTATTCTATTCCACAGAGACAGGCAGCTGCCTAAAGTGAAGCAGCTGCATGATGAATGGAAGGGCTGGTCCTGAGGCAGGGTGGGAGGGGAGTTCATGAGGACTCAGGTAGCAGTGCCAAGGCTGTGCACTGGATGTGAACCCTTGCCCTTGGCGCACCTGTGGTTGCTTGTACCCCCGTGGCATGACTTGGCGCAGACCCCAGCTTTTGGGTCCACTGCTTCGTTATCCAAGCATAGGCATGTTTCACTGGAATGACCTCCTCTGTACTGTGGTGGGGGTGGCCTCCAGTGTGCAGACACATGTATGTGTGTGTATATACCAGATATGCCAAGTGTGCTCTGTGTGTCTGTCTGACATGAAGAATTTAGCTATAGAGTCAAACAGCTTGACGGTTCCAATCCTGGGTCAGCCATTGGGTTTTCAGCTACAGGGAGGATGTGATAGCACCTGGTTCAAAGGGTTACCCTGAGCAGTAAATGAGTTAGTGCGCACAAGCTTTTAGCGAATTGGGTGGTTCAATGCGCAAGAGAGTGAGTGTTGTTTGTTGCTGCTCTCATATCAATATCACTGACTGTGGGATTACTGGGAGCTGGGTCCTGGACTAAGACTCTTATGCACATAATCTTTCTTAATTTTCATAACAATACTGTGAGGTGGGTTTTTAAGACCAAAAGGAAACATGTCACAAGTGGTGATTGGCATGAGGATTTGTGTTTTTTGCCTTTGACTAAAAGAACTTCCTTTTAAGAAATCTCATCTTAGACAATCTCTGACCCCCACCCCCATAATGTATATATTCTGCCTCCCCACCATGGCTTTCAAGGTCTGTTCCTTTTACCTCTGTTGTTTGGATTTTTCCCTGCGTGGCTCTTCATAAGTCTTTTCCTAATACTGAATAGCTTATTCCTCAAAATGCAGATGTAGAACACATGGGCACTTTGATTTATGATAGCATAAGAGGCAGACTTCAAATTATGTAATTAGGGTACAAAGCCATGTTGCAATCCATGCCCCTGTTGTTTGCAGTATCTCATGACAATCAGTTGCCTTGGAGTTTGATGGATCCTGTCTGGGTGCTGGCTCTCTGTAAAATGCTGTACTGATGAGAAAAAACTAACCCATCCCTGCTCTCAAGGAGTTATCAGTCTACTGGGGGAGACAGACAGACAGACAAATAGTTATATTCAATGTAGTGAATGATCTGATAGTGCTAGAAAGACGTATATAGTGGCTAAGGAGGGGGAGAGTGGTAGTGGCCTGCTCAGGAAGATCCCTCTGATTAGGAGGCATTTACATAGAGACTAGGTGTCCACTTCCTTATTCACTCCACTTTTCTTCTCAGCACTTGCCACCATCTGACATTTTTCTGTCCCCCTTGCACTCCCCTGGAATATCTACTCTGTAGAACAGGTCCTTAGTCTTGCAGCATTCATTCTTGTATCCCAGGTCCTAGGGCCTGGACTAGCCTGGCACAGCGTGGAATGGATGAATGATAGATGGAGCCTCAGAGCAATCATCCATAGCTGTGGATAGTACATGAGAGGTTACTGATTAGACAAGGGTGAGCCTCACACAGGGGCGGGGACAGCCATTGTCAGGCCATAGGAGCAGGTAATGCAAAGGCACAATGTCTCAGGATACCATAGATGGATGTATCCTGACTGTGTGTTTTTAAAGAGACTACTACCTTGCCTTCTTGGCCTCTGTGGCCTTCTGTACCTTTGGAAACACATCCAGTGACACCACACTGGTAAAGCAGGTCAGTGGCTCTTTGTGCTCCGTTTTCTGAAAGAGTGTAGGAACATTCATTTTGGGGACAAAATTCTTATAACTGGGAAAATGAGCAATCTGGACACAATAAACTACTTGACAACCTAATCCGAGGAGGATTCGTCTGCCAGCAAGAGATCTGGACCCCTTCTCAGCTCAAAGGGAAGTTGGGAATCATTAGGCACGGAGGACTTAAATTCTCTGTTTGATCATCATACAGTTTGTTTTCAGTCGTCTTGTATGGCCACATTAGACAGGAATTGATTCTATTTAAAAAGACTAAGGATGGGTTGACTGTTGGTAAAAACAGAACCAAGCAGGTTTTTTTTTTTTTTTAACATCTTTATTGGGGTATAATTGCTTTACAATGGTGTGTTAGTTTCTGCTTTATAACAGAGTGAATCAGCTATACATATACATATGTTCCCATATCTCTTCCCTCTTGCGTCTCCCTCCCTCCCACCCTCCCTATCCCCGCCCTCCAGGCGGTCACAAAGCACCGAGCTGATCTCTCTGTGCCATGCGGCTGCTTCCCACTAGCTATCTACCTTATGTTTGTTAGTGTATATATGTCCATGCCTCTCTCTCGCCCTGTCACAGCTCACCCTTCCCCCTCCCCATATCCTCAAGTCCCCAAGCAGGTTTTTATAAAACATACTTTTCCAGATCTTGGTTTCTAATACCATTTTCCAATGAAAGGAACCAAAGCTCCTTGGAGAAATGGCAGATTTTAGGACTGGGGCAGGAAATTTCTAAGATGAGCCTAGAGCGTTTGTAGTGCCAGAAAGTAATAAGGTAGTGCTCCAAAAAACAAACAATAAAAACAGAATGATGAGTATATGCCAGAGAGACACAGGAATCAACTGGCTATTGGCTCCCAATGGCCAACCTGGAATAATTTGAATAACAAAATTAAGTAATATTGGATTGCAACCCAAAGTATAAAGTAAATATCCACGATATATGTAAACGGCAGCGGGTGGTAGGGGGAAGTAGACAAATCTCCCATGCAGAAGAATTCCAAATAATGTATGTAGCTGCTGTGCCCTAAAGGAGGTGGAGCGTAACTCCCACTGCTTAGCTGTGGGCTGTGGGCTGTGTGACTTCCTTCCAAAGAATGCAGTATGGAAAGCAAGGGAAAAAAAAGAGTAACTTTACAGTGGGGAAACTTGACAGTTATCACCTCAGCCAGGTGATCAAGGTCAGCGGCAACAATGATTAAGTCATGTGATGTGATGAGAATGGCACTTCCTCCTCAGAACCCATAAATCCCACTCTAATCATGAGAAGATATCTGTTGTCAACACCTATATTTCCTCTTGGGAGAATTAATTGTGTTAAATAATTTGTGTTAAACATTACCATATCTCTTTAAAGCTGCTCATGTCCCTAGGAGGAATAACACATCTGGTGTGAAAGGGCTTACAAGGTTTGCTATGCAGGGGAAACAGCACACCAGAGCCTTGGAACCTTTGTGGCAAAGGTTTGGAGGTGGAGAAAAGCGTTCCTAGAGGAGGGTGATGCCCCACTGCTTACTTCCCAAATCCACCTACATCTACCAAGGGATGGCCCTGTGCTGTTTATCGAGGAAGTTAGTACCTTATATCCTCTGCTAATCTAAGTATCCATGCAGTTTGAATTTATCTAAGTTGTACAAATGAAATGTAGGTCAAAAGCATTTTTACAGATTTTCAGGATACAGACTAATCTTTACCCAAGCAGCTAGGTCTCTGGAACTTGACTTTTATGAAGAGGAATGCTAGCCGACCTACCAAGACTTCATTTAATGGATTCAACTTTTTAATTCCTTTTTTTCCCTGCCTCTCAGGAATTACTACCTCAACATCTTTTACGCCAACTGAAAACCCCAGTGTTTCTGCAGTTGGCATGTGCTGCAGCAGAGCATGAGGGCTTTGGCTCAGTCCCCCCTCTGCTGCATTTCCCAGTTTTTTTTCCTTTCCAGTGCAGGATTTCCCCAAAGCTGTATGAGCTCAGCTAGTTTTAATAGGTGTTAAGTGGGGGAAAAAAATGGCTTCACGCACAGATGGGTTTAGGAAATAAACCCTTGGTATCTGCAGCTTCCACATCTGCATATTCAACCAACCATGGATTGAAAATAATCAAAAATTTTTCAGAAAGTTTCGAAAAGCAAAACTTGAATTTGCTGCACACTGGCAACTATTTACATAGCATTTATATTGTATAAGGTATTATAAATAATCTAAAGATGATTTGAAGTATATGGGAGGATAGGCTGTAGGTTATACACAAATACTATGCCATTTTATGTCAGGGACTTGAGCATCTGTGGATTTTGATATCTGTACGTGTCCTGGAACCAATCCTCTGTGGGTACTGAGGGATAGCTGTACAGAGTTAAGCCAAATTAAGCAAGTTTCTTTACTACAGGACTTTTCAGAGGCTTGACTTCCCTGATGTGCACTGTGAGTCTCTTAAGACTGTGTATGGTATGGCTCATCTCCAAACCCCCGTGAAACCTGCCTCCTTGTAGTGTCTCCGGAGTCTGGTGCTCAAGGATCAGTGGTTGGAGGTGCATACTTGAAAAACACTGTTTTACACTAATTGTTTTCAATTGCTTTGCCCTCATCAGACTTGTCTTATGTCCATAAGTCATCTGTACCATAATTCACACACTATTAAATTTTTCCTCCATATGATTCCCCTCCTCCCAATATATATACGTTTGTAATTTTTAAAATAGCATAGTTGAACCTCTGTAGAACTTCGGGTTTTATTTTAGTCACATCATCTCCTGTATTGGCATTGGTGAATTGTCACTCGCCTATGCATATTAAGAGGCATAAGCAAATTGCTGCTGAATCCATAGGTAGAGCAAATCATCTCAAATGATTATGCAAAAAATCCAATTTGGGTCTTACTTAAAAAAAAATTATTTATTTATTTGGTTGCACCAGGTCTTAGTTGTGGCAGGCAGGCTTCTTAGTTGCAGCTAAGAAGCACACCAGCTCCTTAGTTGTGGCATGTGAACTTTTAGTTGCAGCATGCATGTGGGGTCCAGTTCCCCAGTGAGGGGTCGAACCCAGGCCCCCTGCATTGGGATCGAGGAGTCCCATCAACTGCGCCACCAGGGAGATCCCCTAATTTGGGTTTTATCATTGCTTTCTTGTGGCAGTCCCAGTATGTGGACTTACTTTAATAGAAAAAAAAAAAAAAAACCTTCAAAAGATTAATGCACTTGCTAAGATATTTTCTTTCTATCATCATAGAGCTTCTTACTGTTGAGGAGAAAACAGTAAATTTCAAGTCACCTAGTTTATATGGTGTCAGTTTTTATATGTAACAGTACCTGGTAGAGAAGTAGATACAATTAAGCAAAATACCCTGCTTTTCCTAAGAAGGAAAAACACTAGAGATCATTTCCAATTTAAGTCTAAATAATGTAAAAAGAGGTTTTGCAAGAGCTGCTGAGAAGACCCTGAAACACATGGCAGTTATCTCTCTACTGTGGTCTAAACTGCCCATGATAGGGTCATCTGGGACATGGTACAAATCAATTCTCTTCCTGTGGTTCAAGGGTATTAATTTTCTTATGCCTTCAAAATGTTGTTTACCAAAAATATAAGCCACAGCACTAATAAACTCATTTGAGGTCTTTAGACAGTTTTGAATATTTTATTTATTAGCAACATAAACCAACAGATGTGTTTATTGTTGTAAAGTATAAACATATTAGGGATGTGATGCTCATAAATACATTATCAGTCATTCTTTCTAATGTTTGTCAAAATGTTATTATTTGTTATGCAAAAAGGAGTGGGTGTCTGGCCCTGTGGCTAAAGTATAGGACACAAGGCAGTATTGGACAATAATTATTAAGTCAGTTAAGTAAATAAAGTGTAAAATCCCCTTACACTTTGGCTCTGAGGAGGGACTTGTCTTGGAGTGGGATCAAGTCCTTTCAAAGGCTCCTGAAGAACAGGAAAATGTAGGGATTGAATTTTTGAGATGCTTTGCTTTCAACCCTGTAAGCCAGAATGCAGTTACTATATTAGTTAAATGTGGAAATAAATCAGTAGGTATTTATAGGGTAACCACTATGCCAAAGGACGGGTGCAGAGCAATAAACCCAACTCTTCTAGTCTTCAGTGATTTTACAATTCATTTAGAGAGATGAGATGTAAACTCAGTGACAAAGTTCATTGCCAGTGCTAGAATCAAAGACTGCTGAAGCACCTTGAGGTTTTCTTTCAGTAACTGCCTTTGAAAAGCATTATTGTTTCTGTTTTGATCCCAGTTGCCAAATCAGTAGTCCAAGCCAAAGGGCTGGGTCAGAAGAAGAAAGATCATGTGTGGAAGAGTTTTGGGGAGGACAAATGTGATTCTACTAGCTGCCATAGTTTAGAATCATAACATTACTTCCTGAAAAAGCCGAAAATTTGAACCTTGCTCAAAATTTCGGCATAGGAGGTAATAAAATATAGTGGGTAAATATCAGGCCTTCACGTCTGAATTAGGTGGCATTTGTGGCAGGTTATTTGAGTCTCTGATCTTCACTTTATTCATCATTAAAATAGGGATAGTGAAAATATAACACAACTATAATAACTACCAACGGAGTTTCTATAAGAATAAAATCAGATAATACTTTAAAACTAAGACCACTTTACACTATGCTAGTGTGTACTTGGTAAAGTCTCACTAAACATCACCTGCTATAAGAATTACTGTAACAACACCTGTGGAATCTTATTTGGGGCCAGGAATAAAGTTTACAGAATAGGGAATAGAAACATATAGTTAAAGGACCTAATTTCTAATTTTTAAATATGAAATATTCTTTTGGCATTTATGCTAACTATCCACAGCTACCTAGAGTGTTCCAAGATGTTAGAGGAGCTCTCTAAGTAAGAGGGAACTTGGAATATTCAACACATCAAGATATGAGAGAGGAATTAACTGGTGATGGTCTTATTAGGTGGCCCCACACAGGGGCCACAAAGGGGACTGGCAGATCCTGTTGGTTGGTGCACGTCAAAAGCCCAGCAGCTTGGGTTGAAAGATCAGTGATGATAAGCAAGTCTGTTTTGTTCCAACATACCCACAAGGACAGTCATTACCAGATAGAATCATGCTTGTCAAAAGCAGTTACTGAAAACCCTCTGCTGCTTCAGCATAATCAGAACGACAGAAGTTGCAGGATGGTTTTCCTTGTGAGAGGCATCCATGCAGAATGCTAATTAGGTGAAGTAAAAGGAATATGGATCAGCAGCTGACAGATGCATTTCTTTCTAGTGAGTGAACATGAGAAAGGAAATAGGAAGAGGAAGGATGTGACTTACCTGTGTTATGGTTCATGATGTGATTCTCTATATTGATTTCAGGCTTTTAGTTCTTCTCATCTGCTGGTTTTGTAAAGAGATGCTGGGAAGAACCACAGCAGAGAGAAAGCTGGGTTTTCCCTCTGTAATGTTAGAGGTGCTGTCATTTGGAAATATCTTAGTACAAAGGAAAAATGAACTTAGAGCCCAGTGCCAGTTGTTATCATACAACTCCTGGAAAGAAATCTATCTAAAAATAAAGGTTGGAGTCTTTTTTTTTTTTTTTTTTTTGCCCACTTCTGCTTTCTTTTGGGTGACCTCAAATGGAACTCGAATCCAGTGGCAAATGGGCCCAGCAACTAAGATCCAGCCTCCTTGGAGTCACTCTGTATCTTTGCTTTTATTTCCTTCCAAACATTCAGTTTGTAAGAGAAATCTCAACATTTATCCAGAAAATCTCACATGGCTGTTGTCTAGGTGACCATGACAGAGGGCTTCCTGCCTGTAAGGCACAAATGTAAACTCTTCACAAGCAGAGCTTCATATAATTCTCACAGCATGCTGAGAGGTCAGTCTTATTACTCTCATGAGTATATATGTGAGAGATGAGAAAAAGTAGCACAGTGAGGCTGTGTGTGTGGCCTGAGGCCACACAGCTCCTAAGTGGTAGAGCCAGGTTTCAACCCTCGGCCATGGGTCTCCAGAGTCTATAGTCTAAGAAAGCATATTAACCACAAAGGGGCTTTGGGACAGCTTTGAGATGAAGACATGGCCTGCAGGACAAGGTCTGAGCCAACTGGGCACTACGGAGACCCAGCTGGCATGCCCAACTCTTTAATTACTTGTGAGATACCATAGGCTGATATACCACCTGTGTGCTGCTCAAGTGGCTGTTTTGGAGGTGGGAGGTGGATGGAGTGGATGGCAGGTGGCAATATCTAGAAAGCTCCTGTGTGGGCCAGTGATTAAGAGGTTGGCCTCTGGAGACCATGCAGCCAGCTTCTAATGCTCAGGTTGGTGGTGGTAGCTGGTCAGTAATTCCAACACTTGCTTCCAGTGTGACCTTGGGGAAGTTGCGTCAACTTCCTAAGCCTCAGTTTCTCCACCTAAAATATGATGATGATAAGAATACCTATGAATGGGAATTCCCTGGCGGTCCAGTGGTTAGGAGTCCATGCTCTCACTGCCGAGGGCCTGGGTTCAGTCCCTGGTTGGGGAACTAAAATACCAAAAGCTGTGTGGCATCTCTAAAATAACCCCCAAAAACCCTATGAAATAGGGCTGCCGTGAGGATTAGCGAGAGAAAAATAAGTAAAAGCTTTAACATAGGGCCTGGAACATGAGAAGTTTGCAATCCATGGTGGAGGTGATTGCTTTTGTTTGGTTGTTGTTCCTGGGGCAAGGGGAGGAGTTCTGAAGATGACTGACAGTAAATAAAGCACCTTCCACCAACTGTCAACATATGGAACTGCTCTGTGGAAAATATTTTTTCCTAACATCAGAGATACTGGAGGAGATTGGGGTCTGGGTGAATTGCAGTCAAAGTTAGTCTGAACCCCAATTTCAGATTGTAAACCAGGTGGCCTCTGTTTCCAAATCTTCCCCAAGTTTGTGCCTTCTGCCTCTAGTTCCTCTGTTCTATAGCTCAGCAGTGCTTTTCCCTTCATCCTGTGCCCTTGTGGACACCTGGAAGCCCAAGGCTGCTGAGAGCATGGGTTCCTTACCTGGGAAGACTTGAGACCTAGGGAGCCATCAGGTGCTTGACAAATGCCAGGTGATGCCAGAAGAATCTGGTCCAAAAATGGAATGGGTTCTCTTGATTATATTCAGTGTTCACATGGTTGTACCTTATTTTCAGCACTCTTTTTTTTTTTTTTTTGAGTCCTTGATTTTTCAATGGTTTCTTGTTCCTAAAGCCAAGGTGTTGACCCGTCTCCACAGCCTGGAAGCCATGTTTGGGTTAGAACAAAATGGAAGGCTTGGGGATTGTTCGTATTGCACAAGGAGCTTGTGTATGTCTTTTATATTGCTGTGCAAATGATAGTATTTTCTTCAGTACACTCATGCCTCAGGTCAGAGAAGCAATTGATAGTTCTCCTTAAAAATGATTAATAAATTAGAATCAAAAGGGGAAAAACAAACAAAACTAAAACAAAACATCTCCCACACATATAAAGCACCCCTTGGGGAGGTGGGGCCTTGGAAGTTGTAGATTATCTGGCAGAAAGTTCTTGAGCTCTGACTTGGCTTTGCCACCTTTTAGCAGTGTGACTGTGGACAAGTCACTGATCCTTCTGAGCGGCATTTTCCTTAGCTCTAAGTATGGATCATAATGCCTGCCCAGCCTTCCTCACTGCATTCATAAAGAGACTGAAACAGGCATGTATCTGAAGGCATATATATATATGATACTTTATGATTTCATATTTATACCTTCAATTAAAATATGGGACCACAGAATTTTTAGCTTCTGATATATCATATCTGTATCTCTGTCTTTCATATCAAGAAACTTAGTTCTAAGGACTTAGGGATGATAGAATTAGAATATCTCATAACTCATAATAAGTCATTTGCTTGGTCTCACATTATATATAAAACATCTCAGATTAATATTATCACCATGAATATGATTATTCAAAATACTTAAAACACTTATTTTGCATTTGTTTTTCCCATTCTCTCTATTAAAGTTTTTTTTATCATATCTACATTTTGAAGCATGTAGCCATTATATACTATCACTTTTAATCTTAATTTCGTCTTTTAAAAAAAATAAATTTATTTATTTATTTATTTATCTTTGGCTGTGTTGGGTCTTCGTTGCTGCACGCGGGCCATCTCTCTAGTTGCGGCGAGCCGGGTCTGCTCTTCGCTGCAGTGCGCGGGCTTCTCATTGCGGTGGCCTCTCCCGTTGTGGAGCACGGGCTCTAGGTGCACGGGCCTCAGCAGTTGTGGCACGCGAGCTCAGTAGTTGTGGCTCACGGGCCCTAGAACGCAAGCTCAGTAGTTGTGGCGCATGGGCCCAGTTGCTCTGCGGCATGTGGGATCTTCCCAGACCAGAGCTCGAACCCATGTCCCCTACATTGGCAGGTGGATTCTTAACCATTGCGCCACCAGGGAAGTCCCTGTATTTCTTAAATAATAAGATTTGAAAGTCAAAATTACTCCTTGGTTCGTGGGCTGGATGTTGTATTAGCAGGCATGAAAACAACATTAATCTTAAGGCGGATTCCCAACCACTGCGCCACCAGGGAAGCCCTTAATTTAGTCTTAATTTCTCAAAAATCTATTTAATCTTCACCACCAGTCCTAATCTCTGCTCAATAGCCATTTGATTGTCTGAAGCTTATTCTCTAGTATATTCCTCAGAAATGCCTCAAGGGAACCATATTCCCTGAGTTCCTATGTATTGCCTGGGTCCCTTATACTTGAAAATAATTTTGCTGAGTATAAAATCCTTTAGCTCATATTTTAGTTCTTTGAGTCGTTTAAATATGTTTCTCTGTTTTCTTTTGCAAAAATTGTTACTTTCAAAGTGTGATTATAATATTTTTTTCCCTTATAAGTCACTGGTTTTTGTTTCTCAGATGCTCAGAGAATTTTTTCTTTTTCTCCTTAAGGTTTAGTGATAAAAGTGGATGGTGGGGTAGAAATAGAGCCAGAATATCTCAGAAAGCAACCAATATATTTTTAAACACTACATGAAAACAACAGAAGAGGGAGCTGTGAAGTTAGAAAAGCTATTGTGAGCTATACTTTCCCCTAAAAGTTTAGGAAGATTAATTTCATATAAATATAAACCATAGAAAAGGACGGAGGTAAAATCCTTTACACAGACAAAATAAGATAAAAAGAATAAGGAGCAGAATAACACCTCTATACACAACACACCAAATAGACATTCTCACAAAACAGATTAGAGCTGTATCTTCTTATTGTTAAAATGCACCAAAATGCATTAAGAAAGAGATAAAAGATATGAGAGAACAATGTAACCAAAATAGAAAAATCTATGAAATGAGGTGACAGAAGTGAGGAAAGCATTGGAAATAAAAAAAGAAATGTATTAGAAGTAAAGATTAAACTAGTAGGAACACAAGAGCACACACTCATGACTGTTAATGCCTTAAAAGAAACTGAAGGTGAAAATTAGGAACATTTAAAACAGAAAAAATAGAAAAAAGAATTCAAGAGGAAGGGACAAGTATTAAAGAGAAGCAAAGGAGATCTAACATATAACTAATAGGAACCCCTGAAAAAACTAGAGCAAGGAACAGAACTAACACTAAATCTATAATTCAAGAAAAATTACCTGAAATGAGAAGGATTTGAAATTCCGCATTGGGACCTCATATCTGCGAAGAGTGGCCTGCTATGACCAGCACCCAAGACAGACTCTGGTGTCTTGTTCCATCATTGCTTATATCTGCCATGCCCAGAACTGTGCCTGGTGCGTAGTTGGTGCTCAAACTGTTGGCCAAATGCATTCATGTTTGGTGAATAAATAAAAGATTCTCTAAAATGCCTAGAAAATGTAATAATCTTATTTTCCTTAACTATTACTTGCTGAATATTACCCTGGATGAGACTGAGAATATTATTAGAAGCTGTTACACACTGAATTGTGTCCCCCCTCCAATCCACAGGTTGAACCCCTCAGCCTCAATGTGACTGTGTTTCGAGATAGGGCCTTTAAGGAGGTAGTTAAGATTAAATGAGGGCATCAGTCCTAATCCAATAGGACTGGTATCCTTATAAGGAGAGGAAAAGACACCAGGGATGCACAGGCACAGAGAAAACATCATGTGAGGACACAGTGAGAAGTGGCCATAAGTAAGCCAAAGAGAGAGCCTCACTAGAAACCCACTCTGCTGGCACCTTGATCTTGGACTTCCAGCCTCCAAAACTGTTAGAAAATAAATTCCTGTTGTTTCAGCCATTCAGTCTGTGGTATTTTTTTTAGGACAACCCTAGCTGACTAATACAAATTTTAAGGTTTGTGTCACCCCATCAAGTAAAGAGACACCACCAGCTAAGGTGTTTGCTGAAGGTGAAAGGGATACAGCATAGGTAGTGGAGGAAGGTAGTTATAAATACCAACTATGATCCTGTGACTGGTTACAGAAATGAGGACCATAATTGTCCTGAGAATTTCCTCCTTATTTTGTTATGAATGTGTGTGTGTATAGCAAATCTGTTTGTTTTCTTTCCTCTTGTTTTCCCCTTGTCATGTTGCGTAAGAGGTATTGGCATTTATATCATAGTATTTTAGTATTGTTAACTGTATATCATGGTACACCTCTTCAGTGCAAGTCAGTATTCTTGTATTTTGGAATTAAGAGATAACAAGTATATTTGCATAATCAACTTAATTTGAAACCATAGATTATTTAGGATGGAATAAAGCGACCAATCCAGGATTTTTTGTGGAAGCATTATTACTGCTATCTGCCACTGTTTATTTAGAATCTGTAGACCGTGGCATTCTCACTCACTAGTGAGAATGAGTGTAAATCTCAAATGTTAACCTATTTTGGTCCCCTCTACACTGATCCCATCTGGTCCAGCTCTGATGGCAATTTCAGAAATGGAGTAGCGTTCTTGCCTCTCTGAGCAGTGTTCGCCTTGCGTCTGCTCCAGCCCTTGAAATCTCTATCTTTCTCTTAAATCCAAGTGAATGCTGTTTCTTTGCAACATAGGTATGGCACTGATGTGGAGCAGAATTAGTATTAAGTGACCTGGCTCCAGGGAGCTAGTTAGATAAATATCAAAATGGTATTGTCATAAAATAATTTCATTTATAAGGCAAAACAGTAGTGTGAAATTTGAGGACCCACTGAGTTATAGCGAGGCCCTGGTGTTTTACTGTTCAAGCTCTCCTGTTGAACTCTGCTTGGTTCCAGTATTTATGTACTGTCTATTAGCAGCTTTTGAAATTTTTTATTCATGCAGTAATCTCTCCAGAGCTTCTCCTTAATTGGGATCCCAAGATACATCTATGTAAAGTGACTGGATCCCAGTATTTCGATTTCTGTTTTTGCAAAGCTGCCTTTTGGGCATGATCTTTTCATTTCTTAAAAAGAATTCCCTTTTGCTAAAGGACAAGCAGATCGTTGCAGAAAAATCCTCTGCTTTTTTGCAGGATGGTCTGGTGATGAGATTGTCGGAAAACTAGCCCTGGATTTAGGTTGAGCCTCTGGTATTGGATACCACACTAAAAATTATTTGAGAATAACTTAATCATAATATGGGTATACATAGACTTACTAGTAGATAACGTCAGCCCCGCCTATTACAGAAATGTGATGGGAGCACGGGATCAGCTGTGTGGTGAAGGGCGGTGGTGGGCTGGTATCTTGGCTGTCTCATGTCTGCTAGGTTTTATTTTTACTCTTTCTTTCCTTTGTCTTAGAAGTGTTTTAGGGGCTTCTGTAAAGACTTACCTGGCTAGAGACTATGTCATTAGGACTTGGCTACAATTCCTTAAAGTTAAACATTTTTCTCTCTGGGAGTCCTGCACACGCTGCACCAGGAGTTTTATTGTCTCTCTACTCTTTCTGGTGTTTTCTGTGCAGGCTGCCCAGCCTGGGACACAGAGCTGCCTTTCTCTGTTCTCTGCTCTGTTCTCATGGGACCAGGCATTTGCCACCTGTCCCCTGCTATATGTCAGTGGCCCCCCAGCTCATTTATGCCAGGGATGTGAGTGACACTTCCTGTATCTCCCATCCTAGAGCCTGCTATTGACCAAGGGCTCCATGAGAGGGCTGTTGAGTTGGAGAAATCTGGGAGTAACCGGGAGAGCAGAGCCAACAAGAGGACTAGGACCTAAGAAAACACAGTGGATCCTGGTTCTTGTGTTAAATCCTTTCCTGGCCTCAGCAACCTGTCCTCATTTCCTGAGACTTGGTTGGCCATTCTAGAGTCACACAACTTTTGCCTTTTCTATGAGCCTGTGTTTTCCACTGGTCTTTGAAGGTCAGGACTTGATTTAACACTCTCACTGAATCATTTTGTGCCCCTCTTGTTTATCCGCGGCTCTGGTATCGGACCTTTAACATGAAAGATTCAAACTGCCCTGAGTTTGACCAGCTGTCTCAGGTACTCTTGCTCAGAGAACCTTCGTGTTGGTATGACGTTTTGAAATACAGTAACTCTGTGTTCTTAAGGTGTTTCTTCGCTCCGCTCAACAAGCCTTGTGTGTTAATTCTTTTGAGAGTAAGAGGTTATGGCTGTGTTTCTTTATTCCTGTTATCCCATGTTTTGATTTGGAGGAAATATTTTTGAGTTCGTGTATGTGTGTGGCCTTTGAGAGGATTCCATGGGTAGCAAGATGGGGATAACTTCAGTCTCTAATCCAGGGACTCTACATAAAATCACACAGAGATCTTGTTTAAATGTACTTTCTCATGCTTCCTCACAGTGAGTCACTGGGCTAGGTCTGGGCTGGGCTCAGAAATACGAATTTTTCCATTTTCCTAGACAATGCTGGTGGAGTCACTTGAGAAGTACTTCTCTGAGGAGGGGTGCTCACCCATTAAATGACGGGTTTGGGTTTGCCAGGCATGTGTCCAATCTCTCTAGGGTCATTTTCCACTTCCAGATAGGAAACTGGGGTTAATGGCATCTCTATCTCAAAATTCACTTTTTCCTACCTACCCATTTCCCCTTCTAGGGGCTGACTTAGGGACCACTGAGAATTGTCAGTTAGCTTCTAATAAACTACTGTTGATTTTTGGAACAACACAGTATACTTACAGGAGTGTAATGATGTATCCACCAAATACAATCTTCTGGTAGCTTCTTGGTGGTGATGTGTGCGTGTGCCTGTGTGTTAAAGGGGGAAGACAAGACTTGGGCAAATTACTTGAACGCTTTGACCCTTAGTTCCCCTCTGTCAAAATGGAGATGATAATGGTACCTACTGAACAGATTGTTATAAAGATTAAATGCTAAGAACAGAGCCTAGTATATGTAATAAGTGCTACATAAGAGTTAGTTGCTGTTAGTATTATTGTTTTTGTTACTATCTTATTTGAATTAAAGTGAAAAATCTTCTTTGTCAGAAATTCATAGGTGTCCATAACAAAGATTTGGGAGAACCCTATACCTGCAGCTTGCGTGCTCTAAGGGAGTCGGTGCAGCGTTTGGGATGATCGTGGTCCTTATCTGTAATGTGGAGGCTTTATCAATGCATCTACTATGTAGAGCATTACCAGGACATTTTCCTCTACTCCAGGCCCAGCTCATAGGTGCTGCCAGTTGCAGATAAAAGCACCAGAGTAATGTCAGTGACTATTGTCTGCCTCTTTAATCTCATCATCAGGGAAATTAATATTTGGTTGCTGAAGGAAGACAAACATCTGTACCTTTTCCCTTCTAGAATAGTGATTTGGTGTCTATCGCCCACATTTTCCTCTCAGGTTAAAAACTGTCTAAACTCGATTTTCCTCTTTAAAAAAGGAATCATGTTTGATTTAATGGTAGTGTTTATAGCGCTATGGAGAGTTAAGAGTCATTCTGGCATTAAAACCTTCTAAGCCTTTAAATAAATATATTTTTGTTATCTTGAAACTTTCCAAACTGAACTCAGAATTCACTCAGGCATCTTATAGAGCTTTGATACATAAGAGAAGGACAAAAAATGACCTTGTAAATTCCTAATAACATTGTGGCCACTCTTGCAGCTTGCAAATAACACAATGAAACTCGGCGTAAGTATGTACGTCGGCAAATGTCCATGTGAGTATTAATCAACCTGCTGTTTGAAATAATGTCCCAATTACAGAAGACTTATTTGGGAAGAATTTGGTGTTTTGTCATCATCTCTCCTCTGAATGATTGCGGCAACCTCCTAAATGGGCTCCATGCTCCTTTTCCCTTTTTACTTCAGTTCATCTTGTACAATGATTCCTGGGATACCTTTTCTAAAATGGTGTTTCCATCAGCTCACTCCCTTGCTTAGAAGCCCAGGGTAGCTCCTACTGCCTCTAGCTAAAGCACAGTCCTTGGAGCTCTGTGTTCCACGCCTTCCCTATCTGCTTTCCACCTTACTTGGCCATCCCTCTCCTAACACTCCTGTGCTATAGATAACACTGTATACCCCCTGTTCATCTCTCAAAGCCTTTGCTGAAGTTGTTTACTCTGCCTGAGGATGCCTTCCCCACCTCCACTGCCAAGCACTCTGGCACTTGGGGAATCCCTCAGGTCCCCTCAAATGTCTTTCAGTAAAGCCTTTTCCAGACACTCTACCCTCAGAATTAATCATTTCCTCCTCCTTTACTGGGTGATATATGGAGGCACAGAGAGGTTAAGTAACTTACCCAAGGTTACACATCTTTTAAGTGTCAGAGCTGGGGTGGGAAATGAACTACTTTCTGAAAAAAAAAAGAAAATGCAAAAGCAGAGCTGGGAGGAAGAAGGTCAGTGTCAAATATAGGGACAAAAAATAGGATTTGTGAGACCTCATCAGTGGACTGTACGCTGAAAGAAGGTTGTATTCTCAGTATTCTCTGAGTCCTAGAAAGGGAAGTCCCTAAGCCTGAGGTTTGGTGTCACTAGGAGGTTCGTATTCCCTGCTGTTTGTGGTAGGAAGTGCTTTGCTGCGTCCTCAGGATTGAACAACTACCCTTTCTCTAATCAAGGGACCATCTGATGAGGCATGTGGCAGCTTCTGAGGTCTTCCTAGTCCATGTAGGCGCTGCCCTAAATATAGAGCCTGATTGTGAATCAGTAGACATTTGAGTGAGGGAAAAGAGAGTAGGTTTATTAGGCTTATGTGCTATTGTGGGTCTTCCCAAGTTTCTGCTTCCCAGAGTCCAAATTTCCCCACATAAGCTAGAATATGGTGAATGACACATACATGAGAATTTCAAATTAATGACATTGTACTCTTTGTTACTGATGCCATCAACATTGAAATGCAGAATTTTCTTCTCTTGTCAGGCATCATCTATTAATAAGTTGTTTTCTTCTCAGTGCACTTTCTCACCCAGAAAGTCTATTAAAAAAAAAATAATGAGCTTCTCTGATTAATAGGACAGAATAAAATTATCAAAGGTAGTTGGGGACTTCCCTGGTGGTCCAGTGGTTAAGACTGTGCACTCCCAGTGCAGGGGCATGGGTTGGATTCCCTGGTCGGGGAACTAAGAGCCTGCATGCTGCATACGGCCAAAAAAAAAAAGCAAAAGGTAGGTTTCCACATTATTTATTCTACTCTCTTTGGCCTATGCTGGCACTTTATAAATCTGTGTTTGGCCCTTTCTTCATCCACTTGGACTGAATTTCGGGCTACACTAAGCAGGGTCTAGTTATGACCA
The DNA here is from genome assembly GCF_963924675.1 of Phocoena phocoena. Lineage (NCBI taxonomy): Eukaryota > Metazoa > Chordata > Mammalia > Artiodactyla > Phocoenidae > Phocoena > Phocoena phocoena. The sequence continues at coordinate 34,651,235 of NC_089228.1, read as the reverse complement.
CCGAAGCAGAAATGCAGATTCAATGAGTAATTATTAAGAACTTTCCAGAATATTAGCTGTTTCAGTTGCTGCAGAAACTAGTGATAGAATAGTCCATTAGACATTTCTGTTCCCAGCAACTCCTGGGAACTGATTCCAATCTGAAGCAGCCAACCGCTTTGATCAATACCATAATTACTCTTACTGATGGATTGTTTTACACTGGTAGCCATCAAGGCAGTCCGTCAGTTGAGGAGGCACCAGAACTGTCCCCTGCAAGCTGTAATGTACTGCAAATATCTGATTCAAATCAACTTACTATTGAGGCCAGGATGACAAGCGTGAAATTAATTGTTCCACTTCATGTAAGACCTGCATTCTTCTTTTGAGAGAGTAATTGGTTGCCACATGTAGCGTGAGAGCTGGGGGAGCCTTGCCTCTCTGCATTGTTTATGGACTTAGTTTTTTCCCCCACCAGCTATTTTTTTCCCCTACTCTTTTAGATGTCAGCAATGTTGTATAGCTGCTGTTCCTGCCGTTGTTGTCTTTTAGTGGGTCTTGTCATGTCAGAGAGAATGGTTTCCTTCTAGAAAGTTTGATGGCATCTAGACTAAATGTCTTATATGAAAAATTTGTTTACAAAAAGAGGGGGTTTGTTGGCCAACATGAAAGCAAGAAGACCTCAAAAGCATTTCAATGACTGTATAAGAATAATTAGGCAGGGCTTCCCTGGTGGCGCAGTGGTTGAGAGTCCGCCTGCCGATGCAGGGGACACAGGTTCGTGCCCCGGTCCGGGAAGATCCCACATGCGGCGGAGCAGCTGGGCCCGTGAGCCATGGCCGCTGAGCCTGCGCGTCCGGAGCCTGTGCTCCGCAACGGGAGAGGCCACAACAGTGAGAGGCCCACGTAACGCAAAAAAAAAAAAAAAAAAAAGAATAATTAGGCAAATGACAGTGGATCCCGTGTTCTTCCGTGGTTGCAATAGGCTAATTAAAGCAGTAGGACCGTTTTGCTGAGATTCTTCTGAATACATTTGACTTCAAAAGCTTGTAACCGGAGAAATGACTAGAGCACTTCAGATAGGAAGTCAAGGACAACTGAGGAAATTAGAAGATAAGGATAGTCCCAATAGTGGCTGGTCATTCAGTCCTCATCAACCAGCTGACCAGTAGTTGGATAAAAGCAAGATCTGGAACTTGAGAGAAGTGTTATAAAATATTTTTATGAGAAAATCAAGTGCATACGTTTAAAACAGGTACAGGAAGGTTAAATGTTTGTAGAAACAGGAGCATCAAAGCACAGTAACCTTCATGGCCTCAAGGGCTTTCTGAAACCCTGGTTAGTTGGATATCCTACTAGAGGGTGGGAATCTCTTAGATTCTAGGGATAAATCAGAAGCTAGTACTTCTAGGCAGGCAATGCTTTTTAATTTAAGAGTTGTTTATTGTAGCATTCCAATATGGATCCTATGGGAATTGATTATAGAAAAAGGGATTCTATAAACAGCTAATCCTATAGCCGAGCCATGTGTAGTGAGTGCTTGCAATATGTAAGCATTATTTAGGACTGGGATTACCCAAGTGTATGAAACCCCGGACCCCTGAAGCTTATACTCTCGTGGGAAGTTTGGGAAGACAGACAGTAATGTACACTCAAACATGTCAGGTAATGTTAGACAGTGTTTGAGATGGTGGATGACAGAAGGCAGCAACTCTGATGTTGGTTAACAAGGGTCAAGAAAGAGTAAGTAAGGTAGGTTTGACTCTAACCCAGCTCATGGCTTGAATCCTCTTTCACCATTAAACTTGGTTTGCCTTTGAGATAGTCTAGTAGCAGAGCTTTCCTTCTACAGTTTGGAAAGAGGAGATTTTATGCTATCAGCATTCAGTGCAGGGGACAGAACCAATATAAAATACCTGATTGAGAAAGTTGAGGATGACTCTAGAGGTAAGTGGTTCTATTTCTGCTCAGTCATGTGAGGGTTTGAAAGTATTGGTTGAAAACTGTCCTAACACCTGAAGGGGCCAGGAGTGATTAATAATAAATAACCTACAAAAGTAAAACTCAGAGAATTGCAAAGTTCCAGGCAAGGCTGGCTAGGGAGGAGGATTCCACAGTACTTAGCTGCGTGTGATTAGATACAGCATGTAACCTTGTTAACTCACATCTCCACCAGAGTGGACTGAAGTGGCTAAAGTATTAATCTGATCATTATGCTTTTCTGCCTCCTAGTTTTGTGTTTCTTTGGGAATCATCTCCTTCCTTTTGATGCTGGAGCCCTATAAGCTCCAGCCACAAGGTGGGAAGAATGCCCAGGCTTGGTTTACCAAGGCCCTGGATCTCCCTGGACACAGGAGTTGCCTCAAAAAAGGCCTTGTGACTCCAACTAGGCCAATCAGGGCCTTCCCTGGCTTTCTGTCCAGGAAACAATGAGAAAGATGTTCTTTCTACCATGTGGCTAAGCTGATGGGATAGAGTCTGGCATGGTAACATGGATCTAACAGGCCACTGGAGTGGCCTGCTTATCTGGAAGGAGGTCAGGCAGAGCTGAAAGCTATAATGGAGAGAGAAACAAACACAGTATATGTATACACAATCCATAGTTGTGAGTTCTTGATTCTTTAGGTTATCTTGTTTAAACCAGTATACGTATTTAATAGGGGAAAAAATCACCTGAAAACAAAAAAAAGTGGAAATATGCTTCCACTTAATTAAGCCACATCAGTGAGATTTCATCTCTGCTGTATGGAGAGCTGGCTCTAGAAGTGCTTTTACTGTGCAGTGGGATTGCAAGACCTCCTCCAGGAGGGAACAGCTGATCTGAAACCCTGCCGCTTGTTTTCAGGTCTTGTGAGGTCTGTGCCATCGCCTCTGTGTCGTCTCTTACGGTGACTGCAAGAGTTCTTTCAAGTAACTTTGATAATGCCAGCATCATGAGTATATATCATAAAGGCTTTCTGTGGAGGAAACATACAAAATTATAAGTCCATTTAGTAAAACAGAAGCCTGCCAATACACTGATGTAGCTGGAAAATAGGGTCTTCTGAAGAAAGATAAAATTTGCAGCTGCTTAAGCAAAGTTCTACTTTCTAGCCACTCAGCTTTTGCAATGCTCAGGAATTTTCGTTTGTGTTTATGGACCAGCTGCTCTGCTAAGATTCAGTAATATATGGGCAGAGGGGTCTTGAATAAATGTGTTTCCTCCTTCTCCTCCTTGGGGATCCTGGGTCTTCAGCCTTCACTTCTTCCAAGAATTGAATCCAGTAGTGTTTGATGTTTGTAAACGATGTGTTAGCTGTTAGTTACTTGAGCCGTTTCTTATATGGAATTGGCATGTGATAAACTTGTCTGTCTCCTAACGGAAACTGTACTTCTAACGGAAACTATATTTATTGTATCTCTGCTGAGATGTCACTCCTTGGAACCTCTCATATTGATATCTTTTTTCCTCTGGGGACCAGACCCCTAGAATTGAGTGCCTTAAATTCCTCCCTTGGTTTACTACAAAGCCCTCAAGGTGTGTCTCTTTTCCCACTGTGTCTCCTGCTCACTCTCCCCCTTGCTCAACAAGGCTTTGGCCACACTAGCCTTTTTGTTCCTTAAACATGTTAACCTCTTTCTGATCAGGACCTTGACTCTCACATTCCCTCCGTCTTGAACACTCTTCTCCCTGGCCTGGCTCATACTCAGGTCTTACCTCATATGTCATCACCGTAAAGGAGCTCACACTGACCAGGCAATCTAGTGTCCTTTGCTTAGTGACTAACTCTGTATCATGCAACCCTGCCTCCTTTTCTTCATAGTAGCTTTATCTGAAATCTGAACTCATGTCCTTTGTGTTCTTTCTTGCCACTAGAATATAAGCATCATGAGAGTGAGGGCGTAATCTCTTTTATCCCCCATGGCATTTTTGTCACCTACGTCCTGGCACATAGTAGATGCTCAGTTCTATTTCTAGAAAGAATAAATGGCTGAGTAGTTTACCCATTCCCCTGAACAGTGAGCTCATTCAAGTAAGTTAAGCAGTTTATTTCAGCATCTCTCTCCAGCTCTCTGATACAGAGGGGGAGGTAGAATGAGGTATTCAAGTTTGAGACTCCGCATTAAGCTGGATGCTTTAATGATTTCATTTAATTTTTACTGAAGTCTTAGGAACCAACAAGACTCAAGCTTATCTTCTTACCATTGCTGAAGTCTGGTTTCATTTTTTGGCACCTAGATTTCTTCCACACACTTGCTACCATGGGGATGAGCTGAATTTTTAATATTATGTATACTATCTTCTTCCCCTGCTGTAGCCTTAAGCCCATTCTAGGACTGCTGTGTTCGCTGCTGAATCCTCTTGAGTCTTGTGGAGGTCTTGGCACATAGTGGACGCTCAAGGCACATAGTGGGGCTAATGATAGGAGTAGAGGAAAGTTCCTGGCTGAACCCCTTACTCTGCCTGGTCTGGACACAGGAGTTTTCAACCACAACTCCTTCTGAACAAATTCTGTTTCTTTATGGCTGAAAGAACATTTGAAAACTCCTTGTTCACCTGTTCTTCTGCAGGAGTTGAAAGAAATGTAAAGTCTTTCTCACCAGCACAGGCTCCCTGAGTTCAGAAAGCTCCGTGGTCTTGTGTGTTTAGTGATACTGGGTCTTAGATTCTACCCCGCACTACCCTGGGTTTAAGAAGGGGGAAAGTTGGGTACATGGTCGAAAATGCACACATGTGCTTTAAGGGGCAACGTGCTGGAATGTTTGAAATGTCCTGCTGTTACCCCATAGGAATTGCACAAATGCCTCATGGTGCTAGAATATGACCCACCCCAATAAGCCAGTTAAGGTGGGTGGCTCTTTGTAGCCCCACAGGGGTCTCCTTGAGGACTGTGACCTTAGTCCAAGAGAGGGGGTTGGGGTAAGGGAGCAGGAGTTTCGATTTTTTGCTGCTGGTCTCTAAGGAATTCTTTTGTGTGTCACTTTAGTGTGTTCCCAGAACCCGTGACAGCCTGTATAATTGCTGGACTGACATGAATCTATAGCAACGATGGGCAGATTTTGCTGACACGTTTGCTTCAGCCTGCTAAGACTCGGTTGACCATGTCTGCATATCATATCACCATCTCAGGCCTCAGTAGGAAGGAGGTGGGAAGGAAGGCTATTTATTGTGCCTCCAAGGTCACAATGTGAGATGGGAGGGGTGCATAATAAAAGGAGCACTATTTTGGCAGGGAGCGTTCCCAGATATCTGTGATTTAAATGCACTGGCTAAAACCCCGACTATTCAGAAGTCCTTCCTCAGAGTTTGAAAGTTAAATAATTACAAGTGCTTACTGTCAAAAAAGATACCGAAAAATGAAAGACCTTATCAAATTGATGAAAGGATTTTGGAATCTTTTTCTTAAACGCATTCATTCAGTCTACAGATACATGCCGAGCACCTACTGTGTGCCTTGCTCTGTGATCAGTGCTGGGGACACAAGAATAATGACAAGGCAGGTGGATTCTTTGCCAGGTGGAGCCTGTGATCCAGCCAAGAAGAAGCCATTATCCAAGTAATTACAGCTCCCTCCTCCAGCAACCACATGGAGAGCTCCCTCATAGTGGTGTTGCCAGAGGAAACCATTTTTCTTTTTTTGTTTCATTTTTATTTTTGGTATACATTTTAAAAGTTTGTTTTAACTTTTTAACGATAATTTAAGAAAATAATTCAGGAATTCACTTGCTTTCTACTTAGAATATTACAGATAAACCTCAAGTTCCTTTAGACCTCCCCCACCCCAATGACCACTGTGATAGATTTGACTTGGCAGACGTTTTCTCGTACTTCCGCGTGTGTGTACCCCATGTTTATGTGCTACTACTGTTGTTGTGACGTGATTGCAGCACATGCTGTGCATATGTCTTCACGCACATTGCTTTTTTATTCCATAGGCTATTTTTACATTAGTTCATGTTGATACCTGGAAATGTGGTTGGTTAATTTTAATTACTGAGAGTTGTGCTTCCTCTTGGAAGCTTGTATGTTGGTGACTGTCTACTGACCCAGAGTAGTAAAAGAAGTAGAAGTAGTTTGCATGTATTGAGTGCTTAATGTTTGCCAGACTGTTCTAAGTCTCTTGCATGGATTATCTCATTTATTCATGAGAGCAACTCAGTGGGCTAAGTGCTGTTTTTATCATCATTTCACAGGAGAGGGAAGGTGAGACATGGAGAGAGAAGGTAATTTGTCCACGGTCACACAGTTAATAAGTGATGCCAAGATTTGAAGCCAGGTAGTGCAATGTCAGAGCCTGAGGTTTCTTGGTTCTCTTGAGCACCTATGGTTTCTGGGACTTTAGATGCTAAATGCAACCTATGAAGCAGGGTGTGACAGGATGGTGCATGACTCATTCAGGGGGCTGAGTGGGTGGTTTTCACGTTTATCAGTTCATAGATTGAGCAAACACCTGTTGAGTATTTCTATGCGAGTCCCCAGCAACACAGTGCAGAGAAGACACAGCCCTGCCCCATGAAGCTCACAGAGATCTAGGATGATGCTGAGTGACCACCTGTGTAAGGCATGTATGATGTCTGTACCTGGTAGAGCAGGAATATTGTCCCCTCTGGGGTTACATGGTCTGTGCCCTGTGTTCTGTTTAATTTTCTTCCATTTTAGATGGCGTTTGTTAAACTGTGCTATTAACGTGGATCCACTGGCGTATTTGGAGGAGACTAGCCTTTCTGTAGTGACATCACTGCCTTCCTTCTATGTTACGTCTGTACAGTCAGAAGGAAAGGACCCAGCAGCATGTCTTGGTTGCTGGTGTTTCTTCCCCACTTGCTGCCCAGCCACAATATGACAGATTTGCTATTCATCCAGCTCAATCGTAATTAGCGTAATCGGCTCTGGTGCCTACGCAGATGTGGTGGGTGGTGTCCTCAGCTGATTACAAAGATTGCAGCTCAGGCTTTTCGGGAAACAGGTCTTATTTCCTGTCCTCCTATCACTTCTGGGGGTAGCTTTTTTTTTTGCGCTTGTGTTGAAAAAAGAAGTAAGGGAAAGGTTCTCTTATATTTAACATGTCGTGTGTAATGATGAAATATGATCACAGTGCCTGTGATTTTTTTCTTTGAAAATCAGGAGAACAGTTAAGGACAGAAGGAAGAGTAAGCCACTTGGCTTTGAACTCTAAGATGCATTAATTGTTCTGAAGGCTCAGATGAAGGGGGCATGCTCATCTTTTTCTCTTTATTTGGACCTAGAATTAATCTTTCAGTTTAGGAGTAGAAAAGGTTTAATGTCTCATCCTTTTCTTTTTCTTGATTTTTTCTTTTTCCCTATCAACAGTGAAATGGAAGAGGAGCCCGTAGGTGATGTTGACCAGAGTTTTTATCCAGTATTTTCATTTGTAATGGGCTCAATGTGCTAGTGGATTTATACCAGCTGCTGTGAGAGATATATGACTCTTATTTGTATCTTTATTTATTTGGGAACACTTGGGAAAATTAAATTATGGCCTTCTAGTTTTTAGTCTTTTGAAGCTTTCATTGCTTAAGGAGCACATTTTTTAAGAGCTGCATCGTCTTTCTCAATAACATCTTTCTCATTTTGATATGCATATGAGGGACAAATGGAAGAAATACATACGTAAGAGAAGAAAGCATAGTTTTTCTCTTCGGTTAGAACCCACTTGTACTTTGAGGGGGTTTAAATTTCAGACTGACCTAAAAGTTTGGTTTGCTCTTAGCAAAAAAGGCAGCTTCCTAGTTCAAAGAGAGGGGAAAATTTAAAGACATAAAATACTCAAAAGCCTTCTTGGATATCAAATAGCTCTCAGAGAAAGCATTTGATGAATGAAGGACACAGGAATTAGAAAAATATGAGCCATTTTTTTCTTACATATAATCATGTTTAAAAGCAGTGGAAAAAGTTCTTAAGTCTAGAGAATTGGAGCTTAAATCAGTGACTCTTGGAAAATTTTGGTTGTTGCCAAATCCAGAAAATGGTTGGGTTTGGCCTGAGCCTTGTAGAAGTGGAAAGTTCTTTAGCCATTGCTGTGATGTATGAAATGAATATGAGAGATGTTGGAACATGAGATCTCAGTAATACTTCTTATAATTGGAATTGGATAGCCTGCTAGCTGCTGTCAATAATGTATTTAATGCTATTTTTCTGGCTGTTATTCCAGATAACTGAAATGGAAAATAAGGTTGAGAGAGCGGAGATGGGACATCAAGGAGGCCTCTAACCTTTCCTAAGAGCGCCAATTTCCTGAATTCACATGTTGTGGATTCTGGGGTTTAATGTTGCTTGAAGTTACTCTGCCTTCTGGCTAAAGGTGTTGGATTATAGTTGTGGAGAACAGAAGGCTCTGTTGTTGTATTGCCAGCTCAAAGTAGGCCGTCTCTTTAGGAACCCAAACACGAGGGCCCAGTGAAACATCTTACTCATGCACCTCACAGGGCTTTATGGCCAGTTCGTTTGCCATCAAGGTCTCCATTTTCACACAAAGCCCCTTTATGTAATAATGCTATTTGCTGAATGAGTGAGTGGGTGACTGAAGTAGCTCCTAGTCCATGCGTAAGGAGCAGAATTTGAGGCTGGAGGGAGTGACGTTGGCAGAGTCAGTGCATGCCCTTCTTACCTTAGATTTCAATTTGGGAAGGGCTACCACTGGCAAAAGGACAAGGTGGTGACACAGGTGACCTGCAGCCTGACCAGGCCTCCTGCTAGTTCTGTTACCATGGGTCTCTGCCTGGCTTGTTCCCCTGTCATGTCAGTGGCCATTAGCACCAAGTGATCCAATCAGCAGACACTTGGGCACATTTCAGTCGTTTACAAGAGCAGGCAGAGCAGCCCTTGTAAGAACAGCATGGAGGGGGTCCACAGCTTCATTTTCAGTGGCTCTGCCTGGTCCTTTTTTACACTTCATCTCAGCCTTGCCCTGAGCGTGGACCACAGACGGCTTACATTTCAGTCGTTTGTATTTATCTTAATGTGAAATGGGGGGAAACTGTAACTAGCACAACCACGACATCATTGTCGTTTGGGCTTAAGGGTAAGGCTAAAGTAGCCAGTAAGAAGAAAATGTGAGTTTATTAAAAAACAAATACCACAGGTGGTGTTCAGACATTTCAATGGTGACAGTGCAGCTCACATAGTGGAAGTTGGGAAGCACTGTCTTTGCGTACTCACTCATAATCAAGTGTGTATTTTTACCTCTCACAGCTTGGGTCTTGCAAAGTGATACTTTTGGTGTGGAATGTGTACTCAGCCTCCTTAAATAGCCATCCGTGAATACTCTTTAATGACAGTGACTTATTGGAGTTATAATGGAGGCAATGACAAGCCAGGACCTCCTGTTTTGGGTTACTCAGGCCAATTTAAATACGTGGTTTTAGGACTTCCCTGGCAGTCCAGTGGTTAAGACTCTGTGCTTCCACTGCAGGGGGCAAAGGTTCGATCCCTGGTCAGGGAACTAAGATCCCACATGCCGCCCGGCCAAACAAAACAAAACAAAACAAAACCTGGTTTTACGGTGTTCATACGTCTCCATTGAAGGTGCAGGGTGGACCCTCTCCCCTACTCACTGGGATGAGAACTTGTCAAGTTTCAGAAACATTGCTAGCATATAGCAGATACTCAATACTTAATTTTTTAAAAGAGAATTGAAAGAATCCTTTCTGAACTAGACAGAGTTTAGTCACTGTTTTCAGGAGCTCAAAGTTGGATGTGAGTCTAAAATCATTTGATGCTTTTTACACTGAAGGCTGATGTTCTGGGAAAAGAACACCCAATCTCTCACTTTCAAGATTTTCTTAAACCTGAGAAAGTATATCCTAAATGAAATATGGAAGATGAGGTAACATGTAATGTTTTGGTGTCAGTGGGGCAAGGTATTCTAAGTGATTATTCCAGAGCCCAGGCCTCTGAGTTATTGTTTCCATCCCAAACAGGTATGATTTTCAGGGGTTTGCAAGTTATTCATATGATTTTTGGGGCTTAAGCTAAGGGCACAAGAAGGTTTCCGCCTGGGAGAAGGATGTTTTAGGGATATTTTTATAATATTTAAAATATAAATCTCTTTGCTTACTCCAAGTTAGAAATAACATAAAAAGAAGGAAAAGGAAGGAAGTTAATGATCTGAAACCTGGGGTTGGTATTAGTTTATATTCAGAATCAGAGCAGGGTGATGGCTTTGGCAGTCAGGAACTATTAGTATTCTGATATTCTGAGTTGTGGCATGGGAATTTGGAAAAGAACTTTAAAGAAAGAGCTCATAAGACAAATTTTTAGTAGGAAAGAAGCTGCTGCCCGTGGATAAGAAATATTGCTCGTCTGTTCTGAGTGGCACAGCCTTCATATAGCGGCCACTCAAGGGATCATGCCACCTCAGCTGATGTCATGGCCAATGGCTGCCATTACTGAGCTGTGACCATCTGCTGGTTGCTGCATTGAGGTGTGTGCCTGATCTTACTTTGACCTCACAGTGGCCTCGTGAATGAGGGACAATTATTGTCAGTGTTTTAGAGATGAGAAAACTGAGGTTTGGAGAAGGAAACAAGAACTTGTCTAAGGTCACTCAGCTGGTGAGCGTCAAAGCTAGGACTTGAACCCAGGCCTCTCTTTGTATTCTAACCATTATGTAATAGGATACAAGAAGCAAAGCACTTGGGAACGGTAACCTCGGAGGCACTGGTTCTGAAATCATTTTAGGTTTCATGAGTTTGATTGCTGAAAGACACTTAAAACTATGTCAAATAGTTAGGAAAGTGCCTGGCACGTGAGGAAGGACCTCAGTACATGGTATCTGTTGCATTGTCTTTGTTTAGTAATTATCATATTAGTATTGATTAGATTTTGGTCCCAGGGAACAGACAAGTAAAAGCTTTCCTCGTCTTGTTATACCAGACCGGAAGCAGCTAGTCTGAGTTGGAGGGTTGGCAAAGTCATAGGTGGACACCATTTAATTCAGACCATGTGATACTGAGCTTGCAAGCACCTTACTCTACCTGTATCTAGCATTCTCCTGAAGCATACTGCAGATTTAGTTTTTAAAGTAGCCTTTAGCAAACTTTCCTGTGTTGAATTTGCAAATATGAATGAGAAAAAGAATTTCTTTTCTCTGCCTTGTTTAGCCTCCACTTTGGAGATGATTTTGTTTTCACTGTTGTTGTTACCATACAAACCTTGTTTCATTTAAATATAAAACAAATATTGTATAGTGAGTGTTGCAGGAATTCATTGACCTGGTCCAGCCATTACATTGATGCTTTTCTTGAGTTTATCATGTAAATCTCTTTCCACCATTGCCACCACTCCACGAGATGTTGACAGTCCTCATTCTTCAAACGTGGCTTTGCCAGTCATCCACAGGAGACACGTTTCAGCTGCCAACTCTGCTGGCTTTCTATTCCTGCATAACAATTTACCCAAAACCTGGCAACTTAAACCACTTCCATTGATGATTGGACAGTTCATAGGTTGGCAGTCCAGATGTGCCCGTTAGTTCTATGCTCAGTGTTTCACTGACCGAAATCAAGGTGCCATCTTGGTTAGGCTGTGATCTGGAGGCTCGGGGAAGAATACTCTTCTGTGCTCAATCAGGCTGTCCACTGGACTCTGTTCCTCAGTGGTAGGAATGAGGTCTCTCTTTCTTGGCTAGCTCTGAGTCATGGATGTTTTTCAGCACGTTAAGGCCGCTCATCTTCAAAGATAGCAGTAGTCTCTTGAGGCCCTCTCAAGTTACCAGTCTCTGACTTTCCCTTTTGTCACCAGTTGGAGAAAGTTCTCCACCTTTAAGAGGTTACTTAGTTTTATGTTTAACATCAGGAACAATGGGCTGCCAAGAGACATTGGAAAAAGGCAGGAGGGCTTCATCTCATTCCCATTTTTAGAAGCAACCTTTCTCAGCCACAGCTGGTGGTAACAGAATGACAATAAATAGGAATTGAGAGATGAGGATTCAAGTCTTGGTTCTGGGACCATGTGTCCAGAGAGTTTTGGGCCTTGATTTCCCATCTGTAAAATGAGATAGCTGGGCTCTTAGGGTCAGCTCAGTTTTCTTTTTCCTTTTTTTTTTGGCCTGCTCACATGCTCTCATTGTGCCTTCCCCTGGCAGCCCTCGCTCATCATCCACCCTTACTCTTCCCCACTGAGCCTGGACACAGTCCTAGAATCCTTTTGACATGGCCCTCCAGGAAGTCACCAGCAATCCACTGGAGCTGGCACTGGAGGTGAAGCCTGTGTTTCATCCTAGCACTTGGAGGTCCCGTTTCATCCTGAAATGCTGCGATTCTCTGAAATGAGAAATGATCAACTCCCTTGGCCAAGTTGCAGACAGCCAGAGAAGAGCCAGTTGGCTTTGGCTTTGCTTGTCATACAGACATCTGGGGAGCGGGTTCAGTTTTCAAACCACAAATTGAGGTGTGCAGGAAAAGACACTTTCTTTCCCTCTAATTGAACTTCAGTTCTAGTTTGAGCCCCTGTTCTGCCAAGTTGTTGAAACAAAATCTCAGTCAATTCGTGTTACTCCCTCTGGCTCTCCTTGGCATCGTGTCCAAGTTCCATGGACCCATGTAGGGCCCAGGCATGGAGGTGGAGGGCTGCTGGTACTTTGCTGTCACCTGTCTGTGATGGCATCTATGGAGACATCCTTGCTAATGGTTGTCTTTGTTCAAGAGAGTCTGGATTAACAAATAAAACTCCAAAGCTCAGCCACACATAAGTTATTTTCTGGTCAGGCAAAATCCTCCAGGTCTTGGGCAATTATCCAGGACATCTTTCATCCATAACAGTGGTCAAGGAACTAGCTGTTCCTGTCTTGTTTCATTGTTAAGCTTCTAGTCACCCAGGCAGGAAGAAGAGAGCTGGAAGGTCATTGGGTGGCTCTTAAATGCATTGGTCAGGATGTGACTCATGCTTATCCATATCCATTGGCCAGGGCTGGACACATGAACCCACCCAACCATAGGGAGGCTGGATAATGTGAATGTGTGTGGGCTGACAAGTGGATGTCAGGCAAGCATTACCAGTAGCTACCACAGTTGTTTATTCCTTTTGAGTTGCTTCTGCATTTTCTCATCCTACCTGCAAGTCCTAAGCAGGTTGTCAACTCTCCATGCTCCGCTCAAGCTGCTCTCAGCCAGTGAGGGAAGCTTTGTATTCTTCCTGTCCCTTCCTGGGCTTGGGGCTGTCTTTGGTCTACTACCCACCTGTACCACACACGTATGCCTTTTGCCCACTTTCTTGGCAACAGGGGTGTTCAGTACGTTACGCCAAGCTGGTTTTGAAGCCTATGACATTCTCAGGGAGCTTGGGCATGCTGGGAAAATCAGCCAAATGCTGGTGATTTTGAAATCTTTACATTTTGGTGGAGACCCACTTCAAAAGCAGCCTTCATGCCAGAGATCTTGTTTATTTGAACCTTTCCTACCAGTGATTTCATGTCTGGTCTACCTGCAGCACCTGGCAGTGTAGGTGTGGTGTCAAAGAAGATCACTGAGATTAGGAGGATTCCTGCTATTTCATGAATTATGGATGACTTAACATCGAAGCCCCTAAGAATTACTCAGTGGGAGTAATAAACTTGTTCTACTAAAAGAAAGTGCTGGTTATAGGAGAACCGGGGGACTCTGCTGGCTTCCTACACTGCTTCTGTGGGAGCAGAAGGTGCAAGGGTCCTATTTTTAGGTTCCCTAAACCTACATGGGGCCTCTTTTGTTCCCCTCTGCCATCCCTGACTTGACGAAGGTGGGGTGGTGGACACTCAGGCCTCCTTCCCACACACTCTTCTTCTGGGCACTCCCTGGCTTCTCCTGAGGACTCACCAGCATTTCCAGTCTAGGTGGACTGGCCTTCGTCATGGTCACCGGTAAGCATGGGTGAGTACAATGCACAGGAAGAAGTGGCTCCAGCTGCCTGTGACCCTGTTGTTCCCAGGCTTTGTTCATCCTGAGTTCTATGCTTGAGAAGTTAAAGCCAGGCCTTGGACTCCCTTGTTCTGGGTCCTGCTGTGGCTGTGAGCAGAGCCAGCCTCTCCTCCTGGTTAATACATTAGGATATGACTCTCTTCATCATGTGTTCAGTTCTTATCCTGTCTTATTCATTGTAAACATGTCACTAGAGAAGGGAGAGCAGATTTTTGTGGTTGTGCATGCACAACACAGGGATATCTTTTGGTGAGGAAACTTGTTGTGGAATCTGTGAAGGTCTCAGGTTTGTTCTGTTCTCTCATCCAGCTGTGCTTATTGGCTGGAAAGAAGGGTTTGGATCCGTCTCATTACTTTCGGCTGCTGTTCCCTTCTTCCTTTCTCAACTGTTCATAAGTTGAAAAAGAGATTCCTCCCTCTCTCTCTCTCTCTCTCCTTCCCTCCCTCCCTCTCTCTCTCTCTCTCACACACACACACACACACACACACACACACACACACACACACACCTCTATCCTCCAATCCCATCCTCACCTCCTTGATTTATTTCCCACTGCTTTCTTTAACCTACCTATCATCCACATAAATTAAATCACATTCTGTGCCTTCTGTGTTCCTCTCTTTGTGGTATTTAGTCTACTGGGAAAGATCTTCTCTTACAACATCTAAGTCTAAAATCTTCCCCATTCTTTAAAAAACATTTTGTATAAAGCAGCATGTATAAATTGTAGAAAGTCTGGAAAATATACAGAGATACATTTCTATATTTATAGATTTATTTCTATTTATATAAAAACATCTAGGAAACAGAAAAGTATAAGGTAGAAAGCAAAAATCCATAAGTTTATCCCTTGACTATAACTATTTTGATTCATTTTCTCTTGACTTATTTATTTTTATTTTTTTTAGCTCTGATGAATTTGAGTGTCTGTGTGGTATCCTCATTTTTGAGGCCACTTCAAGTGCAAGTATCCTCAGATAACTTTTTGTACAGTCACTTCTAGCTAAAAGAGATGAAGTCTTCCTCAGCATCCCTAGAATGTTAGCGTTCTTGCTCATCACTGGGTATGGTCTGGGTCATCATATAACAGATTACCCCAAAATATGGTGGCTTAAAACAACGAACATTGGTTATCTCACTGTGTGCCAGGAATTGGAGCACAGCTTAACTGAGTCCTCTGCCTCAGGATCTCATACAGGTTTCAGTCAAATATCAGCCTGGCCGTAGTCTCATCTGATGGTTCGATTGGGGGAGGGCCCAATTCCAAGGTCACACCTGTGGTTGTTGCATTGAGGGCTTCAGTTCCTTGCTGGCTCTTGGCTGTAGGCCTCCCTTGGGTCTTTGCCATGTGAGCCTCTCTGCAGAGTGGCTTACCACACGACAAGCAAGAAAGGAGCCAGAGACTTTTTATGATCTAATTTTGGACGTGGCATCACATCACTTTTGTCATATTTTATTCATAGAAAGAAGTCACTCGGTCTAGCCGCACTCATGGGAAGGGGATTACACAAAGGCACACATACCAAGAAGCAGGATGGGACCACTGGGGGGCCATCCTGGAAGCCGCCTACCACAGACAGGCTTATTTATGAACCTGCTGTCTCCAGCACACTGGACTGAGTGGCATCCTGGGCAAAGTCCCACCCATATCTCTGGGATATGGGACTGGGTCCCACTTCATATCTCTGATCTCCACAGTTTAGTCAAATAATGCATCTTGCACTTGAGGCAGGTATGCAGAGACCTGCCTTGCTGTGCAGTAAATAAGGTCTGTACTGTGGTTATTTATGTGGGCCAGTGCTGATCTACCATGGCCAGTGGGCCAAAGCTGGCCTGCCACCTGTTTCTGTACAGCTCCAGTTTTCAGAGTTGGGGCACGGTTCTCTTCTGGATGCTGCATTGCTTGAGCTCTGCTCCTCAGCTTGGAGGCGGTGCTTAAAGACAAAGACCAAAGTGGGTGTCCTTGGGGAACTTCCTGCACCTTCTGTCTTCCAGGTCCCCATGCCCTAGCACAAATCCACCCTGCAGGGCTGTGCCACTGCCATTTTAACAAACATTGGCACTTTCCTTACCTCTTTCAAACATGCTGGCATCGACAGCCTAGCTACAGAGCTGACAGAATCAAATTAGCATTCTTTAATGTACATGGATCCTGAAAAGATATCTAATTCACTGCCATAAATGAACTTGTTTCCTCATTCCCCAAAGCTTCGTTCCCTCCTCCCTGGAGAGGCTTCAGCGATGAAGAGATTGGCTGTGTCACCTTGATGACTCACTTAATTTCCAGAGACAGGGGTGGGATGCAAAAGTCCAAGGCAAGGGTGAGGTGTGAATTGTGACAAGGAATTGAAACACCACAGGCCATTTCAGCAGCTCCTCTCAGCCAAGGCTGCGGGCAGGTAGCGATGACCTTCCCTGTGTGTTCACGAGGGTGGACCAAATGGGACGGCTGACTATTATGGGTATCCTGGGGACAGTGGATTTATTAAATACTGGACTCTTGACAAGCTCTGTCCCCGCCTCTCTCTGACAATGTGTCCTGCCCAGAGATGACCTGGGCTATGCTGAGACTGCGCTCAGCTCACACCTGGCAAGTGGGCCTTTCCCAGAGAGGCCTTGTCTGCATGTGACATGAGGATGTTTGATTTTCTAGAACTTTCCTTCTCCGTCCTACTGTCTTAGCTATTGGAGAACACTACACCTACAGGCACGAAACTCTGGGTTAGTGCTAATAATTGAAACTCTTTTGAGCCTTAGCGTCTTGTTTATAGAACTGTCTCTGCCCTCAAATCTAGGACTGAGGACCCTGGCTGGCGGGCTGGTGCTCCGAGTAGTTGCCTTGACTACTCACAGTGGTCAGGAGGCTGTGATCAGCATATGACCGAGTTATTTGTTTAGTTTTTGGATTTGGTGCAGCCTGCAGTGTAATTTTTACAAGAAGCAAAGGTTTCCCACATTCCATTTCATATCCTGAGTGCTCAGTAGTAGATGCAATGCAAGGTTGCCTCCACCTGCAGAGAATTTTAACAATGATTTCCCTAATAGAACAACTAGGCATAAATGAAACCAACAAAGATGACTTGCATATACATTTAACACGTTTGTTGAGCACCTAGGCCTCTTGAGACCCAGGTTGGGTGCTGATGCGCAGTGGGGAGAAACACAAAAATTCTAGTGTTCATGAAAGTTATAATCTAGTGGTGGGGGGCACCAGTAAATAGGTAAATACCAAGTGTGGGGTGCTATGAAGTCCATGAACATTGCACAAAGACAGTGAAGAAGCGGGGTAGTCAGGGCGGGCCTCAGAGAGGAGGTGACATAGAATAACTGTTTATGAGTTTATGTTTATGAGTCCCCTTCTGGGCTGTGCCTGCCTTGCAACTTCACACTGCCCGTTTCCCCCTTGAGCTCAAGAGATAACTGTCCTCCCAGACTTTCTGTCTTGTGCCCTTCAATCTCTGGCCTGTTAGCCTTTGCACTGCTGTTCCCTGTGCATCTTTCTCTCATTCCCTCTCACCTCATCTTTCTTAACCAACTGCTACTCATCCTCTGGGTCTCAGCTTAGGCCCCCTTCTTTAGAACAGCCCTTTGTGACCCTCTAGTCTGCAGTGGGTGCCACTCCCAGAGATTGTACATCCTGTACTTCCCTCATCGTGGTGCTGAGCGCACTGCTTTCTTGTTTTCCTCCTTGATGAGGCTGTGAGCTCCCAAAGGATGAGGATTGTGGGTATCTCATTCATTCTTATATCTCCAGCGGCCACCCTGAGTGTCTGGCGCGCTCAGACTGTGGCTCTTGAAATACGTGGAGTTGAAAGGAGAAAGGTAGCTTCCCAGGGGGTGGCAGGAAGTCTGACAGTGCATGCACATAGCTCCCCAATCTCAGTTAGGTTGGGAAAGGCACTGTAGAATAAAACAGCGTCAAAAACAGTGCCCTTCCCTCTGGCTTGGAGCTTGTAGGAATGTTTCACAATTTCTGAAACAGGAAGGCATCACCCTTTTTGTGTAGATTCTCACACATTTTGTCACTCCTCAGCTTTTCCATTGTGCATGTAGGTAGCCAAAAAGCACATGGCAACCTAACTGTGTGTGACCAGGCAGGGATGCATAGGGAGACCTGGCCAACCCGCCCCTCTCCCCACCTGCCATGTTGTGATGGATCCTGAGAGGAGGGGATGGCCAAGCTCTGAGGCAGGAAAGCAGACCCTAGACCCCGGAGCTCACTCAGACATGGCAGCTGTGTAATGAGGTGATTCTTCATTCCTTAAACTGCTGAGGGAGAACAACACAGATGTGTGCTCATGGTGGTCATGTGGCGCCTCACCCACTCAGAGAACCCACGGAACATCCAGTTGGTGAGGTTGTGTTTTATTGATGTTTTCCCTCCTCTGCAGATTCTTGCTGGGAATAAATGCATTCTATTTTGTTGTGTAGAATAAAGCTCCAAGTGAAGAGCTTAAGCTCTATATTAGCACAGGTATTAGGAGGTGAAGCACCTCTGAATCAATAGAACCTCCTGGCACTTAGGAATGGATATTTGCCTCTGGAGGGCATTCAGTCCCCGTGGGTCTGATGTGACTGTTTGACAGGAGGTTTTTACCATGTCGTCCTGACCTGAGTTAACACTGCTCACCAAAGAGCGCTGGGTGGAGGCTTGCTTACATGTGTTAATGTCAACCAGTCACTCTCTCTCTGAACATTTATAATATTAAACAGAAAAGGTTGATTCCTTAGGTGGTCTCAGCAAACCAAACTATGATTAACTATAACAATGGTGACAACAAAAGTGCTTATTGACATAGAAAGCTTTTCATCACATAATGCATTAAAAACTTCCATAAAATGGCATATATGTTACAATTCCAATTTGTTAAAATATGTGTTCAGCGCAGAGAAAAATTAAGGCCACACATCAAAATACCAAGTTATTTTTTTCTTTTTTGGTGTGGTGGGTAGTGGGTTGATGGAATTATTACTGGATTTTCTATTTTGATTACCTGTAATTTTTTTCAATAAACATTTATTAGTTTAGGAGTAAACTAACTAAGGATAGAGAAGTCAATTTTGGAATTAAGTATGAACTCTTTAGGTCCCCTTCTAAGACTAAGTTCACTTGCAAATCTCCCTTCTGGATAGTAGCCATTAGTTAAGTAATAAACCTTTAGGTGTGATGAACAGAAATATCAGTGTAGGGACACAGCGGTACAGCGTGGGGCATTCTGGGGCTTCACCACCCGCATGGTCAGTGGTCATATCTGCCTGTGGAGCTTCACCGTCTTCGTGTTAACATCATGTGCATTTCTAGATGTCTAAAATGATCTAGGAAAAGAGTGAGTGTGTGGAGGATGTACTGCCCTCACGACTCTGAAGTCACCAGCCTATACCCTGGGCTCTGAGGATGCAGTGGTCATTTATAACTTCATGGGCATACAGTGTTATGAGTTAAAAGACATTAAACAAATAAATACATAAACATTACAAATTGTGATAAGTGTTATGAAAAAAAAAAACAGGTCGCAAGGTGATAGAATAAGAGGCATCACTTTTTCTAGGAATTAGCCCTCTAAGATGAGTGCAAATTTTCAGTTTTGGCTTTTTGCAATCAAATACAGTTATTATTAGCTGGATCACAAACCATATCATGATAGTTAGCATTGTTTGTGCTTGTAGATTAAAGTCTTATTATCAAACAGGGAGCCATGTATGTGAGAAATAGGTCTTTATTTCTGAAGGCAAATTTACCTTGTGATGAAGTAGTTTTGTGCTGAAGGCTGTGGCTTTATGTGACACTAAGGTTATTTTTTACCTTACAAAATGAAGAGAGAGTGATTTGGACTTAGACATGTGATTATAATTAGTGATTATAATTATAGGATACAAATTGCACAGTTTTAGTGAGGAAAAAATCTTGTCCAAAGAGAATTAATAGGGAAGGCAGAGTTGTGTAGTCGAAAAGACAATAGTCCAGCTGTCGCAAGTTCTGGGTCCTACTTCTGGCAGGGATATCAGCTGTTGACCTCCCTGGAGCCGATCCCTCCCTTTCTGGGGTCAGAAGTCTCCTTCTGAACAGGAAGACATAGACCCTTAAAGTTCATTGTACCACTGTTAATTTTTTTAGTTTTGATAAATGTGCCAAAGTTAGGTATTATGTTCCATTAGGGGAAGTTGGGTGAAGGGTATATGGGAACTCTACTTCCTTTGCAGCTTTTCTGTAAATCTAGAACTATTTCAAAATAAACCTACTTCAGTAAAAAATTTTATTAAAGTGTTTTAATTGTAAGGTTGATATCTAATATACCCGGAATAGTAAACATCTCAGTCTTGATAAATTCAGTGTGAGAATAAAGTGTAAAATATCAGTTTGGTTGGAAGAAAGCTCCTTCAATACCAGAGCTTGTTAATAAAAGCAATCATCAGATTTCCTGCCTCAGCAGTTTTCCTAAAGTCACAATCAGAGGAGGATGTTCATTGCAGCATTATTTATACAAGTAAAAGATATTCCCAAATAAGGGATTGGTTAAATAAATAAAGGCCCGGAAATAAACTGGAATGCTTTGCAGCAATAACAATGATAGTGTCAAATGTATTTGACATTAATAATGTCCTTGATATGTGGAAAAAGGAGATCATAATGGAGTATGTGAATAAAACATGTACTACATACACAGGAGGATAGAAAACATTCTGGCAGGCTGTGTGCCAGATACAAACTGTTGTTTATAATTAGCTTGTTGGGAAGCTACCTGGGGCATTGAGGTAGTGAGATGGGTGTGAATTGGACTTCGTGGTTGGGATGGTTAGAAGTGAACGGATTTCAGCAAAATCCAGGGGGAAGATCCAACCAGATCTTTCTCAGAGGATTTCTTTTGCTTTCTTTTTCCCCCTCCTTTTCCTTTTTCTCGTTCCCCACCA
This sequence comes from Phocoena phocoena, assembly GCF_963924675.1. Lineage (NCBI taxonomy): Eukaryota > Metazoa > Chordata > Mammalia > Artiodactyla > Phocoenidae > Phocoena > Phocoena phocoena. Next base: position 34,630,450 of record NC_089228.1, on the reverse strand, counting down.
CAGCAGTTTCACAGGAAGGTCTGATCCGTCTTGCTGCTTTCTTATTTCTCACCCTGGGCACCCATTGCACGGACCCAGGTCTGCTGGAGAGGGAATCTTACTAACATAAGATGGATGAGTTTGGCCACAGAGAGGTCTGCATTTCCCAGGATAACATTTGTCTTTATTTCAAATCATCAAAACAGCATTTAAGTGAGAACAGGGATCCATGCATGCTTTTATTTGGCGTGTTTTCCAATCACTAGCATTACTCTCTAATAACAGGATGTGTACGCGATATGATACAGAGGCCACTGGGCTGCATAGCAGTCATTAGCTTTCCCTCAAAAACAAAAGGAGAGGCTGCCATTTGAATAATGATCCCTGGCTGTTTTCTTTGTACATGGGCCATTTCCTTAATTAGGTTTCAAGCTTCATCTCTCTTGTTTTTAACTAAAAAGCCAGGTGAGAGAGAGACAGATTGTATTGTGGGGAAAAGGGAGAGGAATGTGTTTCATGCAGAATAAAGGGCAGGTGAGTAAAATGGGAGATCAGTGGATGCCCGACGATCAGGCCAACTTCGGCAGAGCCGAGCTTGTGTCTGGGCTGAGTGCAGCATCTTTCTAGGTCAGGGGGACCTTTCTGCACACCCAAAGGAATATCTCTCCTGCTTCCTATCTAGAGTTTGTGATCCAGATCTCAGAATTTGTCTTTAGGGTCACTTTTTCCTTCACTGTACCTTGAAATGACCTTGGTAGCATATCTCTCAGACACCATACTTAGGAGTCAGCCTGGGTTCGAATCCTACCCTGCTGTGAACTGGCTCCGTGACCTTGGGCAAACCATGTCGTTCCTCATAACCTGAGGTTGTACTTTGGTAAAACGGAGGTGATAATAGTAGCTACCTGTTGTGGGGTTAAACTACTTCTTTTTATATGAAGCACTTAGTGCATGGGACAGGGTAAAGGCTCAATTAAGCTTGGGGTGCTACAGCTGCTGTGGTTATTATTGTTATTATTATTAGCCTCTGAGGGAGAGTCCTAGCAGAGGGTTTAGGACAGATGCAGTATTATTTCATAACCCAGTCTGTAGTGAGGAAAAGAGAGCCGGCATGTTGGACCATAAATTACTAAGAACATTGACAACCTCATTTATTTTCTCTCAGAGTGTTGTGTTTTCTCACCTGTTGTTTTTAACTTCTGAACTCCCTGAGTTGCTGAAGATGGTGTCATATTTTGAATCTACAGAATATGGTAGGAAATAACTTTGAAGTTAAACTGGGGCCTTGGTTTATAAGTTCCATCTTCTCAAATCAGTATACTTTGTGTATTAATGCTGAATGTTTCAAAAAAACCCCTGAACAAACAGCAGCAACACAGCTTTCCTGACATACCCATGTAGGAATTCTTCTTTATTCCCTCAGTGAGCCTCCCTGCTCACCTCCTCTCCTGCAGCTCTATGCATGGAGAATATGGAGATGAAACCCACAGTCTCTTTCCTTTAGACCTCAGTTTGTGGTCCTGGGACCAATAGCACCTGCATCATCAGGGGACTTTTTAGAAATGCAGAATCTCCAGCCCCACTCCAGATCTGAGTCAGAATCTGCATTTTAATAACCCCCCTCAGGAGACTCATACGCATATTAAACTATGTCAAGTGTTGTGGTATCTCACTCTCATTTGGAGGAGGGATCAGTAAGTAAGTTGGACCAAAGTCTTACCCTGGGGAATGAAGAGACTTCCTACAGATGGTGACCCTTGATTGGGTATTGACTGTGGAGCAGGAGTTGGCTGGGGAGAGGGAAGGATGGGAGCAAATAGGTGGAGGGAGGAGCTTCTAAAAGAAAAAATTGGATGTAACAGAGCCCATTATGGCAAGATCATTTGACCAGCCGTTGTTACTTTTTGTTTCCTGGATCCTTTTTTTTTTTTTTTTTTTTTTTTTTTTGCGGTACGCGGGCCTCTCACTGTTGTGGCCTCTCCCATTGAGGAGCGCAGGCTCAGCGGCCATGGCTCACGGGCCCAGCCGCTCTGTGGCATGTGGGATCCTCCCAGACTGGGGCACGAACCCGTGTCCCCTGCATCGGCAGGCAGACTCTCAACCACTGCGCCACCAGGGAAGCCCCTCCTGGATCCTTTTTAGCACTCACGCAGGGCGTGTGCTTGGGTCATGTGAAATAATTTTTGAACAACACAGAAGCACTTTGCTTCCTGAACTCTGATATATGAAATGGAGATTCATAAAACAGACAGATGGAGAGGTATTACCACTCTGCAAGGAGGTGACTCAACTTTCAGATTGATTCCTTGGGATTAAGAAGGAAAGTGTATCAGTGGACTTTTGAAGTCCTCCATCTGGGACTGGATCTAGACTTTGCCACTTGTGGGAAGAAACTTGGGCCAGTTGGTAGCCTCTGTGAGTCTCGGAGTCTTCATTTGTGACGTGTGCTTTTGGATACTTCACTGGGAAGTTCATGCTTCTTGACCTTCAGATATGTGGTTCCATATTTTTTTAAGTTGTCAGTGCTTTATAGCCTAACTGAAACATCATAATAATGAGGACAAGGCTAAAGGGACATGCACCACACTCCTGGTCCAGGGCTGTGGGATAACTGCCCCCCATTCTATTTGTAAGGAGAATGTTGGCCCAAGTAAGTGCCTTCATTGGGTGCTTCTTCAACTAATGTGTACATCGTGTTTTTAAAGTTAATTCTCACTTTCTGTTTTTGCTTGATGTTCCAATTTTTTCCTTTTCCTTTCCTTATTCTGGTTAACCTTTTGTAGCCTACCACTGTGTTTAATGAAAGATGAATGAATTAAGGGAAACATGGTGATAACAAGGAAATGGAACAGCTAAAAAAATATTTCAATTACTGAGAGAGACCATGGAACATAAAGGAAGGCAAAAAACGGCATGTAAATTCAGGGCTCGTATATTAAGTACAATTCACCTTGAATTCAGAAAAGGGAACTTTTTCAGGAAAGAGTAAGTGACAAGATTTGAAAAGAGTCCCCCCAGGGAAAGAGGATTAACAAAAGGAGACATTATAGAATTAAATAGAAGTGAATTAACAAATCAATTTTCTGTGAGGGTAAGAAGACACAAGATTTATTTGGAAGATAAATATTTGGTAATTCAAACCTATAAGTGTTTTGTTGCTGGTTTTTACCCAGTGAAGCTATGCCCATAGTGAAACTCTTATGGTTGATGAATGTGGAATGGTGTAGATCCTATAAAAGGCTGCCAGACCTCTTTCTTCCCTTGGCATTTATTTTGGTGTTCTAAAGGATGAACTGTTATGTACTTACACTTCCTGGGGACATAATTTGAAAATATACCCCATAGGCATGTATAGGATTATCTCACTTTGATTATAAAAAAACAACTACACTTATGATCTTACATTTCAAAAATGGAAAATATCTGTAAGGATCTTAATCACAGGGTAGCCCCTTGTATTTTGGGGAAGTGGGACTAGGGTTTTTGTTTTCTTTTATTTGCTTATATCCACCTTCTGGTTGTTCTTCCTACAGTGAGAACATTTTGCTTTTAGAATAAGAAAAAAGTCTCATTTTACCTTCAACTATTTTAGGAGAGTTATTGGGGGAGGTCAGAGCATGGGATCTGGAGCCAGCCTGCCTGCACTTGAATTTCACCCTTACTGTTCTATTTTTCTCCATCTTAGATTTTACTTTTCCCATCTGAAAAGCAATATTGCAAAATACATTTAGAAACCTGGAAAAATTCATCCAAAATTCTGCCACCCTAACCCAGCCATGGTTAGAATTTTGTCGTGGTCCCTCCCAGTGTCTTTTGCTTTGTGTTTTTACATGGTTTTAATTATAGATGTAATGTATGTCACTTAGCAGTTATCTCATGAGCAGAGTTCTATGGTGGTATGCAGTTGCACATGCATTGAGTGAAATATTTTTTTGACACAATCGTCTGGTAGCTGTGGACAAAGGTCAGGCTTGTTCAATGGGTTGTTTAATTCATGTCTCAAGTGTAGGCCTTCTGAGCCAGTCACATTCCTCTTTTCAGATTATGAGGCATTTATTATATACCAGTGATTACTAAATTTCTTTGACTTGACACTTTATGTATTTTTAATCACACAAATAATACATGAATGTATGCTCTTTGTGAAGAATTCTAATAACCCAGTGGTTACATAAGGAAAAAAATATAGTTCTCTTCAGCTCTTCTTGAAGACCCTAGCGTGAGATAAATATTGTTTCCAGTTTGTTGTTTACCCTTCCCTGATTCATTTGAGAAATCATCATTTATTTACAGAGTACCCAGGGAAACTTGTAACCTATACTTATAAAGACAGCAAAGCCATCTTCTAGAATTAATTGTTACAGGAAATGTCCATAATTTGGTGTGTATGTTTAATATACATAAACCTTAAATTGGATTGTAAATATATGCTAATGATCAGACAGTGCATGTGACAACACCAGTGGTCAAAAACAGGCATTGTATATCCTGATGCTGCATGTGAATCAGGGGCAGATGCCCTGTCACTGTTCACACATAGGGTGACCTTTTCTGGGACCTCTTGCTGTTCTTGGGGAGTGCATAGGGGTGCTTAACCTGTGTCCCCACCATGGAGGGAATTCAGGGGGCTATGAACTTGGGTGGGAAAAAAGCAACACCTTTTATTTTCACCAACCCCTAACTGAAATTTATTACTTTAGCTTACAAATGTAGGTAACAAGCCACAACAATTCCTATGACTTTGTCACCAACAGAAATCACAAATCTTCTCATGTCATATCGTAGCTGATGCAGATATCTCTTTGCTATTGATGCTTATCCTTGACATCCATGGCTGTGGCAGTATAGCCTTACCATTAGTTCTTGTTATTTAACGCGCTGATGAAGAAACATCTACATTACTGCATCACAAATTGATGGTTTAAACATTTTGAAAACTGAATTTCAATATAATTGGTTTCCTTCCTATGTGTTTCCTCTTTTGCATTTGAAAATATTCTTAGAAGGGGCCCATGGGCTTCACCAGATGCCAGAGCAGCCACTCCCCCAGCTCCCCCACCCACAAATTCCCATGTTAAAGGCATACCATAGTATAGTAAAAATAAGGTGGATGTATTGATTAGTTTCCTTCTTTTTTCCTAAATACATTCTAGGAGAAAAAATATTGGTAGCATAATGATTGTGTGTGTGTGTGTGTGTGTGTGTGTGTATGTGAGAGAGAGAGAGAGAGAGAGAGAGAGAGAGAGAGCGCGAGAGAGCGAGAGAGAGCAGAACATTAGTTAACATATCCTAGGACTCCAGAATTCTTCAAAGTGCTGTAGAAGAGTCCCCATTTCAAGAGTAATGTGTGGGCTTCTCTCAACATGCCTATAGAATCCTCGACTTCAGGGTCTTATTTCCATGCCTAGCAACCCCCAGTGCATGAGGAAACAAAGTGCTTTTGGTCATACATGGGGGTCTCTAGGGGAGGGCAGCCTCAGGTTCTGAGCCCCTGCATGGCCAGGGAACCCCAAATGGTGAAAAGGTCCCGGGCTCTTTCTCCACTGGCTGGGACCTTGGTGATCCAGGTGGGCATCTGTCCCTTATTGGCCTGGGCTGGCTGCTGCCCACTAGATGCCTTAGACTCAGTGGTGCTCATAGCAGTGCCTGCTTCAAGGATTAGTGGTAGATGCCAGAAGCCATCCACACACTGTCCAGCACATCACTGCCCTGTGGGAGATGTGAGCCCATGTTATTCTGTCTCAGGCTCCTCATGTGAAGATGAATGAGGAAGAAGATGTTTAGAGACATTTTGTATCTGGGCCCCAGAGTGTTCAAAGAAATGGACTCAGTGGGATATTTCACAGAAAAACATAGATTTCTGGCTTCTCTTAACAAATGGAAGATTGGGTAACCACAGTGTGCCTCTCACCCTACAGAGATCAGCAGAAGCTAAAAAGTGGCCACTATTTAGGATGAGACAGAAGCTCTGCTGTTTGCTGCAGGGCCCAGACTGGCCCGAGTCTGTTGCCTGATATGACCCATCTGGCCTCTGGAGGTGTTTGAATTATGGCTTCTGAAATGGATTATTCCTAAGTTCCTTTTGGATTCTAACACTGACTTTAAAGATATTGGGGGAAAAGTCCTGTGTGCTGGGCTTTGTGAAGGATGTCAGAAAATCATTTGATTCTGAAGTTGGTGACATTTAAATTTTTAGAGGGCTCAGATTTATGTTTTTGCATCTCGGCATAGGGGAGGCCCTGTATAATGTCTGCACTTTTGTTGATGGCGGGTGAAATGGGAGGGGGTCACCTGTTGCAAATTCTTCAAGCACCTGTGGACAGGTGGAAGGAAGGCAGTATTTCTGTGACGGATGCTGATGCTATGGATCATTTTTCTTAGTCTCTGATATCAGCAACAGGGAATTCTATACCAGAATCTTTTTACAAAGGAAGCTTTAAACTCGAGAAGGGAGACCTAGTCTTCATCTCTTCCTTTCAACAAGAGGGAGGGTGGGTTGGTAACTATTAAGCACCATCTCACCACGGTTCTCTACACTCACCAAAGAAAAGCTAGGGTTTAGCTGTGCCGTAAATAGGCATCTCAGTATTCAGTTTGTAGTTGATGGAGTTAGTCTGGAGTTGATGGAGTTAAAGATTCATTCAGATGCAGGGTCATAACACTCATTTCCAGCTTTTGGCTCTGTAAGTACAGAAACCACTTGAGCAGCTGCAAATAGTATTAGCTCTAAGCTTGTTACTGTCTTCCAGACTTATTCATTGATTGCCTTCGATTTCCAGGACATCTCAGATATAGAATTAAAAAGACTTTAGTTAAGCCAATTAACTTTGTGGTGCCTGGGCAACAAATATCCTATGCTAAAGAAGGTCATTGATGTTATTGAAAAAGCAGTTTTATTTGAGCTGGGATTAAAGAAATTGGACAAAAGGTCTAAGAATTGTTTATAATATGTTCCTTTCTGTGTTGCAAGATCTTGGCCTTTACCATCGGCACCTGACCATAATTACACATACAAGTGGCTGGGTAGATTGTGACTTGTTTGCACCAGCTCTAAAGTATCCATAATGCAGATGGTTACCAGCCAAGTTTTAATCTGAGATTTCATCTAGCAACAGTTTATATCAAGTGTTTATAGTGTGGTGGTTACAAGCATGGACTCTGGGGCCATGCTGCCTGGATTCAAATCCAGACAGCTAACACACCCCTAATGATTTAAGTTCCCATTTCCACAGTGTTGACTTAGAGCCTGGAAATGGCTCCCCAGCCACCTGTTCTATTTCTAGGGCCCTCTTACTTTGGGTTGGGCTGGGTGGCTGGTTACTACCAGTGGAATGTGAACAGAGCTGATGCATGTCACCTCCAGGCTAAGGAGTTCAAGAAGCAAGTGTATCTTCTCCATCCCTTCCCCCTGAATCTCCTGGCTGAATGCAAAAGACTCTAGTGCCTGATGGAAGGATCCTGGGTCCCTGAATCACTATGTGAAAGACTGGCGACAAAGAACCCCCTCATGGGAGGGTTACATGAACAAGAAGGAAACCTCTATTGTGTTAAGCCATTGAGGTTTTGGGATATTTTTTATTATAGTAGCTAGTGTCTCCTGAATTAATACAACCACTTACTAGTGGTCCAACCTTAGCTAAGTAAATTACCTTATTTCTCTGTGCCTCAGTTCCTTAAGCTGTAAAATGGGGGGAAACAATATCTACGTGACCCAAAGTAAGTAATAAATGCTTGTTGCTATTATTAATAATAAATGGTTATTGTTGTTGTTATTGTTCCCGCTGATCCTTGGGGAGTAGGAAGAATGAATTATTTTAAATTGGAACGTCAGAAAAATGTGTTTGAAAAAAGTAAGCCGCAAGAAATAATCTATACAAATAGCCCAGGCAGGCTTTGTAAAGTAATGGCTTGTTATTTGCAGTTTGGCTATAGTTAAATTTGTTCGCATACGTAAAACACAGTCATAAATGCATAAAATGAGATTTGTCTTCTCTAACACACATGGTCCTGTAATAATTATTTTGGCTTTTCGTGTTGTGAGAATGTATGTACAGCATAAATATTCATATTTCAGAACCTCAGATCCCCATGCAGTAATTCAGAAAATATCCAGGAACTGGAGTTTTTTTTTTTTTTTAATAAGTATTGAGACCATTTGATTTTGTTCAGTAGACAGATGAATTTCCCAATTTTGAAGCAGTATGTTACACTGCCGTGCTAGGGCAAAGGTGGTTGTATCAACAGCAGGTTTAGTAGCTTGCCTCTGACTTAATTTCCCTTGTATAAAACAGGAATCTAATGCAGCATTCACACTCAGTTTTGTCACCACAGAGTTAAAATTTATCAGTGCATTTGTCCAGTTGACTACATGAAACAGTAAAAGCTTATGAGACTTATTTGGACTTAAAAAACAAAAAGAGTTTAGACTGTAAAACAGGGAGAGGAGAGATATCCATCTTTTAATTCAGGACCTGACAATCTGAAAGTAGAAATCTGTCAGAGACCACCACTGCTCTGAAGAGCAGTCTCTCTGGAACTCTTGATTTAGTAGGGCATTCCACATAGCTCGCTGGGAACAAAGGCTCCAGGGGCACTGGGGCTGGGGACCCCAATACTTCTTGTGATAATGCTTTTCTTGAGGTGAGTATCAGAAAGCACTTTAAGAAGTAATTTAGACCACACCACTCCTTCCCCTGACAACCCTCCCCACCCCACCCCCACCACCCCACTCAAGCTGGAAGTTCTTAAAAACATGCTGAGGAAAACTACTGTCTTCAATGGTGGTTCATTCCCATGCTTCTCACCCCACAGAACAAGAACTGCCTATAGGTGATATTCCAGATTCCTCAAGTGGTCCACATTTTCCGCAGCCCTGCAGAAGTCAGAGTCCAGCTGCTCCCTGCCTCCTCTCTGCTTATTCTTTGGTTGTAATATAGTGCCCTGTCCTCCTCTCTCTTCTGTCATTCCTAAACAGGGTCTCTAATTCTTAGGCAAATTATCTCTTGTTCTGATGGCTTTGACCGAGAAAAACTACATTCTTCAAGGATGTTCCTTAGACTTAACTAGATCTGGAAGAGCACTGCATTAATAATGGGTGGGGTTTTGTTTTGACCCTGGAGGCACTTGATTGGAATATCTCTGTGAAACAGAATGTTTTGTACAAAATGGCATTTTCCATTTTCGAATAGAAAAATATTCTTCTGTGACCTAGAGTTCCATGAATTCAGCTAGGTTTGTTGTTGTTATGGTTAAGTGTTTCTAACATCAGCTTAAAGGATTTAGAAATATATTTACTTGGAAACATAATTGCTTTGGAGTGTTGTGTTTTGAAGTGACACTTCCACATGCGATAATTGATTGGAGAGGAATACTAAGTACATTTATGTCATAATAAAAAAATGACATTGCCTATAAGGAGAGAATCCAGAAATTGTAGATGATTAGTTTTTATTGCAACATCTTTAGTAACATATCTGAAAACTGTCATCCACCCTTATACACATACAGACTTCTAGCATCCAGTTTCTGCCAGAAGGGAGCCATCCCCACAGAGTTACTGTTGAAGACCCCCTCAGTGCCTTGGGAATATATTTGAAAAATGCCATTGCCCACAGCAACATTCAGAGGTAGTTCATCTGTTAGGTTATGACCTTGGCTGAGAGCTTTTTCTTGTTGAGGCAAGAGAATTTCCTTTTTCAGAACTTATAGAACAAATGTTGGCATGTGTTTCCACTTCTGCCATCATCGTCAACATTTTTTGAGTGCTTTACTCTGTGTCCAGTGTGCTGCCAGGGACTTTACACACTCTACTTCATTTGATCATCCTGGGATCAGTAGAAGGTCTGGTATAACCCACTCTACTATTGAAGGATAGGAGGCCAATGGAGACTGAGCAACTTGTCACATTGCTAGGACTTGAATTTAGTACATCTGAATGGAGAGTCCTTGGTCTTAGCACCACACCAAATGGCCTAGCAAGTGGGATGCACATTGTTGATTTTCCTCAGACTTGAATCCTGGCCAGTGATTCTAAGCCAAGCAGGATGCTGCCACCAGGCTGCAAATCAATAGCATGCCAGCAAAATCCATGCAGATGCTTTCCCACCCATCTGATCATTGTCAGTCCCCTTTGCTACAAATAAGACAGAGGAGACAGAACAGGAACTGCATCACTTTCTCCCCGCTGGAGGGACATATGATGAGCGTACATGCAATCTAAAGAGACTACCCTTCCCATTCTCCCCCGTCCCCCACCTCCCCCTGTTCCCACTGTTCATCAAGCCTTGACCATAGATGTCCTGCCTCTGTTGACCAACCACCTTGTGATGGCTCATGACTGTCTCATTACACTGATAGGGTACTTTGTAAATTTCATCTCCCAGGAGGCAGGGAATTATATATGCTATACAGTCATCTCCTTTACTACAACTCATGGCTAATTCATTGTTTTACATTCCTCCCTGGGACCCTCTTCCTACCTGCTGACGATCCTGTCATTCTTGTTCCTGGCCAATTTTTCATTGTTTACAAATCAGTTTGGGTTGCCCAAATTTCCTGCTACTCACCCCTCCCTACTCAGGGAGAAATATATGTCTGTGCTTTATAGACTGTTCTGCACTTAGTAGAAGACACACAGCACTCTCCCACATCTGGCAGAAGTGACATACCTGCACTGCAGACAGGTGTGACCCTGGGAGGAGACACACACAGAACGGCTGTGTGGGATATCAGGGCTCAGGTTTCAATTGAAATACCCCGTGTGGCTCTGCTCCAACTTATTTATTATTTATTTTTAATAAAAAGAACCAAAAAATTAGCCTCCTTATATCCCAAGGGAACATGTATATTTGTCATTGTTCCCCCCACCTGCCTACACATGGTAGGCAGTTTGTAAAATATTTGTTAAATGAATGAAAATAGCAGTGATTTCAGTTTAGGTTCCTTTTTTGTATTGGTGTGATCCTTACTTCAGTAGTTGGTTTAATGATTTTACCTCTGGTACTGTGGCTATTTCAGAACTTGAAGGAATGAGAATAAGACCAAAAATTGAATCTTACGGTAGGAACATGAGGCATCTTCCACCTTTATGTAACAAGCCACCTTTAAGGGTTCTGGGCTTAGCCTGTATGGGTTGCTTTCCCAGTAATAGGGTTTACTGGGAAACGGGGTCAGGGGCTTTTAAGGGAAGTGCTGGAGGCTTAGGGGTGGGATGGGGAAGCAGGCCAGTTTCTCTCAAGTCGTGGGCTTTGAGGCAAGCTCTCCAGATTCTCACTTGGGGACAAGCAGGTCTTTGCTTTATCATCTCCTCCCCTGGACCTTCTGTCAATCCTCATCGAGTGATTTAATTATACTGACTCTAGAGATGTAGTTTCAGTTTGTGATGAGAAAATTTGGCCAAGAGACCATGTTCAGATGTTCCAGCTCTTTGGCTAATGGTACTCCTGCATCCGTCCTCTGCAGGAGGGTATTTTTTTGCTGGTGCCGAGCACACTCAGAGCACCTCTTCTGTGTTGGGCTTCTGTACTAATTAATTGTGATTGATCAGAAGCCTCCTGACTGGAGCTCCCTCTCTGGGGACTGTTCCAGGTGACTCACTTCTAGATATGCAGTTAGCCCATAGGAAAAAAATGACCCAAAGGTATGAACAACATTAAGTGTCCTGACAGTGAAGTAGTGCTTTTCTCTTCCTGGTGTTTGTGTGAAATGATCTGGCAAAATAGATGCTACAGAAATAATGCATTTCTCTGTCTCCCTTCTCAAATGATAAATGTTCTTGGCTCATCACAAGATTTCTTGCCAAATGCTGATTCTGCTAACAGAAAGAATGGAAGCTTCAGATGTTCCCCTGTGACAGAGGGAATAAAAAGTTTCTAAGGCTGCCTTCCTTCTGTGTCGTGAATGCTGAGAGGTGCTCTTGCGAGGGGCTGTGTTCTGCCTCGACCCTGGTCTTGGCTAAAGCCACAGGCTGTGTTACTCAGGTGTCACTAGCTACTGCCCCAGTCCAGGGGGAGGCCCAGAGGATGTACGGGGGTGGCAGAGTGAAGAACAGCAGCATCATCAACCGCCTTGTTGGAATTTGCCTGCTCCATTAAAAGCTTCGGTTCAGGAAGGCATTGGTATGAAAATACAGAATGGACTAGAATCCTCTGTAGCAGAAATTCCACGAGGGAAAAACAGGGGAGCACGAAGATTTAGAGTGGCCCGTTTTGTGCGGGCACTATGCTGGGAGCTTTCAGAGACGTCCTCCCAGTAACCCTCCAGAGCAGCCCTGGAAGATGGGCATCATTATCTCTGGTATTCTGATCGAGGACACTGAGACCCAGGAGGTTAAGCAATTTCCTTAAAGCGGCATGGCCAACCAGCCCAAACAGCTGCCGTGTCTGACCATCAGACCTGTTGATGTCTCCCAGGGAGCCCACCTCTCATTCTCTGACTCTTCTAACATTTTTCCAGTGCTGTCTCCCAAGTCCTAGCTACCCCAGCCTCCCAATTCCTTGTCTCCATCCAGTTTTATGTCCCTCCTTCCCACTCTGCACACTGAGATTTTTCAAAACCACAAATCTGGTCACTGGGTCCTTCCTCCTCTTAAATCCTTCAGTGACTCTGGTTGTTGTCTGTCTCCACACCCTCAGCCTCCTACCCAAGTCAGGATAAAGTCCAAACTCTTCATCCTGGCACACTACCCTTGATGGCCTGGCCCTGGTCACTTTTTTGGCCTCGTCTCTCACCAGAGTCCCTCGTCCTGGCCATCCATGCACCAGTGAAGTGGAACAGGGGTAGTTCCCTGAGCTCCAGGCAGCCTCTTGCCCTGAACTCCATACCTACCGCTCCCTCTGCTCATCCCCTGTTGCATCTCCCCTCTTCCCAGCCTAATCATCCTGTAGGGTTCCGGCAAGATTGAGTGACTGCCTTGACCACCCCATCAGGGTACTTACCACGATGTTGTATCTTCTTTGCCAGTTTACTCATCAGATCATTAGACCACGAGCTTTCTTCCACTTTGCGTTACTTATCATGTTGTGCTTGGTGCCTCGTCCCCTGCCTGGCATACCATAGACACGAAATAGACATTTGTGGAACAAATAAATGGAGTGTTGGAGACAGAGGTCAAATCCAGACCGGTCTGAATCTTGTCAGGTGGCATAGTGTCTCTTCCATATTGGTCTTCCCCACTAACTTCATTTTGTGTGTTGGCAGAAACCCGCTGATACTTTCTGAATTCCTTTTCCCAGTTGAAGGATGCCTGGTTTTTTTTTTTTTACTGTTTTTACACAAAACAAAGTAATTGCCAGAGCAGTCCTTGAGGCTGTAGAAAATAAAGCTTCACTGTTGTCATAGCTGTGTGCGGAGGCAAACCCCAGAGGAGGAGGAGTTTGGGGTATTTTGCCTCCAGGTAGTTCTTGGTACCTTGGAGAACAGATGATTTGTAGCCCAAACACAGCCACGGTATTGATATATAATTAAGTCCCCTGGGCCGCTTTCAAGGGTCAAGAGCTGTATCTGCTCCTCTGGGGTCAGGCTCCAAGCTTGTGCCCTCAGAGGCCCAGTGGAGGGATAGCGTCCCCACCTGTGACATCCATTGTGCCCCGCTGCATGGCTTTTGCTCACTTGGAGCAACCTCGTAAGCAGCTGCCACCCTTGTTAACTGACGATGTCTCTGGTTTTAGGTATTTGACTCTCTCTTGGTGAGTCCAAGCCACTGTTGGCTACAAGATCAATGAAATAGGCATTGTGATGGCAGTGAAATGGGCCCTCTGAAACAAGTTCACAAATAGACTATCAGTCCTTCACTCCCTACCCCCTAAGTTCAAAAGACCAAGCAATTCAAAGTCAGACCTCGCTAGGTTTAAAACTCACTCTCTAACCATTTGACTTTAAACAACTGACTAAACCTCTCTGTGCCTCAGTTCCCTATCTGCAACATGGGGATGACACATGCCCCCCGGGGTAGCTGTGAGGATTCAACAAATTAATATGTGAAAAGCTTCCGGCGCTGTGCTGGGCCTTTGACACACGGAGGACTAATTTTGCTGACTTCCTTAGGCTCTGCTAATGAAGACATCCTGCTTAACCACACAGATTCTAATTGGGGCCACATTTCCCCAACAGAACTTTGTTATTAAGTGCCCATATTCTATTCTACATATAACTACACCTCTTATATTTTCTAATTTCAAAAAAAAGTATGTTCATTATAAAAATTAGAAAATACAGGTAAGCAGAAAGAAGAAAAATCATTTGCAGTAGCACAGCCAGCTGTGAGCATTTGGCATCCGTCCTCACAGTGTGTTTGTGTGTATGTTTGTGTGTGTGTGTGTGTGTGTGTGTGTGTGTGTACGTGTAGGCAGATTAGTAATTTAAAACAAATTACTAATCACCCGTTACTGTCTGTAACCTATTGCAACATTCTGTATGCTAGTTTCCTACATTCTTTTGCACGATTTGGGATGGCTGTGTGGAACTTGTTGTACCGTTGTAGCTTACTCTATCCAGTTGCTAGAGGTCATATTGCTTGGTTTCCTACAGTAGGTACGTTTTTGATGCTTTTGGTGTATATCACCATTCTAAGCCGCTAAGGGTTTGCAATTGATTAATGACTATCACTTGGTTACTCTCTCTGTTCTTCAAAATCCTTTGATTCTAGCAAAGAGTAATGTTTCCTGGTAAGAGTAAGGCATTACGTCGTTCTGACCCAATTCCAACAGCCATTAACACATCTTGAAAAGCAGAGTGTTTTTTTCTTATGGGATAACTTCCCCAGGGTGGTGAGAAAGTAGTATGAGGCTTGGCTCATTGGCAAAGAGGACCCATTGTCACATGTCCTAAAGGGAGAGGGCTGAGGCTGGAAGAGGAATAGAACCAGTGAACTGCTGAGTTTGTCCCAGATCTAGAATCCTTGGCTTGGCACAGAGCTTCGTGTTGAGCTTACTTAGCTAGGTCACCAGGCACAAGGAGGCCTGGGAGACGCACAGCCCTCCATAAAATCGGCGGCTCCTTTTCACAGAGCAGACTCAGAAGAAAAGAGGATGCGGGAAGGTCTCATTGAGAAGTCAGTGGATAGTCAGAGTTGAATAAATTGATTCCCTTCTAGAAGTCTACTGGGAGAAAAAAACATGTAAATAATAGATATGACCAGAATAATGGGGACCAATATAAAGATCAAAAGATTTAGGTAAAGGCTAATTGTGAAATACATTTTCTTTTTCTTTATCTTAAGCCTCTAGATCACCTTTAGTTTCAGAATTACTTAAGACAGAGATTTATTTCACTGACTGTAAATATTAGACTAACATTAGCTTTGTTTTGTTTTACTTACTTCTTGAACTTTGTATTTTTGGTAGTGAATCAACCTTGCGTATAAGCTGGCCTTGGCTCTTGGCTTTTGGAGCACATCTGGCAGGCAGCAGAGAACCCCCAGAATTTTTGGCTCCAAAGAGATCATTGGCTTGCATTTGAACTTAGGGAAAGTTTCCAGTGACTGTTATTGAAGTTTTATTCATACACCAGAGGACACTGTTAGCCTGAGCCAGGCTTGGGCTGGCTGGAGTCCCACATCCTGTGCCAAGCCCATCAACCTCCCAAGGAGTGGGGAGGTCACGCTTACAGGACCATCAGACAGTGCAGCTGCATCCTTACTTGCATCTTCCTTGTATTGTAGCATTGCAGTTGTTCTGCAACAAGCTTCATCCAGAGAAGTTCTGTCTGCTGTGGGCTGGAGGGCGACCATGAGGACCTCAGCTCCTGGACCATGCAAGCTGTGATGCCAGGAGATATGAGCACAGAATGCTCTGGGAGCTTGGAGGGAGGGTGCAGCCTCCTCGCCTTGAGGAACCAGGACAGCCTTGTCAAAGAGGAGGGGAAGGCTAGAAGAAGAAAGAGAAAGACTCTCAACATAAACACATAAGATTTTTATGGACATTTTCAGGGAGCAGGGAGAAGAAGCATGTCACTTAAAACTCATGGTCCAGGGCTTCCCTGGTGCCGCAGTGGTTGAGAGTCCGCCTGCCGATGCAGGGGACATGGGTTCGTGCCCCGGTCCGGGAAGATCCCACATGCCACGGAATGGCTGGGCCCGTGAGCCACAGCCGCTGAGCCTGCGCGTCCAGAGCTTGTGCTCCGCAATGGGAGAGGCCACACAGTGAGAGGCCCGCATACTGCAAAAAACAAACAAACAAACAAAAGAAACACCTCATGGTCAATTATAGGACCATGCAGAGCCTCTCTGAACATCTTTTAAACCATGTAGCAGATGCCTGTCTTGGTCCAGACTCAGGTGCTCCAGGATAGCACTTTTAAAAATTTCTTCAGGATCACTTTAATTCTGAGAAACTCCAAGCCCTGCACCTGACATCCAGATTTGAGGCCCCAGTGCCCAGTCCAAGGGTCTCTTCCTGCTTTTCTGACCTCCTGCTCTGCCAGTGCCCAATGGGCACTGGGAGCTCTCTGTGGCCAGATGCCTCCAGGCTCTAGGGATTTCATTTTAGTCTTAGGGGTTGAAAGAATCCTCTCTCTACATTTGTTTCCTTAGAGTCACTCCCTCTGTCCTTAAACTCTAATCTTGTCCTTTTAGGACACCCAGTGTTATTGCCTCAAAGGACTTGGAAATCTAAGCTAAGAAGGGAATCGTTTTATGTCACACACACATGCGTGCGCGCACACACACAGACTCACACACTCCCTTCCTTGGGGCAATGAAAGACTGAGCCTCCTCCCGGTTTATATATTTGAAAGAGAAGTAGAGGAAATGGGGAGAAAATATAAATTTATATGTTAAAAATTTGAAAAGTTGTTATATTAAAAACAACTGCCATTAAAAAGTTCTTACATCTTCCATTCCAGAAATTGCTCTCAAGGTCTCTAGAGCCCAGATAACATGTGGAGCCTTTTGCTTTTCCTAAGTAGGAGCTTGGGGTAAGGTGTTAGTAACCGATTCAGGTTTTCCCTCCAAATGAGGGTAAATATAAGGCCCCCAATATTTTTAGTTCTCCAGACTTTTTCATAGCTACATAAATGTAAAGGATTCCTCTTGACATTAAAAGTATTTTGAGCTCCATTTGGAGCTCAAAATAAAAGTATTTTGACATTAAAAGTATTTTGAGCTCCAGTTGGAATGTTTTTTTAATTAATAAGCAATATTTCTTTCCAATAGGAACAAAATTAAATGTTTAGTTATATCAAGCGTTTTGGCTTTAGGATTCCTTCATACACTTACACAATATTGAGGACTCCCAAGATCTTATGTGAGTTGTATGTATAAATATTTGCCACATTTGCAATTAAAACCAAGAATTCATTAATTTAAAAATTAACAAATTCAAAACATAAAAACTCATTGCATGTTAACATTGTACCTAACATATTTTATTAAAAATAACTATATTTTAAAAAACAAATTAGAGGAATGGCTTTTTTTTCTTTTTTGCAAATCTTTTCAAGGGTTGATTTAAGAGAAGACAGGTAGATTCTCATACCTTTTTTTGTGGTCAATCTGTTGTGACTTGTTAAAATCAAGTAAGAAGACATGTCTTCATATATACAAGCTGTTGGAAAAAAGGAGGACTTCATGGACCCTTGAAAGGGTCTCAGGGATCCTGCAGAGGTTCTTGGGCCACTTTGAGAACTGCCAATTTAGACAGATAAATTACCAGGGTATGTGATAGGTTTTAAATGAAAAGTTGTCTATGAGAATTTGAGTACTGTGGGTCAGATTAGTCACTTATGGAGACTAACAAATTATGAAATCTTATATAATGGTTATTTTTATATAAGAAATGTTGCTGTTTTAATGTTGTTTGTACTTAGTGTACATGCTTCTTTTTGTGAGTTCCTTGAGGATATATAGGAAGTCCTCAGTAATTGAATTGAATTGAATTGAATTACTAAAATTGACAGCAAGGACTTTAACATTATAAAATGTCTATAAGATGCTGTGCTTTTTTTTTTTTTTTTTTTTTTTGCGGTACGTGGGCCTCTCACTGTTGTGGCCTCTCCTGTTGCGGAGCACAGGCTCCGGATGCGCAGGCTCAGCGGCCGTGGCTCACGGGCCCAGCCGCTCCGCGGCATGTGGGATCTTCCCGGACTGGGTGCACGAACCCGTGTCCCCTGCATCGGAAGGCGGACTCTCAACCACTGCGCCACCAGGGAAGCCCAGATGCTGTGCTTTAATTGCTTTAGGGTTTATTTTTTTCCTGGGTGCTAGCTAAGCTTCAAGAGAACCAGAGCCAGTTTTCACATTTCTCTCTAGTTGGTTTAATAATTTTGAAATACAGTCCAATCTCCCCAAATCCAGCAGAGACAGCCATATTATAACTTTATTTTTACTTATTCCTTTTAGGTAAATGTGCTCTGACATTGTAGGCATGATGTTTTATGGTATCATGTGCCATGTTAATGTTGTCCTCCCTCCTTCCAGAAGTACAAAGAGTATGAGAAAGATGTTGCCATAGAAGAAATCGATGGTCTCCAACTGGTGAAAAAGCTGGCAAAGAACATGGAAGAGATGTTTCACAAGAAGTCTGAAGCAGTGCGGGTAAGTGCCTCTGGTTTCTGCTCTGTACTGCCCGAAGACACAAAGGCAGCTGCAGGCAACTGGCATTGATGAACCCAACTCTCAGAGATCAAAGTTGACTCAGCCATGATGTACACACTTTCTTAAGTCTGGTTAACTAGGATAAGCAGTTACTAGGGGCACAATTACCCTTTCTTCACATAGGATTTAGGTGCCAGTTTTCGTCTTATGATTGTATACCTTCAGTGGAGGTGTCCCTAATTGCACATCCACAGAGGATGGCCTCTGGCTGTGTAATGCATTCATTAATTGCCGAAGTACATTCAAGGGTACGTTGTGGTTGAACTAAGCAATTGTAAAAAAATTGAAGCAATGTTTGCCAAAATATGGAATTGAAAATTTCTATGGGGTAAATGAGTCTAGATGAAGTTGGAAGTTCTTTATACCTCTATTGGAATATTACTGTAATTATAATGTTTATCTGGACTGGCAAGAGCTCCCTGAAAATTTTTTTAAAAATTTTTATTGGAGTATAGTTGATTTATAATGTTGTTTTAGTTTCAGGTGTACAGCAGAGTGAATAAGTTATACATATACATATATCCACAACTCTTGTTTAGATTCTTTACCCATATAGGCCATTACTCATGAAACTTTATAGTAGCAGGAAGAACGGAACTGTAGCGCACATGTGCATCGTTTTGGATTTCCAAGATGGCCTCCAACTTTATTCCTTGTTGCTGACAAAACAGGGCATCTGAATTCTTGATTTAGGACATGTGAATGTTGCAATATCCTGTGTTAATACCATATTGGCACAGGATTATGGGAAAGAATTGCAATCTGAAGAGTTCTTTATTTCTAAAGTATAGTTTACTTACCTTTCAGTTTTATTATTTCCAGAATGACTTTATTATAAAAGTCCATTTCCTATTTTAGTTTTTCTCATCCTTAATTGGCCAAACCAAATTTCCGCAAAATATTTCTGCTTTAGACCTTATAAGCCCACACATTTTCTTGTTTCTAAAACATTTTTGTACTGTTTTGATTTAGGGAAGGAGGGGCTGTAGTTTAGGTAAGAGCATGAGCTTGAACCTGGGTTTAGTATCTGCCTTTGTCACTTACTAAACTTCAGCCTTCTGTAAAACAACCTTCATGAGCCTCGATTTCCTCATCTTTAAAATGGGGAAAACTCTCACAGGGAGTGTGAAGATCAAACACAGTTGTGGTTTTGAGCCATTTAGCACAGAACCTGGCACGTGAGCAGTGCTCAGTGAATAGTAACTTCTGTTGTTACTGTGATTATTAATTTAAATAATATGAAACTTCTTGGTGGAAACTCTGAAGTGCCTTAAAAGAAAAAAAGTGCTCTTATCTGCCACAGAAATACTGCACTGACAGCCATTCCTGGGAGCTGCATCGTGGCCTCTGGTGTGTCTCTATATCACTCCCTTGAAGCAAGTGGTATTCTTCACAGACAGGGCAGCATGGTAGGCATTTGAATCTAACAGTCAGAGAACCCTGAGATAAAAATTTAAGAAAAACCCCACACAATTACTATTTTCTGTTTATAAAATGAACACCACCTTTGTTGGAAGTTTTAGAATATACTGAAAAGTATCAAACAGAGAAAAAAATCACCTAAAAGTCCCACCACCCAGCAGGAAACCAACGCTTATTTTCTTCCTTCTAGTCTTTTTTCTTTACACTTCTGTGCATGTCCTTGTATGTGTTTTTCTTTTATCAAATTAGCAATAGTATTGCCTGTTTGCTTTTGTTGTATCCAGCTGTTTTCACTTCTTTATCCCATTATAGTGTGAGCATTTTCTTGTGTCACTGTGTTTGGAGATTTTCTTAAATGGCTACATAATATTCCAGTCTATGGGTGCGTGTGTCATAATTGATTTGACATTCCTCTGTATCTGGATATTTAAGTTGTTTGTAAGCTTTGATATAAATAATGCTGAAGTAAATCTTCTTGTATGTTAACAGCAGATCAGTAGACAGCATCCACTACGTGTTGGGTGCTTCTCTAAGGACTTCATATACATGAAGTATATATAGGCCTTATCCTGATAACGGCCCTGTGATGGAAGTTACTATTATTATCCTCATTTTACAAAAGAGCAGACTCAGAGCAGAAGTTAAGTCACTTCCCTGAGGTTACCTGGGGAGTGGGGGATGGACCTCAGGCACAGGGACCCAAGAGTCCACTTCCTTCATCACTTCCATGCCCTCAGCATCGCATCCTTCAGTGTATGCTGATTTCCTTAAGATGAATTCCCAAACACAGAGACAGTTCTGAGTCTCTGAACCCATTTTTAAGGCTCTTTATGCATATGAAAATATTTCTGTCCAAATAAGGTCATGCCAATCCACAGTCCTTCAGCAGGAGTGGTGTGTGAATGCACATTTTCCTGAATCCTCAAAAAATGAATACAATTGTTTTGTTTTGTTTTAAATACTAGTAACAACATCGTCAATTGAGAGAAGGAAATGCTATTATTGTCCCAAATTGGATTTCTTCGTGAATCACAGAATTTTGGAGTAGAAAGGGACATGAATATACTTAGGTTCTGTCTCTGCAATTGACAGACAAGGAAGGCCTGCTGTCTGGAATTCACGGGGGCTTGTGAATCATGCTAATGTCATGCAGAGTTCTAATGAGCAGCAGACCCTGGACCTGGTCACTCAGAGGCAGGGGCCCACGTGGTGGGTGAGACATGGGCTCTGGAATAGAGAGAACTGTTCCGAATCTCAGTTCTGCCCCAAGGTGTGAGGCTGGTGAGAAAAGCTGAATAAGCCCATTGGACCTCTTCTCCTCACTCAGCTCCCTGGAGACGTTAGGACGTTGGAATGACTTACTAATCCTTAGCTATGTTTATTGAGTTCACTAGGTACCAGGTCCTGTGCCAAGTACTTTGCACATGCCACCTCATTTCATTCTTGCATCAGCCCTGGGAATGAGACATGTTACTATCATTGGTTTAGAGATGAGCAAACAGGCTTGGCCCTGGTTACTTGGGCAGGCTCAGTGGAGTTCCATTGGCACCCAGGCTGTAGGATTATAGTGTCTCTGTGTGTATCTGTGTCAAGTGTTTAGCACAGGCCTGGCAAACAGTAAAGGTTCAGTAAATGTTTGCTCTTAATGCTGGTTATAGGACCTCCCAGTTTGTGAATATGTAATAGTGAGAGAGTCTTGAAGCCTCAGGAAGTCCCTGGATGATGACAAGAGGGAACCTAATTTTGAAACCTTTTTGCTTTAAATTAGTGAGGTGAAAATAAAAAAGACTGATATGGTTGATGTGGTTCCTTGGAGATGGAAAAAAATTTTTTTGCTCTATTTGAATTGAAATGTTCCTAGAGTAAAGCTATCCAAGATTCTCAGAATTATATATTTTATGTATTTTAAAATAGAGCACAAGGCCCTTTGTAAGCACACTTGATGCCATAAAATTTAAGGTAGCTGGTCCAGCAATATGTGGTTCTCCCCTGCTCCCAATCTTTAAAAAGGAAAGAGGGCTTGTATATCAAGTCAGGGTTTTGTCTGGAGACAGTTTCGTCGTTGAGATCGGCCTGGTCCCTGTGTGGACTGTGCGTCTCCATTGGCAACAGTCACAGACCATGTGGCATTTGGAGTGAGATGAGGTGGCCACTGACAGGCCTCCTGGATGTTGGCTTATATTAAGGCCAGGGGAGCAGTGGGTGTGACTGTTTTTCATACTGCAATTACACCTCACTTCTCCAATAGGAAAGGTTGCTATTGCCCATGGGACTTGTGATATTTTGAAGTGCAAAGACCTCAAATTCCAATTTGCCGGTGCGTTTGCGGTGGAGTCATTGCTTGCCACGTTGCACTAGAATGCTCCACTGTACACCAGGCCCTGCCTTTCCAGTCCATGCCACACAATGAGCAGCGACCCCCTTCTCAAATGTCCCAGGAAAACACTGGATCTTAGAACTTGCTCCATCCCTGTCATGCACTATGCCTAGCAACTTCCCCTTTCCGAGCCCCCATCCTCATCCCCGTCCCCAGTAATCCCAGTCAGGTTAGAGGCCCTAGTGCCTCCCCTAGTGCCTTCCTGCCAATAACTGACTTAGCACCAAGTGCTTATTGACGGTGGATGGCTGGGAGGACTCAAGAACACAGAGGAAAAAGCTAGCTCACAAAAAATACTGATTATTAAAATTTCCATTGATGTATATAAAATATTTATGAGACTGGCAGTAGTAATTTAGAAAACTGTAGTAACACCTTTAGTCTGGTAGAGGGAGGTACAGTTAGTGCTAGGGGGAAAAAAAAAGAGTATTAGGGTAACGCAGTCCTTTAACATGCCTGTCACCTCTTGGCTGTTAAACAGTGTTGATCTTTTTCTTTGTCTCTTCAGGCTTGATTTCATCATTTCCCTCCATCACTTTTCCCAGTGATTAGTTGAATCAGAGTGATTTTTATCATACTCATCCCCTATTTGAATTACTCTCCACTATGCAATTATCTTATCACAGAAAATCCTGTTTTTCTCCCCATCAGATGTCTGAAGTAAATGTGAAAGCCAGAGTGGCCTGCCCATTACATAACCTCTGTCATCTGATGGATAATGGACTATATGTAACTTTTATTTTTCAGGCTAGCAAATTACAAATAACCTTAGCTTCAATAATTGCCATTAACATAATGGTGCCATCATTATGGTGGCATTTCTTAACTAATATTTTCTAGCTCTTTTTAATGCCACTGGCTTAAATAATTTTTTTCAATTCCACTCGGAGACTTGATGTAGGTTGTTTTAACATTAAACCACATCAGGTTTGATGCAGCAGTGCTGCTCTTTGCTTTTGTGTATAAAGATTGCAACCAAAGCATCGTCTCCCAACTTCTTTGTTCAAACATATTCATGCTACCAAACCCTCGATTAATGTTGCTGAGCAATTTATCAAGTATTAAGTCCCTATGAATGGACAGGAAATGGAATCAATTTGTTTTCAGTTCATTAACATTTCAAGGGAGATATTTCATATGCTGTACATGGAGGAAGTGATATGTTCTCTGCCAGCTGTGCACTCCCGTTGGGCCGTGTCTAAGTGACACCTGGAAGTGCTCGGCTGTGTTACAAGTCAGAGCTCATCTGAAATATTGATAGGAGGCAAATTTGACACAGCTTCCCTTTTTTCTGCTGATGGTGACAAACTCTTTTCCCTGATTGAGGGAAGGGAGAAAGCAAAGGATGTGCATTCCATGGCAGTGGTGACAGGGACAGGCTGCCACTGCCTTTCCTTTGTCTTTAAAATCTGAGCCTTCAGTAGAAGTAGCACAAGCCATCACACAGTTGGAAGGATCATCTGAGGCTCCAGGGAATTCCAAGCAGGCACAGCTAACCATGCAGTTGGAGGAGAATCTGTAGGAAGTAGATCTGGATAACTGCGGGCATCTCTGATTATAGAGATAGACTTTTAGGACAGATTCCAACACAGCCAGTGGGAAGTAATGATCCTCTGATTTCCGTATGGTCCATATAACCCAGATTAGCAGCACACCCTGAAAAAAGTAGATAAACCAAGGAAATGACAAACAGAATGATTTCTTAGAGAATTTATGAATTAATACTAGTGTTCTCCAGAATGGTTTTCTAGGGGTGAATTCCCCAGCATGGTTTTTTGCCTTTATTTGTGTGGAGCAACTTCGGGGTTATCACACTAATCTGCGCCAGAATTGTAACATCCTTCTGGCTTCCCTGGTGTTCCTGGGTTTGGGCCAGGCACTGATCCACACAGCTTTCTCTGCTGGGCTGTACCGAGTGCAGGCCTCCACAAACTTAAACACTTTTCGAAGAGACAGAAAGGATTCTAGGATGGTATCTATTTTGGTAGCATATTAGGCAAAACATTAAGTATTTTATTTGCTGTTCAAATTTATTTTCTCCCCCAAACAATTAATTAGAAATGGCTAAACAAAGAAACTTCATTGGGGACTATGAAAAGACATAGCAAGCAAGTTGCAGCTAAACTCACTAAGTGAAGAGTCTAGTCTGTTGTTTCCAAACTTTGGGTAAGATAGTTCATAAATTTAAAAAGCACCCTGAAGCTCATACCTGCAAATAAACTTAATCCTGTTTCACTTATTTTCTGATTTATATTGATAAAATGATAAATTGAGCCCTTGAAAAAGAGTGTTTTGCTTAAAAATAAACATCTGTGCTTCTTGGGAAAAGCTAAAAGAGACTAGATTATATATTAAGGTTTTTTCCCCTTCCTATAGCTACCTGCTATTCATCGCGGAACCGATTCCCATTATATTTGTACTGTGGAAAGTAATTGCTGTTGTACAGTAATTCAATTTCAGTGTATTCACGCATCAGTTCACCGATAGGGGCTTATCTGGAGAAACCTGGGACTTGAAGGCTTTTTATCGAGAAATTCCACATGCAGCAGGACATTTTTCCTAGGTAATGAATATCAGCTTTTGCATTTAATAAACATTTACCTTCCCAGAAAAATGAATTTTTTTACCCCTGCAGGAGAGATTTACGCCAGGCTTCCAAAAAGCCAGAGGGTTCTATTAAAGTGACTTCCTCTAGCTGTTTTTTTGACTGGTACGTGTCTACATATGTATGACTATAGAACACATCTATGTTTTTATGTAAATATATACACTGAGGCATGAAAAGCAGGATGCACCCAAGGAAGGCATGCTCTGACCAAAAATATGTGCTGCAGAAGCGTTTCATATCTACAGGGACTATGCGAACACTTGTGGTATAAAAGCTCATCTGTATCGGTAGGCATTGTGAAAATTGTTGGTGAGGCTGCTTTCAAAATCATACCCATTAAGTTGGAAATGAAATGAACCATTTTGTTTACAAATTTCTAAATTAAGGAAAGATTCTTAAGATGGAACTGATTCTCCCTGTATAAAATGACTCTTAGGTCATAAGGACTCCTTTAATACTAAGTCCAAAATAAACTGAGGTCTTGGGAGTTGAATATACTGAACATTGCTAGGATGGACTTTAGTTATCAACCAATGGAGGTAGCTGTACTTATCTAAAAAGATTTTTCTGCCTTGTGTTCATTTCTGATCTTACCTCAAAATTTCAAAACTTGTTCCTTGAAAAAGGAGTGAATTTGTTTCAGAAAAAAGTATGTTTTCAGTCATAAATGGAGAAGAAAAGAGTATTATTTTTTTGTGTTGCTGTATCTTGTGACCTATTTTCCCTTCCTTCCTTCCTCCCTCTTTCCCTCCCTTCCTTTCTTCATTCTTTTTTTGTTTTTGGCAAACTGCTTTGCAAAATTCCATACATATGTGTAAGGAAATTTAGAGCAGAAACCTCAAACCAGAAGAAACAAAAAATAGCGACAATCTGGATTCACCAGTTTTGATGAGGTCAGCAAACCATCCTTGGTTAATGGTTGAGGGCAAAACCACATGGATCCATGTGGTCTTCGTGGGTTTCACCCCAAATGGGGTTGGGGTTTCCTCTAACATACTTCAGATTGTATCAGCCTGAGCCTCACAGCAAGGCCCAGAAGGCTGCTTTCCTGCCCACATTGAGAGTAAGCAACCAGCCTATCTCCTGAGGGAGATGTGCTTCCTGTAAAGAGATGGAAGGAGAACGACCAGGCATTGTGTATCCGTTTCATCTCCAGTCTCCTCAAGCCCTTCGTTTTCCATCAAGCCTGTATGGGGAGTTGGGTTGGCTTGGTGAACTGCATCCTAGCTTTCCTGCCTATTCTGGGGCTGTTGGCCTGTAGAAAGAGTTCTTTGTGGGTAGAACAACTATGCCAAACCCTCCCCAACTTCATGGTTATTTGTCCCATCCCAAATATTTGACCTAAAATCTCCTTTTGCAAAGCTATGGCAAACTTTGTTTTGGGTTTTCTATGTAGCTCACCTTACCCATGTTGGTTTTCTTATGCTTTTTGCTTTGTTTTTAATGATTATACTATACAGGTTCACGTAAAAGAAAAAGGAATGTGCAGAAAAATATAAAGGAAAAATTAGATACCACAGCCCCAGGAGGTATTGAAAGGCACTTGACATCTTTCAATACCTTTTGTTTTAAAATATCTTCATTTTTTTTTTTTGTGTGTGGTACGCGGGCCTCTCACTGTTGTGGCCTCTCCCGTTGCGGAGCACAGGCTCCGGACGCGCAGGCTCAGCGGCCATGGCTTACGGGCCCAGCCACTCCACGGCATGTGGGATCTTCCCGGACTGGGGCACGAACCTGTGTCCCCTGCATCGGCAGACGGACTCTCAACCACTGCACCACCAGGGAAGCCCTAAATATCTTAATTTTTATGCTTCCAGATGGTTTCTATTTGTGTATGTGTATATGCATATACATGTATATATGTAAACTTCCAAAACATTGGCTTATTCTTTCTTGTAACCAGATTTTTAAAAAATTTTATGTGTTGTGGACATCTTTCCCCATTAATGAATATATATATATTTTTATTCCTTTTCATGACTGCATAATAATCTGCTTTCTAGATGTTTCAATCAAGGAGTTTTGTCTTGGCGAACATTGATGTCATTTAGTGTTTCAGTATTATAAGCAATAATATGATAAACTCTCTTGCAGAGAAATTTTTTCCATTTATTTGATGCTTTTATTAGGATGTATTCCTAGAAGTAGAATCAAGGCTTTTGGTATACCTTGCCAGCTTGTCCTCCAGATACCACCCACCTGCTTGTGCTCCCACCTGTGTGGTTGGAGAGGTACTATTACTCCACTTTCTTCCCTAACATTTCACTATTATTAGTCTTTGGGTCTTGATCAATCTTACAACAGAAAGCAGCATCTCATTTTACTTTATTTTCTGTAACTACTCACTGTTTGGAATGGTGGGTCCTTTCTGGCTCCCTACCTGCCCTACACCAGGGTTTGAGGCAAATTACACAATGTCACAGAGCATGGGTGCAGTGTCACAGCATAGAGAAGGCGGCCTGGGTGCTGGTCCCTCATCATCTCATAGAGAGGTGTGCTCAGGCACTTGCTTGGTATATCTTCCCATATGTTTATGTTGTTTTCAGCTTCTTCCATCAATGTCTTATGATTTTTCAGAGTACAGAGGAAATACTTGCAGCTTTTCACCACTGAATATCATGTTGCCTGTATGTTTGTTATATATGGCCTTTATTATGCTGAGGTATGTTTCCTCTATACCCACTTCGTTTTTATCATAAATGGATGTTGAGTTTTGCCAGATGCTTTTTCTGCATCTATTGAGATGATCATTTGATTTTTATTCTTCAACTTGCTAATATGGTATATCACATTGATTGATTTGTAGATATTGAACCAGGTGGTTCTGACCCTGGCTTCTTTCAAACTCCTGCTGCTGTGCTGAGACTCAGAGCATGTGAGATTTTGCATGTGCCCCTTAGAGCAGAGTCTCTGTTTCCTATAGCCCTCTGACCCTTCTGTACACAAGTCCCACTGGGCTTCAAAGCCAGTAGTTCTGAGGGGTCATCTTCCTGGTGCAGGACTCCTGGCTTGGGGATCCCAACGTGGGGTTCAGACCTCACTCCTTTGGAAGAACCTCTGCAGTTACAATTATCCTCCTGTTTGTGGATAACCTATCTGGGGGCGTGAGTCTGAACTATATACTGTTATATACAGTATATAGAGGTAGAGGTAGGTCTCTACCTCTCCTACCCGTCTTATTGTGGTTCCTTCTTTGTATCTTGAGTTGTGGAAAGTCTTTTCTGCTAGTCTTCAGATCATTGTAGGTAGTTGCTCTGTAAGTGGTTGTAATTTTGGTGTGCCCGTAGGAGGAGGTGAGCTCAGGGTCTTCCTACTCTGCCATCTTGGCTACATACCTCTCCCTCCCTCCCCTCCTTCCTATTTGGTTGGATCTGATGAAGGAAGACTTGATTTCTGGACAGGCCAAGGAGGAAATGAGTGTTGTGAAGCCATGACTTAGCAGAAAAACCATGACTTTCCCCGGTGTCCGCTGTGCCTGGCTGAAGGAGCTTTTGGTTGTAACGCACAGGCTTGATGCTAGAACTAGGGTGTGTGCCTCCAGGCCTGGCACATGTTTCTCTTCATGTGGCAGATGGTAAACATGGGCAGCTCACCACCCCCAAGAAATGGAACAAACTGATGTTATGAGCAAGTTCAAGAGGCTTTTCGTAAATTAAGGAGTGATGTCATGAAGGAGAATTTGAAGTGATGCTGAGAGCAGTTGCCAAACCCTTTCCCCCGATCTGGGTTTGGTGTTGTCCCAGCTGTAGTCTGTCTGGGTCAGGGCACCCATCTAGAGCCCTGCCCCATCCCTGCCAGCATTAGTTGTCACAGCATCCTGCTTATTTCTTTAGACATGTTTTGAAAGTTGTACTTTGTTTATCTCAGTTTTGACTTGCATATTGTCAGTCTCCACCCTAGAACTCCACTGTCACGAGGGTGGGGACCTTGACTGTCATGCTTCCTTTTATATCTTCAGTACCCAGGCAGGGCACTTGGGTGTCCGTGAATGAATGAGCTGGCCACACTGTTAATGATGCTGTCATGCTCCTGCTTGGGATGAGTGTCTACGCACCAGGACATGGGGCTGGTTAAGGTCTCATGCATTTCCTGTGTGTTTCTGCCTGCCCTGCCCTCTGCTCCCCACCAAATGATCTATTTCTCCTCTGCCTCACAAGTGAAGTTTGGATTTGGTTTATCTTGTTCATGGTTTATATTATGTTTCTTTACAACAAAGCAAAAGAAAAACAATTTCCTTTCGCATCCAAAGGGAAATGTCACTTAAAATCGTATTTCCTGTTTTCATTGCCTACTTTTATTCTCCATTTATAAAATTGGTTTTGAAAGATTTCCTGTCACTTAGGTCAAGACCCAGTGGACCAAGCAGCCTGGAGAAGAGGGGCTCATGGTCACGGAAATTACAGTGCTGGCCCCTGCTGTAAGCCAAGTAACAATTACACCCCATCTGGGAGCCCATGTGGAGATGCTGGGCTCGCCCTGTGGTGCTCTGACTGCCTTGCTCACTGCAACTAGAAGAACAGGGTGTCGTGTGCAGGTAGATGACATGCATGACACTTTGAAGCAAAGTGAATGGGTCAGGGAGAGCTGAACACAGCAGAATTGCATCAGAAATCTTCTGATCTTCCAGATTATTACATGGTTTTTCCAACAAAACAGACCACATAGAAAATAATGCCACTTAATTTATGCCCAGGCAAGGTGAAAGAAATCTTAAAAGGTTTGTGGGTGGGCGGAAATTATGGTGAATCACTGAAGTGTCACCATCAATATATCCAAATGACAGAATAAAGCAATAATAATGATGATGATGATAATAATAATAATAACCCACTAGCTATAATTGTATAAATTACTGGCAATGAATGAAAGGTTTTCAGAAATATTTTGAATGTGTATTTAGGATGTTTAACTGGGGATGTGTTGCCAGCATCCGTTGTCTTTTTTTGGTCTTTGCTCAGTTTCCCATATGGAGGTAAGGAGCAGCTGGTCCTGCAACACAGCGAGGTTATGTATGTTTTCTAAATTAGGTTATGAGGGGAAAATGAAAAGGTAGTTAGGAATTCAATGGCGTTTCATTTATACTGCATTCAGGGGAGGGTTGACAGCCCTTTCGAATAATCAGAGTCTTTGTTAAAAATCAGCTGGGATATCCTTGATTGCCTGTCCCAAGCTGTACAGGCTGCTTGAACAGACAAATAGAGCTTTGTACAATCGAGGGCAAATGGGGATTTGTGTGTGTTCGTGTGTGTGTGTGTGTGTGTGTGTGTGTGTGTGTGTGTGGTTTTTAATTGATATTTTTACGTGTCAGTTGGGGAGGAAAATCATCCTTGGGAATATACTTAGAAAGCCTCCCTCACTGTGCACCTGGTGATTCCCAAGCATCCATCTCATCAGGTGTTTGATGGTTTTGCAGAGAGGGCCTTCTTCAGGGGCCCTAGAAGTCCGTGGTGGCATCAGCAAGTAGATCCCCATCTAGGTCACGGTGCGAAGTTGCTTATCAACATGCCAACACCAGCCGTCTCCTTCCGCCAAGCAGGTGTCTCTGGACTAGGCAAAGGTACTGGCAGTGCTTTTACCAAGAGGTGAGCAGACAGGTGCCGAGGGACGATGGAAGCAGCCACAGGCAGGAGCACAAGCAGACTTGCAGGGGGCAAAGCCTGTAGGCAGCTGTTTGGCCGGCTGCATGGTGGCCTCTGTTATGGGGCTTTTGTAGCCATTCAACCTATCTTCTTGAGAACTTTCCCTAAAGGGCTCAGTGAACCTCTTCCATTGCTGTGCTTGGAGTCTGTCACTGCAGTCTCGGTGGCCATGGTCTGTGGTCCACGTGGAGAAATCAGACATGGTAGAGGTGAATTGACTCTAGGGAAGTGTATTTAGCCTTCTTCTCTTGGCAAAATGAACATAGAATGGGGTGGGTAGTGGTTCACACTCACAGGAATTGCTTCAGTGGTGATGAGGAACGTCATAGACAGGTTTTACTTGATCTTCGTGGGCTTTGAGAAAAAAATGAACTCACATATGCAAATATGAAGTGATGTAAAAATATCCAGATTTAAAGCTTGAAAAATTGAGAGGTGTAGCCACCCGAGGCCCCCATTCCCACATAGTGACAGTCCAAGTGAACTGCCCAGTTGGTTGATTTCCATGCTGCTTCCCTGTCATTTATGTTGCCACTCTGTCCCCCCAAAGCACTGAGTTGGCAATCCTTGGATTAGTTAGGTTAGGGCCACAGCCTCTTTTAGTGAACATAGCAGAGTGTTTTGGTGTATGAGGTCTGAAAGCTCATAGGCAGGATATTCGCAGCATTTACAATTTACTCTGCAGAAAGTAAGCAGTAGTCATTGTCATTGTCACAGTATGGAGGGCTTCTCTTTTGCTAAGCCACTATGCTATGCTCTACATCTGTTATCTCATTTAAATGTTACTATCCTGTTTTGGATTAAAAACTTTTTGGCTGGAGGCGAGGACTGTTCACAGGACACAGGATAAGAAAGCATTTTAAGGAGACAAGGATTTCTTTTTCTTTCAAGTTTGTGATCCACCGGATGGGACTGTTTCTGAGATTTTTCTTCTTTAACACTTTAGAATTTTAGCCTTTGTTTTGGTCTCTTACCCATAAGTCCTATTTGTTTCATTGTGCCTTTTCTCCCAGCTCAAAGAAGACCTGAGCCATGTAAATAATTCCTGATCTGGTATCATTCACAGAATCAAGAAACAGAAATCAGAGTGATTCCCTCTCTCCCTAAACCTGCCTCCCCCCAGCACACACTTTCCTATTAGAATGATGACTGGAACAATATCACACATGAAGAAGGGTATGAAAAATGTTCAGAATGGTTACATTTGAATATGGGGCACTTATCTCTCTGTGCAGGCACCTGATAGAAAAAAATAATTCATCAAACTTTGTTCAAGAAAAAAGAGCGTTAAGCCTTCATCAACAACAATATCAAGAGCTCACCATGGCAGGAATGGGACAATAAAGGAGTTATTTTACCAGAATTAACAGGAAGAAATTAGCCCCATGTATCCTTCCTTTTTATCACAGTGTGGTACATTTGCATATTTTGAAATTTCACATTTGCATAGTCAGTGATTTTAAATTAGATTCTCACATTTCCTCTCTGATGTTTGTCATGTGTATAACTTGTCTTAATAACTGAGTTGTTAGCATTTCAAAAACAGTTATCTAATCATTGGTTCAACCCTGAAAACACAGCGCCCAGTTTACCTTTGCAATTTTTTAACAGCTTTACTGACATATAACTCACATATGATACAGTTAACTCACTTAAAGTGTAGAATTCAATGTTTTTTAGTATATCCACAGAATCTGTACATCCATCACCCCAAGATTTTCATCAACCCAAAGAGAAAACCCTGTACCCATTATCAGTCCTCTTTGTTCCTCCTTTCCGTTCCTCGTTTCTGTGTCTATAGATTTACCTATTCTGGACGTTTCATATAAATGGAATCATACAGTGTGTGGTCTTTTGTGACTGGTTTCTTTCACTGAGCATGATGTTTTCAAGGTTTACCCATATTGCAACAAGTGTCAACACTTCATTCTTTGTTATGGTCAAATATTATCCCACCATATAGATATACCACATCCATTTATTGTTTATCCATTCGTCAGTTGATAGTCATTTGAGTTGCTTCGACTTTTTTTAGCTATAATGACTAGTACTGCTGTGAACATTTGGGTACATGTTTTTACATGGACATATGTTTTCATTTCTTTTGGGTATATATAGGAATGGGTTTGCTGGGTCACATGGTAACTCTGTGTTTAACCTTTTGAAGAACTGTCATACTTTTTCTAAAGTGGCCGTATAATTTTATATTGCTACCAGAAGTGTGTGAGAGTTCTGTCTTCCCCATATCCTTGCCAACACTTGTTATTTGTCAGTTTGATTATAGCCATCCTGGTGAGTGTAAAGTGGTATCTCATTGTGTTTTTGACTTGCATTTCCCTAATGACTAATAATGTTGAGCATCTTTCATGTGCTTATTGTATATCTTATTTGTGTTTCTTCCTTGGAGAAATTTCTATTCAAATCCTTTGCGCATTCAAAAATTGTGTTGTTTGTCTTTTTATGAGTTATTTATGTATTCTAGATACTAGTCCCTTAGAAGATACACAATTTGAACATATTTTTTTCCTATTCTGTGGGTTGTCTTTTTAACTTTCATGATGATAGTCCTTTGTAGTGCAAAAGTTTTTAACTTTGACAAAGTCTAATTTATTTATTTTTCCTATTTTGTTGCTTGTATTTTTGGTATCATATATCTAAGAAACCATTGCCTAATCCGAGGTCTGTCTTTGTTCTTTTCTAAGAGTTTTATAGTTTTAGCTCTTACATTTAGGTCTTTGATCCATTCTGAGTTAACTTTTGGATTTGGTGTGAGGTGGTGGTCCAACTTCATGTTTTCCATGTGGATATCAGTTGTCACAGCATCATTTGTTGAAGAGTACCCTTGCAATTTAAGGTGAGTTCCTTTCAGCTCTGACATTTAATCGACCTAGTACTATTACCTACAGAGCTGGATTCCTACAGCTGTAATTACAACAGCGCTGTTGGGCTGACTGACAAGCACGTAGTAGGCACTTTACGTGTTGTCTGATTTTATACTCACAAACCCCTCTGAGATGGGTCGAGTTACTACCAGTTATTAACCCATGTGTCAGGTGAAGCAATTGAGGCCCAATTTCTTATTATTATAAGAAAACTATTATACTATATGTTGTAGGTAGTTGAGATTTCAACCCAGGCAGGCTTCTTTCAACCTCTGTGCTGTACTGCCTGTCCTTAGGTTCTTAATGAGATCCCATAAACAGTGGCTGCCTGGGACCAGGAGCTATGCTAAGCACTTAAGGTGAATGATCTCAGTACTTTTCAGAGCAGAGTTCATCAGAATAGCCCAGGAAGGTTGTTATAAAGAAGATGGCATTTCACACTTCTAAATTTAAAAAATTTATGTATATCTGTTATGACAACAAAAGGGGTATAATTTGTGCCATGGAAAACTTTAGTGGTACAAGATTCTAACAACAGCATACGTATCCACCACCTCCACGTTAGCTGTTTTTTCTTTTCAATCTGATTTGCTGGAATAAACTATGGTCCAACAACAACAACAAAAAAAGAAGATGCCATTTCAGTCATCTAAGAGTTTGCAGTTCCTATGAACTCATAGTTGATGTTGCTGCGGCTGGTCAAGGGACCACATTCCAGGCAGAAAGGGATTCACCTATTGGTTCTCAAGCTTGGCTACACACTGGAATCACTTGGAGGCTTGAAAAAATACTTATGCCCAACCCCTCCATCAGGGATTCTAATTGACCTGGTCTGGGGTGTAGCCTTGGCAGGGAGAATTTTCAAAAACTCCCTGGGAGGTTCTGATGTGCAACCAAGTCTGAGTAGTGCCATCTCATCCTGCAGTGAGCTCCAGGGGTAGCCATTTGAGTCTACTTTTAGAGGTGACTTCCAGAGGCTAACTGATTTGTCCAGAGTTACACAGCTACTAAGTGGAAGAGCTGGTATTTCAGTCCAGGCCTATCTGGTTCCAAGTCCAGCTCCTAACCCTTTCATCGCACCCTACAGCGGCTTCCCTTCTGAAAGCAATTTGAAGGGGAGCCTGAATGAAGTGGGTGACGTCCCCTGGTCTCAGCGAGCCTTTGGAGAGGGTCATCCGACACCTGTGCCCCTGGGCTGCTAGGCCCCCCCACCCCCATGCCCTCCCCATGCGGAGGCTGTGTTCTCTTGTGGCGTGCCTGTGGGACCTGGGTACAGGTATTCACTTCTTGCCACTTTAAGAGGATCTGGATGTGGTGTCCCAGTCTCTTTAAATCAAGTTTGCGTTCTCTCATTTATCAGGTTACTTCATGAGGGAATTGGGCAGGGTGAGCAATGCTTTCAACTAAAGCCTGTTGGGAGTGGGACAAAATGCTCATTTCTTTGAGAATCCCTATGGTTTCAAGGAGGAGAAAATAAAGGTTTGAGAGTAGGGGTGCAATTTATTTGTATTCTCCTCTTCCCCTAAGCCACCTCCATCCCTATAAGGCCTGCGTGTGGGTATGAGTACTTACCTCATCTGCCCTGTCTGTCCTCAGCCCTGGATGCTTTACCATCCTACGCCCTTTGTGGACTGTGAGCTGTATCCCAAGAAGTGGACAGCCTGGGACCTTGGGTTGGCTCCTGTGGGAACTAGATTTACAGCCTAATTAGGAAATGCCAGCTGCCTCCCTAGAAGGAGTTGAAGACTACTGGGGGAGACAGATACTGAGTTAGAAGTTGGAGGAGTGGGGAAGGCTTGGAGGCGAGAAGTCCAGGCTGCTCAGGTGGTGCCCACCCAGGGAGCTGAGGAGTGATGAGGAAAATACCCCAGGACCTAGGAGATGGCAGAGGGAAGGGGCTCTGGGGAGGAGGAGCAGCACATGTGAACCTGGAGAGGGAGCAGAGCACAGGGCAAGTTGAAGAAGTTGAAAGGAGGGTGGAATGGGGGATGGGGTTGGAGAGAGCAAGACAGGGGGGCACTGGGAGGTCTGTGAGTTGATGGGAACACTTGGGGCCTGCTGCAGTGGGATAAACGAGATCTATTTGTGTGGTTATTTGAATGCCTCCCTTGACCCCCTCCCCCACCCCACCCCCCACCGGGTCAGTGGCTGGGTCCATCTTGCGCCCTGCATCACCCCAGCACCTCACCACCAGGCTTGGGGAGCCAGTAGGTGTTCACTGAAGAGTTGGGGTGTCCTGCTGAGGATGCGGGAAGCTGCAGGAGGGTTTGCATTTCTGTCTCTGCATCACTCATTGGCTGTCTAACTTTCCCTTTGTGGTGAGAACAGCACTGCCGTCTTCCCCACTTTTCTCTCTGCTTTTGATTTATGTTCACCTACCGCTCCCCTCAAAAAAGTTTTCTGCCCTTTCAGTAATCAGAAGCGGTGCTGTGAGAGGGCTCCTCCAAATCTCAGTGGGAGGCTTGGCTTCTTTGTCCTCTGTCCCTCTCCTCTGGCTGAGTACGCTTTGGTGGCTGGAGAGAACTAAGCCAAGAGCCCAGCTTTATTTTCACTTACATTTAGCAGATCAGTTCAGATTGTCTGACTTTGGGGAGTCTGACCCACCCCTCTGAGGTGTCACCTCCTTGTGGTAGAAAGGTGATGTAGATCTTCCTGGCATTGCAGTGTTTTCCCAGGGGCCAGGGGGTGATGCTCCAAGGCTTCGTTTGGTCTTCCTGCAGCCCTGGCTTGTCTGAGGGAAGGCAAAGATGCAGATTAGAGAGAACATTTGGGGAAGAAAACTCTGTTGGTAACCTGAGCTCATCAGCCCCAGACTTTCAGTAGGGTGTAGGCTGGTGTCCATTGTGGGCAGCCTGAGGCCAGCCTCTAATGAAGTGACGTGGGTGGGAAGCCCAAGGATCACACAGACATAGCTGCCAGACAATTTTAATAGTTATATGTATATTTTAATCCTTCATAGAACCGATATAACTGCCCTTTAAAACAAATTTATCTAAGCTATGTGAGTTGATTTAAAGAAATGTAGTCAGGAAAGGTGAGATGAGGAGACTGGTTGGGGCATGGTTTTTGGGGTAGTTGTAGACTCCCTAGGACTCTGTCATTAGGGAAGGGGACAGGTGAGATGTACTGGATGTAAACAAAGCAACCCATGCTGAGCTGGAGTGAAACAATGCATAAGAAATAGAGCAAGACTTACAGCATAGTAGTATCTATATAATTAAAAGCATGTAAAACAGCATGCATTTTGCATAAACACACACACAGTTCAGGATGTCTATCATATTCACTAGAGTGGGTGTCTATGGGGGCAGGGGATAAGCATGTGGGTCCGGGCTGGAGGGGGAAGTATGAATCAAGAGCGGGCTTGGCATGATGATAATACGCTAGGTGTATGAGTAACTCAACCTTCGGTATAAGCTGTAGGTACAC
This sequence comes from Phocoena phocoena, assembly GCF_963924675.1. Taxonomy (NCBI): domain Eukaryota; kingdom Metazoa; phylum Chordata; class Mammalia; order Artiodactyla; family Phocoenidae; genus Phocoena; species Phocoena phocoena. Next base: position 34,593,525 of record NC_089228.1, on the reverse strand, counting down.
ACACACACACACACACACACACACACACACACACACACACAGTGAGCTATAGATAAGACATACATCTGTCCACAGGGTGGTAGACTGAGAAGGTGAATAGTATGGTGATATGCTAACGTATGAAGTTTGAGCAATAGAGTAAAGGTAGAATGATAACCTTTATAATGAACATTTCTTACTTATTTTGTATCTGGCCCCCACCTTGTGATTTACACAGTATTGCATTTCGTTTTCTCAACAGCCTTATGAAGTAGGTAGTATTTTTACCCTTTTCACAGATGAGTAAACTACAGTGGATCCAGGGTCATGGAGGGAAAGCATGGCAGAGCAGACGCAGACCTAGTCCATCTGACTCCAAAGTCCCTGTCCATCATTTCTGTAGCTGCACAACCCCGTTTAGCTTAAGAATTCCTTTTAAATGGGTGCACCTTTAACAACCTGGCTAATTAATGCCCGCATTGCTTGACTTCTGCTGTCTCTATGTTAGCTGAAACCAGAGTCGTCCCATAGTAGTTGAAGGCCCTGTGGTGAATACTAGGTTAGATCTTTTGGATGGAGGAAGATTTGTTGCTGCAGCCCTTTTGCTACTCCTGGTAACTTGATTTCATGCCTCTGAAGTCCCAAGTCTTATTGTCTTACCTTTTCCCGTTTTTGTTTGTCATTCGCAGTGTTGCCCCAGTGTCATTCCCTGTACCACCATCCCCTCCCTCTGCCCCATGAGCCAGCCAGGCAAATAATTATATAATATCGGGCTTCTGTATGTGTGTCTTCCAAGTGATTTACCAGGAAGATGCACAACTCAACTGTGGACAGCTGAATCACCTGGAATGCTTTATAGTTTATTTCACTGGCCACATGAGTACATCAAGCCACGAAGCCCTTCCTGGTCATTAAGATGTATAGTCTTGCATCCAGAGGGTTTGGGTGCCTTAAGTGAGAGCCTTGTCTGACCTGGTGGCTGTTGGCAGGGCTCTGGGAGTGCACCCCGAGGGCAGACAATGCCAGTAAATCGTAATCACAATGGAGCACTAGTGAAGAAGTAAAGGGTTCTGAAACTGTGCTATAAATTGTCATCCAGTGATGATTCTGTTTTTTTATGGAGGTTAAATTACAGCAATCACCAGTGCACAAAGATGCTGCAGTAAGAAAACATTTGGGAACAATGTTTTCCTTCTAAGGCTTGGGTGATGGGTGTGCAGGAATAAAACATCATAACCTGTTTACTGTGGGTCAGAAAGGAAAATATGAACTACAGCCCACTGCATGGGAAAACTCTCTTTTTCTTTTAGGTATCAGGCAGGCTGTGAGTGTGTTGCCTTTGCCACAGGGAAAGATGATAAACCTGCCTGGAAGACAACTTCCAACTATGTTTTTCTTCTTTCTATATTCTCTCCATCTCCCTTCCTCTCACCACCCGTGTTTGTGTGTGTGTGTGTGTGTGTGTGTGTGTGTGTTTATATCTATTTGGGCTAGGATAAAATGAACCAGAGAGCAATGCCATCTCAGTGATGACCAGCTTACAGATGCTGTCTTTCTCAAGTTCCTCAGCAGGCCATCAAAAGGGCTTATATGTGATGGGTCACTTGATTCAGTGGTGAAGAAGAGATCCCTGAATCCAGGTTGAAACCGTGACTGCCTCTTGACAGCTTTGTGATCTAGGGAAGGTCATTTCTCTCTCTGAGCCTCAGGATCAAAATGACAGCAGTGACTTAACCTCACTTGTGGGGGCCTATAAAACATGTGTACCAATTCTGGAGACACAGGAAGTGCCTAGTAATTGTTTCTTCTCATTATTATTGTCTAGCAGCAGCAGCAGCAGTGATTAGCAGCATCACCACAGATCTTCAGGCACCCCTTTGTAGTAGCTGTGCTATTTTCACTAACCTTGGCATTATGTTGCAGTCTTCAGAATTTATGCATAAAGGCAACTGTGTTAACTGTGGAAGTTTGTTTTGTTATTGCAGAGAGCTTATCGCCCTCCATTATTCCTCATTTCATTTACAATGAATCAAAACCCATGCATTGGCAAGGCTGTTGCAAGATTCTGGCCCTGCCCCCCTCTCCTAGCCCCTTCCTGCTGAGTTCCCATGTGGACCTTATGCTTGTTCCTTGAACTCGCCAAGCCCAGTACTCTCTGCAGTGCCCTTGCACGCGGGGTTCTCTCTGAGTGGAATCTTTCTTGCCAGATCTGGTTCCTCCTTGTTATTCAGGGTTCAGCTCAGCTTCTCCTTTTCTTAAGGTGGCCTTCCTTGGCGAGCTTGCCTAAGACAGAACCTGCTCGTACCCCACCCAAAACACCACCCTCACTCTCCTCCCCTACCCATTGTCCTCTCATTGCTTGTTTATGCCTCTTCTTATGAAACTCATCAGTATCTGAAATTACTTTTTACTGTATCTGGCTTTTATTTCCTTCCCCACTAGAATTTAAGCCCCAAGAGGAGGACTGTGTAACCTGTTCACCTAGGACAGTGCCTTCTATAGTGCAGATACCCAAAAACTATTCCTTGAATGAGCAACGAGTGTTTTGCTGATGTGCAGGAGATCAGATCAGAATATTTTACCTATGAAAATATTGGAAACTCAGTTAAAATAAATCCTCATTAACAGCCTTTTAAAGTAGGATACCCAACACTTTTATTTTGGCAAGTGAATTGTAAGATGCACTCTAGTGGGTAGAATTAAAACTACTAATGACACCACTGGTTCCTGGTAATTACAGGGTGGAAAGTAATATGCGATTTAATCGTCAAACCCTAATTTTCTCATGGCTTTAAAGAGTATAATTTGTGATGACCTGTAAATATTTGTTGAATAATTAATTATGAATTTTACATGCATGTATTTAATGATACTGTAGGGTTATTTTTTGGAGGAAAGATTTCCCCAAGGGTGATGAGTAACAGTGCTTAACTCATTTTGATTGTGACAAAGGACAAAGAAAAGTGACAATATTGCAAGGGAAATGATTTTAGAAAAGTTAGGTTATAGACAAGTAAAATCCTATTGACTTTTAAAAAACACTTAGAAATATTACTTCCACCAATGTTATTCTTTAGATTTGAGCTGATAGTGTACCCCTCCCCAACATTTTATTGTGAAAAAGTTCAAATATACAGCAAAATCGAAATAGTTTTACCACGAACATCTGTATGCTCATCACCCATATCTGTCCGTTTACCCATCCCTCTGACCATCTATTAAAACATCTTATTTTTGGTGCAGTTCAAAGCAAATTGCAGACTCCTTGGTAGTATTTTTAACAATCCATTTTTCATTGGAAAAGAAACATGTTTTGTGGGTTGATATATAAGTCTAATATATTACATGCAAACGTTTGAAGTGGAGTTAGTGAAATCTTCAGCCTAATTAAACAGGACCCAAAGTCTTCCCGGGCTCTCTCCTTAGATTTGAAATGATATGTTATTATCATGTGCACTATCTTAGACAGATACACTGCTGACACATCTTAAACTTTTGAAAGTGTAAAGAAAGACACAGAAATCCCTCCAGGTATTTCAAACAGGAAGAGCTTGAACGGAGAATTCAAGGCTGAGGGAACAAATATCAGAGAAAGCCAACTCTAATTTTTAGGAAACCAGGAAGTGTGGGGATCCCAGGGGATGTGCCACCTGTGATTTCAGCTGCCTGAAGTACTGAGATGGATGATTTGTTGGAACATGCTGGAAGCTGCTGGCAAAGCCTCCTGCTGCCCTCAGCTGAAGCCCTAATACCTGTGGCTCATTGATTTAGAGTCAATAAGACTGCTCTGCTTCTCCTGCTCTCCCATGTCTCCCAGGAGGCCTCTCATTGGCTGAATCTAACCTGGACCCTTCCTGGAGGATTCTGGGAAATGTAGTTCCTGGGCTACAAGTCTCCGCTCTACAGGACCAAGGGCGTTACCAACAATAAGCACAAGGGTATTTACCAGTAGGAAACTTTATATATATAATTCTATATCTAGCATGTTGAGAAAAGTAGTTAGCCACTTCCATAGTTTTTCATGGAATATATACAGTATTCTAGTGTCATTTGGTGATACAAACGATAGTATTTTGCTATTGCAAATGTTCAGAATTAAAATCCATGACTTGTATCCTGACCTATTAAACTTTAATAAATTCACACTGACCAAAGAAATGTGTTTGGGCAGATGGACGCATGACTGGAGGAAAAAGAGCTTATATAATTATGCATCCCCAAAGTATATGTTTTCAAATGATCTCTTAAGGGGCCAGGGGTGGGAATCTTTCCAAAGTGCAAAGGAGAACAGGGAAATGATGGACTGACACAACATGGAGTTGTGTTTACTGGGAAGGACTGTCTGGCCTGGAGCCCTGTGGAATCATTTATGGCCCTGCTTCTGCCCCCAGGGCTCTCCAGAATTCCATGTTAGAACTGCATAATCAGATTAATACACATTTTGGACAGATTTGAGCTCAAAGGACACCTGACCCTTCTGGCATGGATGTCTGCTGTGTTCTGCCTTCCAAATATCCAACCCCCTGGCTCGGGCAGCTGCACCCTGACTGTCTTTCCTCATTCTAGACAATGGTGGGGGTAGGGTGATGGGTGACACATGGCCTAGGCCTGGGCAGTCTGTGTATTTCTCTCTCGGACAGTCATTTATCTCAGGATGGGTGCTTGACTTGTATCAGCCCGAAGAAACCCCACTAGGGACTTTTTTTGGAAAGATGCGGACAGAGATGCTCTCTTTTTACTAGTGTGGCTCAGCTACTGGGATATACTGTAGAGGTGCCACAGCTATGTTCCCTTAGCCCTATAAGGGGAGTGCTTGCTGAGAACAAAGCCCAGCAGTGATACAGGCTGTGTGTGCAGGCTCACACATGCAGGCATGGAGCTGTATGGTGATAGGGTTTATACTCTGAATCCAGCTGTGGCTACAGCTGGCATTAGGCTGGGCATTTTACTTTTATGAGCCAATTAGTTCCCCCCCACACTTTTTTTTTTTCAGTTGAGTCAGTTTGATATATCTGTCACTTGCAACTAAATGCGTCTTACACACCACTCATTTAAAAAACCCCAAACCTGAGTCCATTCTATAATTTTACCATAGGGCACCTCTTTTGGACTTAGATGTTTCTGCATTGAGACACTGCCACCCCACCTCCATTTTTGGTGTCCACCTGGGCTGTAGCCCCCTAAAAGCAGACTTGGCACCCTTTTCTTCAGTACCTTACAGAACTGTAAGCTCTCCATAGCAGGAATCGAGTCTACTTTAAATGAATCAATAGCTCCTCTCTCTGCTTTCAGGATTTACTTCTGGGCTGTGACTAATTGAAGCTCCATGAAAGTTAGGGGTCCCCGACCTTCACCTGCATGATGTCCTCGGCACAGGTCATCTCGGCCTCAGAACTTGCTTAAGGTTCCTATACCTCCTGGCTACATTGTGAACACCAAGCTAATGTGACTCTTGACCAACCTACTCCTGTTTGATGCCTCTGGCTCAGATCACACACAAACAAAATCCCTTTTTAATTTTCAATCTCTAGTGTGAAGATTGGCTACCACCAGATCGTGTAATAACAGTGCCCAAATTGAAACAGATATAAATATGTGTTGCTTCCAGTCCTTTATAAGGGGGTTGCAAAGTAATTACAAGCATGCAAGAACAAAGCCATGAGAGAATCACTGTGTGGTCTTATTAATGTCTCTTTCATCAAGTCATTTTTGTCAGACTCTGTGTGTGTGTGTGTGTGTGTGTGTGTGTGTGTTTTCCATTTTAGGCTTTGGAGTTGGTTCATTCAGATTTGCATTACATAGAAGGAGAGCTGTGTTAGCGTTATGATTCCAAGACCCCCAAATCATCACCAGGCTGTGCAATTGTAAAATGTGATGTGATTGGAAAAGTGGAGCTTGTTCCAGCTGAACTTGGCTTTGGATTCCTATGATTTTCTGGTAATAGATGCTGTGCTTCCTGCCCCCGCACTCCCACGCCCTTTCTTTTCTATGCAACATCCATTACTCTACTTCCTGGTACTCTACTTTCTGATTTTCCATGAAATCTGCCTCTTCCTAACTCTCAGTCCACAAGGTTTGGATGGAGCAGATTCCATTTACCTGGTCTGCTGTTTCCTCAGACAGCCACATGGTTTGCCCTGCACTTCATTCTGGTCTCTGTTCAAATGTCAGTTCTCAAAGAGACATTCCCTGGTCACCCTCACTAAGATAGCATCTCTGGCCCTTTTAGTCACATGAGCTAATACATCCTACCTTGTGTAGTAAGCACCTTTGAGTTAGGTTTCTGTTCCTCACTGGTAAAGAAGTCCAGATGGGAATGCTGCATTTGTTCAAGCTCCTTTAGTGTTTGTTCTCGCTCTGCTCCAAGGTCCTAGCACTCTGACCTCACCAGGGGCTGGTCCAGCATCCCCACAGTAGAGCCCTTGGGTAGTTCCCTGACCTAGGCCTGAGTTGGAGCTACAGTGCCTGTCTGCTCTCTGCCAGGTAACTTAATGGAGATTTAGTGGGAGGCTATGCAGAGAGATGATGTGCCTGGATGTGTAAAGTAGAGACAAATTCCAAGTGAGTGTACCCAAACTTCCCTCTGACCTGAAGGTGCCAGGAAGGTTCGTTCACCCTGTCATTTGGTATACACACATGGGGTAACGTGGCAGGGATATAAAGTGTAGGAAAGGGTGCCTGGTGTTATTACCACTAAAATTCCATTCTCCAGGAGCTCAAAGCCCTGAGAGGCTGGATATGTTAGGAAACTCTCCAGCAACTGATAGCAGATAGGTACTGAGAGCTTTCTCCATTCATCCATCTGCCGATACTTCTGAAAAATGCAAATCTTTACATTGACTTAGCTCTTGAAATGGCACTTGTGTAATGTATTTAATTACCTGTACTCCCTCTGTCTTCCAAGCTACAATGAGGCCTTCTTTGTTTTGTTTTTTATCTTTCTGTTTTTTTATAGTCTAAATATGTAGCATAGGGCCTCAGTCAATAATAATGGTTGATAATTGTCAAATTAATAGAATAATAAGTAACAATTATTGACTGTCTGCAATGGCCAGGCATGGTTCTAATCCCATTACATATATAAATTTATTTAATCTTCATAACAATATTAAGGGGGTAGTTAGTACTATTTCTTTGTTTTGTAGATGAAGAAACTGGCTCACAGAACTATTTAGTGACTTGCCAGAAATCACACAGCTGGCAAGTGGAAGAGCTTGGACTTGGGCCTATATGTATCTATGCAGTATTCACTTTAATAATGTGCAAAAATAATACAGTAGTCATATATTTTTGCTATGTCACCTAAACATATATTAGAATGTTTGTAACAGAGTGTCATAGGCTGCTTATCTACTGCATATTTACTGAATCATGCTTATGTGTAAATGGTAAGTATTAGAGAGATTTAAAGATGGGTAAGTTAGATCTGAGAAGCTTACAGTCTAGAGTTAGTGATAGAAATCTATTCACGAAGAGGTCCTATGAGGCGATGGGACTGAGTATTATAGTAGAGATATAGTTCTCTTGAAATGTACAGGAGATGGTGGTTGATGCCGGTCTCTGCCAGGAGAGGGCTCTGAGAAGAGGTGGAAAAGGCAGGCAAGTGAGAGGGAGAACCATGTGATCATTGACCTAGGAGTAGGGCATCTTCCTGTGTGAAGTTGATGCTTCACAACCTGAGGCCTTGTGTTCCCTCCAAGCCAGTAGATTAGATGACAAATCATTGATAAGAACAGCATTGAACAAATTACTGACCAGCTTAAACTTTGAAAACACCTCCTAGATCCCAGGAGGTAAAACTGACATCAATAAAGAGAGTGTGTAACGTGATTGGCCAGGACTGGTTTGAGGTTGACAAGGTGGATAACTGGCTCCCGGCAAACATGGAGATGTGCCTCTGAAGCCTAATCTGGGCTGGAGCTGCTTGGAAGGGGAGCCACCAGGCCTTGGCTCTCTGGTTGTCTGGGGCTCTGAGCAGGAAGCCACGGGGCCCAGAGAGGACTGTGTCTGGGAAGGCCCCCTCTGTGCAGCTGTGTGTGCACAGACACCCCCACACATCAAAACAATTTGCTGTCCATACTTTTTGGAGTGAACCCTTCTTGGATAGTGAGCACTTTAAACAGATTTATTGCATTAAAGAAGTTCTTAAACTGTTTTTTCCTCTTGGGAAAATGTGTTAAATCCAAAGAAGTACTTGTATATCTTCAGTGAATTTAAGGCTCACGTGAGAAGCTTTAAATGCAGATTCGTGGGCCCCACTCAGAGGGTTGATTCAGTAAACTTGGAGGAGGACTGGGGCGCCGAAATTTTAAAACTATCCAACTCTCCTCCCCACCTCCACCTGCCAGACAGTTTCTAGCCAGAGAGGTCGTAGAATCTCATTTTGAGAAGCCATGAGCCAGAACACAAATTTCTGAATGAGGGTATATAAGATATACCTCTACTGAGCAGGAAGAAAATATTAGAATGTGTCTTTTAAAATATCTTTCTTTATATATGTTTTATAATATATCAATTCATAATAGAGGAATAATACATCAAGATAATGTACACAATAGTGATATTTATGTAATTTGTATATAAATGTACCCGTTTGCAGGCATATGCTAACTTTTTTGCTAATAAGGATATGCATTGAAAAACATTCAGACAGTTTAAAGGAAATTTTGGGGATTTATCTTGCTGAAATAGGCCAAGCATATTGTGTCACAGATAATTAGAGGAAGAAGTAGCAGGTATTACACTTCATTTATAATTAGTGAATAATAAGCGTTATTATTAAGGTGCACTGCTGAGTTATGCTTGCATTGCCCCTCTCTCTCACCTCTCTGTTTCCCGGAGCCCATCTCCCTGTGATTGCAGCAGGGAGTGCTTCATTACCTGGTAGCTGGACCTCTTGATTAGACTGGGTTCCTCCGAGGCAGAGCCAGTGTGTCCTTATTCAGCTTTGTGTACCTGTCCCCACCACAGGGTCTGGGTCCTCCAATGTTTGGTAACTAAATGAAGGAGAGAGGGAGGGAAGGACTCTAACCTTTGCTTTCTGTCATTGCCCTTGGCATAATGGGAGGCATAAACAAGAACAAATTGTGTTTTGGCAAAGATAAATGGTTTTTCTCTATACAGTTCTTTTCAGTCTAATATGCCATCTGATCAGAAGGTCTCTGTTCCCTAGGGAACTTCTCTTTGAATGGAGACATAGACTCACAGGACCTGGTTTGGGTTCCAGCTCTGCTGTGACCTTCATATAATTTGCTGTTCCTCTGGGATTGGGGTGGGTGTCTCAGTTTCCCCATCGGTGAAATAAGGGAGTTGGAGTGTCCCAAACTCCAGGCATTCCTGTTTTGCCTTCATAATTTTTGTATCACCTATTGAAATGTTGAAGAGGATTTTTTCTTTACTACAATGAATTCCTTAAGTTTACTTTAAAAGCAGCCTTTTTAAAATCGCTAACGTTGGAGGAAAACCAGCTGGCCATAAAAGAAGACACATAAGGCAGTAGAGTGAACCCTCAACAGCCTTACTCGGTTCTAGCTCATTGCCATGGCCAGTAGGGCTTGGAGCCAAGGGCCCGTGGGGAGAGGGGGATGAGTCCAGATTGGAAAGGCCTTAGAGGTCCAGAACACTGGGCTGAGACTTCCCTTCTCCTTGTCTCAGTCATGAGGCTGGAAGGGGTGGTACAAAAGAAATACTTTTCTCTCTCTGAGGTTCAGTATTATTTAATACGTTGTCTAGTGACTACCTACTTCCCAAAGTACCTGAATTCCTACACGGTCCCCACTGGCCTCAGCCTCTGACCCTGGAGGATTCCAGGATTCCAGGCTTTTTTTTTTTTACCTTAGCTAGGACATGATTAGTTACTGGGTCTCTCATGTTACCCTTTTTTTTTTTCTTTTTGCAAAATTGCATGTTTAGTGTTTGAATCACAGCTTCCCAGGAAACCAGGTGTCTCTTACAGCTGTTTTCAGCTTAAATAAATATAGGGGTTTGGAAAGATCCCACTCGTATCATGACATCTGTCCTCCCGTGCCAGGATTTATAGGATCCTGCCCTGTATCTATGGACTGAGTGTACTTCCTGCCTTAGACCCTTGCTGGGGGCTAAGGAGGGTTAAAATAAATGTTCCCACCCTGGAGGGGGGGGAAGCCATACCCTTGCTCAAGAGGTTTGATGACCCTGCCTTGAAGTTGGGCTGTTGTTAGTTTAGGCCTGATTTATAGTGGTCCTTTTGTAAGTGTCACTTCTTGAGAAGTGCATGGCAGTGGGGAGAGATGACAGGACATAGAGGGCTCCCTGAGTAACAGGTATCATGTGTCTCATCCAGCATCTGGTCCAGCCTAACACCAGGGAGGACAACAGTCTGAAGAGATCCTTTGGGGCTGTTAGAATAGCCTGCATCAAGGAGCATAACATGGAGTCGACTTCTCCTTTAGAATACTAAATGGCCTTTGCCATAGTTTTGTTTCATGTTCATAATATTTAGATGTTAATTGTATTTGGGATCTCTGTGAACTGGTTTGCCATCACATAATTGTTACCTGTTGTTCTTCTCATGCATCTTTTTAAATTAAGAAACTTTACTTTTAAGAACAGTTTTACATTTTGAGAAAAATAGAGCAGAAAATACAGAGTATTCCCATATGCCTCTTCCCTCCTCCCACTCCATCCGGTGTCTCCTTTTATTAACATTTCGCATTAGTGTGGTACGTTCGTTAAAATCAATGAATGAAGGTTGATATGATATTATTAACTAAAGTCCCTAGTTTACATTGGAGTGCACTATTTGTGTTGTACAGGGTCTTAGTCAGTTTGGGCTGCTATAACAAGGTACTATAGACTAGCAGGCATGTAAACAACAGAAGTTTATTTCTCCCAGTTCTGGAGGCTGGATATCCAAGATCAGGGTGCCAGCATGCTCAGGTTCTGGTGAGTGCCCTCTTTCTGGCTGCAGACAGCTGATGTTTCATTGCATCCTCACATGGTGGAAAGAGAGAAAGCTAGCCCTCTGTCCTCTTCTTATAAAGACACTGATCCCATTCATGAGGGCTCCACCCTCATGATCACTCCCCAAAGCCCCACCTCTAAACACCATCACATTGGGGATTAGATTTCAACATATAAATTTTGCAGAGATACAAACATTTGGTTCTATGGGCTTTAACAAATGTATAATGTCATGTATCTACCATTTCAGTATCATTCGGAATAGTTTCACTGCTCTCAAAATCTGCTATGCTCCTGGCAACCAGCGATCTTTTTACTGTCTCTTCATATAATTTTTTTTGGAACTTTTGTTAGATCTACTTGATTTTGTGTCTCTGAAGTCCTGTGCCTTCTTGTCTTATGTGGAGTGTTGGTAGAGCCTTGACCCCATGTGGAGAGCCCTGCTGTATATTTTCCATGTGGGGTCACCCTGAGCGGCCCCCCCCCACCTCTCCTAATCACTCACATAAGGAGGGAGAGGTAGGGAGGCCAGTAGCTGGGCCTGCAAATAGCAAAGATTGGATTAAATCCCCGTCTGCTCAACCCCAGATCTCCCTCTCTTCATCAGTGTACTTTCCTGCTGGTGTGGGCTCTTGATGAAGAAGTGATTTAAATGCTCTTCTTAGGGTTATAATACTTACTCCCTTTTATTTTGGAGATCAGCTGAAATAGAGATCTTTATTCTGCCTTATTAATTATAAGTCCTTTAGATGATAATTTAAGATGATAACTTCAGTTTTTCTGCTGCTCATGTTTCTATCAGATTTGATAGATGCCTTGTAATAAACACCCTTAACACAGAACCTGCTTATTTCTATGTTAAACATCAGAAGTTTGGGGGGCACAGATAAAGAATCAGAAATAACTTGTTTTGGCTGAGTTTTTAAAATCACCAACTCCTTCTTCGTTGAAGGCTCTTTTGGGGTCTGTTTGCCAGGTGACCCCATGGATCTAGTAAGATGACTCAAGGCTTCCCTCTGCCCCATCCAAGGTAGAACCTGTGCATCCTTGCCTGGGGACCACTGTGCACACACAGACTGCCTCAGGACCCTTCTGTGCACTGACTGTGGGCCCGCCTTCCTCTCCCAGACTTTCAGCCCCTAGAAGGCAGGAACCTCTCTCAGGGCCTCGTACACTGTGGGCACTTAATAAATGTATATTCAATAAATGTAATTATATAGGGCTATTTGCTTTTCAAAGCAGGCCTGTATATAGAAAGTCACATCTTACATTTATTCAACTCTCATGTGTCAATACAAAGAAGTTAATGTTTCTTGAAAGAAAATTCCTAGATTGTTCTGCGCTTGGGTTCATTAGAGTGATAAGTTGATTGCAGCACAAGACTTGATTGATCAAGAACACCCAGTGTGCCAGCCAGGTTATGCACCTGGACCATAGCTCAGTTCTCTAACCATTCACAGGCCCCTTTGCTGCCTGTGAATGGGCTCAGCATAGATGATTATTGTTCTTTTTGGAATTTGGCCTTCACTGTTCTCAACCTGAGTAAGTATTGACACGTTTAGGTGTTCTTTTTTATTTCACTGGCTGGCATTGTGGCCAAAAGAACTGGGATCGTGATTCATTGAAACATTTTAACTGCAAGATAAAATATTTTTTAATTGACGGAATTTTGATATTCAGGTCAAAATGGGTAATTTTCTGGTAGTTTTATTGCCAGTCCTCTGATACCTACAATATTATGTTTTAGTTAGAAAATGCTTGATTCTCTGAACTCCCAGATATTTATTTCCTTTTAAATGGAAATTCAAGGCACATTATCAGGAGTCTTGTTCACAGAAGAAACGCTGCTATCTCTTTACCCGTAACTCAAGTTTTTCTCATTCTGTGGCTATTGCAAATGGCATGAAAATTATTTGCTCATCCTTTTTTTCTGTCAAGAAGAGATATTTTTGTGTTAGAAACACACCTAATTGCCACTCTTTTTTCGATTAGCATCCCGCAGTAGGAAGTAAGAGGTTCCTGGCTCTGTCCCAGGGAGGGAGAGAGAAAATGGATCTGAGGTGGTGATGAGGATGGTGGTGATGGGCGGGGGGGAGGGCAAAAAGGCATTTCAGGGAGCAGGGGGCTGAGTTTCTGAGCTGTTTTGCAGTTGGCACTCTCATTTCCACAATCACACTGCAGGATTAAAGAAGAGGGACTTAGGAGTATGGTATGAAGCAGAGCAAGAAGCACCCACACCCTGAGCCCACTGAGCCCGTGGATTGAATCTGTCCAGGACTGGCCTCTCACAACCATTCGTTCTGAACATTGCGCTTTCTCATTAGGAATCTCTCATTAAGAGACATTCCTAAGAGGCAGCTCCTTTTAGGAATTTTGAAGCAAAGACTTCCTGGAGCCCGTCAGCAGTACCAGCCCATCTGTCACTCCTCCTCCCCACTACCCCTAATGGCTCCCCTGACTCTGCACCAAGCTGTTTGCTCCTTATCTTTCCAGAGCATTGCTGTGTTTATCTTTATTTCGCTATGCTCCTTTAATTTTTGTCTATCTGACTTCTCATTATTCGCTTCCGTATCTTTAAAATCATCAATGAGCTGCTTTTTTCTTTTTAATTAGATTTAAGCCTCTTTTGTCCACAAAGCTTCCTGGAAAATCACACCACCCATGCGTCCATCATGGCAGCCTGTAGCCTGGCTTTGTTAGGGGACGGTCTGCCCTGTCCTGGAGTCTCTTCTTTGTTAGATGGATGTCTGTCTCTGTTTAATTGTGGCTTCCTTGAATTCTTACCTCCATTTCCAACCTCAGTACACCTGCTGCATCTGAGCATCAGGAACCTCTGTTCTTTACCCTGCTGTTCAGGTGGTTGCCTTCGGAGACATGTCTGTGAGTGCTGGCCACCATGATGTACTGGACAGAGAGCCCTTGGGTTTGGAAATTGCCTGTGCAGTTGTCTTGTGTTTTGGCTCTTGATGCAGCTTTTGATGTCTTATGATCAAAGTAGTTGAATTCAGTTGTACCTTCAGCTCTGACTGTACATCAGGGTAGAGTTAACAGTTCTGCCCAGTGAGCAGGGGTCCCTTCCCTATGCCTGTTCAATCTTCACAACTTTATGGTGAGAGAGTTAAAAGCAAGGCCTTTGAAAGGGAAGTGGACTGCCCCCCTCCCCCCCTTTAAAAAAAGGTGTTCAAATAACTGCACTCTTGCTAGAAACTCCAACTGGGTTTCCAGTTGCCCAATTTAACTTTAGTTCTTATTTTATTTGTTTAAATGGATATAGTTTCAATGAGTGTAGTATTTTCCTGATTGAGGCTAATCACTTTTCTGTTCATTATTTTATTAATCCAAGCTTTATTAAGTATCTGTTATACTTCAGGTGCTGTGCCAGGCCCTGAGATAGAGAAATGAACATGATAGACATGGTCTTTCCCTCATTGAGCTTAAGCTCTGGGTATCTGGGGACTCAATGTAATTTATGACATTAGGATAAGTGTACAGAGACTCTACCACAGAGGGGTAGAGCATTTTATTGTTTTCTTTATTATTAATTTTTACTGTAGCATAGTCGCTTTACAATGTTGTGTTAGTTTCTGCTGTACAGCAAAGTGAAACAGTTATACGTGTACATATATCCCATCTTTTTTAGATTTCCTTCCTATTTAGAGCACTGAGTACTGTACAGTACTATATAGTACTCAGTGCTGTACAGTTCCCTGTGCTATACAGTAGGTTCTCATTAGTTATCTTTTTTTAAATTTATTTTTTGGCTGCGTCGGGTCTTAGTTGCAGTGCGCGGGATCTTTCATTGCAGCAGGTGGCCTTCTCATCTTTCATTGTGGCGCACAGGCTTCTCTCTAGTTGTGGTGTGCAGGTTTCTCTCTAGTTGTGGCATGCATGTTCCAGATCGCATGAGCTCTGTAGTTGTGGCATGCGGGCTTAGTTGCCCCGCAGCATGTGGGATCTTAGTTCTCTGACCAGGGATCAAACTGGCGTCTCCTGCACTGCAAGACAGATTCTTAACTACTGGGCCACCGGGGAAGTCCCTCATTAGTCATCTGTTTTATACATGGTAGTGTATACATGTCAATCACAATCTCCCAATTCATCCCACCCCGCTACCCCCTTGGTATCCATAAGTTTGTTCTCTACATCTGTGTCTCTATTTCTGCCCTGCAAATAAATTCATCTGTATCATTTTTCTAGATTCCACATATAAGTGTTAACATATGATACTTGTTTTTCTCTTTCTGACTTATTTCACTCTGTATGACAATCTCTAGGTCTATCCATGTCTCTGCAAGTGGCACTGTTTCATTCCTTTTTATGGCTGAGTAATATTCCATTGTATATATGTACCACATCTTCTTTATCCATTCCTCTGTTGATGGACATTTAGGCTGCTTCCATGTCCTGGCTATTGTAAATAGCGCTGCAGTGAACATTGGAGTGCATGTATCTTTTTGAATTGTGATTTTCTCTGGGTCAATTATGGTTTGCTCAGGAGTGGGATTGCTGGATCATATGGTAGCTCTATTTTTAGTTTTTTGAGGAACCTCCATACTGTTCTTCATAGTGGCTGTACCAATTTACATTCCCACCAACAGTGTAGGAGGGTTCCCTTTTCTCCACACCCACTCCAGCGTTTATTGTTTGTAGATTTTTTGATGATGCCCATTCTGACTGGTGTAAGATGACACCTCATTGTAGTTTTGATTTGCATTTCTCTAATAATTAGTGATGTTGAGCATCTTTTCATGTGTTTGTTGGCCATCTGTATGTCGTCTTTGGAGAAATGTCTATTTAGATCTACCCAAGGGGTAGAGCATTTTAGGTTCTTGTAATCTAAGCTGCAAAATAATTCTCACACTTTCCCAATTTGTGCATGCTTTCCTGGAGCACAGTCAGAGACATCTAGAAGTTTCAGGATGACTGACTCAACACTTCTGTTTTCAGCGTAGCCTGTTGTATCCTCTTGCTCACATCCCAGGTAGATGATCTGCAAGAGAGAGCTTTCCAGTTCCTGGAAACATCAAGTCTTGTAAAATGTTGCGAATTTTGTGGGACCTCTGTCTTGAAGGTATTCTCTACCTGTCTGCCTACCTGCAGACAGGTAGAGAATGCTAATGTAATTTAATATTTCCTTTGTAGTCTCATCAGTGACTTTTAACATCCATTGGTTGTGACACAGTCATTTAGTAAGGCAAACAGAGGTGGTTTGCTTCTGGGTCAGAGGTTGCCAGACCTGTATGGATTTTGAGTTCTTGAGTTTGATTTTTAAACATTTTCTGTCTCCCTTTTTCTTGTCATAGAGTCATTGGTGGCTTCTTACTGCCACTTGCTACCATTTTCTATTTTGTTAGAATGGTGTTCAAACCAAAAGTCAAAAGACCGTCACACATTTATGTTCACTGCGGTGTACAACCCTTTAGTTCTCAGCTTTGTCTCCATTTTGAACATTCTAGGTAACGAAAGGTAGTTGGGATGTAATAACTTTAAAGAGTGATTAATCCCAACAGTTTGTGTGGGTTTACCTTGTGTTACAAGGTAAGAAACCCTTTCAACAAACCAGTTTGTAGCCTCCTTTTTAGACTCACTCTCACCACCAAGCACATTAATTTTTGTGGAGACAGTTCTTGGAAACAGAGCTCTGGCCCCCCTGCCTACCACCCTGTATTCAAAGCCATGCGTGCTGCCAGGTGACTTTTGTAAAGCACATCCCAGTTACATCATCCTTTGCTAAGCTCCCTCTTGGCTTCTCACAGTATGGTCTTCAGCTACTCATCCTATTTACCTTAACTTATGCTGGATGTTTCCTCTTCAAAGTCTGATGTCGCCTTTGCAGCACTTCTCTTGGAGCCTGGAGCAAAGTCTCCTTCCTCCTGGTCCTCATGGCTCTTGGCACTTTGCTTTTGATGACCTGTACTGCATTGATACATGGATATATGTGCTGTTTTTATTTCCCCAGTTGAGGACAGGCCCTTTATGAGCCCAGTGCATTCTCCTTTATTCTCGTAATGCTCTTGCACTTGGTATAGTGGAAGGTCATACAGCACAGGGGTTAGAGCATAGCAGGGACACCTGATTTCTGGTTCTGCCTCTGCCTCTTTGCCCCTCATTCTGCAAGCTATTTCATTTCCATGAGCCGCTATTGAGCCATTTGCAAGATAGAGGTGATAGTATCACCTACCTAATAGGATGGTTGTGAGGATAGAGTCCAGGGTCCAGTACAATTAAAGACAGTGATGTGGTGTTGTTGGTTGTATGATTACTGCTAGTATTACTATTACTTCTACAAGATAGTCATTCAATACTTGTTAAAGTGATTTGAATCTGAACAAATTGGTCTGTGTCAATCACAGACATAAACCCGGGGAATGTCGATTGTAACTCATGGGGTCACCAACACAGAAGCCAACATGCGGAAAGGTCACAAACAAAAAATTGGTGATTACTAAGGTTTTTAAAGGTTCCTCTCAACCAGATCAGGCATGTCCTTGTCCCTGGGGCAACAGAAGAGGCCACCCTGGATGGGATGGCACACAGCTCCAGCAATTTGGGGTTATTCCAGAAATTACCATGTGTCTCCTGAACATGTCACTTTCAAATGTGAGTGGGAGGGAAGGCAGTGGTACTTTACTCAAAGGTATCCATAAACGTTAGAAACAGCCAGTTCCAGAAGTTTGGAATACAGCTGTGGTAGTAAATCCTAACAAAGTTCTGGCCAATAAATCTGGTGGTTTTCTAGTCACCTCATTTAAGTCATGTGGTTCACTTACTGATATAGCTGCTCACTCAAAGCCAGAAACAGCAGGACAGTGAGGGCAGCAGAAGTTCTGTGAAGCTCCGAAAGAAACTCAGAGGTGGAAATTTGAAGTTGTTAGGCAAGGTAGCTGTCCCCTCCTGGCCTGTGACCAGCAGCTGAATGCAGAGTCTTGGAGCCAGGCTGACGTAGGTTTGACTCCTGCCTCTGCCCCTACCAGTGGTGTGGCCCTGGTTCAGCAGGTGTGGGTGTGTGGAGGTTCAGGAATGGTGTTTTATAACACCACCACCCTGCCCCCACTTCCCAGTTGTTTTTGATTATCAGCTAAGATTGGCAACCACAGCTCTAACAAAGGTGATGTAAGTGGCAGGGCATTTTGGTGAGTAACCTAGCACACTGTCTCCCCCCAGCATTGCAGTAGACCAGAGTGATGTCTGAAGATGGCAGCCTCAGCTCCGGAACCTGAAATGACCCCTTGGAAATGTTGCCCTCTCCCTGGCAGGCTTCAGGGAGGGCAGTGGAGTGGGGTGATGAGATTCTGGAGCTATTGGCCAAGCTGCCTCCCTGCAGCCTTGGGCTTTTTGCCATCTTGTCCTGGTAGAAAAGTCAAGCCAACTAGCCTTACTCCAGGTGAGGTGGGGGAGCCCCAGAAAAGGCCCCTCCAGGTAGTGCTCCATCCTTGAATAAGGAGAACTATTCTTCCATCCAGAAGTCTTCCTGCCAGGGTGCTTTTTATCATGTTGGTCCAAGTTTCCTGTTACCCCTAATTGTCTCCTTTGTCTAGCTTAGGCCATTATTTTCTTTCCCCTTTGGTGTTTACTCTGTCAAATACTTAAGGGCAGTTATCATGTCTCTTTAGCCAAGCTACACACGTTCAGGATCCTTTTCATCTTTGCAAGTAAATCTCAGCCTTCCAGCCCCTCAACACCTACTCATATGTGCTATGCAGTGTTTGCTTTGGATTGGATCGTGGAAATAGAGGAATTTTTCCCTTTAGAATTATTGGCCACAAACACACTAACACAGGGAATTAAAGAGACATGATCCAGTTTACTCTTGTTTTAAGTACAGCACAGGGCCTTTTAGTTCCCCTGATGATATCTCTTTAAATTGAATTTAAGGCATAGGCAAAAGTCAACAGTGACTAGTGTTCCCATTACTTTAAAGCTTATAAACTATGAAGGATATTTTTAAGGCCTAAAACCAAAAAAGAAAAAAAAATGCAAGTATAATAAAACATGACAAATAGTGCTGTGGTAAGCTGCAAGTTTAATGGGGTTCCAGTGGTTTCTATCCATGGGCCCCTCCTGAGTGTCTTCGAGTCTCTTTATTGTGCATTTAGGGTTTCCATCAGTGCTTCTCAACAAAGCCAATTTAACTCATGCAAAATCAGCCAAAAGGAAAAAAAATGGGCAAAAGTATTTAAATACTACACTTAATTCCACTTGTCATTCTCCTCAGTGGCTAGAGTGTGAGATCTAAGACCTATGTCCTCGGACTACTGGGTTCTCACATGCCTCTCCCTGAGCTTGAGTGGGATTCCAGTGTTTAATGATACATGTCTTTTGTACAACATGGTCCACAAATGTAAGCCAGTTACTTTATCTTTTACTCAACAATAACACGAACAAAAATCATTTGCAAAAGCAGAGAGGTAAATGACTCTGTTGGACTTACGAGTGATGGCTTATCAGTTTCCGTTTCTTCAACAGTATTTATTGAGGACATTCTCTGACCTGCGTATACTTCTGGACAGTGGAGATACTGTTGTAAACAAACTTTATAGGTGTGTGTGTGCGTGCATGCACGTGTACGAAGAATAATAAGGATGCTTCAGAGAATGAAAATAACAGGATATAAGGGTGATTGGGTGGTGGTCTCCTTAGAGTGGGGATCAGGGACAGTCTCTGCAGATGTGACAATGAGACACTGGGATCAATATGAAGGATGAGGTTGAGGAGGTGGATAAAGCTTGGGTTATAAACAGCTTTGCAGGCCAGGGCTAGGAGGATGGATTTTACTTGAAGTACAAATGGAGGCCATTGAAAGGTTTCAAGCAGTAAGAGATATGATCTGATTTACATTCTGGTTACTCCAGCTGCTGTGGGGAGACTAGTCTGCAGGGGGTGAGAGTGGAAACTAGGCTAGCTAGGGGGCGCCTACATTCATCAGTTTTTAATGGGTTGAAAACTTATGTCTACATTCATCAATGAAGAGTTCTGGGAATCGGGTAGTATCAGTAGAGATGGAGAGAGGTACAGTCAGGGTACATTTTAAGTTGGAGTCATTGGAAATTGCTCATAGATTGGCCCTGGGGGCTGTGTGTGGGAAGGATGAGGGAAGGAGAGAAACAAATGATAACTCCTAGTCTTTGCTTTACATCCTCTGTTCTGCTCTGGCCACCCAAGTTTGAGATATATATTAGACATGTAAGTGGAGAAGTAAAAGATGCCATTGGCTCTATGAGGATTAAGCCAGGGCAGCAGTCTGGGCTGGTCATGGAGGCTTGGGAGGATTGGCATATAGGTGGTATATTAAGTCATTGTTACTGAAAAGAGTCTGCAGGTGGAGGAAAGGGGAAAAGAGCCCAGTTGGCCTATAAGTATACATACTGCCAGACTCTTCACTGCTCTGCTCCCATTGAGTGCTCTGAAGACTGGGGCCAGTGACTGTGGAATTGCTTAGCTCTTGGTCGGTAGGATATTTGGAGGTCCACAAGGGCTGGCTGGATCATCCTGGTATGATTTCATTACAAATTGCAGAGGTCCCTTCTGATGTGCTCTGTGATGACAGTCCCCCAATGTCCAGATCTGGAAGGCAGGTCCCAGAATGAAATCTGGACAGCTCTTTCCAAGGTTAGGATCAACACAATGTAGGTTAGTTGTCCCCAGAGAGAGAGCTCATAGAAGGAAGCTGAGCTGAGCCAATGGTGTTTCCTAAAATAATTTTCATTTTCTTTTTTGGTCATCTGTGTTTAGGCTGCTGCTCCCTACCTTTGTTGCATTGTATAAGAATGAAAAACTGTCTTTTAGTCTCACTTTTTCTCTTTGCTGAGAACTTCCAGAACTCTGTGCCAACATGAATGCTCAGGTCACTGCAAAGACGCTGCTGATTCAGTTTTTTGAACCTAATAAATCTTTATTGGCACTGAGGTCTAACTTTGACACAGCGTGGTGAGTTATTCCTTGGCAGCCACCCTTAGGCACTGCGCTCCTGTCCCTGTGAAACCCTTTGTAAATAATGTGGGCTGGCTCAGAGATGCTACCAGCACAGCAGAGTCTGTGAGTAGTGTTAAAGGATAAGGTGTGGATGGGATGGTAGCCTTAAAATATAAGGAGTATTCAGTACTAAATGTCAATGAGTATCCTCCCAAAAATATTGAACAATTTTTGTTGGTGCTGTTCATTGAGAGTAGACCATATGAATCTAAAATGTCTTTAACAGTGGAATTAATTTTTTAAAATTGCATTCTGGCAGTGTTAGTGTTAGTCAAGACACTTTCAGGGATGATATACACTCTTGATTCAGAAATCTCCACCAGCACTTCCTTATTTTAGCTTTTGTGTCACTTTTCTCCCTGGGTTTTCTGGCAGACCAAATTCTTCCTGGCAACTTCCCAAAAACACAGTTGCAGAAAGTGTAGGCCCTTTGTTTTGTCATCCTAGAGATGTATGTAGGACCCCCTCCTTGTGGGCTGCCATGATTGAGGGCTCACCCTGAAAGATGACCACAGTTGCCTCCTCCCTTACGTAAGCAAATTCTCTACATACAATCCAGAAATTATGCTCCTTGGTATTTAATCAAATGACTTAAAACTTATGTCTACACAAAAACCTACACATAACTATTTATAGCATCTTTCTTCATAACTGCCCAAATTTGGAAGCAATGAAGATTCTTCAGTAGGAGAATGGATAAACTGTGGTACATCCATACAATGGAATATTATTTAGTGATAAAAAATGAGCTGTCAAGCTATGTATGCTAAGTGAAAGAAGTCAATGTGAAAAGGCTGTATATTGCATGATTCCAGCTGTATGACATTCCGGAAAAATCTAAACTATAGAGACATTAAAATGATCATTGGTTACTAGGGCTTTGGAGAGAGGGAGGGATGAATAGATGGAGTACAGGGAATTTTTTGAGTGGTGAAACTATTCTGTATGATACTATATGGTACATGTATGTCATTACATATTTGTCCAAATCCATAAAATGTACAACACAAAGAATGAACCCTGATGTAAGCTATGAACTTTAGTTAATAATAATGTATTGGCCTATTAGTTGTAACATATGTACCATACTAATGCAAGCTGTTAATAATAGGGGAAATTGGGCAGGGGGTGGGCGTTGAGATGGTAGATGCAAGTTCCCCGTACTTTCCCCTCAATTTTTCTACAAACCTAAAGCTTCTTTAAAAAGTAAAATTTATTTTTAAAAAAGTAAAATGCTGTAGAAACATAAGAGGTTGCAAGGAGAGGAGTGATCATGTCTTTTTGGCATTGGATTTTTTTTAAAGTATGATTTATGTCTGAGCTAGAATTCATTAAATTATTTCTTTGTGAAGAAGAATATGTGGTTTCATTTAAGTAACAAAAATGTTCTCCCTCTGAGGCCACAGCTGCAAGAAGGACAGATTGAGACGTTTTGGCATTAGCATTCAGTGTCCAAGTGAGTTGCTTGGGCAGGCCACTCAATTTCTCCTTGCCCTGGTTTCATCATCTTTAAAATTAGGACAATAACGCCTGAGGATACTTAAAATCAGAGGCCTGTGGAAGCATAAGAGGGTGCCTCATGGCCCTTGAACAATCTCCTGAAATGTGAGGCATCCATGGGAGAGCTGCTGGGGCGAGGCACCTCCCTGCTGGCCCTTGGTTTCCTTATTGAAAAATGATCCTGTTGTTCCCTCCAGCCCTGGTGTTCAGTAATTCCTATGCTGATACTTAGTGTGTGAAGTTGCCTATGAATCAACACCACGGCAAATTGGGTATCAACCAGAAGCAAGTAAGAAGACCAGTATTCAGTTATTAAAAGTCAAAAGGTAGAGGGAAAAATCTGGGATGCAAATAAGATAATTTTAATGGTTTATACTTGGTATTGGTGAGATATGTTTTAGGATAATTTCCTTCCCTGCTGCCCTCATTTGTGTCCTCCCATAAACATTCCCCATATCCTTGCACCCAGTCATCCCTTTATGTTGTCTGAAGAGTCCCCAGTAAATAACATGGGGTGGAGAGAGAGATAGGGGAGTATATTTAGTATCTTCATGATATATGCATTATGGGAGAAATAACCTCATATTAAACGGAATGTATTGCACCAGATTTGAGAAACTAATAGGAAAGGATTCAGAGTCTGTCCTCAAATTAGTCATCCAAGGTCATGAATTCAAATGGGAAGTCTAGCTTCCTCCAGGATTATGTTGCTTAGCACCAGGTTTAGAATAAATCAAACTGTATGGGATGATTGAGTTATTATTTCAACTATTCTCTGGGCACAAAGGTCTGGGGGATAAACTTCATGGGAGAGGCTGCTTAAACACTGAGCAGGTCCCGGCAGTATAGAATTTGTCCGGCACGGGGGTGTTTCGGCATGTTTTGCAATGTAGAAATAAAAAACCCTGATGTGCAGCTCAAGGGAGTGGGGTGGAGGATACACTGAAAGGGTCCTGGCAAGTGCCAAATGGGAACTCTGTATAGCTTTGGGCTAGATTATAAAAGATAACTTGTGTCATGCTAAGGAATGTATCACGGAGTATTTCCCAACGTATACATCCCCTGGGACGTAAGTTCCAAGTGATACTCTGTGGGAATGGAGGGTTCTGTGGTCAAATGTGTTTGGGAAATGATTCTTGCTCCTTGATAGCTGCCTGGTGCCATTAGTGTACGGTCCTCAGAAGTCCTGCGGTAAAGGATTCCTTAACTTTGTCAAAGCTGAAGCGGGCATTTCTCAAACAAATGGTATTGAAGATAGTAGTACCCTTCTGTGCATAACTCACTCCTGGGTATCTGGGCTAATACCAGAGTATCCTGGGTGTAGATTTGGGGTGCTGCTCTAGCCAGTGGGGGCACATAAGGTTTGACAGGAGAGGGGCCTGCTCAGATCTCTAGGGTAAGAATCTGGAGGCAGGTGGAGGATGAAGTGGGAAGAAGGGCATGTTTTGGAACACTATCCTGAGAACCAAAGGCTGTGCCAGTGCAAACATTATGAGGGGCCTGGCCATGTTTTCTGATACCTAGGTCAGGAGTCTGCAAATGACAGCCCATGGGCCCAATCTGGCTGGTCTCTGACCTGTTTTTATAAGTAAGGTTGTGTCGGAACACAGCCATGCCTGCTCCCTCACATGTTGTCTTTGCACTGTAACGACAGAGTTGAGGAGTTGAGCAGAGACCGTGTGGCCTGCAAAGCCAAAAATACTTACCATCTGGCCCATTGATTGATTGATTGACTCAAAATCCCAAATACCAAATTCTAGGAATTAGCCCTAACTTGAATGTTGAATACAAGTGGCAGAGACTGGGATTGTCCTCTGCCTTTTCAGCTCTGAAGGTCCAAGAGAACTGAAGACCTCCCTTCATGTCTGGTAGGCTCTGTTACCGCTCCCATGGTGGGACCCAGGCTGCAGGGGCATCAAGAGGCCACTTGTGTCTTTGAATTTTGAGCTCTGTAAGCTATCATCATTACCTTTGGCACTGCCTCAGGCTATGTCACACCTCCCTAGGAATCCAGCTGCAGTTTCTGGTTCCTCTGAGCCCAGTTTCCTCCACACGCTGTTGATACTGGCAGACATTGTCTCCTCTCTCCCTTGGGGAGCAACTTTCTACACATATTTCTTGGGATATATATATTTATACACCATGTGTAATGTAAAGTTTTGTGATGATAAAGTATGTGGTTGTCCCAAAAGGTAGAGTGGAGCCATTTAACTCCACTACTCCCACAGGACAGACGTATGTGGTCCGTGCAAGGCCTGGGCTGCCCAACACCCAGTATATGTTTTATTTTATTTTGGTCTCATCTGTGCAGCTGTCTAAAAATCTGAAAATGTTTTATTTCAGTGGTATTGATGCCTTTGAGAGTCTACTAAAGTTAGGGGGAAAAAAGGGAAGATGTATAAGCATTGCTAATATCTGTCACTTTTTTTGTGGTAGCAAGTGTTTAACAGAATCCCATATTTTCAGAGAGCTGCACACAAAACATAAAAAATGTAATGTTTCTTAGCTGTGAAACATGCCAGTGAAAAAGTTCACCCCAATCATGATTTGAATATTTGCTTTTATAGAAAGTTAAGTACCAGAAAAGAATTCCACAGCTTAAAAAATAAGGGGTCATAAATGAAGTGCAAAAGTTGATGTGGACCCTGTGAAGTGGATTGAAAACATTGCATACCTGGCTAGGAGCTCTGAAATGTGCAGGTCAAACAGAGCAGGTCTGGCCAGTGCACTGTGTATCTTCATATCCCCAACACAGTTGGTCTGGTTTTTAATTCTCATTGCAAAAGGCAATATCTAAAAAATTTTGAATTTTAGGCCCAATTCAATTTCTGGGATTTTGCTTATGGGAATATCTACTTTTTTTTTTTTTTTTTTTTTTTTTTCAAACTAGACAATACAATTTACTCTGTGATTTTAGGCAGGACAGAGACCTGTATTATAATCAGTAACATCTATGATGTTTGCAAAAATCATTTTTGAAACTGTAGGAGGCAGCTTATTGCAGTGAAAGAAATCTTTACATATAAAAATGAGACTACTATAGATTATTTTGAAAAGATAGGCTTATGGTCTGGTTCTGCTATTAGCCAACTGGCTATGTAACCTTGGGTGGAGTCTGAGCATCAGGTTTTTTCTCTGGTGTAATGAAAATGGTAGTGTTGCCTTACTGACCTCCCAGGCTTGTGACAGTTATCAAAAGAGAGAGAAATGAGAGGCATTCAAGAGATATAAGCCAGTTTTTGAAAATTATAGGCAGATTGTTCTCTGTAGGGAGACTCATGAAGTCTGTTAGAGTTTTATGTGTGCGAATATGTGTGTTTGTACATGTATATACTTTATTTACCGTATAAATAGGCCTATATGAGTCATGAGAACTAATTATCAATGTGGGCATAACAGCTACTGTGAGCTGAACGATTTGGGCATACTCGACACTTCCCATAAATGACTTCTTAGCCTTGCAGCAGCCCCAGCATTAGTAGGTATGACACTCTGTGTTAGTTTTCTATTGCTGCATAACAAAGCAACAACCATTTAGTATTATTGTCTATAGCTCAGAGGTCTGGGCACTGCAGAGCTGAGTTCTCTGGTCAGGACTCACCAGGCTAAAACCAACGTGTTGTGTTGGCAGGGGCTACATGCTCATCTGAGGTTTGGGGCTCTATTCCAAGCTCATTTAGGTTGTTGATAGAACTCAGTCACCTGAGGGGATAGGACTGAGGTTCCTGTTTCTTTCTGGCTGTTGGCCAGGGGTTGTTTTCAGCTTCTTTAGGCCATCCACAGGTCCTAGGCACGTGGCCTTCTCACAGTGTGACAGCTTACTTCTTCAAAACCAACAGTGAATCAGTCTCTCCCATTTCTACTTGTAAAACATCTTATATAATGTAATTTCATTGAGGGAGTGGCTATCCCATCATATTAATAAGCCCTACCCACACTCAAGGGAAAGGGATTTTGTAGGGTATATTGCCCGAGAATGGAGGCACTTGGGGAACAATCTTAGAATTCTGCCTACCATACACCCCCATTTTGCAGTTGGGGAGGAATTCTCAGAGAGGTTACATTCCTAGCCCAGAATCACAAAGCCAGTAATTACAAAGCAAGAATTTGACTACTACCAGCCTTCCAGGCAGGATGAACCTACATTTTGTACCAGGTGGGCTGTCACAATGTCTTCAACAAAGCCCTGGGTGGGGACAACTGAACAGCCATGTATATTGAGCACTAAGACAGCTGCATTGTAGACCAGAGCTCCTCAAAGTGTGGACCACAGGCTGTTGTGGTTTAGGAATTGTTTGTTATTGCAGTGAGATAAGAACAGAAATTGAGAGCAAGTGTTGAGAAATATTTATAACAATATGACATTGGTGTGACATCAAACACACTATACTTTTGTGTTTTGTGAAAGTATTACACTGCAGTGAATTGGAAAACACACACACAACAAAATAAAAACAAAACCAATAAACCAAAAGCTGGCCCTTCACCATTTATAGTGTGAGGAGCCCTGGTGTAGAACACAGTTTGTCAATCGTACTGTCATCGAATGGGGCCCAGTGCTTCTTGCTCTAGAGCTAAGAATAGAATCCACCTGGGGAGTATGACCACATTGGCCTCCTGGACTAAAATAGTAGCTGAGATCTTTGACAACTTTTTCTGGTCAGTTGCTCTTGCACGTTGTTTCTTGTGAAGCCAAGCCTAAAAATACTATAACTGAATTTCCAAGGATTTTGCAGTGCCTTCTAAATCAGAATGTTCAGAAGCCCCTGACGGTCATTACTGTGTCATTGTTTTTAGAGTTTATAGAGAAGTTGTCTTGCTGGCCTGCCAAGCAGTCAAGGTTAGTTGACAAAGTTGTCTCAAGCTTCTTTTGGTTGCAAGTCACCAAAACCCACAGGAAACTGAGCTGGTGAAAACGAGGATTTGATGGTGAAGCATCAGAGGTGTGTGATGGAGCCTGACAGAGAGGTTGGGGCTGGGCAGTGAGTAGGAGCTGAGGCAGCTGCCCTTGTCTCTCCCCTCTGCTGCTCCACCTCCTGTTCCATTCTCCTGTCAGCACCTGGCTTTCTCTGGGTCTCTGTGTACTGTTGTTGATGGCGGCTACCACTTCTTTCCCAAGCTCACATGCCTTGCTTCTACTGTCCCATAGAGGCTGATGAATGTCTTCAACCTCCAATTCCAAATTCTCAGGAAAGAGTATTTGAGGAGCCCAGTTTGTTCAGATGTCCACTCTTGAGACAAGCTTGAGTAGTACAAAGTGGCATCTGGGCCCCTCAGCTGGGTTTTCGGTAGTTCTCAGGGGGATTGTGGGCTGGACAGACACTGCAGAATGCCTTTTAAACTGACCCATGTGTAGACCTCAAGGGGATACATTAACATTCTTTACATGTACCCTATGTTGATTAGCTTCCTAAAAAAAATAATTAGTGAAGACCTTTTTGACACTTTGTAGCTCAGTCCTTGTCTGAAACATGGCTCTGTTTTCATTAAGACTAAATATCAAAACAATAGGGACACACAATTTTATCTTCCTGAAAAACCTCTCCCTTCAGAATAGAAAGACCTTGGGCAATGTGTAATTATTTCTGTGCCTCTTAACTTGATAGCTTGAAAAATGTTTGTAGTGTTTAAGAATGTCTATGGAAATTTCCTGTCCCTGCCACAGATCAAATTGTTTAAATGATGGACGGTAATTTTATATTGAATTGTGATAATAGTATCTCATTTGCTGCTACTTAAGTGATTTCTTTTCCTCTTAACATATGTAGGTCAAGTTACTCCTTCAGTTGAAAAAAACTGTGAATAAAAAGGATAGCAAATGGAAGAAAGCCAGTTATGCAACAATTTCAGACTTTTGAAGTAAGACCACTGCATTTCCCAATATTGATTATTTTTTGCTTGATTACAGTGACTCTCTTCAGCTGTTTATTACAATATAGATCATAATTCACAGACTGAATTTGTTCTAAACTAAAAATAAGTGTGAGGGAGTGGAATGAGGAAGGGGGTGAATGAAAAGTAGCATTTTTGACATCAGTGATTAAGCATTGAGTAAATAATCATATTTAGCTTTTCTAAGCATTGTATTTGACTAATAATAACCTATTGAACTCTTCTTGTCAGAGAAACTTAGATTTCTTCATATGCACCATCTCATTCATTTTCCCTTTACTTTCTATGGAAGGTTGAAGACATTTTATGTCATTTGTGTCTGATAGGGGAGAAATGGGACAATGAAATGGCTGGCAGTACTCACTGACGTTTGTGGTCTGGTATTAAATAGTAAAACCTGTGTGTCTGAAACCTGAATTCAACTCACCAACTTATGTTATTGAAACTTTGGCGAGGCTCAGGAAAAGGACCTTCTTCTTTGAGTGAAGTACAGCTACCTCAGATGTCCTGTAATCCCATGTAATCTTTGCTGACTATTTAGGCAACAGACATTTGAGTGACTTCTGGGCTCAGTAAGCTTCACTGTGTGCACTGAACAATTGAGCAAGTTCTGGACGTCAGGGGGCTCCCATTCCAGGAGATAAGATGTGTCTATAAACCTGTAAAATACAAGGTAGAAAATGTGGAGTGACAGGAGGGATACACAGATAAGGAAGTTCTAAGGAGGGAACCATTAATTCAACAACTGTGTTGAATGCTTGAAGGGGACTGGGCAGTGTTTGCTTTTCTTTTGTTCATTCATTCATTCACTCATACATTCAGCTCATATTTACTGAAAATGACTTTGCTAGAGGTTGGAGAAAGCCAGGTAGATAAGACAGTCTACCATCCTCAAGTTCAGCCTAATGGGAGAGGGATGGGCCAGGGAAATATGGGAAGTATCCCTACTTGTTCAACAGATGCTGATGGAGCACCACTGTGGGAGGGGTACTCACCTAAGCCCTAAGCATACAACTGTGGACAAGCCCAAGGTCGCCAGGGATAGATGGAGGGAAGGGTCAGCACTGTGGGTGATGTTCATAATACAGTGCAGATGAAGCATACCTCTCTGCTTAGTACAGGTTTGTCAAATTTTGCGGTGAAAGGGGTCTAGGACCTCCCAGAGTAAGGAGTCATTTATTCTGCTTTGGAGTGTTCAGCAAAGGTTTCCCAGAACAGGGGATTTTTGATTAGGGTGCTGAAGGAGGAATAGGAGCTTGCTGGGTAGGGATGAGATGAGTTTAGCCAGAGACACCACATATAGAAAAGACACACCTGCCTGTTGTTGGTTTAAATAATGTGTAATGTTCAATTATTATGGCATGGGAATTACTTTTGCCACTACTCTGTCCTTTATCTAGAAGACTTCTGGAAATAAAAGAGGAGTTAGGCTTACTTTTGAGAATAGCCCTAGGGCTAGAAAATAGTTTGCTCTGAAACTTGGAAAGCAAATGTTAAATACATTTTTCCCTAGGTCAGAAAATGTTTAAACCCATTACGATGCAAAGATTAGGGATTTAAATTGGATTCACAGGAGATATGCAAGCTCCACATATGTACTAGATTATTTTTTTTGGAAATGATGTAGGCACTTTGCTCATAAAGTAGAGTAAGGCTTCTCAATACAGCTGAAAAACTAAGAAATCTTTGAGAAGGGCCTATGCATTTCACCTTGGAAACTACTAGCTTAACTATCCAATAGACATGGTTCCTGCATTTTGGACTAAGCTTTTTTTTTTTTTTTTTTTTTTTGCGGTACGTGGGCCTCACACTGTTGTGGCCTCTCCCGTTGCAGAGCACAGGCTCTGGACGCGCAGGCTCAGCGGCCATGGCTCACGGGCCCAGCCGCTCCGCGACATGTGGGATCTTCCCGGACTGGGGCACGAACCCGTCCGTGTCCCCTGCATTGGCAGGCGGACTCTCAACCACTGCGCCACCAGGGAAGCCCCTGCATTAAGCTTTTCTTAACTTTCCTTCCTTTTCCTTCTTTTCCCAGATGTCTCCCTGTGAAAAAGTCAGCTGTTTAACTCCATACATATTTGCATTATTGCAGGTGATCTTACAATTGTGGTTAAGATTCTTAGAAGATGCTACAATGGTTATAAAGAGAAAAGCAACCTCAAAACAGAAGGGTGCTACAGATTCAAAGCAGAGAGCAAATAAAACATGAACAACAAAGCAAACGTATTTTGCAAGTAAATGTTGTGGCAGAAATCCAGGCACCTGCCAGATGGAAGTTGTTAGGAGTGACCATAACGGTTATTGACTTAGAATTCATCCATCCTCTCCAGTTCACATTTGATAAACTGCCAAGTCTAATTCTCTTAGTACCAACTTACCTTTTCTAATACGTTTCCACTCTAACAGCTGTCCAGTCATATTGCTTAGAGTTTTTTAAACTGTAGGACTAACCAATGTTTCTGTGCCCTAAATTTCATTCAGTGGACTCACTTGATCCTCACCAAGGAAGACGTTTCTTTACAATCAATTAGCAAAGGCAGACAACTCCTGTGAATGTCAGCTCTGCTCCCAACCCGCTGTGGGTCCTGGGATTCTCTGGCCATCAGTGCTCAAATGCCCCTGTCTTCTTTGAGGTGCTCCAGGGATGTTGTTCCCAGCCCTGAGTGGCCTCCCTGAGAGCCAGCATTTAGAAAAACGGAAGCTGAATAGTTGATTTCTGACCACTCATAACGTAATTACAAGAAGCCGCTGTCAAATGCTGCTAGTTCAGGGGAGGTGCAGGGATCATGGGGGATGGTGGCAAAACACCATCCCAGGGGAATAAGTCAAGAGAGAAGTACAGTTTTAGAGGGTTTTGAAAGAGCCCTGACCACACACTCTGCCCCCTAACCTGGTACCTGGAAGAGCTCATCCCAGTTTTTTAGTGGTCTCTTTATAAGCCTTGCTAACTTGCTTTCCTAATAAACTTATCTTAATTGAGCCAGGATCTTCATCATGTTTTCCCAGAGTATCCTGGGTTATGTGCCCACCGGCCCCTTTGGTCTTTGTAACACTCTTTTGCTCCTTCCTTGTCCCTGACCCTGTGGAACATTACCTACCATCTGCATGGTTTAGATGCCTGCCCACGTTGACCTATGGTAGTGGTCTATCCTTTGATTCACACCACCCATTGTCTGACTGTTGCTTATAATATTAGTTATCAGCAAAGTGAAAAGCATTATTGATGGTTTTCATTGAATACCTGCATGTTAAGAACGATAATGTATTAAACAGCATAAACTAAGTGGTTTGTCTTAACGAAATATTGATAAATGAGGGAAATTATATAAGGAGCAAGATTTTATTAGAATACCTGGGCACAATTTGGTATTCTTGTTTTGACTTATTTTATTAACAGTTATTATTTTAATGCTTTTATCTGAGATACCTATCTATTCATCATATCAAATAGTAGTTATTTGATTACATATTTATCTCCTTTACTATTTTGTGCAATCTTTAAGAGGAGGACTCTGTCTTATTAATCTTTGCTTACTAAATAATACTTGAACTTCTTCTGAGAGAGAGACAGAGACAGAGAGAGAGAGAAGAGTCACTGATCTCTTCTGGTTCATATAAGCTTTAATTTTCAACATATAACCAGCATATCTGCTGTAATCAGTTTAATAATCATCATATGTGTCCTGAAGCTAATATTTGGGGGTGTGTTCTCCTTTTAACCTGTTTCACTTGCTATGCTAATCACCCTGCCTACTTCACCTTCCGCCCCCCAGTGAAAGCTTAATTAACATAATAGAGATAATCACAGATATGTATACATATGATGTATCAATATTCAAGGACTATGGCAGGTCACTAAAAGGGTTGTCTTTTTTTTTTCCCCCTAGGCCTAAGACTTTACAAAAGAACATTTTTCTTTTAAAAAAAACTATAAAATAATTTAATGACACAAACCTTTTTAAAAAATGGTGGTATAGAATAGAACTAAGTTTTATTGTTAGGTGTGATTAGACGTGGCAGTGATAAAGCCACGGCTGTACTGGGGACCATCTGCATGGTGTTCAGTGCTGTACACACTGCTCCAAGCAGCTGGCATGGGCAAGCTGAGGCCTTGTGCTTTCTCATAACTTCCTTCCCTTTGTCCTGTCGCCATCCCCTGTGGCCCCTGGCCCCTGATCGTCTTGGCTCACTTTTCCTCCAGCATCTTTCTGAACTCATTTAGGATGAAGTTCAGTACTTACACGAATTAGTCCAGGCTCCTACCCCACACTGGCTCCAGCTCTGCTCAGTGGCCTTGTCTAACTGCCCAGACTGGTGTGCCCTCCATTCCCCAAACTGCGCCTTGGCCTTTCACAGCTTTTCCCACTTAGGGTATCTGCCTTCTTTCCTTGGAACTTGCCTAAATCCTAGGCACCTCTTTTTTTTTTTTTTTTTTTTTTTTTTTGCGTTTTGCGGGCCTCTCACTGCTGCGGCCTCTCCCGTTGCGCAGCACAGGCTTCGGACGCGCAGGCTCAGCGGCCATGGCTCATGGGCCCAGCCGCTCCGCGGCATGTGGGATCTTCCCGGACGGGGGCGCAAACCCGTGTCCCCTGCATCGGCAGGCGGACTCTAAACCACTGCGCCACCAGGGAAGGCTTAAGGCACCTCTTAAAGTTAGTTTAGAATTCATCTCCAATCTCTTCCTGGCCGCAGTATTGGAGAGTCATCACTCCATTCCTCTCTTACACCTCCTATTAACTGGACCCCTTGTTTGAAATCCGGCAAATGGCCTCAGGGATAGTTATTTATTATTGTGAGATGTGACTACAAATTCCTAGAGGGCAGAGACTGCCATAAATGTTTTGCAGCTCCTTTCAGTGTCTGTCCATGTTCTTTGTATATAGTAGATGCTTAATAAACATTTGTTGAGCAGTTGGTTTCATGTTCCTTGAAATCAGATGTTCTTAGTTAATTTAATAATAGAGGCTTTATTTTATTTTTTCTTCTTGATGTATCATACAAAAGATGGGAAAAATCTATTTGGAATGTGTTGAGATATAAATAAACAATAATAAATTATTATAAGCCTTTCAAAATGTTGTTGCTACTCTATGAGCTTTTCCTCCATTTGGTGTTTACTTTCTCAAGAATCAAGAAAAATCTTAATTAGCACTGTTTGTATGTTAGCTCTGGATTGACCTAGAATTATGCTAGGTACCATTAGTTATAATTCTTAGACTCCTGTGGTTGAGTGTTCACGCTACAACACACTTCAGAGGATCATTTTAATATACTTACTTTTATCTCAATAATATTTATTTAGTGTTTCTTGTCACAGTTATTGCAAATGACAGTAATTTAGCTAGTCTGAAATGTGTTGTGTTAAAAGTACATCAGATATCCTAGTTAAGGATCAAGTAAATAAGTAACTCTTTAGAGGAGAATTAAATCTCTTCACAGACTTGCCCAGTGTCATAGTTGGTGGACAAGAACTTTCCCTCTGTTGATGGTGATTGGCCATCACCAGTTTACGTTCTATGAAGCCAGGTTGAACTCGCTAAGCCAGCAGATGTCAAGGAGTCATTTGTGCTTTGAGGAACATCAGACAACAATACATATTTAATTCCATCCTTATATACCAAAGACACTCTTTTTTGGTGACAGTTTTATTGAAATATAATTTATATACCATACAGTTTACCCATATAAAGTGTAAATTCACTCTAAGTTTTAGTGTATATATATTTATATATTATATTTAGTATATATATTATGTACGTTTAGTATATGTATTAAATCTTAGTATATTTACACTTGTATATCCATCACCACAATTAAATTTAGAACATTCTCATTACCCCAGAAAGAAACCCAATAACTTTAGCTATTGTCCTTCAATCTTACCATTCTCCCCAGCCCTCCATCTGCTAATCTGCTTTCTGTTTCTATGAATTTCCCTTTTTTTGGACATTTCATATACATGAAATCATATAATGTGATCTTTTGTGATTGACTCCTTTCACCTAGCATACTGTTTTCAGGTTCCATCCATATTGTGGTGTATTAATGTACATCATTCCTTTTTATTGCTGACTTATATTCCATTGTATGGATATACCACATTTCTTTATCCATTCATCAGCTGTTGGACATTAGGGTTGTTTCCATTTTGGGGCCATTATGAAAAGCACAGTTATGAACATTTGTGTATAAGTTTTTGTGTCAACTTAGTTTTTCATTTTTCTTGAGTGTTTACTTAGCAGTGGAATTCTGGGTTGTATGTTAAGTCTGTGTTTAACCTTTTGAGGAACTGCCAGATTGTTTTCCAAAGTGGCTGTATCATTTTACATTACTGGAACACTTTTACTGTGAGAAAATGGATCACATTATAGATAAAAGGGTTTCTACATTTGCAGACTTGTGAGTACATTAATTCACATTTCTGAGTTTCTCCCATTGATATTTTTTCTAACAACTTTATTGAGGCATAATTTACGTCCAATACAATTCACCTCTTCTCAGTGTAGACTTCAGTGATTTTAGTAGGTTTACCAAGTTGTGAGTGCATCACAGTAATATGGCAATTGATGTACAATTGATTGTACATTTTCATCATTCCGATAAGATCCCTCCTCCCATTCCCATTTATTTGACATATCCTTACTCATTTAATTTTGTGATTTGTTGGCGCATGTGGTTGCTGAGCCAAAGGGCTGAGTAAACTTTGTGGCTAACAAACATAAAGTTGAGAAATGTTTATCAACTTAATTTTTTTTTAAGTTTGAGTAGGTTCACAAACTCATACTACAATTTTGTAATCCAGATAGCCCTGAAAATTGACACTTTTCTCATACCTCATTTGGTAGAAACTTGATCTGAATTGATAGGTGGATATGTATAATATTTATTCGTTCTACTTAATGTGAATAATCACATATCTTACTACAGAAATATTAATATTTGACTATGGGGTGCTGCCTCAGCCCTCACTGGGGATGATTTGTAACAAATATGTGCTACACATGTATCATTTTACCTTTGTAAAATCATTTTACCTTTCTAAAATCCAAATAATCCTGAACTAGTGTAGCATACCTGGCGCCAAAGTTTTCACGTATGATCTTGTGGACCTGTGTTTGGTTTTAGAAGTCAGCACCTCAGGGCCTTTGCACTTGCTGTTCTTCTTCCTGGGAAGCTCTTCCTCCAGATAGCCTCTGGGCTCCTTCTTTTTATTCAGGTACATGTTGATTTTGCAGGAATCTCTTTCCTGACCATCACAAATGTTTGTGCCCCTGTCACTTTCTACCATGTCACCTTGCTTTGTAATCTTCATGGCACTCATTCTGATGTGATCTAATGCATTTGTTCCTTTGCTTGCTGTCTTTGTCTCTTCCAACATAAGCCCGTGAAGGCTAGGTTCTTGGCTGTTGTTTCACCATGGAGATGCTCAGGAGGCACTGAGCAGTGCAGTGTGAAGACCATGCCTCCTGGCTGTGGCAGCCTGTCCTTGCTCAGTGTCCTGCTGCTACTGAGCTGATCCTGCTCGGTTCCCCATGGGGATCGAGTGGAACTTGACCTAAAGGATACTTCTGAGCAGCTGCTATCAGACCACATAAGGCTCTTGCCTCTCCCAGCACAGAGAAAACTGGATGTTTGGTCTTGACTCTTGTGTTAACCCCTTGTCACCATGGAGACAAGTTCTTTGAAAGGTCTCCAGGCCTGAAAGGGAGGATAGCTCAACTGTGAGAGATATTAGGTAGTCGTCAGCCTCCAGATTATTATTATTATTTTTCTTCAATGATAGATTTGCATCCATGTTTTGGGGACATGAAGAAAGCCGTGACCAGAACATCAATCTGCTTTTCTCTCACCAGATAAATAGGTGGTAGGCACGGTTTCTGATATAATGCAAAAGATACAAGGGTGTATCATTTCCTCCAATCTAGGTCTTATGCCCCTCTCTTTATACCTGGTTTTAAAGCTTAATACTCATGATAGTCAGGATCTAATCAAGACATCGTGTCGTCAGTTTATTTGCTTGTTAGACTTAAGTCTTTGCTTAAGGACCAGTTGAGGCAGCTGCTAGTGACCACGGTTCCAAGGGCCTATGTCACACCAGAGGGCATCCACGTTGGCATCGATGGTCCGAGTCTTTATAGCAGTTTGGCCAACTGGGAGCGTCATGAGTTTCATTCTTAACCCCATAACTCATTCTCTGGTCACTTTGGGGTGGTCCCTTCACCCCTCTAAGACTGTTTCTCATCTGTGTGATGAGGATGTGATGCTCCCTAGGGACTTATTGTAGAGCTTAAATGGGCAAACATTTGTAAAGTGTCGGCACAAAGAAGGGCCCTGATTGTGTTCATTTCCATTTTCTGTGTCTTCCTTGGACTCTTAATTTGCTCAGCATAATTTAGCTCCTTTAGAATGTTAAAGGGAATTTAAAACCCACCAAAGTCCAAATGTATTTTATGAATTTACTGAAACTGCATAGACTTGCTGAGATTCAACTGCTTTGATTCACAAAGTGGACATTTTATATGGTTGAACTTACTACTTCTCTGTGTGTCTATTTTACAGTGCAAGAAGGGGCTGGGTATTTGGAGAAAGGCAAACATAGAGTGTCAGTGTGTTGTCCATTTTGTTTGGTTCTGTAAGAGCATCAGAAAATTACAAGAGTCCAGACTGCAGGGCATGGCCGATGAGGAGGGAGCGTGTGTGAGCAAAGCATGATGAATGTCAAAAGCAAGCCTGGTATACAAATGAATTGCATAGACATTTGAGAGAATTTAAGTTTTTGGTCTTAGTTTACTTTTATGTAAAATGGATTTAGTCCTTCATTAGTTCTGTCTTTCCTTCATTAAAAAAAAATCCTCCAATCTTTTACCACTAGCATGTGTTCGTATATCTGCTTACTTAATTGTCATTTTGAAATAAAGTTATAATTAAAGGTTGACAGAGCAGAAAGAGAGTTGAAGCAGAGAGAATAAAGTATATGAATAACTTCCCCAAAGTTCACACCTTCTATGTAATTTCAGTTCATAACCTGGGCATTAAAAAAGGGAGAGCCAGCTTATCCTTTAAGCTGGCTTCTCATCCTTGGAAATTTTAAAATGGGAAGTCTAGTTCCAAAGGGTGAAAATGGCATTCCTTGAATGCAAAAGGAACATATATAAAATAGAAGGAAAAATGACAAAAAATGAGTTGAAGGCACACACACTTCATTCAGAACCAGCCCCTTGGTTTACTCACCTCCCCATGGACTTAAAAGCTCATATATACACAGGATCTTGTCCCCAGGGTTGGTCCCCTTGCTGCACAGTGTCTTAAGTTGAAGCAGTCATTTTCTTGAAAGTATTGGGCAGGGTTGAGAGTGCTGGCTTCAGGATCTTATTTCTATTGCTGGAGGACGGCCTTTTCTGAGCACTCTGAAGCAAGGGACTTGCATAAAATGTTTGGGGACCAAGATCATGGGAAGAGTCTTATTTTTCATCATTCATTCTTGATTTCATTTGAAATCAGCTTCACACATATGCATAAGCGGTTAACTTTACCTTAGAGGAGTAAAAGCCAGCTTGGTCTGATATCCCTGGGTTCTTCAAAACTCAGGAGGGACCCAGGCCATTTTCATTTTTCAAGGCTCCCAGTCTGTTATGAAATGAAGAAATGACAAAACATAGTTGAAAATTGTGTTATGTTTTAAATATTTACATTTAACACATTACTGTTTGTTTGTTTTAACAAAGTGCTTATACAGTGTAACTGAGCTCTCCCCAAGAAGTAAAGGATACAGTAAAGAAAATGATAATGCATCATAGGCTGCATGGTCCAGGAAAGAGATGCAACTTAACAGAACTTCTCCTTCTGGTGCTATGGTTCTCTGTGAGTGTACGTGTGATCTTTTTAGGAGATTAGTGTAGAAAGTCTAAGTTTAAGGCTCTTTGAATTGGAGGCCTGGGCCCAATGTCTTTCTGGTCCCTGGGAGGTATCCCAAAGCTACCCTGAACTGAGTCTGCAGGGAGCTTCCCATGGCAGTTCTTATTACTGCTTTTTGCTTATTATTGCTCACATACCGTGAGCATGTTTTCATCTTAAAACCTTCCTTCACTCTGCATTCCCTTCCTGCTATGCCCTAAACCTCTCCCTCCCTCCCTTCCTCCTCCCTTCTTTCCTTGCTATCTAGATATAGTAATCTAATCTATCTTTTTCAACACTGCTACCAGATTAATTGAAAGATGACTTAAATTTCAGAACTGATTATTTTGCTTTTATGCCCAATTAGACCTCTTCAGCTCCTTACCCCCACTGCAGTGCACAGAGCATAGTATTCCTTGGCCTTGCTCATTTGGACCCTACTTGCCTGCCTCTTTGCACCCTTCTCCCCACACCACTGACCTTCCCCGTTCCAAACTACCTACAGCTTTGCAGACACATGAGGCGTCTTTCTTGGAGCCTTTGCTGTTCCTTCTCCCATCATTTCTCTTGGCCGCTTGGCTGACTTCCACTCATCCTTTAACTTAGACTTGCTGTCACATCATTTATGAAACCTTCCCCACACGTAACTCTGCCAGGGAATGGTGCCGTATTTCCTGGCGGAGTTATCTGCTCCCTGCTTTGAGTTGTCATAACACCTTAAGCCTCTCTGCTTTTGGTTTCACCGTGTGTAAAGTTGGGATACTATATGTGCTTTCCTTTATAGGATGGTTGTGAGCATTAACTGGATTAATTGATTAAAGCACTTAGAACTGTTTGGCACTGGGATAGGAAGTGTGAAACTGAATAATTTGCTGTTATCACCTTGTGGGACCTCCTGTAATAGCCCACACTGCACTGTCTAATTACTTGCTTCTCCTCCCAGCTGAACAGTGAATGTGTTGGTCATCTTCATGGCCCAAGCCTCTAGCGTGATTCTTCTCACATACTTAATTATCATCAGCATTGTCTTGTCATCATCATCAACAATAATAAGAGCTAACATTAATGGACATTCACTGTGTACCAAGAACTTTTGCCCAGAATACTCTAATGAAGTAGCTGGAGCCAGGATTCAAAGTCAGATTATCTGACCCCAGAGCCTGCTCTTGGACCAACATGATATGCTCCCTTCCAAACTGAAGTTGCCTGGTAAATATCTGGATGGATGGATACAAGGAGAGAATAGCAACGGAATTGAAATAGCTTTTCCCCTGCATCATATTTACATAAAAATCCATCTTGAGTAGGTAATAATCTGACTAGACATGGAAATTGTTACGTATCTATTTTCTTTTCTTCTTCTTTTTAAAATTTATTTATTTTAGTTATTTATTTTTGGCTGCATTGGGTCTTCGTTGCTGCGTGCAGGCTTTCTCTAGTTATGGCGGTGGGGGGCTATTCTTCATGTTGGTGTGTGGGCTTCTCATTGCAGTGGCTTCTTTTGTTGAAGAGCACAGGCTCTAAGTGTGCGGGCTTCAGTAGTTGTGGCATGCAGGCTCAGTAGTTGTGGCTTGCGGGCTCCAGAGCGCAGACTCAGTAGTTGTGGTGCATGGGCGTAGTTGCTCTGCAGCATGTGGGATCTTCCCGGACCGGGGATCAAACCTGTGTCCCCTGCAATGGCAGGTGGATTCTTAACCACTGCGCCACCAGGAAAGCCCTATCTCTCTATTTTCAAGGAGAAAGAGAATTTTCCTTCCCTGGCTACGGCTGGGGCCCAGGGGCTGGGAGCTGCCACACTTGCCGTCCAGTTCCATGTCTCACAGGTACCATCCATCAAAAGAGCTTGCTTTGGCAAACAACTTAATTTCTGTATTTGTGCCATTCTGAGGACATCGGTCAAACCTTTGATAAAGGCGCTTGCCTCATTCCATTTTCAGCCTGACTGATCACAGATTTTGCTGCTGAAGCTAAAAAAGAGAGTGGTGGATTCTGAAAATCAGTCCTTAAGGAGCATGTGCACAGCCTTGTGTTTGAGAACACGATTTGGAGTCCTTTCGTTGGCAGCAGAATTACTCTCATGTAACCTCCATGTAACCGTGAACTTGGGGATTTGTTCCAAGTTCTCCCCACATGAGAGCCAACTGTGGGTGGCACAGACTCTGTGGTCTTTTCCTGTTCCTGTCAAGCTGTGTTATGCCTGAAAACCTTGTCTCCTTCCCTGCCCCTTCATCATGATATCTTATATTTGTGTGGAATCCTTCAGGAAATGTTTTGTGTGTACATGCTCATCATATTCACACAT
The DNA here is from genome assembly GCF_963924675.1 of Phocoena phocoena. Classification (NCBI taxonomy): domain Eukaryota; kingdom Metazoa; phylum Chordata; class Mammalia; order Artiodactyla; family Phocoenidae; genus Phocoena; species Phocoena phocoena. Next base: position 34,553,045 of record NC_089228.1, on the reverse strand, counting down.
GGAGATACAGACTAAAGATTGGATAAGAAAACCAAGACTCAGAGAAGTAAAGATTTTCCCAGAGTCAAGTAGCTACTCAGTAGGAAGATCTGGATTCAAACCCTTGTTCCTCGGCTCTGAGACTGTTCTGATTCTACTGGGCCATAATGTTTAAAAGACCAAAAGCTTCTTGAGAGCCAAGACTAAGTCATCTCCTCCTTAGTGTCCCACTCAGTTCTTGTTGCTCTTCTGATTACTGAATGGGTTCTCAACAAATACTTGTTAAACTAAATTGGACAGAATTGATGGAAAGTTGTTGCTACAACCAGGATTGGAAACTCTCTGTAGGGTAGATATCCTCTCCAGTACTATCACCTTCTTAACTTGGCTGCACTTTATGTTTCTTCTTCTTTTTTAAAAGTATTTATTTTGCTGCACTGGGTCTTAGTTGTGGCATGCGGGATCTTTGTTGCAGCATGCGGGATCGTTAGTTGCGGCATGCGGAGTCTTTAGTTGCGGCGTGTGGGATTTTTAATTGGGACATGTGGGATCTTTAGTTGGCGGCATGCAAACTCTTAGTTGCGGCAGGCATGTGTGATCTAGTTCCCTGACCAGGGATCGAACCCGGGCCCCCTGCATTGGGAGCGCAGAGTCTTAGCCACTGGACCACCAGGGAAGTCCCCTTATCTTTCTTATTTTAGGCAAATGTTTACATCTTCCTTAGTTAGTTGGACAGTACCTTCAATGCTCTGCCATTGTGGGTTCCAGTCAAAACCTCTTGAGTCAGCTCTGGAAAGATGTAATTAAGGGCTGGAACAGAATTTCATTCACCACTGTCAGAGCCCTCTGTGATAGGTGACTTCCATTGTGTAAAACAAATGTTCATCCTCAAACTGACATAATGTCATAGTTCTTTTCATCTCGGACTTGTCCTCTCAGGAAGTTAATGGGAGTACCATTGCCCACAAAGAAAAGTGTTCCGTTATCTTGGAACTGAAGTGTTCGGAGGGAACTTTATAGGGTTTATGGTTAAATAGCCTTGATTTTGGTAATTCAACTCTAAACCACTCCCAAGAGGACTTACATAAGCAGAAGACCATGTTTTAAAATGCTGCATCATTTGGATAAATTTACTTGGGCTGAAAAATAAGGTTGTCTTTTCTTCCTGTCTCCTCCCCAGCTGCCTTGGCCCTTGGGTAGCTTTTTGAGCAAAGTTTGGCTCTTTCCATCTTCAATAGCTTTGCAAATGTTACCTTTTGGCAAATGTAGCCTTAGATGTAGAATGAGATGACTTTAGTTTGGAAATTGGCCACTCATGTTGATAATAGCTATTAATTTAATCAGCCTCAAATTTATAACAGGTATCGCCTGTAGAAACAAAGATAATTTTTTATTGATTGTGATCAAGTCTTCTGATGTAAACTCTAGGCTTATTTTGTCTGTAAAAGGCTGGTGTAGTCGTATGCAATCTGAAAGAGACAGGAAGAGGGAGGTAGAGGAAGGGAAGAGAACTCTCCCCACATACACAAGATGTGTTTGCTTTATTGTTCCGTTACCTGTTTTCTCTGGAAACTTTATAGATTAGCTTTTATAATCCACTTTGAACTGTTGCTGTTTTTAAAGCAGAAGCAATCTTTGCAGCTTTCAAGCAGAAGGTCATTTTATACAAAATGTTCATTCGTGTGCAACAAAGCTTATTTCTTCTGCAGGATCAAAGAAATAATGAAGGCTCCTTAAAAGTTGTTTTTCTCTAAAGAAATGATCATCTTGATAGTTGGTGATTTATATGTGCCTTTCCTGTTGGAATTGAAAAGCGAAAACATTTGTATCAGTAAGGATTACTGAATATTATCAAGCTCTCAGATATTACTGTAACTGCAGTTTCAGCGTTTCAGAGTGTAGGGAAAGATGTCTTGGATTTCTTCTTGTCTAGTTGATGTCTATCTCTCCAGGTTATTCCTTTGCCCTGGTTTATTGCCTGATGGTCATCCAGCCATTGATGTGGTCTCTGTGTAGGTCTCTGAGATACAGCTGTTTCTAGAACAAAGTCCTGGAAGTTTTCTTGCCTCCAAAACTTTGTTTACAATGTTTTCTTGGGCTGGAACACTGTTTTAGCAATGTCCTGTTTTCCTTTAGCGCTCAGCTTAAATGTGCCTTTTTCTGGGAAGCTTCGTGGCCTATTTTTACCATAATTTATCACTTAGCCCTTTATATTGAAATAGCTATTTTCCTGTGCATGTCCTCCATCCTTCTGTAGACCACCTCATGATGTGTGGTGGCTCATTGGTGATACAAGTCCTTCACTTACTCTAGCTACAAAAGCATCAAAGATTAATCTACACTGTTACGGAGTGATAAAAACTCTATCCGGATTACAGAAGGGAAGGGATTAAAACGCCAGATGGAGTGAAAATGTAAATTTAAATATCTTACATTTTTCCCCCAGTGTAATGATTCTTAAATTGTTGGTTTCTGACTGTTCACACAAGAAAGGAGTGTTTGAAATTCGTCTTGGGACAAATCTCATTTTGTCCATATTTCTGGACACATCTTTTGATGCAGTGATGGCATTTAATGAGAAAAGAGATTTTTCATTTTTATTTCTAGGATCAGTTGAGTTTTGAAATCTGTGACTGTAGAGAGGACCTGGGTTTCCTCTGTCCTTACCTCTTCAGATGGTCAGCATGTCAGGTTCAGGTCCTGCCCTGTAACATGGTGCTAGGATAGTATTCATCCAATATACACACTGATTGGCAAAAGGTATAACTATTACTCCATCAAACTCTAGTAGTTACAACAAAAGCGACTAACCCTTGTGTAAGGAAAAGATGAACCATGCCACACTGGGTGTGTTTGTGACAGTAATTATTACTTCTACTTGATCGCTCCATTTGGTTGCTTTTCTAGCTCTTATGGATTTGAAGGAAGACTCACGTGATCTCTCATTCTGGTATTAATGACAATTTGATAACTAGCTGTAATTTAATCATTGATGCAGCCCAAATCCATGTTAATGATTACACATTTTCCTTAGAATCCCTTCAGTTGAATTTAAGCATTATTTGAGAAAGAGTACTCTTTTGAGTAAAAAATGGCAATAAAAGCCTGGTATGAGTATTAAATGTGTTCCTGCAAAACATAAAATGAAAATCACTGAACATATTAAGTGCTTTGAAATCTTTGTTAAATTCCAGCATCCCATGATCACAGAATTTACAAGCAAAAGCTTTTTAGCTTTAACATGAGAAATAAAAATAACTTTTTTCTTTGCTTTGCATATGGTTTATATATATATTTTTTAATTTTTTATTTATTTTATTTTATTTTTTATTTTTGGCTGTGTTGGGTCTCCGTTGCTGTGCGTGGGCTTTCTCTAGTTGCAGTGAGCCGGGGCTTCTCTTCGTTGCAGTGTGTGGGCTTCTCATTGTCGTGGCTTCTCTTGTTGCAGAGCATGGGCTTTAGGCATGCAGGCTTCAGTAGTTGTGGCACGTGGGCTCAGTAGTTGTGGCTTGTGGGCTCTAGAGCTCAGGCTCAGTAGTTGTGGCACACGGGCTTAGTTGTTCCGCGGCATGTGGGATCTTCCTGGGCCAGGGCTCGAACCCGTGTCCCTTGCATTGGCAGGTGGATTCTTAACCACTGTGCTACCATGGAAGCCCCTATATTTCTGTTTTAAGGATTTTTGGCCATAGTTGCCCCTGCTCCAATTTTAGGGATTTTTATTAAAATTTTTTTCACTTGTACACAATTTGTTCATCTGATAGAATCAGTAGGAGTCCAGTAATAAGTTACTCTGGTTGTGGAACCATACTTTCCATTGCGCTTCCTACTTTTCATCACACATTTCTTTCTCTCTTTTCTCCTGTTAAGCCAAAATGATCAGGAACCAAAAAATGAAATACATGTAGAACAAAAAATCATTTTCTTATTCTGGTCCAATTTTTACTTTGACTTGGTGTCCTATTTTCCCCCTTCTGGAACATGACAGAGATTTAAGTGTTTCAGGGGAGGAGATGGGAGACTGTGCCTTCTGTATTGTTGCATGGATGTACGTGGGGTCATTGTAACAAGAAATAAGATGTGATTTTTTTTTTTTTTTTTTTTTTTTTTGCGGTACGCGGGCCTCTCACTGTTGTGGCCTCTCCCGTTGCGGAGCACAGGCTCCAGACGCGCAGGCTCAGCGGCCATGGCTTATGGGCCTAGCCGCTCCGCGGCATGTGGGACCTTCCTGGACTGGGGCACGAACCCATGTCCCCTGCATCGGCAGGCGGTCTCTCAACCACTGTGCCACCAGGGAAGCCCTAAGATGTGATTTTAAATGAAATGTTTTAATATTCCCACTATTACCCACAGCTATAAAATACTATCCATGGTCCATGGCTTCTAGCATTTCTTATAAATAAAGATAGCTTTTGTTTGTATTTATTCCACTAAAAAGGAAGAGTTATTTAGAAATCTTAAAAGTCAATGTAATGTGTATCAATTGATGAATTACAACTTTTTAGCTTGTAGGTGCTTTGTTCCAAGGCCAGGATGTATATTCCGCTATATTGTTATCATTTTTACTGAGTGAGGAAATGTTTGGTCATTAAGGGGGAAGGAATATCTGTGGACAAAACTGCTGCTTTCCCTGACCCCAAAGCTCAGTTTTGAATATTAGTCTTCAAAGCCGTTTTTACTTCCAGTGTTCAGTCTTAATTAAAAGCCACATACACAGTTCTGTAATCCAATCTGCAGATCCAAAAGGGGAATTCATACAAGAGAAAATTAACTTACTATTATTAAAAGAACACTGCCTCTCTAATGGGTATAATAGAGTAACAGGTCTCCTCAGGCTCAGTGGCAGTTCCTTATATAATAACTAAAATATTAGCACATTTAAATTGATTTTTCACGCCTGCAGATAATGATCAAGTCTTATTTTAAAAACATACTTAATTTGACTTAGATGATAAGGATATTTGCTCAGAAAGAGACATTCTGGGCTGTTATTTTCTACTGGTAAGCATCAGAGCTGGAAGTTGAGTGGTTTTGATTTTGTTAATGATGATTCAATTTATTTTTATTTTATTAACAATAGGAACTCTGTCCCCAGGACTACTCTGTTTTAGGTAAATTTATGGCACATGATTTCCTTATTAAATAACATTTCTTTTAATTCATTTATCTTTATAAGAGTGTTTCAAGAAGATCGACTATGCTTTGTTCTTTCCAAAAGGTACCTAGTTCTTGATGTTTTGTTTGTCATAATTGTGCATAGCAGCTGAGCCTGTTCTTGGTGTGTATGTAGGGGGTTCCCCCTGAATTTTCCCGTAAAATGTAGGCCTGTCTCCTGCTGGCATCAAGAGAGCAGATTGGGATAACCCCACGGCAAGAAGGGTATGTCCTTTCAAAGAGTCCTGTTCCAAAGTACTTCTGTGCTTCACATGAGGCAGTATTATATGTGGCTGCCAGTTGGCTATCTTTTTATGAATCATATCTCCTAAACCTCTGTAGTGAGCATGATGGGAAAATATCTTTATGGAAACAAATATGTGAGATAAATTAAGTTAAAAAAAGGCATGTAGCAAATTTAACTAGAAAATGAACATAAGAACTGGCCTGCAGGATTAAAATTCTCATGGGCTCACAGCTCCACACAAAGAACAGTGTTCTGGATGATGTCAGTGGTTTGTACAATATTACAGAATTGTTCCCAATGTGTTATCTTCTTGTGCCCCGTGGCTTGTATTGCAATATTTGTAGTTGAAATACATTTCATGTTATATTACACATAAATTTGTTATTGGCATGTATGTGTGATATACATATACATACATATAAATGTAAATAAAATGTTATATATGAAATGAATTTCATGCTATGTTCTTTCACGATAACTTCAACTTGCTTATTATTTCTGTCTTGTTCTCTTATTTGTTGGTCCTATACAGCTTTCTTTTTCTTTTTTTTGCATTTCCAGTTTTTCACTTTTTTCAATATTATCTGTCTTGATAATTTAGAAATTTTATTTTGTTCTTATCTTTCAGTCATTTGTCCATTTCATCGACATTTCTTCTCTGGGTTCTCAGAGTGCTTAGACACCATGAGAAAACAACTTCTATGAGTTTAAGTAATTACAGTCAGAATGAATGGGTTTTTGTGATACATAAGTGTTCAGAGATGCATAATATTGGTTGCACACACTCCGTAAAGCTCAATATGTAAATGTAATTTAGAATGTATATGCATGATACATGCATATACATTCTAAATCTGTTAAAATGATTAAGAAAATAAGCTCTCACACAGATTTCTTAAATCACTGTCAGTCATTTATTTTTCAGGGTCCACATTGATACATATGCAAATTGTGTCAAGTAATCACAGGACAGTAACAAGCTTCATTGACTAGGATCGTTCCAAGAAGACCACAACCCATTGAAAGTTTGGGGCCAGTGTGTCCAGTCTACACAGATAGTGTCTCTCCTTTTGCTTTTTCTCTGTTTCCTGTCCTTTGTTTTATGCCTCTCTTCTATGAAGTATTTTATGTCTTATAGTGGAAATACATATATATATATATATATATATATATATATATATATATATATATATATACACACACACACATACAGATTTTAAAGAGATAAATGAGATTTAGGAAACCTTGGAAGGTTGGTGGTACTCATAAATCAAGGGGGTCTGGAGTGAGTGCTATTTGTAGTCAGTGGCTCTCAAACTTCAGCAGCTTCTGAATCACCCAGAGAGCTTGTTAAAACAGGTTGCTTGGCTCAGCCCCAGAGCTTCTGATTCTGTAGGACTGGGATGGGGCTTGAAAATGTGAGTTTCTAACAGGCTCTCAGGTGAAACAGATGCTGTTGGTGGGGGACTGCACTTTGAGAACCACTGATCTTGGATCGCCTTTTCATGTGTTTGGGATGAGGAAACTGAGAATCAGAGAGGGGAAGGGCCTGCCCAAATTTTGCAATGGTAGGGAGTTGCATCTTCAATAGAATTAGAACTGGATCTTGTGGCTCTGGCCCTGTACTGTTCTCCTGGGGTCTGTTCTTTGATTGACCAGAGAAGGCGAAGCTGCTTCCTGACTATCTGAAGAGAATGTGGGAAACCAGATTGGCCACCTCTCCCAGATTCCAGTCTATGGGCAGCGCTGGCGGAAAGAGAGGGCTTTAGTGCTCGTACTGCTGCCTAACTTACCCAAATAAATTTCACTCTCTTTATTTCCGTGTCCAGTTTAATATTATAATTATTCATGGAACATTTGTTGATTTGTGATCATTTAGAAATTAATACTAACGTCATCATTTTTGAAACAGGGTCTGTTAAACTCAGTTCTATAATATGTCAAGAAAAAGCAAGCTAAAGACAGCATAGGCTACAAGAATAACTGTGGAAAAAATAGAAATGGTTGAATTCTTTACTTGAATCTAAGGTTTTGCTTTTAGTTCAATAAAATTTCAGTAAAATATTATTTCACTAAACAAGTTTTCTGCAATATCCTGTAGCATACATTTTCATGGTGGGAAATAACTTATTGTTGGAAAGTTCAAATTAAAGAATAAATGATTTGATAGTTGACTCATTGATGTTAAATGGAATTTTATGAAATTATTTTCATAATAATATGAATTGGTTGAATTTACTTAGCTAAGAAGAATAACAAGAGTTGTGTACTTACAGGTGTTGCATATTGATTTCATTTTAGTGATTTTCTTATTGGGATGCAGATTGTCAAAGTGGCATTGAGGTACCATTAAATTCAAATAACTGTCATTTGATAATTATGTACCAGAGCTGGGTGCAGAAGAAATTGACCTTAAATTGCGGGAATTAAATACTACTTGTAAACCATTGGGGAAGAAAGCCCACTTAGAGTTAGACTCGATTCAATTCAATAAATCTTGACTACGGGCCTTCTATGCTTAAGGAATGCACTTTTCTAGGTAGGTTTTGGAGTCCATATCTGGCCTCAAGGGCCAGTGTCTTTGAATTTTTACTAAAGTGGATGCAGAACATGATTGGATGATGAAAGCAAAAACTAGATTTTGACACTGATGTTATTTTCAGTTTCATGGAAGCAAAGGCAGCAGGTCACAGTTCACATGCCATGATATGATCTGTCATTTTTGGGCAATGGAGAAACTTCGGTCGTTTCATGTTGTTGAAATGGGGTCGAGGCTACAGTTCTGATCCTTTGTGTTGCTTTCTATCTTGCCAGCGTCTGGTGGAGGCTGCAGAGGAAGCACACCTGAAACATGAATTTGATGCAGACTTGCAGGTAATTGATTATAGTTTGAGTTCAATTGTTTTGTGTGTTTGCTGCCAAAGGAGAAACACTAGGTATACTGGGAACACCAGGGTTCAGAGGTTTGGAGAGAAGGCTCTTGAGAGAATGGTACAGGGTTGAAATAAATGTGCCTGTTTTTTGACAAAATAGGACAGTGATCCTCAACCATTTTCCACTATGCAAGTTACAGTAGGTGATAACACACACTTACATGCATGTAACCAGGTTTCCTCTCTAATTCTGGGGGAGTTAATCAGTCAACTGACAATAATCACCAGAGCTTTTAATGGTAAATTGATAAGATAGATGGCAGAATATATCCAAATCCCTCTTCCATGGCTGCATTTTAAGTGACTGAAAGCAATGTTGTTATGTATGGATCTAACCTTGAATTGACTGTTAATTATATTTAAAAATTAAATCATTCACAGACCTGGGATTTGAACATCTGCTTAATAAACTTTTGTTGTGGATCTCATATCTAATCATGGCACACCTGTGTCTGGTTGAGAAGGACTTTGATGCTGTCATGTATATATAAAACATAGTTAGAGGCAAGAAGTGAATTGAATAATACTTGGACGTTCCTTTGGGTCCCTCCAGAAGGAAATTTCATCTGTATTGTTTTTTTGGGTTTGTGACTTTTCCTCACTGCTAGCAAAACGGGTGAATCTTAATTCCTTGTCTGTGCCTTGCTAGAACATATCTCTTTTAGTGCCATGTGGTCACAATTAGGAAGTGGTGTTTATTTTGCTGTGTTTTCATTTATATGGAAAAGATAAATCTTCAAGCACAGAAAAAGATGGTGATACCAAAGATAGCCTTTGGCTGTGTCTCTGTCCCATGGTTGTACCTCTTGTAAAAGAATGCACACTCAAATGGGGTAATGGAGGAAAGTTTAATAAAGAAAATATTTACAGATGTATGGTAAGAGAAACCAACAAGCAATGGTGTTGTACCCCCGGGCAAGCCACACTCCTGGCCTTGAAGGAGCAAGGGGAGGGGGTGGTTTCTAGAACCCAGGGAGAGTAGCTGTATGGAAAGGGTAATTGATAGAGAGATGGTGAGCTAATAAGTGTAGAATCTGGGGGAAAAGATACACTGATAACTGTCTCTAGCCTTCTGATCTCTTGCTGGTACTTACCATTGGCTGAACCCAACTGTTGGTGTAGTTGATTTGGTTCAGACTTTCTGAGGCTTTGGGTGGAAAAGGGTGAAAAATGGGTCCGGAGGGGAAACAGAAAATATCAAGCCCACCATTGGGGGTCATTTTCAGTCATAACACCCAACGTGTGAAGCAAATAGAACCAAGAATGTAGCCAAGCATGAGAGGCTCCAGGGGGAGGCGGAGAAGCCCTGGGGACTGTTGGTAACACCTGGAGAGGAGTGGGGCAGCCAGCCCTGCTCTTAGAGCAGAGCTACAGAGAAAGAGCAGAGGAGTCAGCTGAAAATAGCAAGAGGCACCTTGCCTTCCTATAGCCACACCAGGGTCCATTTGTTGGTCACATTTGTCTTAAGTGTACCTCCCCTTCAGAGGGTTTGGACTTCTTAGAGTGGGCCAGAAGGGATTTGATGAAAGCATCAGGAAGCACCTTTTAGGTCTGAAGATTGTAAGGATCTCTTGAATGCATTGCCAAGGGAAACTATGTCTCCTTGGGAGTTCCAGAAGCCTTTTCAGGAATATTCTGGTTGTAAATGACAGAAATTCAACTCAAATCAACTTAAATTTGATAAGAATCTGTGAGTCCAATCTGATAATAAATAAATAGATAAATACATAAATAAAAGAGAAGGAAACACTCTTAACAGTAGAATGCCAACTACTAAATGTTAGAAGAAATGATGGAGTTATAAAATAATGGTAATAATTGATTCAGGCAAGAATCTTCAGTAGATGCTAAAACTAGCAGGTGAAAGTTTGATGAAGAACAGGACATTGACAGTCTCAAAGTATCTGCCCACAAATTGCTTATTAATTACAAAGGGAATTATAGCAGCTTTATTATGGATAAACCATCTTAAACAGGTAATCAAAGGTAATATCATCAGTAATGACACAAAGTGCCTTCAGATGTGATGACCAGGAAAAATACACCAAAGATTTCCAAAGGACTCTTTTGGAAAATCTGGTGTTTATGGCTCATATAGTCAATTTTATTTTGAGATCAGTTGTCTACAAAAAGTAACTGGGTGAGGGAGGGAATGATTAATTGACTTGCAGGATTATTTATCCTTCAGGAGAGAAAAAGTGTTCTGTGGTTTAGCTTAACTAACTTTAGAGCGCTTTTTTTTTTTTGGTCCATCTGAATCAATTGTTATTTTCTAAGAGTGCTCTGACTTCCTTCCTATGATTGATCCTTTACAATAAAATTCTGGTGCAGCACACTGATTCCCTTGTCAAATGTGGTGGTGGAAACACGAATGCAGCATGAGTATCCCTCTCAAAAAAAGTAGAGACTGAGAGAATGGGTCTCTGGAGTCTTATAGTTTTTGTTCTCTTGGGAACAAAGAAGATGGGCCCAGTTTTTCCTCCCCCATTGTCATCTGTTCTGTATAAGTACAAGACGAATATCAGAGGCTACAGCTGTGGTCTGAGCACAGAGTAGATGTTGAAATAATCTGTCAATATTACAGAGTGTCATTCACTCTCTGGACCATGACAGAATGTTCTCTGGGGCAGAGTAAACCATGTGCACTTTTGTGGAAACCTGGAAAAGAGATGATTTGGAGAAAATGGATATGCATCAAATAATGTATGTCTGCTTAGATGAAGGTTTTGAAGCTGTGAAACATTGATGCTGTTATGCGCAAGTCTGTTAACAGCTTGGGTGTCAGCCCGGTTGCTCTCCCTGGGGTAGCAGGTCTGTGTACAGGCTCTGAGTTTATTGCTATGACGGTCCATTAGAACTGATCAATTGTTAACCTGGGTTCCATTGACCTCTCTACAACACCTGCCAGTGGATTGTTTTTATCAAAAAAATTTCAGAGTACCGTCTGCTTACCATGAAGTAATGTTGAGGAGGTTTCCGTGCTATTAGCTTGGGAAGAGCAGAGGGAGCTGGGAGTCTGTTTTCCTACAGAAAAAAAAAATGTTTTTGTGACATTTCCTAAACTGTACAGCTTCAAGTTACATAGTCTTAGCACCCACTCCACCATCCCATTTCCAAAATAAATAGGAAATGCTGGATCTGCCTCTTCTTTCACTTTAGATTGGAGTCTTCGTGTCTTTGCATCATCATGTGCTTTAAAAGTGAAGAATTTGTTTTTCGTTGGTAGAATCATCAAAAATTACCAAAAGAAAGTCATGCCTCCTTATTGTCAGGATTTTATTTATCATTTAAATTTCCTCTTACAGTTTCTCCAGAGGTTTAGCCTTTTCTTTTTGAGCTTATAGCCTTGACATTGGTAGTCCCTTCTGTAGGTCCTAAAATATGGCACTAGGTTGTTAGTTCTTAACAAAAACTATGTTGGGGCAAGAGGCAAAATATAGCCTTTGAAGGGTAGCATATGTGAACAACCCACAGTGCAGTGTCCTGCACACAAACCAGAGCTGCGTGGGTTCATTGGCTGGAAGACTTTCTTGTGGACACTGGTGTCGGTTTAGCCCTTGGGCTTGTCCCCCTGTATGGTGTCCTGTGGGTTCCAGACTGGCCTCTTGGTTTTGTTCTTTGTTCCCTGATATTTCCATTAGGGCACTTTTCGGTTAGAATTGATGCAAACACAGGCCTTGTTAAAATGGCATCTTCCCTTTTTTTAACTGCATGCTTTGAATTAACATAGGTTTTTAATGTAGAGCACATATGAGATTGATAATTATAAGAAAAGAGTTTAAAAACTGTCTTAATTATCACATATGATCATTTTAGCATTTCATTCTCGTTATGTGGATGGGGCAAGGGTGGGGTGGTGGGGGCAGCCCCTAGCCCTGATTATCCTAGCTATTGATGAATTTCCAGAAAACTAGGTCTGTGCATGTAGTATAATTCAGAGAGAAGCCTTCTCCTCTTACTTATTCTTTCTTTTGGGGTTTTTCTACTGGCAGCGAAGAAGAAAAAAGTCCTTTTGACAGTTTACTAAAAACCTGCTTATCTTTGAACTGCAAACATATTTTCTTTGAAAGCTGTCTTAAATAAGTGCCAATTGCACAGAGCTAGTGCACAGTGGGAAAAAACAAGAATTGTGGTTTTGCATTGTGTATCCTACGGAAACCTTTTTGATTACAAAGTTTTCTATAATAATTTTTCTTTGTTGCTTTGTAAGTAGTAGGCGGAAAAGGCCTGATGACATTCAGAGGGATAACAAAGTGTGAGTGGAAGGGAACTGGGGGGATGCAGTGTCCTGAACATCCCCTCCTGGTCACTGCCGAGCTGCTGTCACCTATCTTGCACACACACTGTCCTGATTTCAGAGTTGGGGTGAGGGGTTTGGATTGGAAGTGATGTAGAGACCACTGATGGGAAATCTCGGGGTGGGACAGCTTGTGATACTTGCTAGAGCATCTTCCTCCACCTCGTTGCCACTGCCTGTTGCATTGGGAGGCTGTGTTGAAGGAGAACCCAGGGAGGAGATAGCCACTGGGAGAAGGAAGCCTTTCTCAGAAGGCTTAGGAAGGGCATCTAGCAAACAGCAGAGTAGAGCTGTCCTTTTCCTGACAGCGTCCCCTTGCTGGCTAGTGAGGCTGTGCCCTGGGGAAAGACTGTATGTTGTGAAGGAGAGCAAAGGTCAGGTTTAGTAGAAGTACTTGCTGGGTGGAGGAGATGACTGCCCTTACAGCGTTTCTCATTTATTTCTGTTAAGCCGCAATCCATCCTTGCTCTCTTGGACTGAGTGAGGTGTTGAACTCCTTGCTGAGGGAGGAGGTGGAACACGGAAGACCCAGGCCCCAGAACTGGAAATAGATTTTTTTATAGAGATAGCTCATTGACTTTTGTGCACTAAACAAGAAAGGTAGGGTTCACATCTGTAGGAGAAAGAAATGAAAAGAGAAGGAGAATTTCACACTTTTTGTATTAAAATAAGCCCCTCTTTTCTGATGTAATTTATCAGGGGATCCTTTTTTTTTCTTTTCTCCTCCTTTTTCTTTTTATCAGCTTGGCCAGGGTTCACAGTCTTCTGCATTTTAAGATCTTACATTAGATGTTTCTTAGTGAGGACTTGCCATATGTCATTTATTCACAAGACTGATATGTAAATAGTTTCTGAGGAATCTTTAAGTGTGAGCATTTAAAAGTCAAAGTAATTTCTTCGTTGTTACACGCACACACACTGTCATTTTAATACATTTGGCTAGAACGTTATAACTTTTACAGAGAGAGCTTTTGTCTAGAGGTCTGAAAACGGAGGTTCTGGTAGTTCTGGTCCCAACTGGACCATTTACTTGCTCAAGGAACTGATTGCTCATCCATAAAAAGACAGATTGTAATATCTAGATGATTTCTAAGATCTCATTCATCTCTCATGTGCCAGGATTCATTCAACAAATAGTTATCAGTGATGTCCTGTGGGTCAGGTACTGGGTTTTGGATATGGCCAAGAGCTAGACAGATGCTGTCTTTGTTCTCATGGAGCTCATGCTCTAATGTGAGTGACAGATTTTAAAGACATGATGACAGAAATAATTTTAAAATTTTGATCATGATGAGTGACATGAAACATAAGCAGGGACTTCCCTGGGGGTCCAGTGTTAAAGGATCCACCTCCCAATGCAGGGGACACAGGTTCGATCCCTGATTGGGGAACTAAGATCCGACATGCTGTGGGGCAACTAAGCCCGTGCGCCGCAACTACTAAGCTAACGCACCTCAACTAGAGAGCCTGCGTGCTGCAAACTTCAGAGCTCACGTGCTCTGGAGCCTGCGTGCCACAACTAAAGAAGAGAAAACCCACGTGCCACAACTAGAGAGAATTCCACACGCCGCAACTAAGACCCAATGCAGCCATAAAAAAGAAGGGAGAGAGGGAGGGAGGGTGGAAGGAAGAAGAGAAACATAAGCACAGGGCATAATTACAGCGCAGGACAGGAGACCTTGCCTGGTCTGGGAGTTCAAGGGACCTTGGTGCAAATCCCTGAAGAATGAGTCTTGACTGAGTGGTGAGTAGATTTACCTCCTCCAGGGCTAGAAGAAATCTCCCCGCAAAGTTATAAGTTATAGCCAGGGGAACAAAAACAGTAGTGTGTGCATTTCCGGTGCATCTGTGTGTGTGTGTAACAACAGAGAACCCGTAATACCTGTATTTTCCATAAATGCAAAATTAAAATTATTTTATCTACTTTCCATATAATAGTCTTTCTCACCTAGTGATACTTTATTGTTGCCTCTTTAATGATGCTTATCATTTCTTATCCTGTTAGTTTTATTCATGTGTGTCCATTTGTTGCTTAATTTAGATTTATTCAGAACTCAGCACCTGCTAGGCCCTGTTCTAGGTTGTGGGACTTCCGTAAACTGAGATGTGACCCTCATCCTCCAGGAAAGTTCTAATCTCCCTTTTTAAGATATGTTTCGTTAGTTGTTACTTTAAGGATTACAATAGGCATCTTTAACTTAAGTGCACAGTGTATCTTGAGTTAATTTGCTGTGCGAAGTCCCACTCCATCTGAAACAAGAATACTGTACTTCTACCTACCACTTTCCTTCATGTAATCATATATTTTACTATTATATGCGTTATAAACACTGTAAGATGTTATTTTGTTTTAGTTTTGCTTTAAACAGCTGTCTTCTAAAAAATTAAATAAGAAATAAGGTAGTATGTATTGATATTTACCTACACATTTACTGTTTCTGGCACTCTTCATTTCATTGAGTTTCCTTCTGTTATCATATCTCTTCAGCCTGAAGAACGTCTTTTAGCTTTTTTTTTTCCCTTTTGGCATTGAAGGTCTGGTAGCAACAACTTCCCTCAGCTTTTGGTTAGCTAAAAATATCTGTATTTTGCCCTCATTTTTGAAGGATAATTTTGCTGGATACAGAATTTTTACTTGACAGTTCATATTTCTTTTACCACTTTGAAGATATCATCCCATTCTCTTCTGATCTTTAATGTTTCTGATGAAATGTCCTCCATCATTTTTATCTTTGTTCCTCTGGATACACTGAGTCATTTTTCTCTCATGCTTTCAAGATTTCTTTCTCCTTATCTTTGATTTTCAGTATACTATACAGTGTGATAGGTTAAGGGTGTTACTAGATGTGATTTTCTTTATATTAGTTCTGCTTGGAGCTTGCTGAGATTCTTGTATATTCTCACCATATTTGGAAAATTTTTAACAATTATTTCTTCAAAATTTTACCTGCCCCGTTCTTGTTACATTTTCTTCTGGAACTTAAGTCACATCTGTGTTTGATTGCTTAATATCATCCCACAGATCAGCGTGGCTCTTTGTTTAGTTTGTTTCCAGTCTATTTTCTATTAATTGGTATCCAAGTTTACTAGCCCTTTTTTTTCTGTGGTCTCCAATCTACTGTTAAACTCATCCAGGGAATATGTTATTTCATGTATTGTACTCTTAGTTCTAGAATTTTCAATAAATCTTTTTTTTTAGTCGAAGTATAGTTGATTTACAATGTTGTATTAGTTTCTAGTGTACAGTGAAGTAATTCATATATATATATATTCTTTTTCATATTCTTTTCCATTATAGGTTATTACAAGATAATGAATATAGTTCCCTGTGCTATACAGTAGGACCTTGTTGTTTATCAAATCTTTTAAAATTGATTTTATTTCCTGCTGAAATTCCCCATCTGTGCACCAATTATGTTCATGATTTCTTTTAAGTCCTCAGACATATCTACAATAGATGTTTTAAATTCCTTCTCTGCTAATTCCAGCATCTAGGTCATTTCTGTTTCTACTGAGTGCTGTTTTCTTTTGAAGCCACATTTTTTTTGCTTCTTCACATGTCTAGTAATTTTTGTTGTAGGTTAGGCATTGTGTTATGTCTTTGAATGATTTTTATAAATTTCCTCATTGTAACTTAGTATAATTCCATTCATGTAGCAGATGTCCTAAAAATACCAAATTTATTGAATCCAATTAAGTTGGATTTAGGACAGTTATTAAAGAGATGAAGAGAATGATCAACTATACATACTAGGGAAGACTCCAGTGGTTTAATCTTCTGCACTCTAACAATGTAAGTAGTGAGTACAACATAGACTTCTTTGTTCCAAAAATACCACAAGGCCATCTTCTAGCTGAAAGAAAGAGAAAAATGCATTTCTGTTATAGAATCTTGGACCACAAACATTGTTTCTCAAAAGTTTATAATTTCTATAGCTTAATTATATTGCTACCGTCCCTTGTTCTAAATCCAGATAAAAATATTACTATTAACAAATTTAAAGACAGAAAGTGCAACTTTATAGCAATGGTAGTTGATTTGGTTTTGTTTGAACAGTCACCTTACTTAATAGTTCAGAGGGGAAAAATGACATTATTTGCTCCTCCCAAAGTTATCATTTATTTGTCTGTGGAATGTTTTCACATTAGTGACTCACTTTTTTCTTTGCTACTTATGTGTTTAGAAACCTAGGTCTTTTATCTTTAATTTTATCAATAATGAATAATCTCATAAAACCCCTATGTGTTTCCCCTTTGTCCTAGTCGTTCTTGTTACAACATTCTTTTTTCTATCATGACCATGTATACCTTAATTTGTAGGTAATAGTGTTTAGAGAAGTCTGAAATGTTGCTTTAGAAAGCCCTTTCTTTTCCTATCAAGTCCTTGGTTCTTTTGTGATTCTTTTTTATCTTGGGTTTTCTCAATTGGGCTTTCTCAAAACTGGGAATGTTTATTTAAAATAAATATTTGTTTAAAACATGTTTGTTTTAAATATATGTTAAACATAGTAAAACACCACCAATTCAATCTTTTTTAAACATTTCAATTAAACAAATACTTTTAAAGCACAGTTTTATTGTTTCCGCATACACAGTGTGATTGTGATGTTTCAGGTATCAGCCAGTTTGGAAAGGGGACATTTTGGGACATCGAGACCCTCTCGGCATATCTATAGTTATAATTAGATAAACACTTAGTGGTGCTGTTAACCATAATATCAGAGTCCCATAGTACATTGCCAGAAACCTTAGTGTCTTTCATTAAGATGGCTGACTGCAGAGGTCATTGGCAGATCCCAGAAATTACCTGGGGGTCTTTCTCCAGCAAATTCTTTGGCAGCCCTTAGGAATGCCAGAATGCCTCTAGGTTGCTGATTTCATCAAGGGTCTTGTGGTCTAGGAATTTGCCAACTGCTATTGAATTTTTAAAGTAAAGCTTGAATCTGGTGGCAATGTAGAAAGTAGACATCTCAACAGAAATTTTGTAATCTCATTTAAGCCTGTTTGTTAATAAAGCACTTGTTATGTACACAGATGAATTAATTCTCATGTTTTCTACTTTCAGTTTAGTTTGTGGGGTAGGTCTCTATAATATAAATAACTCCAAGTATGTGCATTTGGTATAGTAATCCTAATTCTTCAAATTAAAAAAATTTCATGACTGACATTTTTAGGATAGCTCTCTTTGCTGGTTAATTAATACTAATAGAATAGAGGAACAATGATAAGAGTAATAGGTGCCATTATTTAAAATGTATTAGGTATAGGCAGTGGCTTAAATGCTTCCCAGGCATTATCTCATTTAATTCTTCTCCCCACAGTCACGTGAGAGAGATACTGTTATTATCCCCATTTTACATAAGGAGAAACTAAGATTTAGAGGCCACACGTTGGGCCCAAGGTTATACCACAGTGGATGGACCAGCCAAAATTCACACCTGAGACTGTCTGGCTCCAAAGACCAATCAGTTATGTTGCCTCATGGAATCACAAATTTTAACACTGACCTTAAATTGCACTGGACAAAATCTTAATAAGAAATAAATTTAAGACGAAAGTTATAGTGGGTTATTTAATAGGTCTATCAAAAAGAAAAAGGTCTATCAAATACATCAAAAAGAAGTTTTCTAGGATGGTAAATCCTGACCCATGAACCTATGTAATAAAAAAATCTCTTAATAAGATATAATGATTTAGTAAAAATGATTAAGCATCACTTTACTGGTATTATTAGTAATGGACAGAAGGGAGACATCCCTCATTTGGTAATTGGATCTACTATCTACATAGTAACCACTGTGACTTTTTAAAAATACAAGTTACTTATTACTTATACTATTTGCTTATACTAAGAACAAAGTCTGGATGTCCCACATACCTTACAGAGCGCCACACAACTTTCTCAAGATTGCAGGTGGATTAGCAGCTACTTCCCTTTCCTTCATGTCTGCTATGTTCCTGCTTTACTCCTTCTGTTCTTTGAGCTCCCCTATACGATTTGTTTGTTTATTTTCTGTCTCCTCCAGCAAAACATGAGCTCCATGAGAGCAGGCACCTGACATCTAGTCATATGTCCACAAATATTTGTTAGAATTAATTGAAATTCATAATGGTGATACAGTCACTAAAATCCACAGCTGACTGGTAATCACCAGCATCATTGGTAATTCATGAAGTTGTCATCTGTTTATTTCAACTAGAAAAAGCTAATTCTTTCTTAAAATAAATACTTATGGGGTGACCAGAAGTGATTCAATTATTGCTGTAACATTCAAAGACATTTTCATATATTAATGGCAGCTTTTATTGAAGCAGTTGGCTTTTGTTGTTAGTTATAATAAATTCATGAAATGGCTAATTTTCTTAATCTAAATGAGATTTTTCTGCCATTTAATATGTTACAAATATATGAGTATACTAATTATGAAGATAACTAATTATATTTAATGAATATTATGTGAAATGAGTATCAAGTTATTTTATTAAACAGTTATGTTCTTATAGAGAAAACATCTTTAAAATTGGAAAGGAGAAAAATTAGAAGGGAAATATGCTCTTACAACTCAGGTTTCCTCTCTTGGGCAGGTCCCCACCCACCTTCCTAGCTCCCATAATCAGCGCTACAGACACCATATGTCTTTGGCAGGAGTAGCCTCTTACATCACAAGTAGGAATTCAGAGGACACATAATCAGCCTTTAAGAATGAGTATTTGACAGCAATAACGGGCGTGACTTGAGGTCATATGTGAAATCTTTGTCATCTAATATTATAATCTCCTTAGAATACCTTTAAAAGACATAAAAGTCAGCCCCTTACAGAAAATCCTTGATCTGACATTTCACTTGTCCATAGCAAAATACAACAACAACAAAATAAATAAACAGACTTCAAAACAAAGCAGCTTTTCTCATGCTGGTAGTCATTAATAGAGGGGGGAAAAAAGTAATTTTTTTCTCTTGGAGTATTGCATTAGTAGCTAGGGGCCTTGAAGTTTTGCTCATCAGCTATGTGACCTTGGTTAAATCACATTTCCTTTCAGACTTCATGTTACCTCTGGTAAATGAGGGCATGAGACTGGTTTGATTTTCCTGCCTGGTCTAGAACTGCCTAAGTCTGTGAGGTTGTGATTTTTTACAGGGAAAGGATAGCAATTATTTTTCCATAGAGTGAGGGTATTCTTTGAGGAAATCCAGCAACATCTACAGACATAGCATTGTCCTAAGGGAAACATCTCTGAGAAGAAAATCTCTCTATTCTTTCCTCCCCACAAATAGATATAAACTTCCTACTTTAAAGCTGGAACAGAGAAATTTCAAGGAAAGATTGCTTGATTGGATCATTCACAGACCGCCCCCACCTCCATAAATTATTTTATCATTTTAGATTTAAGGGGGTTCTTTTGAATAATATAAAGGACACTTTTTGTGTGTGTGTGTGTGTGTGTGTGTGTGTGTGTGTGTGTGTGTATGTGTGTGTGTGTGTGTGATTTTAAGAACTTAACTCTGGAATGTAAATGCCTTGACGCCAAACCGTAGTTTCTGTATGGTTAAAGAAATTCAGAACCAACTTAAACCTTTGCTTTTGCCTTATTTAGCAGTGATTATGTCGTGCATGTGAATGTATTCATAATTGATCCTTCTTCCTAAAAGTTTTCAGGTGGCTGAGACCATGTAAACACCATGAAAAAAAATTTTTTTTCTAGGTTTTAAAGCCTTTTGTCTTCTCATTCTACGTGAGATTGATTGAAATGTAGAAGTTGTTCTGGTTAAAAGGAGCAAGATTGGAGAGCTGGAGGAGGAATTACAGCTTATTAGTAATATTTTCTGAAACCCAGGTCAGAAGAACAATGGGCCACAAACAGCTTTTGTCTGGTCAAAAAGCCGTTTTGATTACAAGGAGATACAAAAGGATTCATTATGTCTGCTTATATTTGCTGATTAATATTCTGGGTGAGGTAGATGTTAGCTATCTTCTGAAGAGAGAAAGACACAGATTTGAATCCTGGCTTGTTTTTTCTTGCTGGTGGTGAGACCCACGGCAAATTTCCTAGCCTGTTGGAGTCTCAGTTTCTTCTGTATATTTAGGATGGTGATACTCTCCCTGTAATGCTGTCAGGTTTCCACGGGCTTATTGATCTACATGAAGTATTGAGCACACTGTCTGGTACAGAACATGATTCCAGTTCAGGGTATTTTATTTTTTTATTTTTTTTTTTTTTCTTTTTTTTTTTTTTATTTTATTTTTTTATTATTATTTTTTTTTTTAGCTTATTTAGTCTCTGCCTCCTTTGAGGGCTGTGAGTTCTGTGGGGCAGGGACCACATCTGTTTCTCAGTTTGTGATCAGAGCTAGGCACACAGCTGGCACTCAATAAATATCTGAAGAAGGGGTGAATGACTGATGGAAAAAAATGGAGGATCATCTCAAGGGTGAGATCCCCACTAGGAAGAAGGTTAAAAGCATCATTTGCTCAAGAGAAAAAAATGCGATGCTGCTAGCAGAATTGGGCAGCAGGAGGGCTGTGCATGCTCAGAGCCTGAGCCATTTCTAGCCTTTTTGGGACTTTGGTGGGAGACAGGATTGGGTGTTTTGTGTCCATGGAGGGGTTGAACTCAGACTCTCTGGCCACACCTGTGCCTTCCTGGGTGTGTGTGGCAGATGGTGGGAGGCCCCTAAGTAGGCAGAGAGAGCAAAAGACCTGGAACAATTTCCCTTCATAATCATCAGCCAATTTTGGAGCACTGGGTTAGCTAATTGTTCACTTTTGCTTTCATTGTTGTTTTAAAAAGGGTCTTTATCTGTCCGAAGAGAAACACAAACAAGAGACTGGTGTTAGGACATATTTTATATTCCTCTTCCAATTGCATTAATGGTTTTAAAGGAAATCTCTCCTGTAATTGCCTTAAGCATTCTGTCTTTATTATTAAATACCAGCCATTTATTATGTTCTATACTTCCTTTTGGCTCTGTATGCCATTTTTTCTGGGACCTTCTGAATTTAAAATGATTGAACTGTAGGGCACATGGTTCTGGGAGCATGCCCTCTCATTAAATTTCCAGGGGCACCACCATGCTCTTAGAATGTCTTAGCAGAGACAGATGTCTGGAGTCCAGGCCTTTATTCATTTCACTTTCAAAGACAGCATAACTATCAGATTAAAAATCAGCAAAATTCTGCTTGCTTTGGAGCCAGCTGTATTCCACTTTTTAGGTCTCATATGCCCCAACCCCAACTCTGGGTTCTGATCTTGAATCTCGGTCACATCTCAGCTGGGTCCACGTCCAGTCTCAGGTTATTTGAGAGGAGGTGCAAGACCTTGACTCAGAATCACAAGGGACGCCTTAAACTTTAGACTGTCAGGTGAAATAGCATTTGGGGGGCTATGACTATCATATTTAATCTTCATACCAATCTGGTGAGAGTAGGTACTATGATAACCTCACTTCATGAGTGATAAAACTGGCATTCAGAGAAGTTAAAAAGTCACCCAAAGTCACACGGTACAGCGTGGTGAACCCTTGGATCAGAAACTAACTGGTTTTGATTCCATGAACAGTGCTTAAATACTACGCTTTTCAGAAAGCATTTGTTTATGAATATTTATTTTCTAGGTCTTTCTTTGATCTGGTGTGGATGGGTGATTGGAAATTGTAAGGAATTTGGAAAGCAGACTACCAAAAGTACAGGTTGAATTCAGTTGGGTCAGTAGCTGTTGTTTTTATTTTCTTGCCTCATTGGACTACAGAATTGTCTCCTTCAGTATTTGATGCTATTGTTGTATATTTTCTGAAGTCACTGTTTATAAGCCATATGATACTCTTTCCAGGGTGGGGGCTCTGCTCCCAGATGAAGAAAGAAGCACCTCTGGCAAGATGATTCTGCAGTGAGTTTGGTGGTAGTGTGGGAACATCTGTCATCTGCAGTATTTCTATACCAAAGGCCCTGAGTATTCATTCATTCATTCGTTCATTTGTTCATTACTTTCTTGGATCTACCTGCAAAGGAAAAGATTCTAGAATATTTTCCCTGGGACTTGGGACAGTAGCCAGGGTGCCAGCAACAATTGGAGGTGCCTGATACAGTGAGTCAGACATAATGTGCTCTCTTTGTTTGCTTCCTCTGCCTTTTTTCTATTCTCTTTAAGTTTAATAGACAAAAGATGGGGAAAAGGCAGAGTAGGTGACACCCACTCTTGAGCAAGGAGGGCCTTAGGGGTCGGTCCCTTGGGAGTGTCTGCAGATGGGATTTAAGTTATTGATGTATATTCTTCCAATGTGGCAGAAACCAACTCTGGATTTGAAAAGTTCACCTGGACTGCACAGGGGGAGAGCTGTTTTTGGCAGATTTGCTTTTCGGAGAGAGGCAACCATTTCCTGCTGCATGGTTATCATGTCAAGGGTTGGGAACCAGGACATGTTGGCGATAAGGATTTAATGAATACATATGAGAAGAGGAGATTCAAGTCACTGAGCAGCATATTGCCCTAGGCCACTTCCCATTTCAGGATGGTGAGATCTTTAGGGGAGTAAATTTCAGGTGATCATGGAAGAAGAAATGTTCGAGGGGCATTGGGATGAGATATGTCCTAACTGGTGTTTCCCACAGCAGGGGGGTGGTCCACCACACTGGGGGCCTTATAATCACCTCTCAGGTTTGTCCATTGTCTTTATAATTTACATATAGCTTTAAAAAATACAATTAGGCCTGCCATTGTGTGCATTATCCCACATGGCAGAAAGGACGTGTTTTTAATTTATGCTTTGCTTCTAATTGTAGTGTCGGCATGTCAGGGTTCACTGGTTAGAGAGAGAACGCACCTGCTTTTGTAAAGCAGTTAATTGGACCTGGTAACGATTATTGTCAGTAATCCCTGGGGGTGGTGCTTGTCCCAGGGCATCATCCTTCATGGCAATTTCCAGCATCTAGCGTGCTGGGACACTGAGGATTTTCCAGAAGGAAACAGCAGATTGGAGTTCTTGTACTGTAGACCCAAATTGCAGTCTTGTTGGTGACCTTTTCTGAGTGTGTACTGCTTTCTGGTGCTAGGGACTTCTGAAGAGAATGTTTTGAATTTTGAGGTGTTAAAGAAAATATTTGCAATACAGGCAACAGACAAAGGACTAGTATCTAGGCTAGAGACAGATCTCATCCATAGCAGTCACCAAAATATCACAATAAAAACTCCTCCATATCAATCTACTGCAAAGAAGCAGTAGAAAAATGGGCAGTGGATATGAGCAGTCAGTTGACAGGAGTATAATTATATGGACGAAGAAAAGATACTCAATTTCACTAGTCATCAAGGAAAAGTAAATTAAAGCAGTGAAATACAATTTTTACCGATCAGGTGGCAAAATAATAATAATGATGATGAAGATGATGATATCAAATGTTGGTAAGGCCTGGGGAGATGGGACTCCACTGGTCCAGCCACACTTCAGGTCAGCTTTGCAGAAGCTTGTAAAACTGAAAATGCACAGACCCTGGGAACCATCAACTCCATATCTTGCATCTGCTTACAGAAACACTGGCACCTGTGCACCAGAATACAGCATTGACTATACGTGCGTGGGTGTAGCTCTGTGCCTTCTATCCTGTTCCACTGATCTATATTTCTGTTTTTGTGCCAGTACCATACTGTCTTGATGACTGTAGCTTTGTAGTATAGTCTAAAGTCAGGGAGTCTGATTCCTCCAGCTCTGTTTTTTTCCCTCAAGACTGCTTTGGCTGTTCGGGGTCTTTTGTGTCTCCATACAAATTTTAAGGCTTTTTGTTCTAGTTTTGTAAAAAATACCATTGGTAATTTGATAGGGATTGCATTGAATCTGTAGATTGCTTTGGGTAGTATAGTCATTTTCACAATATTGATTCTTCCAATCCAAGAACATGTTATATCTCTCCATCTGTTTGCATCATCTTTAATTTCTTTCATCAGTGTCTTATAGTTTTCTGCATACAGGTCTTTTGTCTCCCTAGGTAGGTTTATACCTAGGTATTGAATTATTTTTGTGGCAATGGTAAATCGGAGTGTTTCCGTAATTTCTCTTTCAGATTTTTCATCATTAGTGTATAGGAATGCAAGAGATTTCTGTGCATTAATTTTGTATCCTGCAACTTTACCAAATTCATTGATTAGCTCTAGTAGTTTTCTGGTGGCATCTTTAGGATTCTCTATGTATAGTATCATGTCATCTGCAAACAGTGACAGTTTTACTTCTTCTTTTCCAATTTGTATTCCTTTTATTTCTTTTTCTTCTTTGGTTGCCGTGGCTAGGACTTCCAGACTATGTTGAATAATAGTGGTGAGAGTGGACATCCTTGTGTTGTTCCTGATCTTAGAGCAAATGGTTTCAGTTTTTCACCATTGAGAATGATGTTTGCTGTGGGTTTGTTGTATATGGCCTTCATTATGTTGAGGTAGGTTCCCTCTGTGCCCACTTTCTGGAGAGTTTTTAATCATAAATGGGTGTTGAATTTTGTCAAATGCTTTTTCTGCATCTATTGAGATGATCATATGGGTTTTCTTCTTCAATTTGTTAATATGGTATATCACATTGATTGATTTGCATACAATGAAGAATCCTTGCATCCCTGGGATAAATCCCACTTGATCATGGTGTATGATCCTTTTAATATGTTGTTGGATTCTGTTTGCTAGTATTTTTTTGTTTTGTTTTTTATTTTTATTTTTTTTGTGGTAAGTGGGCCTCTCACTGTTGTGGCCTGTCCCGTTGTGGAGCACAGGCTCCGGACACGCAGGCTCAGCGGCCATAGCTCACGGGCCCAGCCGCTCCGTGGCATGTGGGATCCTCCCAGACCGGGGCATGAACCCATGTCCCCTGCATGGGCAGGCGGACTCTCAACCATTGCGCCACCAGGGAAGCCCCTTTTTGCTAGTATTTTGTTGAGGATTTTTGCATCTATATTCATCAGTGATATTGGTCTGTAATTTTCTTTTTTGTAGTATCTTTGTCTGGTTTTGGTATCAGAGTGATGGTGGCCTCATAGAATGAATTTGGGAGTGTTCCTTCCTCTGCAATGTTTTGGAAGAGTTTGAGAAGGATGGGTGTTAGCTCTTCTCTAAATTTTTTTTTTTTTTTTTTTTTTTGCGGTACGCCGGCCTCTCACTCTTGTGGCCTCTCCCGCTGCGGAGCACAGGCTCCGGACACGCAGGCCCAGTGGCCATGGCCCACGGGCCCAGCCACTCCACGGCATGTGGGATCCTCCCAGACCAGGGCACGAACCCATGTCCCCTGCATTGGCAGGCGGACTCTCAACCACTGCGCCATCAGGGAAGCCCTCTCTAAATGTTTTGATAGAATTCACCTGTGAAGCCGTCTGGTCCTGGACTTCTGTTTGTTGGAAGATTTTAAATTGCAGTTTCAATTTCATTACTTGTGATTGGTCTGTTCATATTTCTCTTTCTTCCTGGTTCAGTCTTGGAAGGTTATACCTTTCTAAGAATTTGTCCATTTCTTCCAGGTTGTCCATTTTATTGGCATAGAGTTGCTTGTAGTAGTCTCTTAGGATGCTTTGTATTTCTGTGGTGTCTGTTGTAACTTCTCCTTTTTCATTTCTAATTTTATTGATTTGAGTTCTCTCCCTCTTGATGAGTCTGACTAACGGTTTTTCAGTTTTGTTTATCTTTTCAAAGAACCAGATTTTAGTTTTATTGATCTGTGCTATTGTTTTCTTTGTTTTTATTTCATTTATTTCTGCTCTGATCTTTATGATTTCTTTCCTTCTGCTAACTTTGGGTTTTGTTTGTTCTTCTTTCTCTAGTTCCTTTAGGTGTAAGGTTAGATTGTTTATTTGAGATTTTTCTTGTTTCTTGAGGTAGGCTTGTGTTGCTATAAACTTCCCTCTTAGAACTGCTTTTGCTGCATCCCATAGGTTTTGGATCATTGTGTTTTTGTTGTCATTTGTGTCTAGGTATTTTTTGGTTTCCTCTTTGATTTCTTCAGTGATTGGTTATTTAGTAATGTATTGTTTAGCCTCCGTGTGTTTGTGTTTTTTACGTTTTTTCCCCTGTAATTGATTTCTAATCTCATAGCGTTGTGGTCAGAAAGGATGCTTGATATAATTTCAGTTTTCTTAAATTTACTGAGGCTTGATTTGTGACCCAAGAGGTGATCTATCCTGGAGAACATTCTGTGCGCACTTGAGAAGAAAGTGTAATCTGCTGTTTGTGGATGGAATGTCCTATAAGTATCAATTAAATCTGTCTGGTCTATTGTGTCATTTAAAGCTTGTGTTTCCTTATTAATTTTCATTTTGGATGATCTGCCTATTGGTGTCAGTGAGGTGTTAAAGTCCCCCACTCTTATTGTGTTACTGTCAATTTCCTCTTTTAGAGCTGTTAGCAGTTGCCTTATGTATTGAGGTGCTCCTATGTTGGGTGCATATATATTTATAATTGTTACATCTTCTTCTTGAATTGATCCCTTAATCATTATGTAGTGTCCTTCCTTGTCTCTTGTAACATTTTTTATTTTCAAGTCTATTTTATCTGATATGAGTATTGCTACTCCAGCTTTTTTTTGATTTCCATTTGCATGGAATATCTTTTTCCATCCCCTCACTTTCAGTCTGTATGTGTCCCTAGTTCTGAAGTGGGTCTCTTGTAGACAGCATATATGTGGGTCTTGTTTTTGTATCCATTCAGGAAGCCTGTGTCTTTTGGTTGGAGCATTTAATCCATTCATGTTTAAGGTAATTATCGATATGTATGTTCCTGTTACCATTTTCTTTTCTTTTTATTTTTTTTTTAACATTTTTATTGGAGTATAATTGCTATACAATGGTGTGTTAGTTTCTGCTTTATAACAAAGTAAATCAGTTATATATATACATATATCCCCATATCTCTTCCCTCTTGCATCTCCCTGCCTCCCACCCTCCCTATCCCACCCTTCTAGCTGGTCACAGAGCACCGAGCTGATCTCCCTGTGGTATGCGACAGCTTCCCACTAGCTATCTATTTTACATTTAGTAGTTTATTTATGTCCATATATACACTACCATCCTCTCACTTTGTCCCAGCTTACCCTTCCCCCTCCACGTGTCCTCAAGTCCATTCTCGAGTAGGTCTGCGTCTTTATTCCTATCTTGCCCTTAGGTTCTTCGTGACCATTTAAATTTTTTTTTAGATTCCATATGTATGTGTTAGCATATGGTATTTGTATTTTTCTTTCTTACTTCACTCCATATGTCAGACTCTAGGTCCATCCACCTCACTACAAATAACTCAATTTCGTTTCCTTTTATGGCTGAGTAATATTCCATTATATATATGTGCCACATCTTCTTTATCCATTCATCTGTCGATGGACACTTAGGTTGCTTCCATGTCCTGGCAATTGTAAATAGAGCTGCAATGAACATTGCCCTATTACCATTTTCTTAATTGTTATGGATTTGTTTTTGTAGGTCCTTTTCTTCTCTTGTGTTTCCCACTTAGAGAAGTTTCTTTAGCATTTGTTGTAGAGCTGGTTTGGGGGTGCTGAATTCTCTTAGCTCTTGCTTGTCTGTATAGCTTTGGATTTCTCCCTCGAATCTGAATGAGATCCTTGCTGGGTAGAGTAAGCTGGGTTGTACGTTCTTCCCTTTCATCACTTTAAATGTTTCATGTCACTCCCTTCTGGCTTGTAGAGTTTCTGCTGAGAAATCAGCTGTTAACCTTACGGGAGTTCCCTTGTATGTTATTTGTCGTTTTTCCCTTGTTGCTTTCAATAAGTTTTCTTTGTCTTTAATTTTTACCAATGTGATTACTATGTGTTTCCGCTTGTTTCTCCTTGGGTTTATCCTGCCTGGGACTCTCTGCACTTCCTGGACTTGGGTGGCTCTTTCCTTTCCCATGTTAGGGAAGTTTTCGACTATAATCTCTTCAAATATTTTCTCGGGTCCTTTCTCTCTGTCTTCTCCTTCTGGGACCCCTAAAATGCGCATGTTGTTGCATTTAATGTTGTCCCAGAGGTCTCCTAGGCTGTCTTCATTTCTTTTCATTCTTTTTTCTTTATTCTGTTCCACAGCAGTGAATTCCACCATTCTGTCTTCTAGGTCACTTATCTGTTCTTCTGCCTCAGTTATTCTGCTATTGATTCCTTCTAGTGTATTTTTCATTTCAGTTATTGTATTGTTCATCTCTGTTTGTTTGTTCTTTAATTCTTCTAGGTGTTTGTTCTTTAATTCTTTTAGGTCTTTTTTAAGCATTTCTTGCATCTTCTTGATCTTTGCCTCCATTCTTTTTCTGACGTTCTGGATCATCTTCACTATCATTATTCTGAATTCTTTTTCTGAAAGGTTTCCTATCTCCACTTCATTTAGGTGTTTTTCTGGGGTTTTATCTTGTTCCTTCATGTGGTACATAGCCCTCTGCCTTTTTCTGTGAATGTGATTTTTGTTCCACAGGCTGCAGGACTGTAGTTCTTCTTGCTTCTGCTGTCTGCCCTCTGGTGGATGAGGCTATCTAAGAGGCTTGTGCAAGATTCCTGATGGGAGGGACTCGTGGTGGGTAGAGCTGGTGTTGCTCTGGTGGGCAGAGCTCAGTAAAACTTTAATCAGCTTGTTTGCTGATGGGTGGGGCTGGGTTCCCTCCCTGTTGGTTGTTTGTCCTGAGGTGACCCAACAGTGGAGCCTACCTGGGCTAATGGCGGACTCTGGGAGGGCTCACACCAAGGAGTACTTCCCAGAACTTCTGCTGCCAGTGTCCTTGTCCTCATGGTGAGTCACAGCCACCCCCTGCCACTGCAGGAGACCCTCCAACACTAGCAGGTAGGTCTGGTTCAGTCTCCTATGGGGTCACTGCTCCTTCCCCTGGGTCCCGATGCGCACACTACTTTGTATTTGCCCTTCAAGAGTGGAGTCTCTGTTTCCCCCAGTCCTGTCGAAGTCCTGCAATCAAATCCCACTAGCCTTCAAAGTCTGATTCTGTAGGAAGTCCTCCACCCGTTGCCGGGCCCACAGGTTGGGAAACCTGACGTGGGGCTCAGAACCTTCACTCCAGTGGGTGGACTTCTGTGGTATAAGTGTTCTCCAGTTTGTGAGTCACCCACCCAGCAGTTATGGGATTTGATTTTATTGTGATTGCGCCCCTCCTACCGTCTCACTGTGGCTTCTCCTTTGTCTTTGGATGTGGGGTATCTTTTTTGGTGAGTTCCAGTGTCTTTCTGTCGTTGATTGTTCAGCAGTTAGTTGTGATTCTGGTGCTCTTGGAAGAGGGAGTGAGAGCATGTCCTTCTACTCTGCCATCTTGAACCAATCTCTCCCCCTTCTTGATATTCTTAATGATTTTTGAAAAAGGGACCCTGCATCTTCCTTGGCACTGGGCCTTGTAAGTTATGTAGCTAGCCATGGTTAGAGTGATTTTTGAGGCCTGCCCTGGACCAGGGTGTGAGGAGAGCTGGTGAGGACCCTGGAGCCTGGTTGGAGGAGAAGATCCTGGCTTGTGGCTCCATGAAAAGCAGATGGTTCTGACATTGAAGCTACAAAAGCAGCTCTTTATAACAGTATGGACTTTCAAGTTCCTCAAAGGAGGCCATGGAATCTGTTTGTTTTTGCCCCGAAGGCAGCAACTACTTCCTCCTTTTGTGCCTGAATGCACATTAGACCAGAATTCCTGATGGGCCCGCAGTCTGTGAAGGAAGCATTACCACTGACTGCTGAAAATGATGAGGCATTCATCCTACCTGTAGATGACTGTTTTGCATTTCAGTCAATCAGCTCCTGAGCGCAGATGGAGCCATGACCTCTGGTGGGCTCTGCTTTCTCAGTGATGGAGTAAGTAGCCAGGAGGCAGCCTTCATCATATCTCCAGCAGCTTCTTGTGTGCTGTGGTTCATAGCAGTTGGATTTGTCTACACTGCGCTCCTCATCATTTCCATCCTCTCCCCTCATCCCCCCATCCTCCATACGTTACACATCCCTGCATCTCTGCATCTGTGTATCCCTACATCCCTTCATCCCTCCCATCCCTGCATCTCTGCATCCCCACTTTCCTACATCACCCACATCTCTGTGTCCTCCATACCTCACAAATAACTTGAATCTCCACATCTCTGTATCTCTGCCTTCCTTCATCCCTGCATCTCTGCATGCCCCACACCCCTGCACTTCTGCATCCCATTTGTCCTGTTCACAGAGCTGGTCCTGGGGATACAGGAGAAGATAAGAAGTACCCATAGCTGTTTCTTCTCCTCCTTAAAGCAGTTTAGCTAATAAAGGAATATGGATTTAGGAGTAAGATCTAATTTCAAAGCCCAGTGTGGCCATTTAATAGCTGGGTAAGTTCTTAGGCAAGTTACTTAGCTCTTTTGAGGCACAATTTGAGGATTATATGAGAAACAGATCTAAGGCGCTAGACTCAGGGCTGTTTAAGCACCTTCACACTTGGCAGCTCATCTCCTTTTCTGGAATTTTCTACTAGTATCCCTGTTGTCCCCTCTCCCACCGTCCGCTCTACCCCATCTGAACATCTCTGGGGATACCAGAAATGGCCAAAGAAGATTGGGCTTGGATTTTTCCTCTGAAGTGCAGATAAGTTGATGCACTTACACCTCTTCCGTTATCACTCATGGGCAGGCTCAGTATTCCCTGTGGTTTCAGTGAGTGACCACTGAGCTGCAAG
Organism: Phocoena phocoena; assembly: GCF_963924675.1. Taxonomy (NCBI): domain Eukaryota; kingdom Metazoa; phylum Chordata; class Mammalia; order Artiodactyla; family Phocoenidae; genus Phocoena; species Phocoena phocoena. The sequence goes on along the minus strand of NC_089228.1, from coordinate 34,521,811 downwards.
CACCTCTGAGGTACCAGGCCAGTGTCAGGCACTGAGGATGCAGGGAAGGGCCAGTTACCAGTTGTTGAGCATCTCACAGCTCTGCCTGATTAACTAGCAGAGAGTAAAGCCTTTGGGAGACCTGTTTTACTGAGTGATCTTGATGTCCTTCCATGGATGTACATTGGAGATGGACACATGGGGTCTTTGGGAGCCCAGCTTTCATCCAAGCAGTTCAAACCAGCATATTCCTAGCCTTGGAGACTTCAGCCAGCTTAGAGCACAGTGGAAGTTGGTTGGCTTGAATGAAAGTTGAGTTTCTTCTCCTACTCAGACAATTCAATTTAATGATTATTAAATTTAATGATTTAAATTTAATGATTGTTAGGTGTGTATCCTGGATAACTTTTCAGACAGATGTTGGCTTCTGGCTTATAGTGGGCAAGAGAAGAGACCAGAAACATGTCTGTATCATAGATTTGATAGTTGGAGAGAGCTGGTAGACACATTTTTTATTTGTATTCTAAAGATACAGGATGTGTGCAAAGTTCAGGCACCAAACTCATATAAAATATATTTATGTTTCAAGAATGCCATAAAAGAGCAATAATTTTTATAGCCTCAGATTATTTTGATCTTTTCCAGCTTTCCATCTTTGTTATCAACTGTACTTTACATGTCTGTCATAATATTTGTCTTTCCATTCCTTTTTAATGGGTCAGGATATTTTGGAATCAATTATGCAATGCTTTTGTTTCTCACATTAAATGTACCATCAATTCTTTTCTTAAATATTTTGAATATTGAAAATAATTTCTTAGGTGACATTAATTATGATGCACATCTCTGCTGAGCTATTCTTCCCTAGTGATATTAATGATAGTGTTTCAGCTTTCCTGACTGTCTCTGTTATTAACCCATCATAAATACCAGCCCCAATTAGTGTACAGAAATGAAATCAGTTGAGGAGTGGAATGTATGTGTCGATGCTGTCTTTCTCCGAGGAACAACTGAATTTTTTCAACTGTCAAATCTGAATTCTTAATAGTTCATTTTGTGTAAAAATTCATTCTTTGATTTTTCCCCCATTTTACAGAATAATTTGTAACCACAGTTGGTGGTGATGTCTGTTTGCAAAGTCTTATCCTTTGATTTGTTGCATTCCGTTAAGTCGGAAAATCCTTTTTTTGATTCAAAGGTATTATGCTGTGTAGCTCCTTATTAATGTCTGGTTGTACTGTCTCTACTTTTGTGTCTTTCTTTACTCTTGATTTTTTTCCTTTTCTTCTCTCTCTCTCCCCACCAAGGCTTTATCTTTCCCTGCCTCCCACCTCCCCTCTCTAACTCCCTTTTTCCTTTTCTCCCTCCCTCCCTCCCTCCCTCTTCCCTTCCCTCCCTCCCTCCCTCCTTCTCCCCTTCCCTCCCTCCCTCCCTCTCCCCTTCCCTCCTTTCTGTTCTCTTGTTCCTTTCTTTGTTTTGGAATGTGTTATCAGAAGTGGAACTGAGACTGTTGACTTGTGTGTACGTTCTACTCAGCCCAGGATGAACCGGAAATGCTTTCTGCTCCGTCATTTGGCTTTGTAGAGTGTTGGAGAGTCCTGACAATTTTGGATGATCAATACATATCTATAGACTAATAAAATTTTTCATAAAACAGATTTTTTAAAGTTTGTAATAGAGAGCTTTTAAATCAGCAAACATCTTGGACACATGTGCTTCCCTTGTGTCTCCTTTCCAAGAAAATAGCTGTTCCTTTGGTTGTTTAAGATGCGCATCAGAGGGCCTCTTAACATACATGGCATTGTGCTTGGCGTAGGCTTGGAGTTAGGGATCCAAAAGTAGTTTTCTTCAAATCAGGATACTTTTAAAAGTGGAAGAGGGGCTATTGATAATTACTCTTGGACAACAGTTATAAACCAGGATTACCCTAGTTAAATGTGGGATTGCCAGGTAAAATATAGGACACCCTGTTGAATTTGAAATTTAAATGTAACTGAGAGTCCTGTGTTTTTATTTGTTATCCTGGCAACCCTATTTGTAGTCATAAACACGTGGGATGTGCTCCCTGCCTGTAGGGTGCTTCTTGTCCAGTAATCATAACCAGGTTATCAATCTCAGGCACCAGGCTGATTACTTAACAAATCACAACCCTGGGAGGTGGACGGTGCTTTCCCACTTCACAGGGCATGATTAACAGGTTAATGACATCCCCAAGGTCAGACAGCTAGGACCTGCAGGGTGGGGTAAGGAACGGGGAGTCAGGGCCAGGACCTCAGATCCTTCTACCTGCAAAGCCTGTGCCCCCTCCACCCCATGCCCTCCTCCCTTCCAACCAGCATGTGACAGCAATGAGCTCCTTTTGCAAGGTTTAAAAGAGGTCCTGCAGGAAAGTGAAGAGCCTTCAAGGCTGCTTCTCCACTGCTGGATCTTCCAGGCAGCAGGAGGCAACCAGCTGTTTTCACTGTATCAAACCCGAAACATGTCACGCAGAAAAAATGTCAAGTCATTTTGAAAAATGTCTGAAGCATAATGTGCTTGACAGGGGTGAAATAGCATCGACCATAGTCACGTAATTACTACCTCAGTGTTTGTTTACCGTGCAGCCCTCTTTTTCTTCTACTCTAATTAAATCAATCTGAGCAACAACACAGCCTTATAAAACCCAGGTCTCAGCCTGTACAGCAGTCAGCTTTTCTCAGGTTCTTTCTAAGCCTGATCCTTGCCAGGTTGACTAAGCAACTTAACAGTTTCTTCCACGTTCCTATCTTCAGACTAAACTCAGACAGACTTATTGAATTAAAGTAAATCGAGGTCACCTATATATATATATATATATATATATATATATATTTTCTGCCAACGAAAAATGTTAAGATAGGGTGAGGTACTGAGGTCCGCGATATGATTTGAATTTAAGCTGCCGCCAGACACCGTAATATTGTCATCCACTAGATGTCGCTGATGATTCACACCAGTGCAACTGTGAGCCCATTTCGGGATGTTAAAGTCCTTAAAAATGTCAAGCGAGAGCTAAAAACCTGGAACTTCCAAGTATTTCTTTCTTTACCTTTTGCTTTTTAATATTTTCTTCGTGTCCATTCAAATGAACCTTCTTTTCTTTTCAATGATCTCTCTCTACCTTTGTAAATTTAGCAAACAACATGTTGAATAGGTTAAGATAGGCTCTTTTATTTAAACCATCTCACTTTTTGTGTATGTTGTTTTTTTTGAATTTTTTGAAACTTCTCAGACTTCATTTCCTTGATGAATTTGGTTAGTGTATATTAACATAACTTATCTAGTTACTGTAGATTTCCTGCACCCAGTGAAGTTGGTTTGCCTTTTACAGGTCTATGCTTGGTTTACTTTGAGAAAGGAATAATATTTCTTTACCACTGGGGTTTTGCCCCTGACAATAGGAGGGATCAGATGCTTCTTGTAGTCCAAGGAGACTAAGTCTTTAGTCAGCCATTCTGGCTTAAAGACTCAAGCTGGGGGGGTGCTCCTGGAGGAAGATGGGATGGTTGGATGTGGAGGGAATGAAGCCAGTCCCTCTGGTATACAGAGTAAGTTCTAGGCTGGACAATAACAGCAAAAGCAGAAAGACTGGCAGCTGCTATAGATTTCCAGTCCTAATGAGCTACATTTTTTCCCCCAGAGCATGGCTAATAGGGCACGAGATCGTCAAATTTAAAAAAGGAATGTTAAAAGGAAGTAAGGATAGCTTTAATCAAACAACAACAACAAAAATTCATAAAACTGATTTTCAGAAAAGCTTGAGACTCATGGAAAGTTATTTTATAAGTATTATAACGGCAAGCTGTTTTTCCTTTCTTTCTTTTCTTTTTCTTTTTCTTTTTTTGTTAAAGAGAAAAGAAAATCTCCTATTTTTTAAACAACAAACCACCTGGTGTGGGTGTGTGTGTTGGGGGGTTGTTAGAGCCCTGTATTAGAATGAGAACTTGGTCTAGATCCTGTCTTCAACACAGAGGAGCCCTGGTGGTGTAGTACTTTCTGCAAGATGGTCTTATGCTTCTCAGCCGTAGTTGGGATTTCAGTGAGAGCTGAAAGGGACTAGTAGATTTCCGGGGACTTCTACCATGGTGGTGCTTTATGGACAAGTGCAGAATGAATGGAATGGCCCTTTGCCAAGCTCTCCTTCTCTTCTCCCATGGCTGCCTTGGTACCCAGCAAGATGAAGCATCCTAAAATATGAAATGGTTGGTTTTTCTGCCATGGACTTTTCTTGGAATGAAGCACTTGCTTGAGTTAATTTTTAAAATAATCTTCTGTGGATTTCATTATATTGCAGAAAATATAATATCCATGAAGTAAGAATAATGTAATCATAAGAAGGTTAGATTTCCCAGCCTCCGTAAGAAAAAGACCCAAGTTCCCAGGTTATATAATCTGACATTCTGTTTAGAATTTCAGGGAATGAATGCTCTGTAAATGTCTGCTTGACTGTACTGTGGATGGAGATTGGGGAAAAAGAAGCCACAATGAAGTATCAAAACACAAAACACTTCCTAAATTTCCCCACAGTATGAATTAATCATATTTGATACTAATTGTGTCCTTGCTATACATCAACTTCCTGTGTAAATTGTGGGAAAATGTGAAAACATTTCCAAGCCCCAAGCAAGTTTTAGAGTGTGCTTGTATATGTGATTTGTTATTTGCTAGGTATCCTTTTCGGTACAAATTATTCTCTGCAGATTTACCAAGATGCAGTATTGCTATTTTTCACTTTTGGAAAAATTACTGATATTTCCCCTCCCCTTCAATCAAAGTGTTACAAATATTGGGGGTTGGGTCAGTTATACAACTTTGATTGAGTTGTTGGGCTCTTTTATTTGTGCGTATATTATTAAGATCCCCAGTGAATTGTTTGAGTTTTGTAATTTATAACTCTTTGTCCCAGAGCCAGCATTTAAACTACCAAATAACCATTTTTTATATCTTTGATTAAAGCTCCTCTTCCAACTCAACATACTGGGAAGTTGGCCTAGTCCTGAACATGGTTTGGTTTCCTGAAGGGTCTTGGGTGTTCTGGGTCCCTCAGATATGTTCAGGGTCTACCCTGCAGTAAAGTCCAAAACCAGCTAGACTGTTGAGTTTCCTCCAGACCTATAATGACTTCAGCAACCAGCACTTTCAGAGTAGAGTGAATACCTTAAATCTATGAAGACACTGTCAGTGGAGGGTTTCTCTACATTTATTTGATTATTGTGGAAATTTGCTTGAGAACTAATTCTTTCACACAATAACTAATATATATATATATCTATATAATACTGTACTATATGTAGTACAATATTATATATATATTTAAATTTATGTCCTTCAAATAAACCTAAACTTGTAGCTTTGTCAAAATATGTACTTATAAAATGTATTGATAGTTGTTCAGGCCTAATGTCCATCGTTAGGGGGTTGAGATAAATTATAGCCATAAAAATTATGTTGAGGGCTTGCTTGGTGGCACAGTGGTTGGGAGTCTGCCTGCCGATGCAGGGGACACGGGTTCGTGCCCCGGTCCGGGAAGATCCCACATGCCGCGGAGCTGCTGGGCCCGTGAGCCATGGCCGCTGAGCCTGCGCTTCCAGAGCCTGTGCTCCGCAACGGAAGAGGCCACAACAGTGAGAGGCCTGCGTACCACAAAAAAAAAAAAAAAAAAAAAAAACTATGTTGAAAGTCTATGTTCATTAATGTGAAAAGATGGTCATGCTACATTCTCAGGCAAAACAAAATAAAAGAGAAACTAAAATGCTTTTGTACTGTTGTGGTCCCATTTTTACAAATGTGGGTGTTCATAGACATACATCTAAAAGACTATTTATGACTATCACTAGAATAGTAGAATTATAGCTATTTAAAAATTTTTGATCCTTCTGTGCCTTCTAATTTTCATGATGGAATTATATTACTTTTATTATCACAAAATAAATAAGGAAGCTTTTTCTTGCTGGGGATAAACAAAGTTTGTGTTTGTTTTGGATCTCTCAATTCATTGTGTGTTTTCAGATGCTAATATCAAAATAACTAGTAACTAGAGAAAAAAATGCAGATGCATTTCTGTAACAAAGTGGATTCTAGAATACAATGCCGTTCTTCAAAATGCTGGGCTTCATTTTAAAGGAGGAAGTAAAAACATGCTCTTTATCTGTGTGTTTGCCCCTGAAAACAAAAGCATTGAAATCACTTTCTCTACGTGTTCACTGCCAGTAGACCCATTTCATGTCTGTCTTCTCACAAGGCTTGGTTAGGATTCTGTTAAAGTTTTACTGAAATATTACAAATATATTAGGATTGTGAGGCTTTCAGCATATGCATATTGCTGTTTATGATTTTTCTTTTTCTAAGTCACTCCAGGTGTTAATTTTAAGGAAGTTTACCTGTATTTAATTAAAATATAAAATGAGGATATAGTAAAGGTTGACAGTTTGGAAGTTCCCCATTCATGCTGTCTGCATTGTATCTTGTAAGTTCCAATTGCAAATAATGACCAAGAATTACTGGGACTTGCTTGATGCCAAAGGTTTGTTTTTTTTTTTTTTTTTTTTTTTTTTAAACCACTCCTTTTGCTTGGGCTGAATTAATGAAATGATGGAATTCTTTAAGAAAAAATCAAGAGGTTTTAATTCAGATAGGCTAACACATTTTAATCAGAACATTATAGAGCTGATGTTTTGATTCAAAGCAAAAAAGGAACACAAATCCACTTGTGAAATGGATAATAAAATGACTTTGTGTTGAGCTTAATTTACATTGGAGGCTGGGAAGGGGAGGAGCAAATACAGCTCAGTGGGACAGTTACCACAGTTGTGACTAGCTGGGTATTTATTTACTTGTTCAATGTCTGCCTCTCTTTCAAATTGTAAACTCTGTGAGAATGGAGACAGTGTCTCTTATCTTCTTGGTGGTTGTAAACTCCAGCAACTAGCCAGTGCCTGCAACTTAGTAGATGCTCAATAGATTAATGTCAAATGAATGAATGTGTTCTGGAAATGGTAGAGCTGTCACCTTCAGATATTCCTTCCTGGAGTTAGTTTTTCTTTGAACAAATATTCTTTAGGGTTCTATAAAATTAAAATTTGAATTGTACAAAGTAATACCTGAATCATTCCTCCTTTAAAAATGTTAGAGCATTACTGATCCATCCAGTTCTAGAAAAGATGGAGTAACCTCATTATACCCAGATCCTCCCACGTACAACTAAAAACTCTAGACGTCACATAAAGAATGAACATAGGAAGACTTTGAAAGGTAGAAAGAAGAAGACAGATGGCCTAAGGACCTTCAGACATGAGGAACCACATGGCTGTGGATCCCCTGGGTTTCCTTATTACTTCTCATACATCATGAACAGAGCATGCCAGAAGCCTCCCACTTGGACTGCCAATAAGCAGAGACTACCAGAAAATCCTGTTCCCCTAGACAGCGGACAGGAAAAAGAATGGCCTAAGAGCAGAAAACCTTTTAGGCAATATTCACCCTATACCAGCCAAATACCAATGAAAAAAATAGTCCCTCACCACCCTATGGTTTCAGCAGAGCCAAGTAGAGAGCTGATTTTCCACCCCATGCTCCCCACCTGTACAATCAAGCAGCAGCGCTTCAATTCCCCCACCTGGTGGTGTGAGCAGGACTGAGCAAGAAGCTCGTCTCCCATTCCCTGCCTGACTGAAGCAGGTAGTGGCAGCTGCTCCCACTGTGTGGTATTTGTGTGGCTGAGTGGGAACCTGAGCTTCCAGCCCCTGCTAGGGGGACACAGGCAGTGCTCCTATTCAAGAGTGAGCTGAGTCTCCACCAGTGCCCTGTGTCAACAAGACTAAATGAAGCAGTGCAAGTTGGGGCTCATCAGTGTTCTCCTTTCTCCCACCCGGTGGGAAGCTGACCCTCTACTTCCCCACCCACACAGCAGCAATGAGACTGAAGGACATAGTGTAAGGCAGAGATAGTTGGCCCCCTGGTTTTGGCCCACCCTGGTACCCCTCCAGTGCTGGTGGGGTCCCATATGGCATCAGTGAGACTGATGAGGATGGTGTGAGGTGGAGATAACAGTACTCCAGTCTCTCCAACCCATGTGAGAGTATACCCAGTGGGCAGCTGAGCCTCAACCTCCACTGACATCAACAAAGTGGAATGAGGGTGTGGGAAGTGGGCTAGTTAGCACTCTGCTCTCTCCTCCCTTGAGGTAGTAGGACCCAGTGGGGGGCTGGGCTTCCTTGTCCATTCTGCAGCAGTAAAATAGTATCTCACATCTCCCATCTACTCCTCCAGTGGCAGTGGAGTTCAACAGGAAGCTAAGCTTACACATCTACACAGAGCTAAAAAGGTGATGTGAGTTGGAGCCCCATTTCATTGGGAAGATATCAGCAGGGCCGAGGGGAGAGTTGAACTGCCACCCCACCTGAATGCAATAAGGTGATGTGACTCAGTATGCCACTTTTGCTGAGATAGTGTTGACAGGGCCCAGTGGGAAGCTACATACACACTCACCCAGCCCTCCAGCTACAGCCCAACAGGGAGAGAGACTGCTAAAGGAGAAGGATGAATAGGGTTTGGAGTCTCATAATATCCAAATGTCCAGTGATACAATTGAAAATCAGTCGTCATACCAAGAACCAAGAAAAATCACAAGTTGAATGAGAAAACAACTAACATGAATCAAGAGTGAATCAGAGGTTGGATTTTATCTAAAATATCAAACAGTGATTTTAACGAAGCCCTCATAAAAATACTTCAACAAGCAATTACTTATTTTCTTGAAACAAATGAAAATTGGAAAATCTCAACTAAGAACTAAAAGTTACAAAAAATCAAATGGAAATTATGGAACTGAAAAATACAATCACCAAAATAAAAGAAAAACTCACTGGACGGGCTCAGTAGTAGAGTGGAGATGACAGAGCGTAGAATCAGTGAACTTGAGGACAGATCAATAGAAATTATCCTAGAATCTACCCAGGCTGAAAAACAGATAAATAGATTGTTAAAAAAAGAATAGAGCCAGGACAGGGTTGTGGTCTGTGGGATAATAAAAAAAAGAACTTACTTTCATATCATCAGAGACCAAGAAGGAGAGGAGAAAGTGAGACTGAAAACGTATTCAAAGAAATAATGGCTGAAAAATTCCTAAATTTGGTGAAAGATGGAAACCTGCAGATCCAAGAAGCTGAAGCCGAATAAACTCCAAATAGGATAAACCTGAAGAAATTTACATGAAGATACATCAGAACTAAACTTCTGAAAACTAAAAGCAAAGAAAAAATTGACTTATTACTTCTAAGGGAACACCTACTTGAAATACAACAGATTTTTTATCTGAATCCATGGAGCCCAGAGGAAGTAGTAGAATATCTTTTCAGTACTGAAATTGTAGCAAGAATATCCCTCAGGCATAAAGGGTAATAAAGACATTATCAGGCTAAGGAATGCTAAGAGAATTTTTTGGTACCTTTAAAGAGTGGCTAAAGGTTGTCCTCTAAACAGAAGGGCAATTATAGCAGAAGGCTTAGAGCTTCAGGAAGGAAAGAACATTGGAATGGGTGAAAATAGAAATGAATATAAATAATAGACTGTCCTTCTCATAAGTTTCTTAAATCATGTTTTATCGTTGAAGCAAAAATTTTAAAACCGAATGTGGTGCTCAGTGTATGTAGAGAAAACAAGACAATTATAGTTACACAGTGGGGAGTGTAAAGGGAGTTAAATACGTGTAAACTTTCTGCATGTCACTAGCAACATCTCTGTTAGTAGACTGTGATAAATTATGCATCTGTATACCTAGAACAACCAGTATTTCAAATTGGTGATTCTCCTTCCTGACATTTTTTCCAAACATGATTACATACCTTACAAAATGCAGAGTGTTGACTTATGAGGATTTTACATAAATGCCTTCATATTTTACATGACATTCTGTAATTTGCTTTTTTCTTCAATATTATTTTATAATGATTCCTCATAACCACCATGTTAGATATGAATGCACCACTTTAATTTTCTATTCCTTTATTGAGACACATTTTTTCCTGGCTTTAGCCACTACAAGCAGCGCATAATGGGCGTGCTTGTTGGAGGTTCCTTGAGTATGTGTGTGTTTGGTTTTGAATTTTTCTAATTGAAATAAAACCCCTTGGGTATTTTCCCCTGTATTGTTTCTTTGGCTCATTCTGGCCCATATGCTAAATCAGATTCTTGGAGATCCCACTTAGCAGGGGATAGCTTTCCTGGAAATGCAAGCTCTAAGAGAATCAGAAGATGTGCTCTCCTGTACATCATGGTAGACCTTCAGCCAGGGTTTTCAGACATTGCTGGTCACTGACTCCTCCCTGACCGCAAGGATGTTTAACAAGTCTTTTCATTATATTCAAGGATCCCTGATTGCCTACAGGTCCATTTCCTTGAGGATTCCTGGGGCCACTAGAAAACTCACTCCATTCTTTTCTTCCTTGATTTTTTACAGCGTGGATGGACATGAATTCCCTGCATATCTCTGGTCAGTTAAGATGGTTAAACACAGCTCGTCAGGAGGTCCAGTGAATGGCAACAGAGGTGCCAACACTGCACTCAGGTAGCAAGGGAGACAGATGCTCTTTGGCTAAGGGTGTTTGCAGGTTGGTACACTGTCACTCACTGGCCAGAAGTGGACAGACATTATAGATGCTTGACAGCACATTGGTGGGGTGTGGGGAAGCGACGTATATATAGATGTACACGCACTGTATATATGAGTTCTGTAGGGGTCGTATTAAGGAAAATATTAGAGACATGGAATTACGGTAAATTAGTGATGATCAAATGGCTAACTAAAGTTTCTCTGAGGACAAGAAAGGCTTTGTTAACTCCTTGGGAAGGGTAGTAGGAAGAGGGGCAGAGTCACTCCTTTATTGCTACTAATGCTATTTGAATATGGAAAATCTGTTGGTTTCTAAGTAAATCTTTTTTTCCCCTTAACTTTCTTGTGGGTTACTTCCAAAATATGTTGGAAAAATAATTTGGAAGTTGACATGTAGGGGATTTTAGTTACTAATTTGTGTTTTATGATATTCCTTACGATGGGTGATTTGTCTTTATCAGTCTCCAAATAAGGGGCATGAAGACTTACAATTTTCAGTTGTGAAAATCTTCCTAAATAAATGTTGCTTTAGGAAATCAGGATGAGCATTTGCCACTGATTTTCAGAGCAACTCCCTGGGAGATGGAAAAAGTCTTTGAGAAGTCAGTGTATATTTAATGCATATTTCTTTGTTTAAAAGAAAGATTGAATTATTACTAAAAGCATTTAAGTTGACCTCTCTTTTGTAGCAAGGGCATTTAGATGGCTAAATTATGATAAAGGGAGTAATGTGTTTGTCAGCTATTACCATTCTAAATTTGCATAAAAGTAATCATAATAGTAAGAGACATTAAATGCATTAATTATCCATTAAAGCGGTAATTTAACAATCATTAAGAGAGGCACTAGTATATTGGTGATCATCTTTACAAATGATATACTTAATCTAAGCTTTATATAACATCAAAAAGATTAATCTGCCATTTTTACTTTGGTAAAATATACATTTTGTTTTAGTTTTCTGGTGTTCTCATGAGAGGAGGTGAGCTTAAGGTCTTTTTTCTCTGCCATCTTGTCTCCAATCCATCTGTCGGGCGGCTGTCCTGTCAGGGGCTCCTCAGGGTCGTGGAGTCGCCTGAGGGGCACATCTCAAGTCTGAGGCACCCAGGGTGCTGTGTGCTGGGGGACTGGAGGCACCGTCTCTGCTCTGAAGCATCGGGGGACTGGACCTGTGTCTAGGGCCCGGGGTACATCTCCGACCGGGGTTTATATCTGATTTACTAAATCCTTTTTGCAAGGTGAGGCCTTCTCATACTAAGAACTGCTTCCTTCCGTGCTCATTATCTTGAGCTTTTCACTGAGGAGTTTAGAAGCTGGTAAAATGAGGAGATGTAAGTGGATTGCTGGTTTATTATAAAAGGATATATAACTTAGGAGCAGCCAGATGGAAGAGATGTGGGGAAAGGATTCAGAGCTTCTATGCTCTCCTCTTGTAGTTTTCTGGTAGCTTCTGTTAAGAACTGAATATTGGAATGAAGGAGCAAGCATACATCTTGTGCCTGTCCTATAAGTTTGAACAAGATATGTGGGGATATCAGTACCCAATCTTTGACCAGGTATGGGTTGGTCACTTTGGCTGGCTGGGTCCATATTTCCAGCTGGCATGGGTGAGAAACCTTGCCATTGTCTCAGGATCAGTAGCTGTAAAGCAGCCTCATCACTCTCCCCAGTGCCTCCTGTCATATTGATCGTATGGCAACTGGAGGTGCCCACCTCCTATCTTCTGGACATCACAGCCAGCAGCCTGGAGTCACCTTTGTCCAGCCCATCTCTCACCTTTGTCCAGCCCATATCGTGTCTTATTTTGAAATGTCTTTGTCTCCATTGGAGTTACTGTGCTTGTAAGTGAAGGAAACCCCCTCAAGCTAGCCTGCATAAAGGAGTTATTTTTTTGTGTGTGTGTGTAAAGAGTTAGCTTTTGGAACCCAAGGGCAACAGAATAGCCAGGCCTCCTGAAGGTCTGCGGTCAGGAAGGGGAGAGTTCTCAGCAAACAAGGCAGTCTCTCTCCCACCCACTGGCATCTGCTGCTTTTTTTTCAGCCTTGTTGCAGACCTGGTTTCTCTGCTTTGCCAGGGATGTGGGCCCCAGCCCTGAACTTTTTTTTCAGCCTTGTTGCAGACCTGGTTTCTCTGCTTTGCCAGGGATGTGGGCCCCAGCCCTGAACTGATGTGCCTTTCTGAGGCCAGTGCTTGCAGTTGACGGACTAGAGGGTTTGAGTCCTGATCCCACGTTCCTAGGAGGGAGAAACCGAGGCTGTGTTTTCATCGTGTACCCACCCCTGGTTCAATAAGCCATGATTAGGGGACAGGTTTGTGTCATAAAACGTGCCCCAGGGGAGGCAGTTAGAGAAGACTGATGACTGGCAAACTCCCTAAGTCAGTGTGCCTTTACCCCTGGGACATATGCTCTCCTCACCATGGGAGACCAAGTCCTCCTCTCACATCAGGAAGGGTGGAACCAGCTCTCACTGTTTCCTCCCTTCCTACCTGCCCCTTTCCCTCTTCCCTGCTACACAGCTCTCCAGGTGTGCTTCTCTAATGTAATATTTACATCATGTCACTGTTACACTTAATAACTATGGTCTTTCTGATACTCTGATACTGGCAAGTCCAGTATCAGACTGGCAAGTCTTGCATTCAGAGGGCCCTTGGATCTTCCCAGGCCAGCCTTGTTTTCACTCCCCTTCACTTCCAGCACCCAGCCGGGCTGGCTTGTGACCCACCCTTTTCTTACCCATACCCTAGATGTGTGCTCCTGTTGTGCTCCTTGTCTGGAGTGCTCCCCACCTCTCTCCTCTCCAGTTCCAGAGATTCAGCTCAGCTCAGGTGGACCTGGGTTTAGGCGTCTAGACTGGGAATGTTCATACCTGCCTTGGGGGATTGGTGTGAAGAGCAGCCAGCTCTGAGCCCTGCTCCTGGGGCTAACAGTGGTGTTAGGAGTGATGTCAGCAGCTGGAGATGTTTTTCTTTAAGGTCCAGCAATCTCCATCCTCCCCAGGAAGTTCACCCTAACTGTGCTCCTCCTTCCTGTCTTCAGGCTGCCTCTATCTCATTGCCAAAGTCTAGCAAGTAACTGTTCTGTAGTATGTACTGGTGTTCCTGGTGCCCCTTGCTGAACTGCAAAGTCCTTAAGGGTAGGAACGGTGTCCTCTATTTTTTTTTAGTCTATGGCACTCGGCACTTAGTACTTGCTTTTCTTCTTCATTATTAGATAAAGGAGATCTAGTTTAGCTCAGTAAACATTTTAAAGTGCCTTTTATGTGCCCGATATAATTCACTGAAAAAATTATCCTTGACCCAACAAGGGCCCATGGGGTGAATAAGTTATGAAGGATGATATATTTGATTGGCATGGTAGGACACAAACACTTTTACTTCCAAGTTTCTAATTATGCACGGTTTTATACTGGGTTTTGAACAAAGAAAATCACAAAGAACCATTCTTTTTGCTTGAATCTGCTTAAATTATTATAATGGCTTACGTAATGAATCCATTATAGTGGACTCTAGAGGATAACTTGCAGAGCCTATTTTAACCCCCTTCTCCCTTGCCTTCCTCTCCTTGATCTCCCAGACTCCCTTTCATCTGCCCATGTGACCTAGTTCTGGCCAATGAGATATTGGAAGACATTCCTAGAGAAGATTTCTCCCATCACTTAAAAACAAAGATGGGTGAAGAGAAAACTTTTCCCCTTTTGCCTTCTCCTACTTGGAACACAGATGCTATGCCTAGAGTTGCAGCAGCCATTCTGCTACCACGAAGATGAAAGCCATAGGCTAAGGATGGTAGACTAGCAAGATGGGAGAAGCTGATACCTCAGAGAATGTTCTTGAACAGCTGCACCTGCCCTTAACTGCCCACTTCTGGACATAAACCTCTTACTTGTTTAAGTAGTTGTTGGGTGGCCTTTTTGTTCCTTGAGTTGAATGCACTGTCATGGACTGAGATTCACACAGCAGCACCAAATCTTTAGCTGAAGAGTGTTAAGAATCATGCCGCTTGGTTGAAATAGCTTAATTCAGTTGCTCCCTAAGTCAGCATTTATTCACCTATGAATCCCTCCTTCATTAATCCAATAAACCATGTCTATATCCATTTGATATATATGGACAGGGCAAGGGCCTACTGTATGTGCAGCACTGGGCCAGATCCTCTGAGAAACAGAGTTCCCATCTTACTTGTGGTCAGCCACTTGGTGAGTTGCTGAGATGAAGGTCAGAGACAGGACAGAGAAAGAGCTTGGGCTTTTGGTGGATGTGAAACCATCCCTCTATTTGCTGACTGCTTGGGAACTTGAACATGATCCATTTTTCTCTAACCCTGCCTTGTCTCTAGAAATGGCTATTAATACCTACTTATAGAGAAGGGCTGCTTGGAACATTTAAAGATGGAATATTTGTCCTGGCACACAGAAGTGCTGAATGAAAGTCCATGGAGAAGGAAGCAAAGGGGAACTGTTGATGAAGAAAAGCACCTTGAATAAATTCCTCTAATTTTATTGGTGAAAGAGACTACATATAGTGAGGGGGATAAGTGGCATCTTTTTACACCAGAACCAGTCTCTGGGGAATTCAGGCTACACCAGGAATTTTTCTCTACCACCAGCCGTCTGCCTTTTCTCTGGGTTGTTTAGTTTTGTCGCCTAAGTGTATGTGTGTCTGTGTGGTTGGGAGGCGGGTGAGGGGGCATGATAATGAGGCACAGCTCCCTTTAGGCAGTGCCTTAGGTTGTGGTTAATTTGTTGCAAAAGTCATGACTGGCAGGCTCCAGTTTCCATACACTGGATTGTCATATAGGGAATCCACAACTACGGCTTTTAATTCTTTGAGGCTTCTTTGCTAGGAAGAATTAGAAAGGTGGAGGGGGAAGGACCAGCATGGGGTATGCTTTCCTCCCCTCACCTGGCATGTCCACCCAATGTTTACCAGGAGGAGCAGACACATCTTGCACAGATGGCTTGGTCCTGGGGTCTGCTCTCCATATACAGCGTCCTTTCCTTATAGGGTCAGTAGGATTGTGTTCAGTCTTCATGTTTGTCTCTTGCCACGTCTTGTCTTTAACACAGGCAGATAGAAGAGATTGGGAAGGAGAAGGACTTTCATGGTTTCTTCCTTTGATCTGAGTCATGGGTCACAGATCAAAATGGCTACAAAGTCATCTTTGCTTTACAAAATTCTGTTGCAAATATGCTGCTGTTTTGTTTTGTTGGGGGGAGAGTAGGCTGACGATTTGGTTTTTATGTACTCCAATTCTCTTTGCTTCTGGATGTCCTCATTGTGTTATTTAACATTGGCAATGAACTTGAAACTACCAATTTATCCCAGCAAGGCAAGGAAAGCGTGGAGGCTTGGCCACATAGAATGTCACAGAGATGATGAGTATGGCACACTGTTTCCCCCTTATCATCGGTTCCCACCTTCATTTGGATGCTTCCTCGATGAATGTCCTTGTTTGAATATATTAACCAAGGTGCCTAGTTTTTCCCCCAGCCACAGGGAAGCCCCCGTCCCAAACCTGACCTGTTAGACTTTCCCAGGACTTCAAATTAAGCAGTGTCCCAGATGCTCTTTCTCTGGCATTTTCCTGACCATGATATTGAATAATTCTTGCCACTTGGAACTCCACGGTGGTCCTCGTTCCTTCTTTTTCGAGTCTTGCTCTCCAGTCTTTTTGATTCTGTGAGGTCTCTGAGTGCTTTCCAAACATTCCCTCTTGGTTTAAATCGCCATAGTGAATATATTTTGCTTGCGACCAAAGAACCCTGGCTGATGCAGTGGGCCTCTTCATAAACTAACCTGTTCCTTTTCTTGTACTTTTCTATCTGACTTTGTCCATGAGCAGCTATCCTGGGATGATAGACAAATCAAGGAGGCCAAGTAACATGAGTTAGGGCCTGATGGAGCCGAACCTCTCTTCCCCAGGGGGCACTCAGAGCTGCCAGGAGCACATAGTTCTCACTTTTGTTGGTTTTAAGCTAATGGTTGTCCTGAATGTTGAGACCCTAAGAGCTATATATTTCTGAATAACGTGACCATAGACTCCTTACTCAGAACCTTGCTTACTACTCAGTACTGCTTTTAGGATTTCCTTATTACAAATAACTGAATTCCTTTTATTAACACTTCAGAGATAGATATTCTCTTTCTTGAGGAATAGTCTACCTAAGCTCATTCCTCCATGAAATCATCCTCTCCTCACCCCTCCCCTCCCCCTTGAACAAAGTGAGCCTGTGCTGACCATGAATGAGTTAGAACTAAATGTGCCAGAGGCTGCAAACTGCAGAGCCCATCTGAGCCAGGCAGGTAACAGATAGGAGTCCAGTCACCCAGGTGTCAGATGATAAGCAGTAGTGATTCTGAGCCTCAGGTCAGGGATACAATGGCAGGGGAAGAGAGTGGGACAAGCATAACACACGGCCCCTCCAAGTTAGTTCACCACTGCTCATCTCCAGCTGCTGCTGCCATGTGCCAAGGTAGGCCCACTGTTGTCAGAGCTGGAAATTTGTATTTTGAAGTGAACCATCCCATTTAAAAAAAGTGTTGGCAGCAAACTGAAATTTAAAACATCGTGCATACCTCATTACTTGGGCCAAACAAAACATGTCTACAGACAGATCTTAGCCTGGGGTCTCAAGAATTCTTGACCTGTATACTCTGAGCTATAGTAATTCATAGAGAAAAACAGCTTACAGAAGATCATGCTTAGAAGGTATCTACATCTATCTGTATATACAGCTATAGATATCTGTACAGCTATAGATATCTCTATATGTGTGTGTGTATATATACACATACAGTATATGCATGCATACGCACACATTCATATATGAATGGGGAGAAAGTAGAGAATCCACATCATTATTGCCAGTAATTATCTCTTAGAGGGAAGGAGGTGGGGAGCACTGGGGCACGTACAATTTTCATGTCCCATTTCTGTAATGTGTATGCTTTTAGTGACAAACATCTTACTTTGGTAGTCAGAAAAAAAAAGGGGATACAACTAAAATGGGAGGAGAGGAGTTGGGGCCTGATAGTGCTGTGTTTGTATGGTTATCCCAGAAACTCCCTTGTTTTCTAGGGATGGGTGTTTACAAGTGTTCTCATCCCTTATCGCAGAGCTCCTTGAAGGCAGGAACCACTTCATTTTTGTTGCATCTCCATTGCCTGTCATAGAAGCTGCCCCAGTGTGTAGGTGACAGTTGGTGTGTTTGCTCTGCGTGGACTGAATGAGTGGTGAAGTAGGTTGATAGAAGCAGCTCTAGTAATAAAGAAACTTCAGAGCAGGTTTGGACTTCCTGTATTAGTTGTATAATCGCCTCAGTGCTGGGTTTCATGTACCTGTGTTCACGGAAGGGGGACATTTTTATGTCTTGCTTTGCCAATCTGCAGTTTTACAAGATGCTTCAAGTTTACACCCTCCATGTCTCCTGATTAATCTGCTGTCCTCTTCTTTTGACATCCACATACGCTCAGAATCAATGCCCTTACCTGTTCAGGTTCTCAGTTTCTAAACTTTGGCCAATTTGGTCAAAAAGTTTCATGGGGGACAAATCCATAGAGCATAGAGAAGAAAGACCTCTCTCTACACAGATGGAAAAGTGAGGCCTCAAAAGGGAGCTGCTTTAGGTGAGGCCCCACAGGTGGTGAGGGGGAGGGAAGAGGCGAGAGGCAGATGTCTGGGCCCACAAGTCGGGCCTCTTCCATACTGTGCTATTGCTTTGTCTTTAAAAAACACATGAAAGAATGCTCAACATCATTAATCATTAGAGAAATGCAAATCAAAACTACAATGAGATATCATCTCACACCGGTCAGAATGGCCATTATCAAAAAATCTACAAACAAGAAATGCTGGAGAGGGTGTGGAGAAAAGGGAACCCTCATACACTGTTGGTGGGAATGTAAATTGATACAGCCACTATGGAGAACAGTATGGAGGTTCCTTACAAAACTAAAAATTGAACTACCTTACGACCCAGCAATCCCACTTCTGGGCATATAACCTGAGAAAACCATAATTCAAACAGAGTCATGTACCACGATGTTCATTGCAGCTCTGTTTACAACAGCCAGGACATGGAAGCAACCTAAGTGTCCATCAAGAGATGAATGGATAGGGCTTCCCTGGTAGCGCAGTGTTTGAGGGTCCGCCTGCCGATGCAGGGGACACGGGTTCGTGCCCCGGTCTGGGAGGATCCCACATGCCGCGGAGTGGCTGGGCCCGTGAGTCATGGCCGCTGAGCCTGCGCGTCCGGAGCCTGTGCTCCGCAATGGGAGAGGCCGCAACAGTGAGATGCCCGCGTACCGCAAAAAAAAAAAAAAAAAAAAAAAGAGATGAATGGATAAAGAAGATGTGGCACATATATACAATGGAATATTACTCAGTCATAAAAAGAAACGAAATTGAGTTATTTGTAGTGAGGTGGATGGACCTAGAGTCTGTCATACAGAGTAAAGTAAGTCAGAAAGAGAAAAATACCGTATGCTAACACATATGTATGGAATCTTAAAAAAAAAAAAAAGGTCATGAAGAACCTAGGGGAAGATGGGAATAAAGATGCAGGCCTACTAGAGAATGGACTTGAGGACACGGGGAGGGGAGAGGGTAAACTGGGACAAAGTGAGAGAGTGGTAGTGTATATATGGACATATACACACTACTAAATGTAAAATAGATAACTAGTGGGAAGCAGCTGCATAGCACAGGGAGGTCAGCTCGGTGCTTTGTGACCATCTAGAGGGGTGGGATAGGGAAGGTGGGAGGGAGGGAGACGCAAGAGGGAAGAGATAAGGGGATATATGTATATGTGTAACTGATTCGCTTTGTTATAAAGCAGAAACGAACACACCATTGTAAAGCAATTATATTCCAATAAAAATGTTAAGGAAAGAAAAGAAAACTTTCAGGGAAGGACAATGAGTAATATAACAAACACCAAGATTATCACTCAGAATTAATGGATGTTCACCTTTTGTCATTTTTCATGTTTTGGGGTGTCCTTTTGTTTCCTATCCTTAAGGAGTACTGCTTATTTTTGATCAAATCATATTTGCATTTCATCCTAATGGTGGGATTCCTAAATGATGATATTTAAGGAAGCATCATGGCGGTGATGTCCAAGCCATCTCAGAATTCATGCTGCAGATGACTTTTCCATCTCTCCTGCAGAGCTGGGGCACCTGCAGTGTGTGGGGTCTGACACACCTGCCCTGGCATTCCATCCCCAGCCCGCTACGAGGGTTCTCTGCATCTTCCACTCCCCTGGAACAGAGTGTCTCTGAACTGTCTGCTCCACAAATGAGGCTTCTTCCACATTCCAGATTCTTCAAGGTGGGATCTGGGAGGAGGGTGCCCCAGGAGGAACGTTTTTCAAGCCCAGTGCTGACATCTCGCTTAATTACACAATAGGCACTTCTTTCAGCCAACAAGACTGTCCTTGTTTTCCAGTGTTGTGAACCAGACGTTCTGAGCTCATTTTCCTTTGATCAGTGTTATACAACTTTTTCTGAGTGCTAATCTGTTCCAATTCAAAATAGATTAAAACTGCCACATGAATGGCAGCTGTAGGTTTTGTTTTTCTTAAAAATTATCTATGGAGGGGGGAGAAATCTGAGAAATTGTATTTTTCTGGGTGAAAGTATTAACAATGTATTCTTTGCCAAGATGATTAAAATTGGGGAAGTATGAAAAGAAAATAGAAGAGAAATCCTGGAAAAGCAACTTGTCTGAGGAGCACATCAGTAGCTTCAAAGGCTGTATTTCAGGAGGGGTCCTGACTGGTTCCAGCCTAAGAACCTCAAATGGCTTTAACAAGAAGTTTCCAGAAAATGAGCTATTTCCAGTGTTTTGTTTTCATGTCAGTCAAACGTAGAATACACAGGGTTCGTAAGCCAGACCACAGAAGTGAAGGCTCTCCATCTCATGTGGTATGCTGGGGCCTTTGTGGCCGGCGAGCAGTATAGAGCTTTTGTTTGTTTAGATTCTTCTTGGCCTTGAACAATGACAGGAGGGCACCCATCTGTTGCTTCTTCTGACACCCAGGGAAGACACTGCTTGATTCTTACTAAGTCATAGTTAGATACCAGGGCAAATATGGGCCAGAGAGCCCAACTTCCCTATTCTTTTACAAATGGTGCTTTGGCAATGGTGGAAGAAAGCTATGAGGATGTCTTTCTTATAATGACACACATTCCTGTGAACCAACCTTTGAGCTATTTTAGATGGCATTTCCGGTCATGCCAGGATGGATCATTCTATTCTTGGAGTTCTTGGAGTCCTTGGTAAATGGATTCAAGTTCTTCAGTAATACCTCTGGGAGAGGTTCTGGAAAGAACCAGCTCATGTTGAATTTAACAATAGAAAAGACTTTGTTTATTTATTATATCTATTTTAGTTATGACAGAAAACTCAACCCAAAGTAGCATAGCAACAAGGACATTTACAAACAGGTTCAAGGGGAGATCTGGCTTCCAGCAAGGATGAATACAGGGGCTCAGATGATGTTAAAGAACACCTGAATCCTGCTTCCCTGTGTTCATGATTCAGTCCCATAGTCCTAGGCCAGTCTATTCTCAAGTGGGCTGAGGTACCACAGCACCAACTCCACTTACCAGGCCCAAAGCCAAATGAAAAAGAAGTATCTGCTTCCCTGGAAGCTCAACGCAAGTGTCTTAGAACTGAGACCCGTTGCCCCTGGATTGGCCTGACAAATTTAGCCTAAGTCACATGGCCAGTCTGAGCTGATCACTGAGCACTGGTTGCTGAGGCCTGGACTGGGAGCCTCTCACTGGGAAGAGGAGGAACCATCTCCTCCAGACCCATAGTCTAGACCTTGTTCCATCCAGGGGTACAAACAATGTCATCAAGACTTGTGCATTTTTCCTGTGTTTCAATTTCTTCTTCCTGTGTGTTGTCTTCACTCTCAGATAAGTTATGTCCCCACCAGGTCCCCAGCAGAAAGTAGGAGATGTCTGGTTCCACCACAAAATTGCAGGGTGAAACAAGAGGTAGGACCAGGGCTGCTGAAAGGCCCACACTTCCCAACGTCCCTTCTAGAGAAGTGCCAATGAACTAACAAGTCCTTGTGCTCTTCACCTCTGTGGTCACCACTGAATCATGTATCAAACCACCCCAGACCTCTAGTATGTTTGTGAACCATTTGGACTCAGCTGTTTCTCTTGCCCAGAACTCAGTCTTTGTATCAGGTGCTTCACTTCCGCATTATTTCATCAGTACAGTGTCGTAGTTTTCCAACTGCAAGGCGAGCTAGGTCCTTCTATTTATCAGAGGAGCCATACATCATCTCTGCAGAAATTGATTCATCTTTAGTTATTTTGTGTCTCTTTGTGTCTCAGTTTGACTCAAAATGAATTTAATAATGGGTTCTTTGGAACCATATGAGACGCTATCTTGTATTTATTTATTTTAGAGTGGTCGATATCAGTCAATCAACCCTTCAGTGAAAAATAAGAAAAAGAAAACTACTTTTTAATGTCGTAGTTGAATTGTATTTTTGAATCCTTAACTTTCGCGTGCTATGTTGGAATAATGTGGAGCAGCGGAATTGGATCCAAGAATCAGTACATGTTCTGTTATTAATCACACTCAGTGAATATTTCTTATAGAGTGGATTGTGCAAAACACAGGAGAGAGAGCTCTGGCTTTGATATAAACAGTATAAAAGGAAAGAATTGCTCTTGTTGGCTAATATTGAAGAATTGGCTAAATATAGGAATTTGTCTCTCTGTGTAGCTGAATATATGGGGCAAGTCAGATTCACTGCATTTAATGAATATAGCGTGTTCATGTTTTCAGTGAAAAAGATTTGCTAATTTTGCATTTTAAGTTATGTTTCAAATTTGCTTTTCTTTATATTAAGGAAAAATAATAACCTCAGTGCCAATTTTATGTCATTCTGTATCTAGATAAATATACACCCACAAGCTCTACTAATAGTCCTCTCTCTTAGGCATTCTACCTATAAATGCAATAATTGGAACAACCACTTGTTTGTGGAAGAAATAGTTATTAAATTGTTTACTTATGTTATTTCTGGGTTTTTTTCCCTTTGTTAGCTAAATCATTCTGTAAAGCAGGTTCACAGTTTTGCCACTGCTTGGCTCTGGGGAGCTGGATGAATCTTTTTATTAACCTGTGTTAATTTCTGAGGACTGCTATAACAAAGTACAACAAACTGGCTTAAAACAACAGGAGTTTATTATCTCATGGTATTGGAGGATGGAAGTCACAGGTGCCTGGCATTAGGACTTCAGCACACCTTTTGAGGGGACACAATTCAACTCACATAAGTCTGCCCCTCCCCCCACCAGCCAAATTCATATCCTCCTCATGTACAAAATGTGTTCAACTCCATCTCAACATCCCCCAAATCTTAACCCATTCCAGCATCACCTCTAAGTCAAAAATCTCACCTAAATATAATTAGCTCAAAAGGTCCCAAATCTCACCTTCTAAACCATCTAAATCAGGCATGGGTGAGATTCTAGGTATGTTCCATCCTGGGGCAAAATTCCTCTCCACCTGTGGACCTATAAAACAAGTTATTGGTTTCCAACAATACTATGGTGGGACAGGCATAGGATAAGATATTCTCATTCCATATGGGAGACATAGGAAGGAATAAAGGGGTCATGAGTCCCAAGCTAGTTTGCAACCCAGCAAGGCAAGTTCCATAGATTTCAAGGCCTGCGAATAATACTCTGTGGCTTGAGGCTCCACCCTCTGGGCCCCAGGTAGCAACCCCACCTGATTGGTCCCACCTTCTTTGGCCTCTGAAGCTGTGACTCAGAGTCATTTTTCCTTCATTTCATCCCATCTGTCGCTTTTCATCTGAAAACAGATATGTCTACTGATATAGCAGTCTTCAAAACCTTGTCATTCTTACGTGAATGTCAAGAGGATCCACAGCAATAGACAGGATGGTTCTCCACAGATTCCTTCTGGATAATCCCATCTTTATTCCTGCTTCTGTTTAGATGGTTGATTAGATGCATGAGTCACACACCTAATCTCTCCAGCTACAGTTTGTCCAGCCCACACTCTTGGTGTTCCCTCTAGAGCCTGCTTTCTCTGATTTTGTTATCTGGATAGCTTAAAATTTTCCCAAATCAGCAAGTGCTAGTTCCTTTTTGTTTAACAATTCTGTTCTCATTTTCTCTCTTTCCTCTTGATTTTTACTATTAGCAGCAAGGAGAAACCAGGTCACACCCTCCACACCTTGCTTTGAAGTCTCCTCAGGTAAATATCCAAGTTCATAATTTACAAATTCTACTTTCCACCCAGCGGTAGAACATAGCTCAGCCAAGTTTTTTGCTGTTTTATAACAAGGATCACCTTTCCCCCAGTATCCATAATATGTTCATCATTTCCTCTTTTTTTTTTAACGTTTTTATTGGAATATAATTGCTTTACAATGGTGTGCATAATTTCCTCTTAAGCCCTCACCAAGACTCCCTTTAACATTCCTATTTCTAGCAACATTCCGTTGATGATGATATATGTATTCTCTAAGATGATAGGAGCTTTTTCTTTACTGCTCTCTTCTTTCTGATCCCACTCACCAGAATTGCTTTTCATGTTTCCACTAACAGTCACCTCAAAGCAATCTAGGCTTTTTCTATCATGTGCCTTGAATTCTTCCACCCTCACCCCATTACCCAGTAACAAAGCCACTTCCACCATTTTAGGTATTTGTGACAGCTGTACTCCTCTTCCTGGTACCAGAGTCTGTGTTAGTTTCCTAGGGCTGCCATAACAAAGTACCGCAAACTGGTTGCTTAAAACAATAGGAACTTGTTATCTCATGGTTCTCGGGGCTAGATGTCTGAAATCAAGATGTTGGCAAAGCTTTACTTGTTCTGAAGGCTCTAGGAAAGGGTTCTTCCTTGCCTCTTCTAGCTTCTGGTGGTTGCCAGAAAGCCTTGGTATTCCTTGGCTTGCAGCTACATTATTCCAATTTTGGCCTCTGTCTTCACATGACCACTTTCCCTCTGTGTTGGTCCACATCTCTGTGTCTTCTCTTCTTCTTGTAAGGACACAAGTTATGTTGGATTTAGGGCTCACCGTAAGCCAGCATGACCTCATCTTATTACATTTGCAAAGACCCTATTTTCAAATCAGGCCATATTCACACGTACCTGAGGTTAGAACTTCAACATATCTTTTGAGGGGACATGCTACAACTCACAACACCATCCTTCTGAGACTTTTCAGTTTCCACATTTGTACAAACAGGACCTTTTTAATTGCAAATGACAGAAAACACAAATTAAACTGGCTTAGGCAAAATGAGCCCATTAGGCTCTCATAACCGATGTATAGTTATGGCTACTTCAGATTTCAGGCATGGCCTCATCCAGGGATTCAAAGAGTGTCATGAGGACCTGCACCCTCTTACTCCCTGTCAATTCCTTATTCCTCCATGTTGTCTTCACGCTCAGGTAGATTATGCTGGATTTGCCTCCACTGGGCTCCCAACTGCTTATATCTCAGAGAAGAGGACATCTCTTATCATAATACTTGGGCTGAGATCATGCAGGTCCATCTGTTGTTACCAAAAGGTGGGAGGGAGTAGGTGGTGAGTACCTTCCCGGCTAACACAGATTGATGTCCATCTCAGTACACGAAGGGATTTAAGTAGCATGTCTTTAAGGGCCCTTCAGCTCTAACTTTGCTATGAATCTTACTACATACCCTCCACTGATTCTTGGCCAAATAGTTATATAGGATGGCTTTAGTTTCTTTGTCAATAAAACATGACTTCATAAGTTTTTTTTTTTTTTTAACTTAATTTTTTGGATGATCAAGTTTGGTGAAGTATCCACTGATTTTAATTGCACGATTTGATGAATTTTCACAAATGCATTCGGTTATGTAATGACCACCATAATGACTGTATAGAACATTTCCTTCATCCCCAAAGTTCACTTGTACCCCTTGATAGTCAGTTTCCTCACCCTAGTCCCTCACCCTGTTAACCGCTGATCTGTTTTCTAATATATCTCTGCATAGGGATTTTTTTTTTTTTTTGCAGTACGTGGGCCTCTCACTACTGTGGTCCCTCCCTCTGCGGAGCACAGGCTCCGGACGCGCAGGCCCAGCGGCCATGGCTCAGTCCTCCCAGACTGGGGCACGAACCCGCGCCCCCCGCATCGGCAGGCGGACCGTCAACCACTGCGTCACCAGGGAAGCCCTGAATAGGGATTTTTAAGAAAATAATTCATTAAAGTATTTATAGGGCTAGAGTTAAAGGCACAATTCTAGGTAAACATTAGCTTTTATTAATATGGATGGGTTTGGTGAAATTAGGCAGAAACCATTCCTCATTTTAGGGTGAACCATATGAAATTGCCAATGTTCAATAGTTTTTAACCTATGAAAAATGACAGCTTTTCAAGGTTCAATCTGATAAGACTAGAATAAAAAAAAAAAAAAAACCTCAAACTACTCCTAATGGTTGGTGCATAGGGAATTTGGTGTGGAACCTCTTTGTCCCTTGTCTTTTACTCATTTGATACATATGGCCTCGTGCTTGGTGATGGCACTTTGGGTTGCCATCCAGGCTCACAGTGATCTGATGAGGAGTGGGTTATCACTGTAGGAAGGAAGCTCTCATTTTGAGGGTGGTTTGCTTGCCCAGTGTGCATTCCTTTTAGTAATATCCCCCAGATCTTCCTTGGGGACCCACTGGTCCCCAACTCAGCCCACAGGGTTCACATGCTTTCATCTGTTTGGTCAATCAAAGTGTGATATATAGAACCCTGTTAGAGCTAATCAGAGCCCAGCCCTGGGACTTTGCTGGAGCTATCAGGGAGGACATGCTGTCTTCTACAGCAAAGGTGTCAGCCCAGGGCTGTGAGAGCCATCTTCTGCTGTGTGGAGAAAGCCTGACAAAGCCTCACATAGAGGGAAGTAGAGCTGAGAGACAGAGTGAGGCAGAATCCAGATGACATTGTTCGAGTCTCTGTCATATCCAGCTGTGCCTCGGGTGAGACCTATTTCTGGACTCCTCAGTTACATGAGCCAGTGCATTCCTGTTCTTTGCCTAAACCAAGTGGACTTTTTTTTTTTCTGTCACTTACAACTGCATCATTCCTGTCTTCTACAGCATGCCATCCCAAGGAGATATGTGTATGATCCTGTCTCCGGAAATGAGTTATTTAAAATAATGTACTCAATAGATGTCAAAACCAAAAATGTTGTAAGAATGCATTCCTTTTAATCCAAACAGAAAGGAAATCTTCTATCTTGGTTGAGCCTGATAATGAAGAGAAAATCTAGCACTTTCTAAGATAAGACACAAGCATTTTAAAGAAAAACAGAATCCTTTCACTTCAATCTATAGTTTAAGCTATAATAATGCTTTGAAGAAACACTGAAACATCGGTGGTACTATGGACCTTGTATTTCCTATTTTACGAGGGCAAGATGGGGTCAAGGAAGTAGTCTAAGGAAGCCCTAGGGTTCCACTTGGGAGTGATTTGTGCCCACAGAGGTTGACTTTTCCCCTTCAGTCTGTTTTAGTACTCTCTTCTCCTGATGAAGCTGGATATATGTCATGGGTTCTCAGGAATGATCTGTCCCCACTTAGTTCTAATTCTCATTTGGATTTATGTCACAGTCACCCAACCTCGTTGAAAGAGGCTAGAAAAATTTACACTAGACTCTTGGCGCTATAGTTTTTCAGCAGAGCAAGCACTTTTTCTGAATTAGTGTCCATTGGACCTGGATCTGAATCCTGGTTCTGCTGCATATTAGGAGTGTTTCCTTGAATGAGTAACTTCATCTCTTTGAACCTTGGTTTATTTATCTTTAATATTTTCAATAATAATAAATAACATAATAACAACAACTCTCCTTTAGAATCATTGTGAGGATTAATTGAGATAAGGCATAAGTAATGAACATTACAGCCAACATTCGAGTGTGTATTTTGTGCCAGACCTGGAGCTTCTACATGAGATACTCGGTTGCCCACCCAGCATTCTTACCCCTCTGTTTCATCCTAATGGAAACCTGATTTGGCTCAGGAATCTATTCCTTCTCCCGGAAGCCCTGTATGCATTCCCAGGCATCTCTTCCCTTTGGGAGAAGCTTATCCTTGTTTTCCCTCCTTTGCATATGTGATCCAGGCTTGGGCATGAGACCAGACTCTGGCCAGTGATATTTGAGAGGAAATCTACTAGGAGGTGTCTGGGAAAATATTCCCTTGATTTTAATCTTCTTCTTCTAGACAGCATCATTTCTGAATGCCAAGGCCAAAGCATCTGTAGCCATCTTACTACCAACTGGAGAACAAAATCAACACAGACTGGCAGAGCAGAGAGATGGAAAGAAGCTGAGTTATTGACGGAACCAGCTTGGCCTGCCCTAACTTGGGACGTCCTGTTATGTCACATAATACATTTTTCTATCATTTAAGCCAATTAGACCCAAGAGTTCTGATTCTAATTACTGATACAGCTTTATTTATTTTCATTTAATCCTTAAAATAGATCCGTAAGCTTAATACTCAAGCCCAGTGCCTGACTAATCCTGGTTGTTCAATAAACATTTACTCTTCCAGCATATTCTGTCGTCCTTCAATCTGTAGCATCCTAGAGGGATTTCAGTATGCTTCTTGTCATCTAAATGAGCCCTTTTGTATTGTCCATTTGCTTTTGGCCTTTCTCATAATGCTTCACTAAAGGACTTTATGCCACATGGCTCTTTAGATTTGTAGAAGGAAGGGATGGCTCTTAGTTTATGTTCTGAGAGGAAAACTGCTTAGTTACTAACCACATCAAAATGTGTACACTTCATCTTGAACCCTCTAGCACAGAGCCATGCACGTGGTAGGTGCGTTACTATTCTATTGCTGCATAATAAATTGTCACAAATCTAGCAGCTTAAAATAATATCAATTTATTATCTCATAGCTCTGTAGGTCAGCAGTCTGGGTAGACTTGGCTGGTTTTCTAGGTCTCACAAGGCTGAACTCAAGGTACTAGCTGAGCTGGTTCTCATCTGGAGGCTCTGGGAAGAATCCTCTTACCAGCTCATTCAAGTTGTTGGCAGAATTCAATTCCAAATGGTTGTAGGACTGTGGTCCCCACTGCCTAGCTGGCTGTCCCTGGGGGCTGCTCTCAGCTTTTAGAGGCTGCTCTCTGGCCCTTCCATGTGGCCCCTCCTTTTTCAAAGCCATCAAGGGCTTGCCTCCTTCTTGTGCTTTGAATCTGACTGACTTCCCCTTCTGTCAATAGCTGGAAAAAACTCTTCTTTTAAAGAGCTTGCCTGTCTGGGTCAGGCCCCCATGTCATATTTTAAGGTCATCTGACTTGAGACTTCAATTCCATATGCAAAATACATCCAGATTAATGTTTGATTGAATAATCAGGGAACAGGAATTTTGGATGGGGCTATCTTTAGAATTCTGATTACCATAGTGTGTGCATTACTACTACTGCTACTATTATTAATTTGGTATTGAATCAAGGAAAGAATAGTAAGACGTTTTTAAATAAAGCATTAAATTAATTGAGTTTTACTCTGCTAATTCCTTTAATATTCTATCAGTGTTACTCTGGTTAAACTGCCCATTGTTGCAAATAAGACAATCAGAATCTAACAGAGAAAAAAAACAACAACAAGTAATTATGCTGATGTTGTTGCCTTTTTTATTTTTGAAAGGAAGAGAAATTTGCTGATCTGGGCCAACTGTTTCCCCTCAATGGCTGGCACTGCTCAGTAACATTACAAGTGTTATTTATATATAGTGTTCATTTCTTTTGGGGTCCTGGGCAACAAAGTTACTTTAAAAAATGTATTTAAACGTGAAAAAATTTAAAAGAAGTACAATCGATATAAAATAGTTGTAAAAAGTGACCCACTTCATTATAATGTTGTGATTCTGAACCATGTTCAGTTTCATTAGTTGCCCAACACTATAATTATAATAGATAAGTGGGTGCTCTTGAAAAGTTTGGGACAGTTGCTTGGGGTTTTGTAGGCAATCCAGTGTTGAAAGGTTTGCTTCATCATTTTGTGGTGTTATCTTTGGGTTAAGAAACACGATTGTCTAAGAAGAAAAGTTTGTAGAGTCCTGGTGGATTTCCCATACTGTGGCTTGTAGCCTATTTGCTGGAAGCACCATAAAGTTCTCAGTAGAAAAAAATCAACCTTAATTAGGTTTTAAAGTGAAAAGCAAATATGTTTTTTTTGTGCTGTCTTAGAATGAGAGGTCCAGGGTGGGATTTTCCCCATATCAAATAAATAACAATAGGAGTCCTGGCTGGCAAAAGGACATAGAGCACTGCCGCAGTTGATCTGTCTCCAGGAAAATAAGTTCAAACCAAAGTACCAAATGGCATCTAACGGGGGTCTGACCAATTGGAACTGGCAAGAGGCACCAACTCTGTGGGCTGACAACCCGTGTGGGCTCCTTTCTGTGCTGTTAATTGTAAACCTGGGAGGAGGCTTGGTAATACATCAGTGCAGCCTGAACCCATGTAGGCTTGTGGAAGGGGAGAAGGAGGAGGTAAAGAAGAGAGGTTAGTGGTTGAGAAGAGTAGTTATGGAGTCAGCTATACTAGGCTTCAAGTCTTAGCTTGAACAAGACTTGGCAGGTTATTGTGAGACTTTGGGCAAGTTGCCTTATCTCTTAAACTCTAGTGTCCTCCTATGCAAAATAGAGATAATAATAATAATAACAACAATAATCTGTGATACGGACTGAATATTTGTGACCACCCTAGATTCATCTGTTGGAACCTAATTCCCAATGTGATGGTATTTGGAGGTAGGGCCTTTGGGAGGTGATTAGGTCATGAGGATGGAGCTCTTATGAATGGGATTAGTGCCTTTATAAAAAAGACTGCAGAGAGCTCCCTTGCCCCTTTCACCATGTGAGAGTACAGCAGAATGAGAGTCACCTAGGAAGTGTGTTCTCACCAGACATTGAATCTGCTGACACCTTGACCTGGTACTTCCCAGCCTTCAGAAGTGTGAGAAATAAATTTCTATGGTTTATAAGCCACCCAGCGTTATAAAGGTATTTTGTTACAGCAACCCAAATGGACCAAGACAATACCTTTATCTTTGGATGATTATATCAAGTGATGCAAAAAAAGCATTTAGAAGAGCACCTGGCATACAAGTACTTAGCAAATGTTGGCTGTAATTGAAGGAAGCAGGAAGGAGAGAGAGAGACAGAGTGGGAGAGAGAGAGACAGAAAAAGACATAATAGAAGGATGAAAGGGAAGAGGGGAAAAGAAGACTATTAGAGGCAGACAGAAGCAGGAGGGTGGTCTAGGTCACTAGGATTCAGTGCACTTAGAAGAATAATTTAAGTTTGAATTGAATTATTTCATTTTCTGAGTGAAGTTGAGTTCCAGGATGAAGACTGTCTATTGCTTACATCCCTTTGAGATGCTAGGTTTCTCTATCCTTTGATTGAAGCTTTAAGGGACTGATTAAGGTAGCCCACAGGATGTCTCTGTAATCCAGTGTTAATACTGGTAGAGACTAGGAGGTATTTTGTAACCAGCAGTCTTTTTGTTTACAAAGTTACTTGACACTGAAGGTGTTGGCATCAAACTTTTCACTCTGACACTGAGCACCAGCTTTCGGGAGAACTGAAATCTAAGTAAAATAGTCCCTCGCATAGCGTGGCAAGTTGGGAATGAATGAAGCGACTTGGGGGATAGAGAGTTTCGCACTGGAGCCTGAAGCCCAAGGGTGTGCTCCTCTCCCCCTTGCTCCTAGATTCAGGAGCAACTGTCCCCTTTGTCATTTGCAAAGAAAGTAACATATTTTCATGATCAACAGAGTCCTGATTTAATCTGAGGCAGGATATCTCAAGGTTTGCCAGTGTTTTTGCTTTTTGGAGAATAAGATAATTGAATTACCTTCCTCTGCGAAATTGCAAATGGTGTGGAAAGTCTCGGTTACAGCAAGCGGAAAAACAGGAATAAAGGAGTTTTTGCTTTGTTTTGCTTTGAGATTTTAGTACTGAAATCATTTAGAACAAAGAAGAAATCTCCTTTCAAGAAAGTTGGCCAACATGCTGGAGTGGTCTCATTGGTTTCCTTGGGCTCCTCTTGGGGTCATGGGGGAGGTGCAGAGGCTCCAGCCCCACCAAGATCAACTAAAGAATACTAAAAGAATTTTTTGAGATGGGGAAACTGAGGCACAAATTAATTAGTAGCTTGACCGTCACAAAAATACCTAGTAAGTGGCAAAGCAGGGATTTGAGGCCATGCATCCGGACTCTTGGGCCTACATGGTTATCCACAATGCCAGACTGTCTCCCATTATACTATATTTAATACCAAACATTGGTCCTTTCCTCCACCCCAACCTGCTTCTCTTGTGTTTCCTCTCTCTGAGAACAGCTCCTCCATCCATTCATTTATATAAACCAGAAATCTGAGGTTCACCCTTGACTTGCTTCCTCCCATGCTCCCTACATCAACCAGTAATCAAATTTTGTCAAACTTCACACCCCCACTATCTCTCTCACCTGTCTGTTTCTCTCTATCCCAATGGCCACTCTCTTGGTTTAAGTCATCATTGTCTCTTGCTTGGATTTCTGTCTGTCTTCTAGCTAGCCTTGTAGCTGTCTCTCTTCCAATCTGATCTCCACATAGGCTCTTGAGATTTTTGGATTGCAGATATGACCCTTTCTGAGGTTAAAACTCCTCAGTGGGAGCTTCCGTGGTGGCACAGTGGTTGGGAGTCCACCTGCCGATACAGGGGACACGGGTTCGTGCCCCGGTCCGGGAGGATCCCACATGCCGCGGAGCGGCTAGACCTGTGAGCCATGGCCGCTGGGCCTGCGTGGCCGGAGCCTGTGCTCCACGACGGGAGAGGCCACAGCGGTGAGAGGCCCACGTATCGCAAAACAAAACAAAAACAAAACAAAACAAAACAAAAACAACTCCTCAGTGTATTCTCCATTCCATGACACAGGGTGGTCTTTCTCATGGTGTCCCCTCTTATGTGTGATTACTTAACGGGTGGGACCCGAGAGGATTTTGGGTGGACTTTCACAGGGAAGGACATTGGCCCAACAGTCAT
Organism: Phocoena phocoena; assembly: GCF_963924675.1. Taxonomy (NCBI): domain Eukaryota; kingdom Metazoa; phylum Chordata; class Mammalia; order Artiodactyla; family Phocoenidae; genus Phocoena; species Phocoena phocoena. The sequence continues at coordinate 34,489,129 of NC_089228.1, read as the reverse complement.
AGTTATTGTTTTTCAAGTAATCCCCCTGACAACCTCAGGAAGAAAGTCTCAATTTAGTATTAATATATGTTTAACATCTTTCTAATTCTTCATTATCTCAATTTTTAACCAAGAGTGAGCAAGCCATTATAGTTAGCAAAAATTTAATACCCCTGCTTGTTTTTATTATATTTTTATGGCTTGTGATATGTTTCCCCAGTCATAGTAGTGTTACAGAGTTACCTTTTAGAAGGAGTATTTTTAAATTTTAAAATAACAGCATAGGGCTTCCCTGGTGGTGCAGTGGTTGAGAGTCCGCCTGCCGATGCAGGGGACACGGGTTCGTGCCCCGGTCTGGGAAGATCCCACATGCCGCGAAGCGGCTAGGCACGTGAGCCATGGCCGCTGAGCCTGCGCATCCGGAGCCTGTGCTCCGCAACGGGAGAGGCCACAACAGTGAGAGGCCCGTGTACTGCTAAAAAACAGCATAATACAAATTAGATTTTAAAAATATTTTAATGGAGGTATAATTGAGTATAACATTATATTAGTTTCACGTGTACAGCATAATGATTTGATATTTATTCATTGTAGTTTTGTATTTATTTATTTGTTTGTTTTTTTTTTATTATTTATTTAGGCTGTGCCAGGTCTTAGTTGCGGCACTCTGGGCTCTTAGCTGCAGCATGCGGGCTTCTTAGTTGCGGCATGTGGACTTCTTAGTTGTGGCATGCAGACTCTTAGTTATGGCATGTGAACTCTTAGTTGTGGCACGCATGCGGGATCTAGTTCCCTGACCAGGGATCGAACCCGGGGCCCCTGCATTGGGAGCCCCACGTCTTACCAATCGGACCACCAGGGAAGTCCCCATAATACAAATGATTAATTAGTGAACATAACAGGTGCTATAGTGTAGCAAAAAATGATCATGGCACAAAAAGGAGTGGAGTTCGGGAAACCTTAATTATAGAACTTTCTGGAACCTACTCCCTACCTGTGTTGCCAGCCTCAGTTCTCCCATATTTCCCCCATTTTGGATTTTGTTTCTTGAAATTGACAGAGTCCTGAGCTGTGCGGTGGCTCCAACATCTCTCTCCGTCCATTCTTGGAGACATCATAACTAAGTAGCAGAAAATGCTTCCTATTACTCCATGCGTCCTGTAGCCACAGAACTGTCGTTGAGAGACATTATTTTACTAAAGAATTTCATTAAAAGAAGAAATTGTTTGAGCAGTGTTGTAAAACATGTGTCCAGACACTTAAAAGCAAATGGTTAGATGATGTATTTTAAGATCTTATAGTAGTACATGCTCAGTGGGCAAGCTGTTAAGCTTTCTATAGCTATTTATTCATTTGAGCATCATACCATCTTTAGGAGGCTGTCTTATCCTTTGGGGGTTAATTCTATAAAAATCCAGGAGAATTTTTTCTCCTCTCAGTTATTTGTGAGAATCTGAAAGTCACAGGAAACTTTGTTCCCAAACTTTGCATACCTGCACAGATTCACACAAGTAGAGTCTATAATAGGGCTTAGAACTTCCTGCTAAATCCTAAAGTTATAATACAACTGCTCCTCCTGAAACACTTGAACTGAGAATTTCTGAGTCTGAACATGCATTTAAAAAAATTTTCTCATCCTTCCTCTTCATGGAGGTTTGAAGATAAAATGCTTTTTCTGAGATTGTTGCTCGATACAGAGCCATGTGGATTTGCAGTCATGGAGCCTGCATCTCAGAATCAAAAATGTTTTTCTACTGCTTGGATCACCTCATTATGCTTTCTCCTCCTATTTTGCTACCTTGGCCCACTACCAGTGTTGTTTTCAGTTCACGGGTGGTGGTAAATCCATGTTCCTGTTGCTAAAATGGGGGGTCTTATAGTAAGAAAAAATCATAAATGCAGGGTCACAAATAAATGAGTTATAGAACATAAAATATGCCTGGAAAATTTAAGCTTAAACATGGCACTTTCAGTAATTTAATGATTATGGCTGGTCGACTTGGGCTGCCTCCTGATTTCCAGGGATATTTTAATTTCTTCTCCATTTCGGACCCTTTAGTGGAAAATGTGGACTTGTGCTTCTATATCCAGTGTGATGGATCGTGTTAAATGCCTGAAAAGCCTGGGAACAACCTCCAGAGTCTGAAGCTCATGGAAGCTGGTTGGGAACCCCTTGGGTCATCTGGTGGAAATGCCTTGTTGACAGATGGTGAGACAGAGGCTCTGAAAGTTGGAGACTTGTCCAGGTGAGAAAACAATCCAGAGAAGAGAATCCAAGCCTTCTGACTTATAGGCCTGAGATCGTTCCTCTCTGTGATGACCACAGGAGTCCCCAGGTCCTCGGACACTGTCTGATCCTGTGTGTTGCTTTGTTGCGGAGAACCAGCAAGGTCTGGAGATGCTCATTTCCTGATGGCCTCCTGGAATCCAGGTTCCCTGGAGATGGAACTTCTGCCATTGCTTCTAGGAAGAGAATGTAGGGTTCAAACATGAAAGGGTGGCCTCTGGCCAGGCTGCCCTTGGGTAATGAAACAGGAAGTACGTTTGATGAGAAGCCACACATGTATTTTTCCTTTCAAAGCTTTGGGATAATCCTCAACTTCCCCCAAACTTTCACTCCCTTCTGGTGTTTCAGATGCACAGCCAAAGTGGAGTTGTGTTTTCAGCATGTTCCTAGGATGCCTGCAGGATTTCTTGGAAACCTCAAGCAGATGGATAAGTGGTGTGATCTCTATTACCACCCTCTGGAAAACCTGGGGCTAATATTTCACAATGGCCCTGGAATTTGGGGTGGCTTCTTGGTGACCTGGCTTCTGTGGCTTCTCTGGGGGAGATCAAAGACTTCAAAACAGCCCGAGCCTGTTAAATGATTGGTAATTGTGCTTGGTTCTTCCAGTGATTTGTTCTCGCAAGCCCAGCCTTACATCTTTTTCCAAAAATTGTACACAGCATTCATTCTCTGGAGTGGTTGAAAAGCTAATAGACATTCTCATCTTATTCCACCCCCGACTGCAGGCAACTCTATCACTAGATGAGTTTATCTGAATTCCATTTGTCTAGGCCTTATGAAGTGAATAAATTTGCATTAATGAGTAGCTTTCTGAGGAGAGACAGGTTACGCTTTGAGGGGTTAAGCAATGTCTGTGTTATAGTTTCTGTAAGTGGATCTTTGTGGCTACAAACATACTCACAGCACGTTACCACATTGCCTCTATTAGTTTATACAAAATTTTCATTAAGTGATGCTAAAATATATACATGGGGATTTCTAAAATGAGTTTTTCCTTTTGAACAGTCAAGACATTTATGTTTCTTTGGGTTGTGTTGGCAGATAAATATATTTTCCCTTTTAAGGGTAACACTTGGGAGAAATTTATATCAATAGCATGTAAGTTACAATTCCAGTTCCCAACAAATTGCATTTGCTGTGTTTGGTAACCCTCTAATAGTATTTCTTCCCATAATAATTAGAGCAGAATTGAGATGTTATAAAAGAAACTGATATTCCAGACTTAGTTGTCTTTTGGGGCCAAGTGGGGAGGGGAAGGGGAGAAGCATTTGGCTTCTTTGTAAGTTGAAATTTTTATTATTGTATTTGTATTTCTAAATTGACTGAATGGAACTGTGGTGGGTAAACTCATGAATGTTAATATGGCTATAGCTTCTGCTTACATAACACTTAGTTATTTTGTTCTTTATTACACTCTTATAGATGTTGATGGTTCAACAATTGGAGCTTTTAAACTAATGGAAGGCTTTCAACCAAATAACATGCCTTCATTACTAGTGAGCAGGGAGATCTGAATGTGAATTGAGGTGGTTTAATCTAAGAAAACATTTTTATAAAAGACCAATACCCATAATGTATGTTTATTTTCAGTTTTCTTTGATTTCAGTAAATTAGGGTGGGAATTTATACTATTTCTCTTCTTTTCATATGCCCAGCCCAGTGCTCAACTGCATTAGTCAGTATAACAAACAAACCTGAAACCTCAGGGAATTAACACGTAGTTTATTTCTTGTTTATAGAAATGCCATTGTGGGACCAGGTGCTTTCCTGGGCATTTATCTTTCAGTGGGGGACTCAGGGACCCAGGCATCTTCCATCCTGTCATCTGGAATATGACAAGGGGAAAGACAGTGCAGTGTATTCATAGCCCCTTGTCAAAGACTTTAGATAGAAAGTGACACGTATCACATCTGCTCATATCCCATTGACTCGCCCCACACCCGTTATAAGGGATGCTAAAAAATGTAGATTACATGGGATACTTAGTGGGCACTACTGCTTCGTCCACCCAACATATGACAGGAGCCTAGCAAATACTGAGAGAATGAATGAATGGATGAATGTGTGATGAATCCTGTTAAACAGTTTGGCACTCAGAGAATGCTATTACTATTTTAAATTGATAGAAGAAGGATTGAAATGGCTTTAAAATATTAACCTTAGAGGGTTTTGTGTGTATATTTACATCATTGACAGCTCTAAGAGCTTGTTGCTAGTTTAAGTCTAGATATCTCTGCTATGCCACACGATTTTTCTTTTCCAATGTCCTGACACATGGAGCCTAAAAAATTCCATTTTCTGATCTTAAAGGCCTCTAAAGCAAATAACACAGTGCAGTGATTAGGTGAAGTATTGCAGAGCCTTCACAGTGTGCATGGTGGGAATGGACCTTGTTAAGGTTACAGAGAAGGTTAACCTCCATTGACAAGACGAAATTGAAGTCATTGCCTCTTGCCACAGAGTAGTACCCAGTCTGTATTGTCAGCATAGGGGAGTTTATCCATTTTCTCCAGAGCATTATCTCAGATAAGGTGTCAGGGCACTAAATGGATTTACCGTCTTGTATTTTTTATTTTGATGTTTAATTTTTTTTTTTTTTTACGGTACGCGGGCCTCTCACTGTTGTGGCCTCTCCCGTTGCAGAGCACAGGCCCCGGACACGCAGGCCCAGCAGCCATGGCTCACGGGCCCAGCTGCTCCGCGGCATGTGGGATCTTCCCGGACTGGGGCACGAACCCGTGTCCCCTGTATCGGCAGGCGGACTCTCAACCACTGAGCCACCAGGGAAGCCCCTGATGTTTAATTTTTTTTTAATCCCACTTACTTATTGTCATATGAAGTGAAAACAATAACGCAAAAATAAACAGGGAAGGCTGAGTGAGAAAAGGATCACAGTCTCACAGTCTTCCATCTTATTCCTGAGTAGTTGGTGCAGAATCCTATGGAGTATCATTGCATTTAATCTCTAGTTTTTGTTTTCTTGACTCATGACATCTCATTTCTGTACTCTGTTATGATTCAGATAATAGGTCAGTCCACTCAAACATACTCAGAACACTCACTAAATACAAGAAAATATATTATATGCTGTAATATATGACTGCTTTTCCATGATATCTTATGAAGCTGCAGTTCTGGAAAGCAGCCCAGAACAACCAAAAATGCAGTAGGTATTGGAGTTGGTCACATCAGGTTTCCAGTGTGGATTCTGCCACCTCCTCGCTGTAGGACCTTCAGACAATTCCTTAATCACGCTGAGCTGCAGTGTCCCCATGGAGTAAGATGGGAAGGAGAGTTGGAGTAAGACCGTAAGAGACCCTAAGCAAGGAAACAGTACGGTATCTGGGCACATCACCCTCCATGTGCCTTCAAATAACATTGGCATTTTATGAAATGATACAGAACTTACTGTGTGCTGAAAATTAAATACCATTTTTCTAGATTTTGCAAAATTCTAGATATTCTTGATATATGTGGAAAAGCTTATATTTCTTCTCCGTTCCATTCTCTAACCTGTCCCTGTCTCACCTCCCCTGCATATAATCCCCATCTCAAGCATATACTGAGTTAGTCTTTGGGAAACCTAGCACTGCACAGTAGGCACAATACTGGTAACAACACTTGTTCAGTTGTCACTGTTTTTTTTTTTTTTATCAGAGAAGCAGTTTTGTGTTTAAGATGCTAGGTAGTGATGGAAAAGACATTAGTATAATTTGTTACCTTGGTAACTAGAGATGGATATCACGTCATTTTGTATGGTATATGCTGTGGCCTTTATGTCTCTTCCCCTAATTAACATCCTGTGAGAAATGAAGAAGTAAATCACCAGAACAACTGGACCACTGCAGTATTAAGTGCTAGAACATTCTAAATTGCAGTAATAATCATGATAATGAGTCCGAGTAGTCTGTGTCTATCTTTTAATTGCTTCTTAACTCTTCTAAGTGGGAATGGCAAAGTTATTATGATGTAGAAACTAGGGGATGATTTATTTTTTACTTAAATTGGGCTTTGTGAAGAAAATTTTTTTTTTAGTCTATTGGGAACTGTGAGAGTTCCTTTGAAGAACAACTTGGGCAGATTATTTTAAATATAGTTTAATACTACTAATATGTAGCACCCAAAATCTGGCTTTGCCTTAGGGTCGGGGCATTGTCATGCATAAAGCATTACGATCTAAAACCCAGTGCCCTAGTTGAGTCTGTTCTTTCACATTTTGCTACTTATTTATGGATTCAAATTCATAGGTGAATTTGTTTACTTGAACCAAGGAAGTCTTGTTATTGGACACTAAAGGAGCTTATTATAGGATGATTAGTCTTATAAGCTGGCTTTCTCATTTGGACCTAGAGGCCACATGTTCAGATTCAACTTACAGTTCTTGAGTGTGAGCCATGTAGCCATCCACTATTTCTTACTGATGATTTCATATACAGTATGTTAGCTCAGTAAGTCCATATAAAATGCTCTACAGCCCCTTCATTCATGAGGGTGAGCCCAAGAACAGTATCTGTACAACTGGACCCCATTACCCTTCCACCTGCCCCATTATTGTTGTTTGGATCATTAGTGGTCTTCTGACAAAGAGTGGACCAATGAGATTCCCTTTCCTAGGATCTGGGAACTGGATCAAAAATTTCAGTGTATTTTGGCCCAATGTCTGAATAGAAAGGTGTAAACACGGAGAAGCTATGGTTATTTCTCGTTGTTCTGTGAACCAGTGGGCCAAGAAAGCCAGTCTGTGTAGAGGAGACTGGTTCAAATACCAGAAAGGAGCAGAAAGAAGTGAGGGAACTTGGCCCAGGAACCTGATGGCTTGATTGTGGTACCAGGCCTTTCCTGAGGCCTGGCTTCCTTCGGTCCTTTGAATTCCCTCAAGCACTTCCATATCTTAGGATAAATTTCATCACTCCTAAAAGAATAACTAACAAAGTGGAAGTTTTTGTCCCTCTTTCACATGTGAAGAAAACTGAAGTTCAGGGAAGCCAGTCTTACTGCAGATGTTGATGACAGCATCTGATCTCTTGGTCAGGACTTCAGCTACCCAGGCAAATTAGAATAAAAAACAAAAGGGCATTTCTTTTGACTTACTACTTGGCATTCCAAGGTGTGACTCTGCCTCTAAGCATGACTAGAGTCAAGGATTTGACCAGAATCATTGGATCAAAGTTCATTCTTCCTTATCAGCTCTTGGCTCTGTTTGTTTCTATGAGAAGAGTAATCTCTGTGTTGGGGGCAAGATGGCCATTGGCAGCCCAAAGCAGGAACATTGTAACTTGTGATCCTTGACCAAAAGTGCAGGAATCTCTCCCAACATTCACAGCATTGCCTGACAAAGGACTCTGATTGGCCAGCCTGGGTCACATGCTGGAGTGTGGCTGACAGGGCCGCCTTGATTGACAGCCCCCCCCTCCTTGATTGACATCTTCCCCTGTGTGGGAGTGTTGGGGTTCCATTACCAAACAAGGGAGAAGAGATGCTGAGCAGACCAAACCAATATTATTCAACAATATTTGCTGTTTTTTTCTTGAGTGGAAATAACTGATGATGCTCATGTGTGACAGACTCCCATATGCAATTTTTCTCTTCCAGCTGTTAGTCACCTACTCTCCCTCCCACTCAAGAAAATCAGTCTGTATACAGATGATTAGGTATGAGCTTATTATTCAGATAACCTTAAATCTACTCTAATGAATTAGAAAAATATAGTCCTTTGCAAATGTGAACACTTCCACGGTTAGCAGTAACAAGTGTGACACATCTCACAATTGCTTGGGGCACAAATGCTGGGGTGAAAACCCCTACTCTTGGATGGGTGTTATGAGGATAATTGTATCAGCACCTTTTTGGGTACTAGCATGCCTATATAAAACACATTTGTGTGACTCCTAACAGCCAGGCACTGTTGTAGGTACTGGGGTTCCAGCTATGAAGACAGCAAGTGTCTGTCTTATATGAAGCTCAAATTCTAATGGGAGAAGATTGGCATAAATTTATGAACAAAACAATTCAGATATTGAGTACAATAAAGAAAATACAACAGGGTATTGGGCCTGGTGTCCAGTATGGTAGCCACTAGCCATGTGTGCTTATTTAAATTTAAATTTATTAAAATGAAATCAAATTAAAACGTCAGTCACTTTAGTGACATTTCATGTGCTCAGTAACCACGAGTGGCTGGTGGCTACTGCATTAGACAGTGCAGACATAGAAGAGGACTATTATTGCACAAAGTTCTGTTATACTGGGCTTGACAGTGACTGAGAAGGATATATCTGGGGGTGTTTAGAGCAGGCCTTGTGGCAAAGGTGGTGTTTATGCTCAGACCTAAAGCCACCATGTAAAGTTCTTGAGGAATAACATTCCAGGCAGAGTGAACAGTAAATACAAAGACCCTGAGATGGAAATGAGCTTGGCCTGTGTGAAGATCCAAAGATGTCCCGTGTGTCTGATTGAGTTCGAGAGGCAAGAAAGAACTAGATCAGGTATAGCCTTGGGGTTTATTGTATGCCAATGAGAAGCCACTGTCTAAGCAGGGTAGTGACAGCTTTATTTAATTTCCGAATAATCATTTCAGCTGCAGGTGGGGATGTTGGGTGGCAAGGTTAGAAGTAGCACTTAGAAGGCCTTCAAAAATCATTTGATTAATGAAAAGACTGATGGAAGGCCCAGGCAGGCTGGGGTGTCCATGTGTCTGGGGACTACAGAGGGGTTCCCAGCTGCCTTGGGAGGTCCCCTATCCTAGTGGTAGACTGAGCAGTCAACCAGATAAGCCACAGAGGAGCCTGGACCCTCAGACCCCTCTCTCTGGGCCACAGCTTGGCTCACTGTTGGCTGCCCTCAGCCCCTCTGAGTTCCCACCATGTCTTGGGAACTAGTGCCAGGCACTGCTGCAGTGAGATATCTTCCCCTTCATATTGCTTCATTTATCTTTATTGAATACCTGTTCTGTGCTAGGTATTGTATTAGGTGCTGGGATTAAATTGGCACAAGAAGAAACAGCTATGATCCCTGAAAACATATGTCACACTGTAGAGTGGAGGCCGTGTCAATCAAATAATCAGATAAGTGTGTGATGACCACTGCAATTAAGTGCTCCGCACCAGAGTCCCGTGAGACTTCAAGAGCACCTGATAGGGATGTCCCCAGTCCAGAAAGTCAGAGGTAGCTGCCCTGAGGATGTGATAATTGGGCTGGATTTAAGGAGGAATGAGGATTCTGTAGGTGACAGGTGGAGAAAGTGTTCTGGTGGGAGGGAGCAGCGTGGGCAGAGGTCACAAGGACTGAGGATCAAGGAGCAGTGGAGGGAATAACAGAGACCAATGAGGCTGGGTGGAGGGAATGGAGGTGACACGGTGCTAGGTAGGGGGTGGGCAAAGGGGGTGCTGAGGAAGCCCCCACTGGTGAGTGGGAGATGATGGTATTCTTGCTTTGTCTTTTGAAACGTTTCCCTCTGCCATCTGTATGCCAGTTAGCTCCACTTCAGTAGTGACCACCTCAGTAGTGACTTTCTTTTTCTTTTTCTTTCTTTCTTTCTTCCTTCCTTCCTTCCTTCCTTCCTTCCTTCCTTCCTTCCTTTCTTTCTTTTTCTTTCTTTCTTCCTTCCTTCCTTTCTTCTTCCTTCCTTCCTTCCTTTCTTTCTTTCCTTCTTTTTTCCCTCCCTCCCTTTCTCTCTCTCTCTTTCTTCCTCCCTCTCCTCCCTCCCTCCCTCCCTTCCTTCCTTCCTTCCTTTCTTTCTTTCTTTTCTCTTTCCCTTATCTATTTATTCCTCATGATGACTCCACTGTTATGGGGGTGGTTGTGATCCCATTGTATGGATTTGAACCCAGAACCCAGCATGCTGGAGTTAAACACTCCACAGCTCTTAAAATGAAATGCCAGTGGCTAGCTAGCATTGCAGTGAGCTGCAGTCTGAGGCCTACATAAGTAGCTTGTTAAGTAGGCCTTTAATACTCGTACTTGAGTATTCTGAGAGGCCAGAGATTCCAGATGGCTGAGAGAGGGATATTCATTATCTGGTTTTTTAAAGGAACTGTGACACTTGGGGAATTATAAATGAGTTAATGTAACATTAATACCTAGAAATATTCTGGAACAGATCATTAAAAAATCAGTTTTCACATATGAGGGGAAAATGCGATTACTAAGTAATAACTGGATAGCACTAGACCTTTGGAGAGGGACATGGATGAGTAGCAATCTATGTCACTTCCCCACAGGATACACATGCATAGGGAGTTTGGTATTGCTTGGCTCATTTGGAACTAATATTCCTATTAATTTTATTTTTTAATCTAAGTTGTAAAAAGCTGGCCATCATCCCAGAGCAGGGAAGGAGGAAAAAAAAAGGACAAGAGGAAAGAACCAGAACATATTAAGAGACTGCTCTGGGCACTATGCCCATTGCTTTTGTACATTTACCCCATTCAGTTCTCCAAAAGACCTAGAAAGGTAGGTATCTCCATCCCCTTTTCACAGAGAAAGAAACTGAGTCACAGAGACATGAGGGTGCCATTAGGAAGCAAGCATAGTTTCCACCCTTGGCATCGGGCTCCCAAACCCCTCTTCTTGTTGCCATACTGACTGTTTTTTTGCTTCATGAATGGAACCCTGTTCAGGGTGAAACCCAGGCAGAGGGAGGCACCGTGATGGAAATCAGGAGGCCCACCCAGATTCCTCCCTTGGCTTGGAACTAACTTCTGGGCAAGGAGTGGGAAGACTCTTCCCAGCTGGTGGTGAAACATGAAAATGTCTCCCTAAGTGGTACAGACAAGGAGTCATGTATCCATTCATTTGTCCCATCGCCTGACAAAGACCTCCAGACACTGTGCTTGGTGCCAGGGATGTGGAGATGAGAAAGGCGTGGTGTCTCTGGGATGGACCAATCCTCCTGAAATCCAGGGACATGTGGGTGCCTTCTTGTCTTGGAGGGCTCACCATCCAAAACAAACCCTCTAAGGGTTTCCAGGGGAATGAATACCATGATGAAAAGGGCCCAAAAACCCACTGATTTCCTGAGGGGAGAGGAGATCAGAGGAAGCAGGGTAACAGGGAAGGAGAAAGGCTTCTGGGAGATGGGAGAGCCCTGGGCCTTGCAGCTGGAATTGAGCCCTTAACCTGCCCTATATTGAGTTCCTACCTGTGCTGGACACTGTGAGGGGAGCTTAACATGCAGCAGTGAAGAGTTCTTAGTTGCTTCACTTTATAGGTGAGGAAATTGAGGCACAAAAAGGTCAGGAAGAGAAATATGGGTGATAATTGGTCCAAAGGACTGGGTTGGTAGAGATTGAAGCCAGTAATAGAGCCAGGTGGGGATGTTCTTAAGGACAAGGACCCACTTAGGCTGGAGGCACGTGCCCACATGGGGCCTGGGATGCTGAAGGCAAGTCTTCCTGAGAGGTTCCTGGAGGTCCTTCACCATCAGAATGTGATGAGTGTACTGGTTAGGACTCAGTGCTCACCCGTGACAGAAACCTACTTGGGCCAATAGCAGAGTTTGTTGTAAAGACTGAGGGAGTGACTGTCTCAGGCAATCCCAGGGTACTGGTCTAGACTGCTTGGAAGGGATGGAGACTGGGGCAAAGTAGAAACAAGCTTGTTGTTCAAATAGTAGCAAGAGGGCAGTGAGGCTGGAGTAAAGTGAGAGGCTGGTCAGTGGAGGAGACCAACTGGGTAAGGTGGGGCACAGCCGGACCACAGAGTCTTTCAAAGCCTGGGGAAGGGTTTATTCTGAGGGTGGCAGGAAACCACTGGGGAATGACACAGTCCATTTCATGTTTCTAAACCATCACTCTGGCTGCTGCCTGGGTAGATGGCAGGGGATGAGGAGATGGCCTGAGCCCAATGGCAGGCCACAGTCCACTGATAGGGGACAGACACTGCGATGGTCAATTTTATGTGTCGGCTTGATGACGCCATGGTGCCCAGTTGTTTGGTCAAACACCAGTTTTGATGTAGCCATGTAAAGGTATTTTTTAGACACACATCTAAAAAATACCTTTACATGGCTACATCAAAACTGGTGTTTGACCAAACAAGCAGTAGACTTTGAGTAAAGTAGATCCTTCTCCATAATGATCATTGTCCAATCAGCTGAAGGCTTTACGAGCAAAGACAGATTCCCTAAGGAAGAAGCAATTCTGTCTTGAGATTGTAGCATGAAAACCCTGCCTGTGTTACCAGCCTGCCTGGCCTGCCTTGTGGAATTGGACTCAAGACTGCTATGTTATCTTTTACCTGAATTTTTAGTCTGACAGCTTACCCTACAGATTTTTTTTTTTTTGGGGGGGTGGGGGTACGCGGGCCTGACACTGTTGTGGCCTCTCCCGTTGCGGAGCACAGACTCCGGACGCGCAGGCTCAGCTGCCATGGCTCACGGGCCCAGCCGCTTCGCGGCATGGTGGGATCTTCCCAGACCGGGGCATGAACCCATGTCCCCTGCATTGGCAGGTGGACTCTAAACCACTGTGCCACCAGGGAAGCCCACCCTACAGATGTTGACTTTGGCAATCCCTGAAATCAAATGAGCCAGTTCCTCTAATCAATAATCAATACCTCTCTCTTTCCCTGCCTCCCCGTTCTGTTTCTCTGGAGAACCCTGACCAATCTAGTTACTTACTGAGTGGGTGCTCAGTAAGTGTCTTTGTGTTCTGGGTCCAACCCTTGGGCTATATTTTCCAAGTCAGAGTTGTCTTTGGGTTCCGTGGGGAATAAGTGAGCAGAGAAGCACAGGCCCACCTCCTGGGGAGTTCACAGTTGGTTGGTTCCACCGCACACACACACACACACAGGAAACAATTAGATAACTTTACAGGCAGGATTTCATTAAAACCAAAATGTGTGGAGCAGTTACTTTCCACCCATGAAGCAGGCCCTCTGTGGTGGTGCCTTGCAGTTCTGTTCTGCAGCTTACCTGGCAGGAAGGGGAAGCAGAAGTTGCCCTTGGAAATAGTGCCTCTGCCCTGGGCTGCTCATTGGAATAACTGGGGGAGGCTGAAAAAATACTACCTTGGGGTTCGGATTTAATTGTTCTGAGGTTTGGCTTGGGCATCTGGATGTTGAAAAGCTCTGAAGCCTGAGTTGAGAAGTACTGCCTTAAGACATTGTGATTAGGTGCTTCTCACCTGTAAAGAGTTAAAGAGAATTAGGACACGATTCAGGAAACAAAGGTCTCCAAGGCATTTTCTGCCAGCTCCCTGTTTTTGTAAATAAAGTTTTATTAGAACACAGTCACACCCATTTTTTTAATGTTTTGGCTACTTTTGCTAAAACAGCAGAATTGAATGTTGCGAAAGAAAGTGTCTCACCTGCAGAACCTAAAATATTTACTATCTAGCTCTTTACAGAAACAGTTTGCCAACTGCTAAACCAGGCAGTAATGCGTTTTCAAGGATGTGGATGGTATGGGAGAGGCTGAGCCACCATTAAAAGGAAAGCATACATTCATTCCTTGGGTTGAGATACTACCTCAGAAGCCTTCTTAACACATATAGGCAGTCACACCAATCAGTTAGAGAGAGCACACAGACTGAAGCCTTTTTGTCATCTCTTGATATTTCTTGTTGAATCTGAAGCTTTACCCTACTTGGTGATAGGAGTCTTAGCTGAGTCAATGAGAAGACCTGAGCAGTTGGATTCTACAGTTGGTAGAGGGGTGGAGCAATGAATTCTTTTCCTTGATGGCATCCCTATCAAAACTGAAGACTGGGACTTCCCTGGTGGCACAGTGGTTAAGAATCTGCCGGCCATTGCAGGGGACACGGGTTCGAGCCCTGGTCCAGGAAGATCCCACATGCCGTGGAGCAGCTAAGCCCGTGCACCACAACTACTGAGCCTGTGCTCTAGAGCCTGTGAGCCACAACTACTGAGCCCAAAGCCACAACTACTGAAGCCCATGCTCTGCAACAAGAGAAGCCACTGCAAAGAGAAGCCTGCGCACCACAACAAAGAGTAGCCCCCGCTCGCCGCAACTAGAGAAAGCCTGTGCATAGCAACAAAGACCCAGTGCAGCCAAAGAAAGAAAGAAAGAAAGAAATAACTGAAGACTGACATGTTCTGTGACAGTGGTGTTGAAGGAGAGGGAGTCCATGGCAGGGGGTTGCCCAGGTGGCTCTTGGGGGAGCTGCAGGGTCATGGAAGTATCACAGAGCTCCTGCCTTGTATTCTTCATCTTAAGGTGATTAGCACAGACCAGAAATTCCAGGAGCTTCTGGAGTCACCTTTACCCCATACTCTGGACACAGTCTTCTGTCTGGATTTGTGACAGAGGCCATAAAGCAGTATGACCTTCGTCTCCTACAGCTTTCCTTCTCCAGGCCATAGGAGACACTGCTTACAGCATGATCTTCCTAACCTGCTGAGAACTTTCCCTGCTGCCATAGGACCTTGAAGAGTTGACTCTGAATACAGGTCTGTGGAAATGCAGCTCAGGTGAGAGACCTGGTAACCACAAGGATTTGGACATTGGTCCTTTCATCAGTTAGGCAACCAATAAATGCCAGGGGCTGGAGATACAACAGTGAGTGAAGAGACACAGTTCTTGTAGTTGCAGAACTAGTCTCATGGGGGAGTTGCATTGATAAAGCAATCATGTGAGTATTTGTCATGTGGCCCCTACGGTAAATGCTGAGAAGGACAACTGCATGATCAGCTATATTTGAGGAAGGCTGTATATAACACCTCTCCCCCAAGACATTCAAAGTGCACATAGAGTACTCTCTAAATGAATTAAAGGCCTTGAGAATTCCTGAAATGAAAAATCTCTTTGCCTTTTCTAAAACCCCAGCTTCTTCCCCAAACTTTGTTCACCATGACACACATTCAGAAAAATTATTCCTTATCAATATTCCATGGAATGGCTTTCTCTTACACAGATCATATACTTTGGAAATGCTGCTTTGGGACGCTGCAGAGAAGTGCTGCACCCAGGGGTACACAAAATGAGCCACTGGGATGCCCAAGAAGAATACATTGCTTTTATTTCTATTCACTGTAATTTCTATTATAATTTTTATAGTATAATATGCACATGTTAGTATAATGGTAGGTAGTACACATGAGCTATAAATATGTAGGGAGATGCTACTCAAAAACTTTTTTTAAGGAGACTTTATTTTTTTTAGAGCAGTTTTAGGTTTACAACAAAATTCAGAGGAAGGTACAGAGTTTTTCCATATGCTTCTACACATGCATAGCCTCCCACATTATCAACATCACTCACCAGAATGGTACTTTTTTCTATATCAAGGATGAACCTACATTGACACATAATCACCCAAAGTCCATAATTTACCTTAGGGTTCACTCTTGGTGTTTTATATTCTGCGGGTTTGGACAGATGTATAATGACAAGTATTCATCATTATAATCAATATCATTATCAGTAATATACAGACTATTTTCATGGTTCTAAAAAAATAAAACCTCTCTGCTCTGCCAATTTATTCCTCTCCCCACCACCCCTGGCAAACACTGATCTTTTTATTGTCTGTACGGTTTTGCTTTTTCCAGAGTGTCATATAGTTGGAATCATACACTAGCCTTCTCAGATTGGCTTCTTTCACTTAGTAATATGCATTTAGGTTCCTCCATGTCTTTTCATGGCTTGATAGATAATTTTTTTTTTTTTTAGCACTGAGTAATATTCCATTGTCTGTCTCTACCACAGTTTATTTACACATTCACCTATTGAAGGACATCTTGGTTGCTTCCAAGTTTTGGCAATTATGAATAAAGCTGCTATAAACATCTGTTTTCAGGTTTTTGTATGGACATAAGTTTTCAACTCTAAATGCCAAGGAGTATGATTGCTGGATTGTATGGTAAAAGTATGTTTAGTTTTATAAAAAACCGCCAAACTGTCTTCCAAAGTGACTGTACCGTTTTGCATACCCACCAGCAATAAATGAGAATTCCTATTCCTCTAAGTCTTTGCCAGCATTTGGCGTTGTCAGTGTTCCAGATTTCAGCCATTCTAATCGGTGGTATTTCATTGTTGTTTTAATTTGCATTTCCCTAATGACATATAATGTGGAGCATCTTTTCTTATGCTTACTTGCCATCTGTATAACTTCTTTGGTGAGATGTCTGTTCAGGTCTTTTTAGCCCATTGTTTAATCAAGTTGTTATTTTTCTTGTTAAGTTTTAAGAGTTCTTTGTATGTTCTGGATCACAGTCCTTTACCACATGTGTCTTTTACAAATGGTTCCTCCCAGTCTGTGGCTTCTCTTCTAATTCTCTTGGTATTATCTTTCACAGAGCAGAAGTTTTTAATTTTAATGAAACCCAGTTTATCAGTTATTTCTTTCATGAATCATGTCTTTGGTGTTGTATCTAAAAAGGCATCACCATACCCAAGGTCATCTAAGTTTTCTCTCATGTTATTTTCTAGGAGTTTTATAGTTTTGCATTTTATATTTAGGTCTATGATCCATTTTGAGTTAAATTTGAAGGGTATAAGGTTTTTGTTTAGATTCATTTTTTTGCATGTGGATGTCCAGTTGTTCCAGCACCATTTGTTAAAGAGACTATCTGCTCCTTTGTCCAAGATAAGTTGACTGTATCAATATTTATGGGAGTGTCTATTTCTGGGCTCTCTATTCTGTTCCACTGATCTGTTTATTCTTTCACCAATACAGCACTGTCATTATTGCTGTAGCTTTACAGGTAGTCTTGAAGTCCTCCAACTTTGTTTTTCTTGTTTAGTATTGTGTTCAAATACTTCTTAATGAAAGTAATGCTTGATTCCTTCCAGCCAGAGGTTTTTTTTATTTCTGTGTCTTGAAAATCTCATAACACCCTCCTGCAGGGGTAGACAAACTACAGTCCACAGGCCAGATCCTTTTTGTAATTTTGTAAATCTTTGGTAAATAAAGTTTGACTGGAGCACAGCCAGGCCCATTATTTTATGTACTGTCTGGCCACTGTTGTGCTACAACAGTAGTGTAGAGGAGTTGTGACAGACTCTTTAACATGCAAAGCCTAAAGTATGACTGTCTGACCCTTCACAGAAAACATGTTCCTACCCCTGCCGCACTGAGTCACTTTTAGACACTTACTCATTGGACTACTTCATCCTAAGTTGGTGCCAAGCCAGGTTTGGGGAAACAGCACACCTACCATTTTGTTCCTGGTGTTTTCTTTGCCACATTTCCTCCCTTGGACTAGTTTCCTTTGTGCCCCATCACACTTGGTAGGTGATCAGATATACTCAAAAAAGAACGAATTTACTCCCACCTCCTGGGTGACATGGACTCAGAAATACTGAGGTGACTTAGACTTAACACATCTCTTCCTCTCTCCTATGGGCAAAGTTACTGAGCCTCATAATTACAGCAATGAATTCCAAGGACCGAGAAGTGATTCTTCTTGTTTGCACTGAGTCAGCCTTTTCAAAATCAATACAGAATGGACAAATGGATTTAGGGAGGAGTAGAACACACAGTCTTCTGTGGTGAAGGATGGGCACCATTGAGCAAAATCCTGCTTATGTTTTCATGCTTCCTTCAGTTGCATTCTGGGTTGTGCAGGTTATTCAATTAAATGGCAGTTTTGAAGCTGTCTCTGGAGAGCCTATGAGTGAACCATAATGGCACTGGCCTTGATCAAGCAGGCTGGGCTTTTTTGTTAATTTATATGTTTTCATTTCTCTTAAATAAATACCTAGGAGTAGAATTTGCTGGATCATATGGTAGATACATGTTTAACTTTACAAGAAGCTGTGAATGGTTTTCCGAAGGGTTTGAAAGGTTTTGTATTTCCATGAGCAATGTATGGGATTTCTGGTTATTCCACATCTTTGCCAACATTTAGTATTTTTAGAAAATTTAGTATTAGCTAGTGGGTGTAAAATTGCATTTTGGAGCAATGATGGAGTTTTATTTTGCACTTCTCTGATTAATGATGTTGAACACTTTTTGGCCATTTGTATACTTTCCTTTGTAAGGTGTCTGTTCAAATCTTTTGCCTATATTTTAATTGGTGTTTTAAGTTGTGTTACAGGAGTTCTTTACATATTCTGGTACAAGTTATTTGTCAGATATATGTATTATGAATACTTTCCCCTCAATGACGGCTTTACTATTTGTTTTATTAATAGTGAATTTGATGATCAGAAGTTTTCAGTTTTCATAAAGTCCAAATTATCAGTTTTAAAAATTGTGTTTTCCATAACCTAAGAAATCGTTGCTTACCTGAAGGCAGCAGAAGTTATTCATCATTTTTTGGTTTTGTTTTTTTAAATATTATAGATTTAGCTTTTTCATTTAAGTCTTTCAGCCATCTTGAATGAATATGTGTATGTTGTGAATTAGGGGTTGAGGATGTTGTTTTCATATGGTTAGTCATATGTTCCACCACAATTTGTTGAAAATACTTTCCCCATTGAATTATCTAAGCACCTTTATTGAAAATCGGTTGACTGTATCTGTGCGGCTTTATTTCTGGACTCTCTTCAGTTCCGTTGACCTGTTTGTCTGCTTTAATGCCAATACCACACCATTTTGATTAAATAAGTTTAGAGTAAGACTTAAATTCAGGAAATGTGAGTCATTGGACCTTTTTCTTCTTTTTAAAAATTGTTTTTGAATATCTAGATCCTTTCCATTTCTCTATAAAATTACAATTAACTCAGCAGTTCCTACAAACAGCCTGTTGAGATTTTGATTGAGATTTCTTTGGAGTTTTAGATCAATTTGGGAAGAATTAACATGTGAATACTGAGTTTTCCAATCCTTAAGCACAAGGTATATCTCTCTATTTATTTAAGGCTTCTTTAATTTCTCCCATAAATATTTTGTAGTTTTCAGCATACAGGTATCACACATGTTTTTAAAAATTCATACCTAAGTATGTCAAGCTTTTTATGCTATTGTAAATGCTATCGTTCTTCCAGTTGTTCTTTGTTAGTACAATGAAATATAATTGATTTTGGTATATTGATCTTATAGCCTGTGACCTTGCTAAACTCAATAGTTACAGTAGATTATGTGCATTCTTTAGGGTTTTCTACATAGAAAGTCATGTTGTCTGCAGAAAAAGATAGCTTTTTCCCTTTCCAATATGTATGGCATTCATTCACTCATTTACTCATTCATTCATGCAATTTACTGCATTTGCCAGAACCACCTGTACAATGTTGAATTGAAGTGATAAGACATAATTGCCTCGTTACTGATCTTAGGAGAAAAATGTTCAGTGTTTCGTCATGAATATAATGTTAGCTGTAGGTTTTATATAGTTGCTCTTTATCAGGTTGAGGACTTTTTATCTTATTTTAAATTTCCTGATAGTTTTTATGATGAACAAAAGTTGGATTCTTTCAAATATGTTTTCTGCATTTATTTGGTCATATGATTTTTTTTTTTTTTTTTGCGGTATGCGGGCCTCTCACTGTTGTGGCCTCTCCCCTTGCGGAGCACAGGCTCCAGACGCGCAGGCTTAGTGGGCCATGGCTCATGGGCCCAGCCACTCTTCCTGGACCGGGGCATGAACCCGTGTCCCCTGCATCGGCAGGCAGACTCCCAACCACTGCGCCATCAGGGAAGCCCGGTCATATGATTTTTTAAAAAAAATTCTGTTAATATGGTGAACCGTGTTGATTGATTTTTCAAATGTTAAACCAACCTTGAATTCCTGGGATAAATACAACTTGGTAATGATGGATTGTCCTTTTAATGATAGGGGATTTAATGTGATATTTTGTTAAGATTTTTGATCTAGATTAATGAGTGATATTAGCATGTAATTTTTCCAGAAATTGTTCTTGTTTGGGTTTGGTGTCAGTGTTATGCTGCCCTCATAAAATAAGTTGGGACGTATTCCTTCCTCTAATTTTTTGTAAGAGTTTATGTAAGATCGTTTGTACTTTTTCCTTATGTATTTGATAGAATTCATTATTTAAGTCATCTGAACCTGGAGTTGTTTGTTTTATCATGGCTGTTAATTGTGAATTCAATTTCTCTTGTATACATAGGGCCAGTCATATTTTATATTTCTTTTTGTGTCAATTTTGGTAATTTCAGTTATTCAAGGAATTTGACATTTAACTCAAATTGTCAAATATTGGTATAAAGTTGTTTATATTATTCTCTTATCTTTTCATTATCTGTCAGCTCTTTAATAATGTTTTCTCTTTCATTCCTGACTCTAGTATCTTGTGCTTTCTTACTTTTTTATTCATCAGTCTAGCTAGGGTTTTATACTTTTGATATCATTGATTTTTTTCCCCTGTTATTTGTTTTGTTTTATTGGTTTCTGCTTTTATCTCTATTATTATTGTTATTATTATTATTTTTGACTGCATTTGGTCTTCATTGCTGCACGTGGGCTTTCTCTAGTTGTGGCAAGCGGGGGCTACTCTTCATTGTGGTGTACAGGCTTCTCATGCAGTAGCTTCTCTTGTGGAGGAGCACGGGCTCTAGGCATGCGGGCTTCAGTAGTTGCAGCACGTGGGCTCAGTAGTTGTGGCTCGGGGGCTCTAGAGTGCAGGCTCAGTAGCTGTGGCACACAGGCTTAGTTGCTCCATGGCATGTAAGATCTTCCCGGACCAGGGATCGAACCTGTGTCCCCTGCATTGCCAAGCAGATTCTTAATCACTGCACCACCAGGGAAGTCCCTATCTTGACTACTTTATTCCTTCTTTTAACATTCAGTT
Organism: Phocoena phocoena; assembly: GCF_963924675.1. NCBI lineage: Eukaryota > Metazoa > Chordata > Mammalia > Artiodactyla > Phocoenidae > Phocoena > Phocoena phocoena. The sequence goes on along the minus strand of NC_089228.1, from coordinate 34,468,208 downwards.
TTATTTGTTCTTGTTTTCTATCTTCTTAAGGTAGTATCTTAGACTATTCATCTTAAAAATTTCTCCTTTTCTATGATAAACTTTAAAATCTATAAATTTTTCTCTAATTTCTGTTTCAGTTACATCTTACAAATTTTTTTTATTATCATTTATTTCAAAATATTTTACAACTTTTTCTGTCATTTTCTTCCATGGTACATGTATTATTAAGGAGTGTGTTGTTTAATTTCAAAATCTTTAAGATTCTTCTAGATATCATCTTTTCTTAGATGTTGTTGATATTTTTTGTATCATTATCGTATACTGAATTCCCACTGTTATGATCTGGAAGAGAATGTGTGCTCTATAGTTGCTAGGTGTGGAATTCCTTAAAGTCAATTAGCTTAAGTTGGTAACTAGTGTTGCTACATGACCAACACCCAGTAAAAATCCTTAGCACTGAGTCCTTTTTTTTTTTTTAATAAATTCATTTTATTTATCTATTTTTGGCTGCATTGGGTCTTCGTTGCTGCGCGTGGGCTTTTTCTAGTTGCGGCGAGCGGGGGCTACTCTTTGTTGCAGTGCATGGGCTTCTCATTGCAGTGGCTTCTCTTGTTGGGTGCAGAGCATGGGCTGTAGGCGCGCAGGCTTCAGTAGTTTTGGCTTGCGGGCTCTAGAGCACAGGCTCAGTAGTTGTGGCACACGGGCTTAGTTGCTCTGTGGCATGTGGGATCTTCCCGGACCAGGGCTCGAAGCTGTGTCCACTGTACTAGCAGGCAAATTCTTAACCACTGCACCACCAGGGAAGCCCCAGCACTGAGTCTTTGTTGAGCCTCTCTGGTAGGCAACCTTTCAAATGTATTGTCATCCATTCATTGCTGAAAGAATTTGTACATCTTATGTAATTGTGCTGGGAGAGAAATCTTGGGAAGCTCACATCTGGATTCCTCTGGACTTTGCCACATGCGTCTCTTTTCCTTTGATGATTTTGCTTTATATCTTTTCACTGTAATGAATCTTTTCAAAGAACCAACTTTTAGTTTCATTGATTTCCTGATTTCAATTTCATTGATTTCTGTTCATCAAAATTTTTTAAAAAGTGTTTTTTTTTCCCCTTCTGCTTACTTTGGATTCAATTTTCTTTTCTTTTTCTAGTTTCCTAAAATAGAAGCTTAGGCGATTAACTTTAGGTCTTTTTTTCTTTTCCAATACATCCATTGAATGCTGTAAATTTCCCTGTAAGCACTGCTTTTGCTGCATCTTGCAAATTTTGACAGGTTATATTTTGATTTTAATTTAGTTTAAAATTTCTCTTGAGACTTATTCTTTGACCCATGTATTATTTAGAAATATATTGTTTAATCTCCAAATATTTTGGGATTTGTCCAGCTGTCTTTCTGTTATTGATTTCTAGTTTAATGTCAATGTGGTCTGAGAGCACATTTTGTATGATTTCTATTCTTTTAAATTTGTTAAGGTGTGTTTTATGGTCCAGAATGTGGTCTGTCATGGTGATTGTTCCATGTGAGCTTGAGAAAAATGTATATTCTGTTGTTGTTGGATGAATTAGTCTATAGTCAATTAGATTCAGTTGCTGTGCTGTTCAGTTCAAACTGTATCCTTACCAGTATTCTGCCTGATGGATTTATCAGCTACTGATAGAGGGGTACTGAAGTCTTCAACTTTAGTAGCATGTTATCTGTTTCTTCTTGTAGTTCTATCATTTTTTCCCCCTCACATACTTTAATATTCTGTTATTAGGTGCATACACATTAAAGATAGTTATGTCTTCTTGGAGAATTAACCCCTTTATCATTATGTAATGCCAATCTTTTTTGCTGATAATTTTCCTCGCTTTGAAGTCAGCTTTTTCTGAAATTAATATGGCCACTCTGGCTTTCTTTTGATTAATGTTAGCATAGTATATCTTTTTCTATCCCTTTACTTTTAATCGACCTGTTCTTTATATTTAAGGTGAGTTTCTTGTAGACAGCATATAGTTGGTTCTTCTTTTTTATCCACTGTGACCATCTCTTTAAATCTATTTAGACCGTTCACATTTAAAGTGAGCATTGGTATAGTTGGATTAATATGTACCATACTTATAACTGTTTTCTATTCATTGCCCTTGTGTTTTTTTTGGTCTTCTACTCTTTTTATGCCTTCTCTGGTTTTAATTGAGCATATTACATAACATAGTATTTTCTCCTTCCTTGGCATTTATACTTCTTTTAAAAATTTTTTTAGTAGTTGTTTTATAGTTTGCAATATACATTTACAACTAATTCACGTCCACTGTCAAATAATCTTGTACCACTTCATGGGTAGTATAACACTGTGCTATTCATTTCACTTATCCATAACTATAATAATCCAATTTGTTGCTATTATTATTTTGATCAAACTATTTGTCAGGTCAGTTAAGAATAAGAAAATTAAATATTTTACTTTCATTTATTCCTGTTGTAACACTCTTTTCTGGGTTTCTGACCTGTGTAGTTTTCCCTCCCTTTAATGAAATTTTAACATTTTTTGCAAGGCAGGTCTATTTGCAACAAATTTCTTTAATTTTTGTCTGAAGAAGTCTTTATTTCTTTTTCACTTTTGAAGGATAATTTTTCTAGATTCTAGAATTCTAGGTTGGTAGGTCTTTTCTTTTTATTTTTGCGGTACGTGGGCCTCTCACTGTTGTGGCCTCTCCCGTCGCGGAACACAGGCTCCGGATGTGCATGCCCAGCAGCCACGGCTCACGGGCCCAGCCGCTCCGCAGCATGTGGGATCTTCCCGGACCGGGGCACGAACCGTGTCCCCTGCATTGGCAGGTGGACTCCCAACCACTGAGCCACCAGGGAAGCCCGGTAGGTCTTTTCTTTGAACATTAAGTATTTTGTGCTACTCTCTTCTTGCTTGTATGTTTTCTGAACAGAAGTCTGATGTAATCGTTGTCCTTGTTCCTCTGTAGGTAAGGTTTTTTCCTCTTTTTGGCTTACTTTAAGATTTTCTCTTTGTCTTTGATTTTTGCAGTTTGGATATGACACGCCTAGGTGTAGTTTTTTCTTTTTTTCAATATTCATGTGCTTGATTTTCCGTGGACTTCTTGGATCTGTGGTTTGGTGTTTGTCATTAATTTTGGAAATATTACTTCAAATATTTCTTCTGTTCCCTTTTGTCTTTCTTCTCTGGTATTCCCATTACACTACATATCTGTTATACTTTTTGTAATTGTTCTGTGGTTTTTGAATATTCTATTCCTTTTTCCCATTAATTTTTTTCTTTGCTTTTCAGTTTGGGAAGTTTCTACTGACGTGAGCTTCTGGCTCACTGATTATTTCCTCAGCTGTATCCAGGCCGGTGATGACCCATTGGCATTCTTCATTTCTATTATAGTGTTTTTGATTTCTAGCATTTCTTTTTGATTATTGCTCTTAGAATATTTGTCTCTCTACTTATCTGTCTGCTCTTACCTGTTTTCTACTTTTTCCTTTAGTCCCCTTAGTATTTTTTTTATTTTTTTTTTGCGGTACGCGGGCCTCTCACTGTTGTGGCCTCTCCCGTTGCGGAGCACAGGCTCTGGACGCGAAGGCTCAGAGGCCATGGCTCACGGGCCCAGCTGCTCCGCAGCATGTGGGAATCTTCCCAGACCAGGGCACGAACCCATGTCCCCTGCATCGGCAGGCGAACTCTCAACCACTGCGCCACCAGGGAAGCCCCCCTTAGTATATTAATTACAGTTGTTTTAAATTCCTGCTCTGATAATTCCAACCACACCTGCCATCTACCGTCTTGCAGTACTGCACAGCAGTTAAGTGCACAGGCTCTGGAAATAGACTGTCTGTGTTTTAATTCTGGTTCTGCTTATTGGTGGTGTAATCTTTGACAGCATACATAAATTCTCTCTACCTCAATTTCCTCATTTGTGAAGTTAGAATACTCATAAAACCTACTTTATAGAGTCGTTAGGAGAATTGAATAAGTTAACATATGGAAAGCACTTAGAACAACAAGTATGACTATCTAATATATTATATATTGACTTGATTTTTGTTGTTTTCCAGTCTCCTTCTATTTAAAGGTAGGCTGAATAAAGGCAGGGTCTGTCTTCAAACTTTAAAGGATTAAAATGTTTTGGGGCAGATTTCTCTATATTCACATAAGGAAGTACTAAGCAGCTTCTTAAATTTATGTTTTTCAAGAGTACTTAATGACACTGGGAAATAGTTATATGATGCTATCACACCTGTGCAAAAGCAGCCGTAGATGCTGTGAAAGACTTACAGATTACATGACTAGAGCAGGATCCACAAGTGTAGGGAACAGACCGCCCGCAACCATACCCAGGTCCGTCTGAGTTCACAGCCTTCTTCCCTAAGCCACATGTCATGTTTTTTGACTTTCTCTTTCAGTATGAATACTTCAATGCCGTGCTGATAAATGAAAGGGACAAAGATGGGAATTTTTTGGAGCTGGGGAAGGAATTCATCTTAGCCCCAAATGACCATTTTAATAATTTGCCTGTGAACATCAGCCTGAGCGACGTTCAAGTGCCAACGAACATGTACAACAAAGGTAAGGCTCACTGCTGCTGCTCCTTTTGGAGGGTAGAGAGGGCAGGGCGTGAGGGGCAGGGCTGGCTGGTTTGGGATATCATGCTTTTTTGAAAAACAGTTATAAGCTGGGTGTGTCAGGCACCAGCTGGATAGGTGAAGTGTGTGCCTGTTCTGCCTGGACACTCTGGGCTTGCTGTTTTCCTGGCTCCTGTTTGCATCAGGCCCTCTAACTTGTAGTCCAGGGGTTGGCAAACTTTTTCTTTAAAGGGCCAGATAGTAAGTATCTTACTTAGGCTTTGTGGGCCACAGAGTCTCTGTTGCAACTACTCAGCTCTGCTGTTCTGGCACAGAAGCAAGCATACATAGGTAATATGTCAATCAGCAGATAATATGTAAATTGGCTGGTTCCAAGAAAACATTTAATCTACAAAAACAGATAGCCGCATTGGACCGGCAGGCGCTAGCGTACAGAGCCTTCTCTCTTCTTCCTCCCCATTCCTTGTGATGGTATCTGAGGGTTCTGGAGTTCCTAGGGTTACCATGGAATCACTGTGGTCGTAGAGTACAAAGCAGCATGAGTCTTAATGAGGCTCCCTGTTTTCAGGCTTGTGTTCCTCAAATCCAGTCTTTTCATGGATTCTAGAGTTCTTTTCCCCAAATTCCCATCTGCCCCTTTGAATTGGGATTATAATAGCCAAGGACTGGGCTCTGGCAGCAGACGGCCTCTGATTAGATCCTGAGTTCCATTTCTTACTGGCTGTGACCTTGAAAGGCTGAGACCACCTTGTCTCTTTAGACCGTAGTTTCCTTATATTCTAGGATGTGGATAATAATCGCATCTACCTCATGGGGTGGTTGTGAGGATGAAACAGATGATGAGTACAAAGGGTTTAATTGAGGACGTTACTTTCCTCATCCTCACCATTACGGAGTAGGAGTTTGCTCTGCTTTGTCATACCTGGGAGGATCCTAAACAAAGAGCTGTCTTCCCCCCCAAAATAAATTAGAAAGCTGTGGCATCTTCAAAGTAAAAATCTACTCCATTATAAGCTATTGATGTTTTAGAAATATCGGGGGCCAGTTTCAGCATCACAGGCAGGAAAGCAGTGGTCATGAGACAGGCTCTGGGCTTGAAGCCTGCTCATCCTTTTGCTGGCTCTGTAATCCTAAACAGGTAACTTTTCCTCCCCGAGCCTCAGTTTCCTTCTTTGTAAGATAGGGATAAGAATACTGCCTCCCTCAGGGGGTTATTGTGAGGATATGAAGTGATGCCTACGCATCTTCAGCACAATGTTGCTCGTGGAAACTGCCTAGTGCATCTTAGCTATCATTATTATCGGGAAATAACATGAGTATAAATTGCATTTCTAAATTGTTCTAGGTTACTGTTTAAAGAGCTTGGTCAGTGATTAAAGAGCTTCCAACTCACCATGTCTGTAGTGTTCTTCTCGTGCCTGTCCTTTGGGTCTGGATATCTAATGTCTCCCTTTCGTGGTTGACCTGTTACCCGTCCTTAATGTTCTGTGAGGCAGCACCCCATCCATTAATTATTCTGATGGTTATTGGGGCCCCTGTGGTGAACCAGATGCAGCCCCTTCCTTGAGAGGTTCATAGCGAACTTAGGGACCAGACAGGTAAAAGAGATCATAGGATACCGTGTGTCACCTGCTGGCCACAGTTACTGAAGGACCGGGGCAGTGGGAGCTCCAGGGAGGGGACCTGACCCCTTGCTCCTGCGAGCTGCCACACGTTTTTCTTTTCTCTCTCTCAGAGAAAGTGATGTCAGTCCAAGTTGCCCCTAGTGAGCTCTGGATTGGACTGTATCCTGTGACCTAATCTTCACTTTGGACTCTTCCTCAGAAAACAAATTCCTAAGAACCCAAGCCTTAGAGGGCTGAGCTCAGCTTTGTCCAGTGGAGTTTAGTCCTCCAGGGAGATCCTGCCAGATGAGAAGGAAACCCCCTTTTGTGCGGTGTGTCTGCAAAAAGACCATTCTCTCAGCATTAAATACATTCTCAACGGAAGATGAAAAGTTCAGATTTTACAGAGCAATTCCAGACATAAAACAATTCAGAATGATCTTTTAAAATATGGCAACTGCTTCCAGGTTGCTTGAACCATTAGCCCCATTATAGAGATTTAATTGCACCTTGAGCTTTAAAGGCATAATTGTACCTTTCCATGGTGGCAGCACTAGGGGACCAGCACTGCCATTGATCACACAGACTGCAAGTCTCTCTAGGCAGAATCATAATAGATAGTCAGATTTCTTGAGCCATAGAGGTAGATAATTTTATTTAACGTCATCCTCAGCACCCCTCATGAGGTCTGCCTACCACCCCTACTCAGACACAGTGGTCCCCCAGCCAGGCAGTGGGTCATGGGCTAAAGCCCCCAGGCACTGTGTCTTGTTTCTGCCAGGCAGTGAGTAGCTGCCCAAGGAAGAGAGCAGGGGACTTCAGGAAAATTCCTGTCTCATTCTACCTACTTCAAACCAGCCCCAAATAGTCTTTTTTCTTTTCATGTTGCAGAAATGTATTTCATGTTTAGAGTGCTCTCCAGCCCAGATCTAGTTATTGATGACATGTACTTAAAACACATGCTCAGAGATTGGTCACTAGCTGAGATGTTCCTGGGTTAGAAATCTTGCCCCCAACAAAGGAAACCAGTACAGGGGGCCATGCTCCCCTGGCAGCTTGAACCCCCATGGGCACATAGCAGAGTGGTTTGATATGATACTTGCTTAGGAGCTGCTGTGTGCTGTGCTCTTGGGCATAACTTCTAGGCATAGATGAAACTTGCTGATAAAATCTACCTCTTTTCTGCAATCTGCTTTTCTTTTGCTTCCTCGGCAGGGCCTTGCAACCAGGCTGTTCAGCCAGGTCAGCGCTCACCTCTGTGCTTGAGGTCCCTTTCTCGAAGGCGCTGACAGAAATTGCAGGCTCAGAGTTGGTGACATGAGGGCAAACTGACCTATTGGCCACGAGAATTTAAAGAGACATATGTCTGGAGTCTAGAAATGTGTCTTAGGGTCCTCATGGTGCCTGATGTAGCAGCTTCTTCCTGAAACCAGCAGATGTTCGCTGAGTGGCTGCTCTGGCATCCCTGACCAGCGAGTCTTACCATCTGTTGAGACATCTTTGGAGACTAGCTGCCCGTGCCTTAGAAGCTGTGAACAATCCATTTCCTCTAGGAGTAAAGCATGGGTCAGGATGCTTTTGTGAGACCTGAGGATGGTCTGACAGTGGATTCAGATAAAGCTGAACTCTTTAATTTCTAGGCTGAAGTGGTATAAAATTTACACAGGCACATATGTAGGTACACATACACACCTACACATACACAATGTGTGTGTGTTTGTGTATCTGGGTATGTGTGTGTTTGTATATGTGTGTATGAAAGAAATATGCTCTGCCCTCAACCTATCCCTTCATCCCTGCCACTCACCTCTGTCTACCCAGGTGAGAGCCCCTTCTGTTCACTGAGTACACCTTTCTCTTTCCTCCATTGTATCTTGTTGTTCATTTCTGTTATCCCTGCCTCCCTGTTTATTGCTTATCCAAATGCTCATTCTTAAGAAACAGCTCAGTACAACCTCTTCAATTCCGTTACGCTTTTGTTTTGTAAGTGACTCTGGTCCTTTGTTCTGGTATCACTTTGTTCTAGAAGTACATTGCATGCATTCTTTTACTTCTCCAAGGGCAGGGGCTCTGCTGATTCAACCTGCTTGGTGCCCTCCTTTGCCCCCGAGCACCATGCTCTTTACATAATGGGTTTTCTACAGTGGATGAGGTAGGGAATGCCACCTGGGCTGTCATTTTTCCATGGTGCCTGCAAGCAGCAGAAACATACCCTGGCTGACTTAAATGGAAAAGATACTTTTTTTTTTGCAGTATGCGGGCCTCTCACTGTTGTGGCCTCTCCTGTTGCAGAGCACAGGCTCTGGATGCGCAGGTTCAGTGGCCATGGATCACGGGCCCAGCCGCTCCGCGGCATGTGGGATCCTCCTGGACCAGGGCACGAACCCATGTCCCCTGCATCGGCAGGTGAACTCTCAACCACTGCGCCACCAGGGAAGCCCGAAAAGATAATTTTTGAAAGGACATTGGGTGGCTCACAGGCTCTCCCAGAAAGTTAGAGAATAAGTCTTAGAAAATGGTCATGAGAGAGGGCAGCCAGGGGCCAGAGCCACAACCAGAGCCAGCCTGGTAAGGACCGCCTGCCACTATGGCTGACACCAGCCATGCATCTGTGACTACATGAAATAGCTGTGCCTCATTTTCCTCATTCAGAAACTGGAGATAATAATCCAGTCACCTTCTCAGGGGGTTTTGGTGAGGATTAAACATTGAGAAGGCCACCCAGTACACAAGCTTAGGCAAGTTTTTCTTTCCTTCCATTCCTCAGCATCCTTAGCTGTCAAATGAGTGTGACAGTACTGACCTTATAGGATTATCATGAGCACAGCAAGAATAATGCTCGTGTGGGTTGGGGTGCAGTGGCTAGCCCACTGACCTTGTCTCTTGTCACCTGCTGGAGGGGAAATAAGACCCATGTCATGCGGTTGCAGTTAGATAGCACAGGTAGCCTTTCAGAGCGTCTGGTACTCGATGAAGACCAGTGCATTCTGTTGTGATTATCACTGTATTAACTTGTTCAATTCTCACAGGCAATTACGGTTAAGACAGGAAGAACTTGAACTCAGAGGGAGTAACAACAGGTCAAAGGTTCCCCAGCTGGTAGAGGCAGGATTAGAACCCAGCATTTTCATTACTTGTGTCCTCTCTGGACCACACGCGACCCCAGTGCCTGGGCTGCTGGTCTGTGAGCCATAAGGGAAAGCACAATACTTTGGCTCCCAAATATTTTTGTTTTAAAGTGGTTGAAATCCAAGAACTGGAAATTGGCCAGAGTTTGACCCTAAACTTCTGCTTCTTTTGTCTCATGTGGTTGCTAAAGAACACAAAAGGGCAGTTTCGGTGATTCTGTGTTGTTTGGGGGTTTTTCCTCTTTCTCCTTATCCCATTTTGCTTCCCCGCCCTCCTCCTCCCCATAACTGTGCTGTAACCATGGTGCTGTCGAGACAGAGGAAAGACATGATAAAAGTGGAAGGAAAAAGGTGATGGCTTAAAAATGTGTCCATAGATAACATTAAACACAAATGATTCTATAGTTTGGCTGGGGGAGAGAGGGGAGGGAAAGAATCCTGTAGCGTGTCAGTGTTTTAGACCCAAGCAGAAAAGAGGCAAAAGTAGTAGCTTTATTCTCCAGCAGTTTTAGGCTGGATAAAGGAAAATGTGAATTTTAGAAGTTAAGCAGTTTAAGCTGGTATCATTTTACCACTGTGGCCTCAGTTTATTTCCTTCTGCAGCCCCTTGAGGGACGTTAGGCAATATTCTCATCTCCGTTTTTCAGATGAAGAAACTAAATGTCAGGGAGGCCAAGTCACATAGGAAGGTCCATGGCAAGTGGACCTGGGTTTTCTGATGAGGAGTCCAGCTTTCTTGGCTGCCTCTCTGACCATGAGCTCTGAGAGGATGGGTACCTATTCCCTCAAGTGTCTGGGGCTCAGTTACGTCTGGGTCACCTTGGGATCTCGGAACTTTTGCCCAGGCTGAGAACCCCAGCCCTGGGCCCATCCATCACCAGCCTTCCTTCTGAAGCTCCAACTCTTCCTGGGCCCTGCTCCTTGTAGTGAGACCCCAGACCCTTCTCTGGCTGTGCCTCCTCTTCCCTCCGTGATACCCAGTGTCATAACTCCAATGAGTTGAGGTTCCCATGTGAGCTGGGAAGAGGTGCTGACTCAGGTAGCGTCTGCATACATCAGCCCTGCAAACATCCTTGATGTGACTATCTGCTTGGGACAGAAAGTGGGACATAGCAGGGAGGACAAGCAGAATATTATTGCCTCTATAAAGTATTCGCTCATCTATTCGTTCATTCCTTCCTTCATTCATTCATCAAATGTTGACTGTGCCAAGCTCTAGAGATACGCCCACAACTAGGAAAGATGTGGGCCCTGCTCCTTGAGCAGAGTGGGAAGACAGATGCTGAACAAGTCATGATCAGGTGACGGGCAGGCAGAGTATGGTGCTAAGGGGCATGTAGCAGGGGGCCAGGCCTGGTCCTGGGGCTCCAAGAAAGCCCTCCCTGAGAGGAGGTAGAGAGGAAGGAGTTAGACGGGAAGGGAGTGGTTGGGAGGGAAGCATGTCCAGCAGAAGGACTAAACAGTGAGCAGGTGTCAGGGCGGCGGGCATGGGGCTGGGATGCTAACAATGAGGGAGTGTGGTGTCCAAGGGGACTTGGGGTGGGGAGGAGTCAGAAAGGTTAGGCTATGGGGCCTCCAAGGGCTGGCCAGGTGGTGAGAGGCTGTGAAGGCCATCAGAAGCTCATGGAAACCACGGAGACAGGTAAAATATGGTTGAGAGCTTTGCTGGGAAGAGGTCTGCAGAGGAACACTGGGCCCAGACACTGAGGAAGAGGGAAGAAGGGAGAGGAGGAGGAGTCCAGGGCCTGGTGCGGAGAAGGCCCAGTGGAGAGGAATGGTGTGTGGCCCAGACTGGATGGTGAAGGTGCAAGCCCTTGGGCATTGGGCCCCAGAGAGTGAGCTCCAGCAAGAACATCAGCTCCACCAGGGCAGGGACCTTCTCTGTGTTCTTCTCTGATGACTTGCCAGCCTCAACATGGTACCTTGCACCTAGTAGGTGCTCAATAAATACTTGTTGCCAGGTGAGCAAATGAATGAAGGGAGTAGTTTAGAAAAACTTCTCACTTGGTTCTCGTACAGGTGAAGAAAAGACACTGGGAATAGCTCTCAGTCTTGATTCCCTTTCCTCCACCAGTAGTGGAGGGCCTGGGAGAGGTTCACTGCTTGGCAGAGGTGGAGTGAGGTGTGAATTGCAGGGCATGACTGAGGCCACCCCTTCATCTTCTAGACATCCCAGGAAGGTGCCCAGTCAGGCCAGCATGGGCTGCAAGCTCTCCTGTGTGTGGGGGCCCAGCCCCTGAAGATGAACACAGGTCCAGGAAAGGGGAGACCCAAAACCACCACTGTAGAGACTGAGGAACCAACCTGTGTGTTACAATCCAGTAGGTTCTTCTGAAAATCCCAAGAAAGGGGAAGGTCTAGCCTGGCGGACTTGGGTCCCGGGCTGCCGTAGGGATGGGCAGGATTGCTGGGTTTGGATTTGTCAGATGTCTCAACCTATTTTTCCAGTGCTGGGTTTGATAAAATGCAAAATGCATTTTGCCAAGCACTTTTCCCCTTAATTACATGTGTATATTTTAAGGGAAATTTAATCCATATGTTTCTGATTCATTTACATGGAAATCATTAAGAGGTTGTTTTCTAGGAGCCATTTGATGTGCAAGAAGGCTCATGAACCTTTTTAAAAGCTGTGTTTAAAAATTGTTTCTTTCTTTTCCCTTTGCTTGGGGGTATGTGTGTGTGCGCACCTGTGTGAGAGAGAGGGAGTGAGAGAGAAGGGGGGTGGTGGAGAGAAAGAAGGATAGAAAGAAAGAAACTGACTCCAGGATGTCAAAAACAAATATGGACTCTAAATGGTTTGTTTTCTCCTTCGAATTCTGAGCTAAACACTTGGAGTAGGCTAGACTCTTGCTTTTACATCTATTTTCGGCACTAACTGAAGGTGATGGTGCTATGGCCATAAGTTGGAATCTTGAGTAAGGATCAGAGGATCAGGCCTGTACAGACTACTTTGCTTCTAGTGAAGGACATTCGGGACCCTCCCCATCACATGGCCCTTTGGCACCTGCAGGCCCCCCACGGCCAGATGAATGTTCCCAACCCTGTTTCATCAGTGAGAGCACGACAGGATAAGAGTGTTTGGCCAGGGGCTTCCCTGGTGGCGCAGTGGTTGAGAATCTGCCTGCTAATGCAGGGGACACGGGTTCGAGCCCTGGTCTGGGAGGATCCCACATGCCGCGGAGCAACTGGGCCCGTGAGCCACAACTACTGAGCCTGCGCATCTGGAGCCTGTGCTCTGCAACAAGAGAGGCCGTGATAGTGAGAGGCCCGCACACCGCGATGAAGAGTGGCCCCCGCTTGCCACAACTAGAGAAAGCCCTCGCACAGAAACGAAGACCCAACACAGCAAAAATAAATAAATAAAATTAAAAAAACAAGAAGTTCAATCCAATTAAAAAAAAAATATATATATATATATGTACACAAATCAATTTAAAAAAAAAAAAAAAAAGAGTGTTTGGCCAGATACACAGATGATAGTGCCACTGAAGTGACCCCACAGTTGTTATCCCAAAGTACTCATCATTTTTCTCTTCTAGTTTGGAAATTATATTTTTATGTCCTAGAGTGACTATCTCTGTCTTAAAATTCACCATTTGAGTGGCTGAGTTCAAGTTCTTTTGGTAGTTCTTTCACATTTCTGACTGTGTGTGTGGGCATAGCACAAACATAGGTCTGTGAAGATGTGTATCTGTGTACACATAGGTTTGGGTCTCTATTATCTCATCAGAGGTGGTGTTAGTGGAAAGAGGATGTCCTGTGGCTCGCTGTGGCCTCTGCTTAGGCTTATGTTTAACCCAGATGTTGAACTTGTTTAATGAATGAGTGAATGAGCTGATTACTTACTGAGAGGCATACTCTGTACTGAGCACCTTAGCTGCAGTATCTCACTTACCACTACCCGGTGTGTTGCAGGCAGCAGGTAGGGACTGCCATCCTCCACAACCTACTGTGAGAGAATTCTAAACCAACCTCCCACACTCTGTTCTAGGGTCAGGTCTGGCATGTTAAATGGGGTGAAACTCAAATGCATGACTTCAGGTGCTGGTGGATGGTTTCCTGAAAAGCAAGTGAGAAGGGAGTTCCCACTAAGGCTCTCTGAAACACTTTCCTGTCCCTCTGGTCCCCTTTCACCCTGGTACTGACCTGTACATTCCCCATTGTCCCTGTCCTGAATCATTTCCAGACTCTTTTCGGAACCACTGGGGAGCCTCTGGAGTGTGGGAGGCCTGGACTTGCCTCGAACTGCTGTGAGTGCCAGCTCGGTGGTCTGGGGAAAAACGTTTCATGCTCTGAGTCTCAGTCTCCCCATCTGTAAGGTGTGAAGGGTCATTTTGGGCATTAGCAGAGGTAAGGGTGCGGGCCCGGCGCAGCATCCATACCTTGGGACACTTGATTGACACACGCTGACTCCTCATGTCAAACTGTCTCCAGCTCCTGCTCCTGGGGGCGGGGGCGGGGGTTCCATGTGGCCCTGCCCAAGCCCAGCACACACTTGCCCTTCTCTTCAGCACTGTTTGCAGGATGACGTGCAAATCGTCACAAACCGACACTGGGCTTCTGCCCTCTTTCACTGACCTCCCCTTTCCACCTCCTCCGGGTTGTGAGATCAGGACTCTGACTCCCTGAATGCCTACCCCTGGGCTCTGCCCTCCCCCCAACCTGCTCTCCTCTTGCAGAGCTAGGCTTCCCCTTTCCTGACAGCGCCGCTTCCTAGAGCCTGGTCTTGCCCTCTGGTCTCAGCCCTCCTCCCCAGAACAGTCACCTGTCCTTCTTTTATGTCCCCATGGTTTGGTGCTTTCCTTTTCACTTGGCTCTCTCCCCCTTGAACTTGGAGGCAGGGGCTGTGTTTTCTTCATCCCCTTTGGAACTTAGCACCAGGGCTGGAATAGAAAAGATCTTCCACAGATGTTTCTTGAACCTGCGTCACTATATGAGTACTTTAGTCCTATGCTACTATAGGTCACGACAAACAGATTGCTGGGTTTCTTTTTTCTGCTTTTGGTTTGTCAATTCTACTTCTCTGTGCATTTGATTTTTGGGGGATGGGGTTCCCTTTGAAGACAATAGTCTTAGATGTATGTCTAATGAGATAATACTACTTTCAGGGTCTTTTAATATGTTTGCATTTTTTATTATCTCTTTTTTCAGAATAATAGAAATCAGGATGGAGCCTTGCGATTGGTAGGAGCTGAATCTAGGCTAGAGGAATTCTAAAAGGAGGGGCCAGGTCAGTAAAGGACAATGCAGGAGCAGAAATGATATACTAACAGTGTTTTCTTTTTTCACCTGGTGTCTTGACATTTGTGAAATGTCACAGTAAATAGTAGAGAGTCAGAGTTTGTAGGTGATTTGTTTTTCTTTTCTTTTCTTTTTTTTTCTTTTTTTTTTTTTTGATGACTTAGAGGGAATTGAAGGTCATTCCTATGCTAACATCACACTTAGGTGCTTACTTTCCAATCTGTATTTTGATTGGGAGGGAGGGACCATCTTCAGCACTCTGGAAATGACAGCAGTGAATGTTGCAGCCTGGGCTCATGGTCAGATGTGTTCCAGTGGGGAAAATCGTTAAGAACCACTATCCCTGGACTGACTCAATCAGCCATGCTATGCCACAGGTGCCCAAGAATGAGAAAGAGATTACTTTGCTGAGGAAATGCAGGTAGGCCCTTCAGGATTTGGGGAAAACAGGGGAGACACACAGAGAGTCCTGCAGTCGGCCCTGGGCTCCTCAGCAGCCCTCCCTGGCCTGCGCTGGGTTGGTCAGGGGCTTGTTCAGGGGCGTGGGATCTGGGTGTGAGTGTGATGTGTGGTGATTGCCTTGATGCTGACCCTTGCCACCACAAGGGCTCAGGCTATGCTGTTTGCTCATCTGTTAAGTACTCATTATGGTAACACCTATTTCATAGGGTTTGTGAGGATTAAATGAAAACAATACATATTAAATCCTTAGCCCTGTGGCTAGTGGGTGGTAAGAGCTTACTAAGAGTGACTTAGTACTGTTATAAGAATGATGATAGTGTAAAGCCCACAATGGCATGGCCTATGCCTGGGAGTATCTATGACACTGAACAAATTGACATTCTTTTTCCTCCTGCACCTTGGAAACCCTTTTATCACTGGAGTTGTACATCAAGAAATTCAATGAACAGAAAACAGTGTGGAGCCAGAGTTGCTTGGGGTTGGGAAGCCCATGAGTATCTTCTGCATACGGCCAGTCCCTGATACTTGCGCCCATCTTCCCCCTGCTCATCGTGCTTGGATTGGCGGGGGTGGGGGTGAGGGGGGAAGGGGGCAGCTCTTTGTGTTCATGTCCTTCTGCTCAGCTGCCAAGAACCTTGGTGTCATTGTCAGTTAAATGCCGTAGGGTTTGAGATAACACTCTTTGCTTTCCTTTTGTATGGGACCCGGGGCTCTCAGAAGTCTCCGGGGGGCCTCAGCTGTTTCCTGTGCCTCCTCTTGCAGGGGAGAGAGGGAGTAAAGGAAATCTTCCTGTTCACTTCTCACTTTCCTTCCCTTTTCCCAGCTCCAAGCTTATGGACTCTTCTGTCCAGAACACACTAGCCATTGTCCTTGGAGACACTCACCTGTGCATTAGTCCACCCGTGTCCCCGTGTCTCAGTTTCCTTCCTCTAGGTAACATTTATGTGGTCTTTATGACGTGCAGGCACAAGCATGATCTAATATAATACAATTCTACCCACAACTCAGTGAAGTAGAAACAATTATTATTCCCATTTTCCAGATGAGAAAACTGAGGCTTAGAGATTGGTCAGCATGACTCAGCTAGTAAAATGGGCAAGTCAGCATTGCATCCCCAACACTGCCTTCAGCACCTCCTGGATACCCTGCCTCTTTAGACTCTGTCCTACATGCCACTACATCCACCACCCTCTGGCTGTGCCCGCATGTTCAGTTAGCTGTGTCCTACCTGTTTATGTGCACACTTCACGTGTGGGGCAAATGGAAGACCCTTTTTTTGTCAAATCGTGCTATTTTCTTCCCACCATATGGAAATCTATCATAAATGATAGATTTATAAATTTATAAATTTCATAAATTTCCTCCACCGTCTTATTTTGCATAAACACAGTCTCTTCCCCTGATCAAAATAAATGTTGCAGCAGAAAGTCGTTTTAAAAATGGAAAGCAAATTCTGTATCAGAATGTCAGTATGTCCCAGTGGCTCACGTGTTGAGGATATTTCTGTCAGAGATGAGGCGGTTCCACATTTAATCCTGCAAACCTGCCATACCAAAGTGCACATGAGACCAGTGAGTAAGGAAGCAGTGATTCAACATCAACATTCAACAAAAAGGCTCTTTGCCTGACCAGAAAGGTCACTGTAGTAGGTTTAGGAGAAGTGAATTCTTCCTCTGTAGGGACTGGCGTGGCGTTTGCAGAGTTGGGTTCTGGGAACACCACTATCGTGTATTTATTTTTATTTTTATGTTTTTAATTTATTTTTGGCTGCGTTGGGTCTTCGTTGCTGCACGTGGGCTTTCTCTAGTTGTGGTGAGCGGGGCTACTCTTTATTGTGGTGCACGGGCTTCTCACTGCGGTGGCTTCTCTTTTTGCAGAGCACGGACTCTAGGCACGTGGGCTTCAGTAGTTGTGGCATGTGGGCTCAGTAGTTGTGGCTCATGGGCTTGGTTGCTCTGTGGCATGTGGGATCTTCCTGGACCAGGGCTCCAACCCGTGTCCCTGGCATTGGCAGGTGGATTCTTAACCACTGTACCACCAGCGAAGGGAAGCGCCTCATGTATTTATTTAATAGATGTTCACAGAGCTCCTCTGGTGTGGCAGACATTAGGCATTAGGGGTGGTGATGAATGAGCAGATGCTGCCTGTGCTCTCTTGACATTTCTAGGCCAGCAGGGAGGCAGATGGGGAGTAATCACACCACTGAGCATTTAATGCAACCAGAAGGAGTGCAATGGGGGGAGCTTTGGTCCAAAGAGAGTGTGTCCCAGAGCATCTCAGCCTGGACCAGGGGTGAACCAGGAGTGAGGTACGGCCATGGTCTGAGGACGTTTTCCTGAAGAAGATGAGCTTGCCTGATGCTTGAAAGAAGGGTAGGAAATAATTTAGGTAAAGGCTGGGGCAGGGCTGGGAGTATCCCAAAGAGAGATCATGTTGCACAAGATGTCAGTAAGCAGTCCTTGAAAGAATGTTTTGGGATGAAATAAGGGAAGGAGGTGCCATGTAAAGTCTGTCACTCTTGGCAGTCCATCGTGTCCATGAGATATTCAGGAATTGGAGTTTCTATCAGACAGAAAGACATTTAATTATATGAGGCAGCTTTCCCCAAACTTCTTTGATTAGGGCGTCCTTTTATCCTGGAACAACCACTAACATCTCAGAAGGAGTTGGTGTTCCTGGGACTCAGAGACTCAGAATTGTAGCTCCATGTGTTCAGGTGATAGGTCTCAAGGGTATGCCAATAAGTGACCAAGATGTAGAGGAAAAGGTAAGGATGTAGAAGAAAATGCATAGTACAATGCATGAGAGAGAGAGAGAGAGAGAGAGAGAGAGAGAGTGTGTGTGTGTGTTTGAAGGATATACATAAATGGTTGAATATACTGAACACTTCTAGAGGGATGTATAGGAAATTAAAGTACCTACCTTCCACTTTCTACCCTTCTGTTCAGTTCGAATGTGTTACCAGTTCGAATGTGTTACCAGGGACATGTGTTGCTTTTTTAGGAATTAAAAACAAAAGAACAAAAGAACTTGATTTACAAAAGCTACTCAACTACAAGTACTTTTCAGGTACACATCTATTTGATGAAAGGAAACACATCTGTGTGTACACTGCTAATGGCCTTCCACTTGCTAGTCCTTTCAGCTTGTGGCGGGTATGGCTGACAGTGGTTTTGTTGGAGGTAGGAGGACCATGGAGTGAGTCGTTCATGTGCAGATACTGCCTTTGCTGGAGATGGTATTTAGTGTCATGTTGTGTGCCTATGGTGGCAGCAGTTATTTTCATACAAACGATTTTGGCCTGGGAAAAGAGAATTGGTTTCCTTCTAAAGTGATTCCATGATGCTTCAGTCACCCACTGATGGGTATCACATACATGGGGAAGCCCTACCTCAAATATGAAGAACACTCTGCACTTGGGAAAGAATACCTCAGTGTTTCCAAGAGTCACACTGATAGAAGTGAGGTTTTCTATTCTCCAGCCAAAGGCAGGCAGCTGAGCAGTCTTGCTGTGCTCTCATCGGCACTGTCTCAGGTACCCTGCAAGAGGGCTTTTTATGAAGCAGCTGTTCCTGAGCCTCATTGGACCCTCTGGAGGTGAGGGGTTGTCTGACAGAGGCCCAGGACTAAGGTATCTTGTCCCTTCTGCTCTGCCCCCTGTCTCAGGCACCCTCCTCTTGCCTGGCCTGCATCTTCACTACCTGAAGAGTGTTGGCAGCACAGGTGGGCTGTGAATATAGGACACCAGCTCTCAGGTGTATCTCTGTTCAGTGCTTACCAGTTCCTCCAAATGCCTGCTTGTGAATCCTGTGACACCCAAAAATTCATGCCTCATATATTTCAGGTAGAGTTCTAGTAAGAACAGTGTGGTTGCCTTATTTTCCAAGATGTCATTCTCTGCACAATGTGGGCAGCTCTATTGTTATCTCTAAAGGGCCACTGTCATGCATTCTCTCTCCATTCTGAAGTGGGAGAGTCACTTTTGAACATTGCTGATCTTTTCTCTTTTTCTCCCTCTTACTCCATGGAAGTAGGACAGCCCCTGAGTGGTCTCTGCCTCAACAGCTGCTCCTGCACTGTCTCATACCTACGTTGGTAGATATTTTCCTAGCTCCATACTCAGATAAATGCAACACACTGTGACTTTATCTTTTGGCAGGTGGATTGATCCACATCTTAGAGAGACTGAAGGCATAGAACTCTACATGATGGAACTCAGACTGGAGTTAAAAGTCTTCTGGCCCCAAATCTGTGGTTTTCCCACTAAAGCTTTGAAGTAGAGCCTCTGCAGTTGAGTCCATGTGGGCTTGTCCTCCCTTGGGTCTGCTTTATTCAAAGCCCAGTGATGGGTGCAGGGAAGTTGGACCGTTCTTGTCCTTCAGAGACTTTTCTGGGCTGGGTTTTCATGTATTCACTGCCAAAGGCAGAGTGAAAGAGGGGAAATAGCAGAACCGAGTGCCTTGGGAGCCCAATTGAAGAGGTGCCTGCGATGGGCCATCAATGGGAAGATAGTGGGGAGGTTTCCTCAGCTGGTGCGGGAGCCCTGAGAAAAGGCAGACCTGGCCAAGCCCTCCCTCCTAGGGTGCGCACATAATTGGGTAGCAGTGGTTTGCTTTTTCCTAAACCAGACTTTAAAGACTGACTAGAGGCTCTTTGCTTAGTAAGTTTTTACAGTGTTCTGGAATATGTTCTTGGATTTCAAGAATAGGTTGTCATACTCTCTGCTCTTCGTTGTTTTCTTAAGTTTGTCGTTAGCACCTGTCTCAGGATCCTTCCCCGCCTGTCACTCATCAGTGGAATAGCTCCCTTTTGAGACAGAATATCCCAGTGTCTTAAATGCATCCATATATAAGGATTTTATTCTTTTCCTATTTGCCAGTTTACTCTCCTTTTTTCAAAGAAGACTTGAAGCAGGTGTACTGAAAGTGGCCAGATCAACTTTGTTCCCATCCCCACACCAGGCCAAATGCTCTTTTCTTCTTTTGTCCTTCTTGCTCTACCCTCTCTTGAACTGTGTCCAGCAAACAGCTGAGTGATATTCATATTCATTCATCCCAAAGGCACTGTTTTTTAAGTACAGTTTGGGCTACTGTGTTGAATGAAAAGAAGGATACTAAAGAACAGAACTGTCAGTTTTGTGAGTAAGAAACACTGAACTCACAGAGAAGCTTCATTTTGTTCACTCTTTTTGAGGGAAAAATCCAGCAGGTATCAACATAAAATCCACCGAGATGCTCCTGTCTCCCAAGGGATAACAATACATAATCAAGACAGCAGCCGCCCCATGTGGGCTGACCGTGGGGAGGTGCCGTGGTGAGTGCTTCATCTACACCATCTCCCTGGATGCCCTCAGCACCCTCATGAGCAGGAGGTAATCAGATCTGGTGGGTCAGTGGATGGGCTCTGAAGCCAGACAGTCTGAGTTAGAATCAAGGCGCCACCACTCAGCCGTGTGTGATTTCAGGCAAAATACTTAGCCACTCTGTGTCTCAGGGGAGAATAACTGTACCCAGCTCAACTTGTAGAGTTATTTTGGGGACTAGATGAGAGAGAGACAGACACATACTCTAGCATATCAGAAGGCTCATAAAGTCTTAACCACCATTATTGCCATTGCACACCCATTTTATGGATGAGAAGACTGAGGCTCAGGGAGGTTAAGTTACTTGTCCAAGTCTGAATTCAGATGCAGGTCTGCCTGACTCCCAAGTCAGTTGCCTTATCTGCCATGCTTTAATGAGCAACAAGAGCCTCCCAGGAGAGGGAACCTCGGAGAAGCCTGGCACCCTGGCTCTTCCTCATTCACGATGAGGGTCAGCTGGTTATAACCAGATCAGAGTGTCACCATGGCTAGTTCTTAATGACAGTTCCTGCTGCCAGGACCACCCTCCAGCCAGGAAGCATTGGTATGGCTGAGTAGGTGGCTCAAATATTGAAACAATGTGTGTCCTTAGTGAATAGCCACTGCTCCAAAGCCCCCTCCCCAGTGCCTCTTGTCCACCCCAGTATCTCCTTACCACTAAGGACTTGGCATCGCAGGTGGGCCCTGCTGCAGGGCTGAGGCTGATGTGCATTATAGTTGCTTAGCACCTGCCATACAGGTTGCAGACACAGTATTGCCCAGGTGTAGCGGTGCTGCATTCTGTTGGCTACAATTTAACGAGGTGCGTTGGCAGTGACCTCAGAGTTGGTAAATGTGTCTGCTTTCTGCTCCTTGGGCTCTGACTCTTCTCTGAACAGAATCCTGAGAACCTCGCAGTGGGCCCAGGCCTTCTGCCTCCTGTCTCCTGGCTCTCCATGCACTCCATGGCTTCCTGGCCTTGGTCTTGCATTCCTTCAGCTCCACAACTCTGCGTCGTCCACACGCCTTCGGAGCTGGCTGAGGAGACCTCCGGGGCTTTCTCATGGCTAGTGGGCCAGGACCCAACTCGGCCCAGGAATGAGCCTAGCGTAGTCCCAGGCATCCTGGCAGAGAGCACGAGGATGGCTGTGTACATCCCAGCTTTGTATCCCTCACAGTCCCTGGGGTTCTCATATAGGGGTTAGAAAGACCTGGCATCCTTCTAACAAAACACAACAGGCTTCCATAAATGTCCTGGGTGGAATCTTTCTAGGAAGTGACTGGGTCTCTGGAGACCTCTTTGTTTTAAACCAAGGTGGGTGGGGTGGGGGGTAGACTCTCTCACTGCCCAGTGTAGAGCCAGCACTAAGGCTGCTGTGTTTCCTGGGGGGTTTTGAGTGAAGGCCTGGGGTCCAGTCCCCACTCCTCCACCTACTGGCTGTCAGACTGATCAAGTTGTTAACCTCTGTGAGAGCTAGTCATCTTCTGTCAGATCTGGGATCCCAGTGGCAGGATGGGGGAAGCTATCTGGGAGAATGGTAGGATGGAGCAAGGAAAAGAGTGATAGAGGGAGAGAGAGAGAGTGAATGTGGACAAAGGAGGGAGGGCAGGGAGGGGGAAAGGGGAAGAGGGGAGGGAGGGGCTCCTCTGGGCCTCAGCCACTGGCTAGTTCCTTCTGTGACTGGTATTATTGATCATCTGACTCCAGAAACACTCTCCACTTACCCTGACACATTTCATTCTGGAGTTTTGGATTTCTTTCCCTCTGTAGCACATTCTAAGGAGTTCACCGAAGAAGATTTGACTAGCAGTTATTTCAACTGTCAAGCTAGGAAATATCTTTTGACACTTTTTCACCTTTTTATTTTTCCCTCCCAAGTCTCACTTGAGTTACTAAAAAAAGAAGCAGGAGGTTTGGTGGTTTGGTGGTTATTTTTTACTTATACAGGAAAAGCCATCTTCATCTCTCAAATTCAGAGTCACATAAAATATTTGAAGATGACATTTATTAACTGATGTTAGGAATTAACAAGTACATTGTCACTTGAGTAAAGAAAAGGACTCGGGGGATGGGGGGGGGAAATTAATGAACCTTCCTGGGTGCAGGGCCCTAATGCCGCCCGCACAAAAGACAGGGTGACAAGTGGCTCCCCGTGGGTCTGCAGGCAGGGACCTCTGCATGCTATCTTTCATGGCGGGACAGGTGGTGAGAAAGGAGACACCGGCACACATCTGCGATGTGTCTGTTGTGACGGTGAGTTGTTCCACACTTGCCAAGTTCATCACTAAAGAAAGATGCTCCTCAAGGACCGGGTAATAAATTAGAGGTCCGTCTCCAGGTGCTAACAGCAGTGACTCTTGCCAAGGAGGGAGCATTCTTCAGAGAGATGGGACTGGACCTGGATCGCCTTCAGCCCAGATGCAGTCAGGTGCACACTCCCCTTCACCTGCCAGGATCTCACTGTGTTCTTGGTCATACATAACAGCATTTGAAAGGCAGGCACGGCCATGGAATCAAAATCTTCATGGAATCAAAATCTAAAGACCAGCAGACCCACACCAGAGCAAATTCCAGATGAAGAAGTCAGACCTTTGAACAGTGGGAGTCTGCTCTGAGCTTTGGCCCCTTTTCAGACAACTCGGCAGCAGAGATAATACGCTTTTCCCATTTTAAGCAGCCCCCTTTTCTTAATAAATAGCTTAGTCATAGGAAGCACGTAATGTACTTTCAGGTTGTGCCAGAAAGAGCTTTATCTTCTATTTCCAGGCCTGTGGCATATATTTCTGTATAATGAATGACCAAGCTAGGAAGAATTGTTTCAGAGATTCTCTGTCTCTGCAAGGATGTGGTTTATATTAGCTCAGCTGACAGAAATCTAAGTCAGCTTAGACAAAGGATGGAGACCAAGATCCGATTTTAAATGGGGAGTGATTATTAACTTGGTTAGTGAGAAGTACAACCATGTGCTGGCACTGAATGGCTTAAGTCAAGGCTACTAGGGGCTTGCCCAGCCTCAGATGGAGGTGGGGAGATACCTGGGGCCAAGGCAATGCCAGCCAAAAGCAAAGCAAGGTGTTTTAACAAATCTGTAACGTTTTGGTGTGTCTGAGTTGAAAATAAAAACACTAAGATGTGGGACTGCAGTACTGTGGAAGTTGAAATGGTGAAGTGGTGGGGAGACTGGGTTCTTAAAAGTATAGTTGAAATTCTTAATGGTTCCAGTAACTCTCCATTTAGATATTTAGATATTTAGAGGACTGGGATTGTTTACATATGCAACAGCTGATATTTCACAAGCGCCTTAGTGCAGTGCAGTCTGCCCACCTTTTCTCACATGGTAACACACTAGGATACCAAGAAGAGGCACTTCTCCGTCCTGAGAGCTTGAAAGGTCTGGCCCAGCAGTGGAGGGCTGGCCTTAGTGTTTAGTCTTGGAGGTAGTTGAGGCAGGGGCTTCACACAGCTAACTTGTCAGTGTATTTGGCCCAAATACAACAGTTCACAAAGTCCAGAACTGATTCATTTCATAACCAGCATCATGAAGATGTAAAGGAACCAGAGTAACTATTTGCGCTGTAGAGGGAGAACGTGGGGAGAGTCCAAGCAGCAGAGGGTGGGGAAATGGTTTTCATCTCAGTCTACTTACTGATTAAAATCACTCAGACCTTCTTTTTCTTAAACAGCTATGTTAAGATATAATTCACATACAATACAATTTGCCTAAAGTATATAATTCAGTGGTTTTTAGTATATTCACAGATAATGTGCAGCCATCCCCACAGTCAATTTTAGGACATTTCATCACCGCAGAAAGAAATCCTGTACCCTTTAGGGATCATCCACCTAGCCCCCCATTCCTCCCAGCCCTAAGTAACCACTAGTCTACCTTCTGTCTATAGATTTGCCTTTTTTAGACATTTCATATAAATATAATATGTCATCTTTTGTGACTGGCTTATTTTACTTAGCATAATGTTTTCAAGATTCAACCATGTGGTAGCATATATCAGTATTCATTCCTTTTATGGCTGAATAATATTCCATTGTAGGAATATACTACATTTTATTTATGCATTCATGAGTTGATGGACATTTTGGTTGTTTTCACCTTTTACTATTATGAATAATACTGCTTGAAATATTCATGTACAAGTTTTTTGTGGACATATGTTTTTATTTCTCTTGGGTGTATACCTAGGAATGGAATTGCTGGATCATATGGTAACTCTGTGTTTAACCATTTGAGGAACTACCAGGTTATTTTACAGAGTGGTTGCACCATTTTCCATTCCCACAGCAATGGATAAGGGTTTTGATTTCTCCACATTCTTGCTAACATTTGTTATTATCTGGTTTTTTTTTGGTTATAGCCATCCTAGTGTGTGAGAAATGATATCTCATTGTGGTTTTTTTTTTAAACATATTTATTAGAGTATAATTGCTTTACAATGGTGTGTCAGTTTCTGCTTTATAACAAAGTGAATCAGTTATACATATACATATGTCCCCATATCTCTTCCCTCTTGCATCTCCCTCCCTCCCACCCTCCCTATCCCACCCCTCCAGGTGGTCACAAAGCACCGAGCTGATCTCCCTATGCTATGCGGCTGCTTCCCACTAGCTATCTATTTTACATTTGGTAATGTATATATGTCCATGCCACTCTCTCACTTTGTCCCAGCTTACCCTTCCCCCTCCCTGTATCCTCAAGTCCATTCTCTAGTAGGTCTGCATCTTTATTCCCATCTTGCCCCTAAGTTCTTCTGACCATTTTCTGTTTGTTTTTTGTTTTTTTTTAGATTCTATATATATGTGTTAGTATATGGTGTTTTTCTCTTTCTGACTTACTTCACTCTGTATGACAGTCTCTGGGTCCATCCACCTCACTACAAATAACTCAGTTTCGTTCCTTTTTATGGCTGAGTAATATTCCATTGTATATATGTGCCACATCTTCTTTATCCACCCATCTGTCAATGGACACTTAGGTTGCTTCCATGTCCTGGCTATTGTAAATAGAGCTGCAGTGAACATTTTGGTACATGACTTTTTTTGTGTGTGTGTGGTACGCGGGCCTCTCACTGCTGTGGTCTCTCCCGTTGCGGAGCACAGGCTCCGGATGCGCAGGCTCAGCGGCCATGGCTCATGGGCCCAGCCACTCCATGCCATGTGGGATCTTCTGGGACCGGGGCACGAACCTGTGTCCCCTGCATGGGCAGATGGACTCTCAACCACTGTGCCACCAGGAAAGCCCCTGTTTGTAGATTTTTTGATGATGGCCATTCTGACCGGTGTGAGATGATAATCTCATTGTAGTTTTGATTTGCATTTCTCTAATGATTAATGATGTTGAGCATTTTTGCATGTGTTTGCTGGGAATCTGTATATCTTCTTTGGAGAAATGTCTATTTAGGTCTTCTGCCCATTTTTGG
The DNA here is from genome assembly GCF_963924675.1 of Phocoena phocoena. Classification (NCBI taxonomy): domain Eukaryota; kingdom Metazoa; phylum Chordata; class Mammalia; order Artiodactyla; family Phocoenidae; genus Phocoena; species Phocoena phocoena. The sequence goes on along the minus strand of NC_089228.1, from coordinate 34,442,437 downwards.
ATTGGGTTGTTCTTTTGATATTGAGCTGCATGAGTTGCTTGTATGTTTTGGAGATTAATCCTTTGTTAGTTGCTTCACTTGCAAATATTTTCTCCCATTCTGAGGGTTGTCTTTTCGTCTTGTTTATGGTTTCCATTGCTGTGCAAAAGCTTTGAAGTTTCATTAGGTCCCATTTGTTTATTTTTGTTTTTATTTCCATTTCTCTAGGAGGTGGGTCAAAAAGGATCTTGCTGTGATTTATGTCATAGAGTGTTCTGCCTATGTTTACCTCTGAGAGTTTGATGGTGTCTGGCCTTATATTTAGGTCTTTAATCCATTTTGAGTTTATTTTTGTATATGGTGTTAGGGAGTGTTCTAATTTCATTCTTTTACATGTAGCTGTCCAGTTTTCCCAGCACCATTTATTGAAGAGATGTCTTTTCTCCACTGTATATTCTTGCCTCCTTTATGAAAGACAAGGTGACTATATGTGCGTGGGTTTATCTCTGGGCTTTCTATCCTGTTCCTTTGATCTATATTTCTGTTTTTGTGACAGTACCATACTGTCTTGATTACTGTAGCTTTGTAGTATAGTCTGAAGTCAGGGAGCCTGATTCCTCCAGCTCCGTTTTTCTTTCTTAAGATTGCTTTGGCTATTCGGGGTCTTTTCTGTTTCCATACAAATTGTAAAATTTTTTGTTCTAGTTCTGTGAAAAATGCCAGTTGTAATTTGATAGGGATTGCATTGAATCTGTAGATTGCTTTGGGTAGTAGAGTCATTTTCACAATGTTGATTATTCCAATTCAAGAACATGGTATATCTCTCCAACTATTTGTATCATCTTTAATTTCCTTCATCAGTGTCTTATAATATTCTACATACAGGTCTTTTGTCTCCTTAGGTAGGTTTATTCCTAGATATTTTATTCTTTTTGTTGCAGTGGTAAATGGGAGAGTTTTCTTAATTTCACTTTCAGATTTTTCATCATTAGTGTATAGGAATGCAAGAGATTTCTGTGCATTAATTTTGTATTCTGCTACTTTACCAAATTCATTGATTAGCTCTGGTAGTTTTCTGGTGGCATCTTTACGATTCTTTATGTATAGTATTGTGTCATCTCCAAACGCTGACAGCTTTACTTCTTCTTTTCCGATTTGGATTCCTTTTTCTTCTCTGATTGCTGTGGCTAAAACTTCCAAAACTATGTTGAATAATATTGGTGAGAGTGGGCAAACGTGTCTTGTTCCTGATCTTAGTGGGAATGCTTTCAGTTTTTCACCATTGAGGATGATGTTGGCTGTGGGTTTGTCATATATGGCCTTTATTATGTTGAGGAAAGTTCCCTCTATGCCTACTTTCTGGAGGGTTTTTATCATAAATGGGTGTTGAATTTTGTTGAAAGCTTTCTCTGCATCTATTGAGATGATCATATGGTTTTTCTTCTTCAATTTGTTAATATGGTGTGTCATGTTGATTGATTTGCGTATATTGAAGAATCCTTGCATTCCTGGGATAAATCCCACTTGATTATGGTGTATGATCATTTTAATGTGCTGTTGGATTCTGTTTGCTAGTATTTTGTTGAGGATTTTTGCATGTATGTTCATCAGTGATATTGGCCTGTAGTTTTCTTTCTTTGTGACATCTTTGTCTGGTTTTGGTATCAGAGTGATTGCAGCCTCGTAGAATGAGTTTGGGAGTGTTCCTCCCTCTGCTACTTTTTGGAAGAGTTTGAGAAGGATAGGTGTTAGCTCTTCTCTAAATGTGTGATAGGATTCACCTGTGAAGCCATCTGGTCCAGGGCTTTTGTTTGTTGGAAGATTTTTAACCACAGTTTCAATTTCAGTGCTTGTGATTGGTTCATATTTTCTATTTCTTCCTGGTTCAGTCTCGGAAGGTTGTGCATATCTAAGAGTTTGTACATTTCTTCCAGGTTGTCCATTTTATTGGCATATAGTTGCTTGTAGTAATCTCTCATGATCTTTTGTATTTCTGAAGTGTCAGTTGTTACTTCTTCTTTTTCATTTCTAATTCTATTGATTTGAGTCTTCTCCCTTTTTTTCTTCATAAGTCTGGCTAATGGTTTATCAATTTTGTTTATCTTCTCCAAGAACGAGCTTTTAGTTTTATTGGTCTTTGCTATCGTTTCCTTCATTTCTTTTTCATTTATTTCTGATCTGATCTCTATGGTTTCTTTACTTCTGCTAACACTGGGGTTTTTTTGTTCTTCTTTCTCTAATTGCTTTAGGTGTAAGGTTAGGTTGTTTATTTGAGGTGTTTCTAGTTTCTTAAGGTAGGCTTGTATAGCTATAAACTTCCCTCTTAGAACTGCTTTTGCTGCATCGCATAGGTTTTGGGTCATTGTGTTTTCATTGTCATTTGTGTCTAGGTATGTTTTGATTTCCTCTTTGATTCTTCAGTGATCTCTTGGTTATTAAGTAGTGTGTTGTTTAGCCTCCATGTGTTTGTATGTCTTACAGATTTTTTCCTGTAATTGATATCTACTCTCACACCGTTTTGGTCAGAAAAGATACTTGATACGATTTCCATTTTCTTAAATTTACCAAGCCTTGATTTGTGACCCAAGATATATCTAGGGCTTCCCTGGTGGCACAGTGGTTGAGAGTCCACCTACCGATGCAGGGGACATGGGTTCGTGCCCTGGTCCGAGAAGATCCCACATGCCGCAGAGCGGCTGGGCCTGTGAGCCATGGCCACTGAGTCTGTGTGTCTGGAGCCTGTGCTCCGCAACAGGAGAGGCCACAACAGTGAGAGGCCCACATACTGCAAAAGAAAAAAAAAGATATCTATCCTGGAGAATGTTCCATGAGCCCTTGAGAAGAATGTGTATTCTGCTCATTGTGGTTTTGATGTAAATTTCCTTGATGACTAAGATTTTCAAGCATCTTTTCGTGTGCTTATTGGCCATTTGTATATCTTCTTAAGAGAAATGTCTAGTTAGATACTTTGTCCATGTTTTATTGTGCTATTATTTTTTTATTATTGAGTTGTAAGAGTTCTTCATATGTTCTAGGTACAAGTTACATGATTTATTATATATCAGATATATGATTTAGAAATATTTTATTCTGTTTTGTGGGTTGTCTTTTCATTTTTTTGATGGTGTTCTTTGAAGCACAAAAGGAATTTTATTTTGTTGAAGTCCAATTTGTCCATTTTAAAAACTTTGTTTATGACAACTTTGTTGTCATAGCTGAGAATTCATTGCTTAATCTAAGTTCGTGAAGATTTAGCCTTATGTTTTCTTCTAAGAGTTTTATGGTTTTAGCTCTGACACTGAGGTCTTTGATCCAGTTTTAGTTCATTTTTTTTTTATGGTTTGTGGTAAAGGTCCAACTTCATTCTTTTGCATGTGACTCTCCAGTTGTCTCAGCATAATTTGTTTCAAAAGACTATTTTTTCGGCTATTGAATGGTCATGGTATCCTTGTGAAAAATCATTTCACCGTAGACACACAGGTTTATTTCTGGACTCTCAATTCTATTCCATTGATCTATATGTCTCTCCTTATGCTAGTCTTGATTACTGTTGCTTTGTAGTAAGTTATGAAATTGGCAAATGTGAGTCCTCCAACTTTGTCCTTTTTCAAGATTGTTTTGGCTATTCTGGGTTTCTTGCAGTTCAAAATGAATTTCAGAATCAGCATATCAATTTCTACAAAGAAGTCAGCTGAGATTTTTATAGAAAACTGTTGATTGCCATGGAACGTATTGCAATTTTGACAATATTAAGTCTTCTAGTCCGTGAGCATGAGATATTTTCCCATTTATTTGGATCTTTAATTTCTTTCAATTAATTTTTGTAGTTTTCACAGTATAGGTTTTGCATTTCTTTGTTAAATTTATTCCAAAGTATTTATTATTTTTGATGCTATTGTAAATGAAATTATTTTCCTAATTCATTTTTGGATTGCTTATTGCAGGTATATAGAAATACAGTTGATTTTTATATACTGATCTCATATTCTGCAGTATTGCTGAAGTTGTTTCTTAGTTCTAATAGTTTTTTTCTTTTTAGTGGATTTTTTAGGATTTTCTGTGTACAAGCTCACGTCATCAACGAGATAATTTTACTTTGATCTTTACAGTCTGGATTCTCTCTCTCTCTCTCTCTCTCTCTCTCTCTCTTTCTCTCTCTCTCTCTGTGTCTCTCTCTCTCTCCCCCCCTTTCTCTCTTATCACCCTGGCTAGAACCTTTACTACAATGTTGAATAAAAGTGGTGAAAGCAGACATTCTTGTCTTGTTCCTGATTTTAAGTGTATTTAAAATATCCAGTATTTCACCATTAGATATGATGTTAGCTATAGGTTTTTTGTAGAAGGCCTTTATTAAGTTGAGAAAGTTCTCTTCTATTCTTATTTATTTAGTGTTTTTTTTTTTTTTTTTTTTAAATCATGGGAACTCCTTCCTTCCCTTCCTCACCTCCTCACAAAAAGAGTCCAGACCAGGCTTCCTGTGTCTTCGAAGTAAAATAGGAAAGTTGAACACAATTAATATAATATTAACATTTTAGAAGCATTTACTTACTATGTTTCAGGCAAAGTGTCTTAAATATACATCCCCTTTAGTCTTTACAGCAACCCTATGAAGATCAGCTCTGTTTTTATACCCATTTTATAGGTGAAGAATCTGGAGAAGGTGTGGAGAAAAGGGAACTGTCATACACTGTTGGTAGGAATGTAAATTGATATAGCCATTATGGAAACTAGTATGGAGGTTCCTTAAAAAACTAAAAATAGAGATATCATATGATCCAGCAATCCCACTTCTGGAAAAAATGAAAACTCTAATTCGAAAAGATACATGCTCCCCCAGTGTTCATAGCAACACTATTCACAATAGCCAAGACATGGAAACAACCCAAGTACCCATCAACAGACAATTGGCTTAAGATGTATATGTATATACACAATGGGATATTACTCAGCCATGAGAAGGAATGAAATATTGCCATTTGTAGCAACATGGATGGCCCTAGAAAATATTATATTTAGTGCATGTCAGAGAAAGACAAATGTTATATGATATCACTTTTATGTGGAATCTGAAAATAATACAAATGAATCTATATACAAAACAGAAACAAACTCACAGACACAGAAAACAAACTTATGCCTACCAAGGGGAGAAGGTGGTAGGGAGGGACAAATTAGGAGTATAGCATTCAGAGATATAAACTACTATACATAAAATAGATAAGCAACAGAGATTTACTGTACAGCACAGGGAATCATATTCAATGTCTTGTAATAACCTATAATGGAATATAATCTGAAAAATAAACTCTGAAACACAAAATAAAACATGAAGGTCAGCAACATCGAAAAACTTGCCCAGTGTCATACAACCCCTTGATATGCTCAAGCTATGCAATATTGCCTGAATGTGAAATTCTTTGTGGGAAATGGACACCTGGAAGATTGTGCTGTGTTGTCTGGCCTGCGAAAAGAATAGATGTGTCCTTTTGTGGTCCATTCCCCAGACACGTACTCTAGCACTGCCTAGATGGGCCCAGGTAGGTTTAACCAGCCAGAGAATACTTTGCTCCTGTGTGTAATCCTGAGGGGATAGATCCCCTTTTGCTTTATATAACACAGAATTCAGTATACCAGAATTAAAGCCCTTTAAAGGCCTATAGAACAGAGGCTGGTAGCTGCAGTGTTTTCAAGATGTTTGCTCTGCCTTGTGTTCTGGTCGAGGATGGATTATCAAAAGCTGTGGGAACAGGTGACATGCTCTAGTAGTTGGTCTGATTCTGATTCTTGCATTCTGTACCTTCCAGAAGAGGATTTTTACATACCTGCTTGTGGTAGATTATCATCTCTGCATACCCGTTGGGGATAAACTTGGACTGGGAGTTCCAGTGCTTCAGAATTACAGGTATACTTGGCCTGACTGCCTCTTGGATGAAGTTGATAGGGATGTATGATAGAAGGATATTCAAAGCTCCCTTTAAGTGGGAAATTGAAAAACCCTACTTAATAAAAAAAATGGAGGTGGTTTATCACATTTCAATCTCATTTTGAGCTGCTTCTATACCCTCAGAAGACTTTTTTTCCCCTGTGCAAGCAAAACTTTGATTACTGTGGGCATTTATCAACTTTGAGTGAATAAGCTTGTCTCTGAGTATGGCAGTGAGAGCCAGCCTCTGGAAATGTCATTTAGAGGAGGACAGCGTCGCTTGCTGTTCCACAGAGCTCAAGAGAAGCAAAATTAAGTGCATTTCTGTGAAGTCGAAAGTGGGAATGTCAGAAGTCATCATTCAAATGCAGGCAGAATGGTTGGCTAGTCACTGAGAAACTTGAATTGCTGGGGTGGGACCCTGTCCAAGAGGACTTTGAGGCAAAGGAGGTAATATTAGAAATTTTCAACATTGGCAAATGTAGGAAAGGGAATTTTGGTCCACTTGTTTGATTGTCTCTGTCACTTTTCCTGTTCAAAACTTAAAATCCTTCCACAGGTGATCAGAGTGCATGGAACTAGCAGACCCTGAGCTGCCTCCTTTGTCAGTTCGTCCTCAGGCTGTCAGTGCCTTTTCTCTCTGATGTGCCCATTCTGCCTTTCTGACCTCATTTTCTACCCATGCCGTTGTGTTCCCCCCAGTGCAGGGTGACCTTGTTCTGTCACTTGTTTGAAGATACCCATTTTCTCCTGATCGTCTCTGCAGATTGCCCTCCCCCTCCTGGCAGCTCCCCCATGCTTTCTCCTGTCTGTCTACATCCCATATACTTTCAAAGCCACCTAGCCTCCTGTCGGGCTCAGCCGCGTTCCTGCAAGCCTCCCGTATCCTGATGACCTTGTCCTCAGAGCACTTACACGGCTTGTTGGTGGAATCATGCAATCCAGGGCTTACTTACTTTTTTTTTCTAATTTTTAAAAATTGTGGTAAATAGAAGCATAACATGAAGTATATTATCTGAACTCTTTTAAGTGTACAGCTTAGTGGTTAAATATATTCATATTTTTGTGCAACCCTATCACCACTATCCACCTTCAAAATGCTTTTCATCTTGTAAAACTGAAACTCTCTACCCATGAAACAATAACTCCTCATCTCTCTTCCTCCAAGACTGGCAACCACCTTTTAAAAAATTTTTCTAAGGTTTTGACTACACCAAGTACCTCATCTAGGTGGAATTGTACAGTATTTGTCTTTTAGTGATGGACTATTTCGCTTAGCATAATGTCCTCAAGGTTCATCCATGTTGTAGCATAATTCATAATTTCCTTCCTTTTTAAGGCTGAATAATATTCTACTGTATTTATAGACCACATTAGCATCATTCTGATGGTGCTGGTTCCTAGCCGGGTCGTGTCATGGGCTGATGCTATGTTTTCTGTTGAGCTCAGTGTCGTGACCACGAAAAGGAGATGCTACATAAGGATGAGCGGATGTATCAGGCTCAGAACATCGTAGTACTAAGTTACTTAGAAAAGAAGGACCATGGCGTATGTTGCTTGTCCTCAAGTGGTTTGGAAGGGAAAATCATGTGTGTGTATGTGTGTTGTGTTTTGTATGTATCTCTCTAGGGAAAGTGTGCAAATGTTAAAGCAAATGGGATAAAGCGTTAGCAGTGGGAGAATCTAGAAGGGAATACAGGTATTCTTCATGCTATTTTTATTCCTGCAACTTTTCTGTAGGCTTGAGAATGTTTCCAGATATATGGACTGTGTCCTGAGCTGGTAAACTGGCCCGAGTCAACCTTCATATCAGGCCTCACTGCCCAGCTAACAGTATAAGCTTCCAGGTGGACAGGTTCCCTGTCAGGATGTTGAGTAATGTCTGGTGTAACCAGAAACTCCACTGATCAATTTGTCATTGTCAGATCTGAACTTATTCTTGACTGGAGAGCAGATGAAGTGGCCACCAGACAGAATGGCCAAAGCAAAGGGGACTAAACAGTTATTTGTTGGAAAATTAGAAGTTTCAACTTACAGAGATTCTCTTGGAGATTTTATTGCTAAGAGCTATTTACACATGAGTATTTATGGTTGTACTTTATGTATTCCATCTAAAAATGTGGGCTTTCCACTGAATTACCATAGAGCAGAAAAAAAATTATTAAAAACATCCAGTTTTCCAAATCTACTCTAATCCTATAGTACAAAGCTAATAAAAACTTGCCAAGCTGATGCTGGCATGTTGCGTGCGCTAACTGCAGTGCTGAATGTGGTGGGGTTGGGGAGCCAATGGGAGAGATGGGCAGTTCGCAGTGTTGCAGATGATGACCCTTAGCCTTCAGACTTCGTGTGAGTTGCTTTATTTTCTTCTCTGCCCTTTTCTGTACTTTCTGGATTTTCTAGAGTGAACAGTTTTTAAAAATCATGTGGGTGTGTTTGGGAAAATTATCTGGTTAGTCCAGGCCACTTTCCATTTGTGTGTGAGATATGCAGAGAGTGAGCAGGACAATCTCAAGGACACTTTGGACTCACCCCACCGTAGATCATCCAAGCTGCCCTGATTGAAACTCCTTCAGAAACCAGCCATGCCAGCAGACTGGTAATGAATGAGTGTGTTCTCCACAGGTAGCCAGATGTCCTGATGTCACTTTTGTTTCCATGGCTCACCTTGCTGCTGCTTTGTGAGCCAGCTTAGGGTAGATGGCCAGTGTATAGGCTGACCCTGGGCCAGCACAGAACGCCACATGTGTGGGAGGGGAGACCCCGGGAGGGAACCGGAGGAGATTAGGACCCTGAGCATTTCTGGAAAGGACCTTTCCCTGTCTCTTTCTCTCATTTGCTTTTTTCTTACTCTGGTAGAATACTGAAGCCTTTTCGGTTATTGTTATTATTAATATTACAAGAGCAGCTGCCATGCATTGAGTGTTCACAGGTGCCCTGCATCGTGTTAACTCTGGGGAAGCACATAAGCTCACTCACCTGTGAAATGGGGCTGTTACTACCACACCTCAGTGAAAGAGTTTCTAGGCATTCATAGCTGTTCCCTCTAGGGAAGACTGGTTTTATTCTAACACACTTAGCCAGTGTTCTGAGGAATTGGCTGTCATTCTGCACTGTTTTGTTTTCATTCCCCTTGGCCATCATACAAAGATGCACAGGATTCTCAGGGTCCTCAATCTGGTTCTGTTCAAAGCACACCCATGTGTGTACGAGATCCCAGGCCCACCTCTCTTAAAGCTGGCCCTTTATTTGTGCCGTGGAACCTGAAGGGCCCACGTTCTGCCTCTATGACTTTTTAAATTTTGAACCTTTGGAAATGTGACCCCAATAATTTACTTACTCTATTTTTGGATTGGTTTGTGTCAATAAAATGTGGTCTAGAAGACGTACCTAGTGGCTCTGCTACTAACAGTACGAACTTGGGCTTATTACTCAGCAACTTAAGCTCAGTTTCCCCATCTGTAAAATGCGAATTACACTAGCACCCACCCTAGAGCTGTTTTGAGGATCAAATCTCTTACTATAAGTAAATGTCTTAGAGGAGTTCCTGCTACATCCTGAGTGCTCACTACTGCTGACTTTGTTCATGGCCCACTATCTTTTAAAGGTGTCGCTTTGGGCATATTACTTAAGGTCTCTGGTGCCTCAGGCTCCTCATTTGTAAATGGGCACAGAGGACCTATATCACAGAGGATTAAGTGACCCAAAGCATGAAAAGTGCTTATTCGGCAAGTGGAAAGAGCATATATGTGGCCAGTGTCATTATTTTTAGGGAGATGTGTTTTTAAAATTAAATTCATCTTTCTCTTTTCCTGTGTTAATTCCTTTTCAAATAAAGCCTAGTGAACAGTTTATGGTGCATTTTCCAGGGCCATCAGTATTGCTTATATTATGTTGTATTGTCTGTGTGTGTGTGTGTGTGTGTGTGTGTGTGAGTATGTGAGTGCACGTGGAATGGTTTCTTTTGCTACTTGGGTATTTGTGTAGTTTGCACCGTTTCCATCTCAAAACTGGCATCTCTTTGCCTTCCTTTTCTTTGCCTTCCCTGACGAAAGACGTCTCAATCCAAGTTAACTTCCACATGGACACACATGTAGGATGGTGCTTACATGGGTTAAGCGTGTGTGCATGCTTTGGATATTTAGTTCTCTTTCCAAAGTTTTGAAATTGGTAAACTCGAGGCTGGAGCAGGCAGCTCACAGAGTGTGAGCGTGAGGGGTCTCCTCCTTTTGTTTAAGTAAATTGTGAAGAAAGAAATACATTAAACTGTGAGACCGATGAGATGAGATGAGATGAGATGTGTTAGTGAACATTCTCAGAGTCCACCAGTTTGTGACCGGGCATCTCAGGACCAGGCATGACAACCTGCCGGGAGCCAGCTCTGCTGCTGGGCTGGAAGAGATGAACTTCCATCAATGCAAATCAGAAGGAGAAAAAGAGGTGAGCCTGGAAACCCTCTGGGTATCAGTGAAATTACCACTGACTCAATTTGCAGTCATCTTGGAAAGGACAAGCTGCTGTTTCTCCCCTGGTGAATTTCTGCAGAGCACAAATTTTGCAAGTGAACCTCATCTCTGTCTCTAATCAAGTGGTGGCTGGGCTATTGAACATGGTGATTGTCCCAATTGTCCTTTTCACTTGGCTTGTGAGGCAGAGCTGGAGTCTTGGCAGTTCTTGGAAATAATGACCTCATACAAGAACATCCAATTTAGTAGCAGCTTCAGGCTCCCGGTGCCTTCATAAGCAAAAGTGTTTGCATTTCTTCCCTAGTCAACAGATTGTTTACGGGTACATTTTCACCTAGAGTAACAAACAGTAGTGAACTGTGAAGCTGTTGCTGAGTTTTATCTATAATTGAAATACCAAAGGTAAGACTAAATATAATTTGCTGTTATCTCCCGTATGATACCAAGGGTGTTTTGAGTTTGTTCAATGCTATTTTAAGAAATTAAATGATCCTGGCAGTTCCCTGGTTGCCTTGTGGTTAGGATTCTGGGCTTTCACTGCTGTGACCCGGGTTCAGTCCCTGGTCAAGGTACTGAGATCCTGCAAGCTGTGTGGTGCGTCTCCCCCCGCCAAAAAAAAAAGAAAAAAAAAAAAAGAAAAAGAAGTTAAATGATCCTTTTCACCTACACATGCTGTCTCATAAAAAGATGAAAAATTATCTAACAGGATTCCTAATGTAGTCATTGTCCAAAAACATACATTTTAAAACAACTGAATTGAAGAACATTTTTAGTGGGTTGAATGATGTTCCCCTCAAAAATTCATGTCCATTTGGAACCTCAGACTATGACTTCATTTGGAAATAGGGTCTTTGCAGATATTATCAGTTAAGGATCTGAAGATGAGATTGTACTGGATTTTGGGGTAGACCCTAAATCCAATGACCAGTATCCTTAAGAAGAGAGGAGGGCACACAGAGACAAACATAGAGGAGGGCCATGTAAATATCGAGGTAGAGACTGGAGTTATGCTTAGACAAGCCAAGGAATGCCAGGGATTGCCAACAACCACCAGAAGGTAAAAGAGAGGCATGGGGCAATTTCTCCCTTGGAACCTCCAAAAGAAACCACCCTTGCTGACACTTTGATTTTAGACTTCTGGCCCCCAGAAGTGTGAGAGAAGAGATTTCTGTTGTCTTAAACCACCCAGTTGGAGGAGTTTGTTATGGCAGCCCAACACACTAGCCAGGGTTCCTCTGAGTCCCAGGAGACAGTTTCATATAGGACTGCAGGGGGAGGTGAAGGCATCCAGGTCATGAAAAACAGAGGAAGGCTGAGGAACTGTCCTGATTTAGAGGAGACTAAAGAGACAGGACAACTGTTGTAATGTGTGGTTCTGGATCAGATCTGGGCCTGTGGATGAAATTTGAATAAGATTTGTAGATTAGGTACTAGTGTTGTATGAGGTGTGGTTTTGATTATTGGACTGTGGTTAAGTAAGAGGTTAACATTTGGGGAAGCTGGGTGAAGGGTATATGGGATTCTTTTTGTTTATTTATTTATTTTTTAACAATTTTTGCAAATGTTTTGAAGTCTGAAAGTATTTCATAATGAAAATTTGAAACAGAGATACTGTTTGTTTATAGGAGAAAGATGAGAGAGAAAGGTTTGGGGGGATCATTTGTGTATGCCAAGAACGGCGAGCTGGTGAACTGGCTAATGTGTATACATTTCTGTAGTGAAAACACAAGCTTTGTTTCTCTGTCCACTAACACTTTTCTCCTTACACTTGTGAGGAACTTATATTCATTTATTTTAAAGCAAATCCCTCCAGATACTCTGAGTACTGAAAATGTCACTCATGAAAACAGACTCCTTTACTTCTCCCCATTTTCAACGGAATGCCGTATTGCTGTTACGGCATGTATATGTCTTGGGAAATTGATAAATGGAACAAAAAGGAAGGGTTTAAGTTGTAAAGGAGTGCATACTGCACAATTCCATTTTATACAAACAAAATGTATGGAGAAGGGAATAGATGGCTTTAACATCAGGATGTAAACAGTGGTTACCAACAGGGTTAGGGTGGTTTTAATTTTCTCCCTGATCATTTGATTTTTTCAAATATTGAGGATATTTTTGTTAATTATGAGAAGTTATTTTGTAAGGGAAAGAATAAGCCAATTTTTAGAGGGTGATTTGTACTCTCTCCCTCCAGAAAAGAGCTCTATGTTTGGTCTAAGATAAAAAGCCCCAAGTGGAATCTTCTTGCAGAATTCATTTATTATTCCACTCTCTCACCATGTAGGACCAAGGCTTGAGCTATGTTACTGTTCTCAAAGGTGGCCAGCGTGACAGCAGAGCCTGTTTTGGTGGTCTAGTCAAGAGTCTGAAATATCCAGCTGAGGAATGGTCCTTGGCTCAAGACGTCAAGATTTTTTTTTTTTGAAACACTGTCTGTATTTTGTTTATCAAAAGGTCTTTCGTATGTTTTGCTTTGGCACAATTAAGTAGATTTTAGAATTTGCAGTTGTGGGTCCATAATATATTCATCCCAAGACGCCTTTGTGCATCTGTTATGTATTTTCATATTGTTTTTGCTAATAGTTTTGGAGAGATTTTAAGCATTTGAACCTTTTTTTCCTCCTTGCTTTAAAGACAATGGCTGGAGAAAGTTAAGGACTCGGAAAGTTATTAATTTTTTTGTACCTCTAAGTGCACTGTAGTCCACTACTTCTAAGATGAAAGGGCCCATTTTTTCTTGTCCTTCTTCTCTTCCCTTTTCTTCTTATATAGACTGTGTTACTCAGAAGGATTGGATTGACCCTCTGCTATGAATTTGTAGTGATCCCATATGCTAATTAGCTATGTCTTATCCTAATTCAATTGTAAGAGAAAAGATCTCCATATATACATGGTAAATACATAATATGTTTTAGAGAACAAATATTGAACAACTTTAAATTAAATTAAGTATTTGTTTTAAGTAACATGTTTTCTCTCTCTCTCTTTTTTTTTTTTTTTGTGGTACGCGGGCCTCTCACTGTTGTGGCCTCTCCCGTTGCGGAGCACAGGCTCCAGACGCGCAGGCTCAGTGGCCATGGCTTACGGGCCCAGCCGCTCCGCGGCATGTGGGATCTTCCCGGACTGGGGCATGAACCCGTGTCCCCTGCATCGGCAGGCGGACTCTCAACCACTGCACCACCAGGGAAGCCCAACATGTTTTTTCTTAAACAATTCTACCTATGATGATGAACAGTAGTTCTGAAACAAACTTTATTATCCTCTCTTCACATCTTTTCTTGTTCTTGCTGTGGAGTCAACGCATATCCTGACCTCACAGTGACCAAGCTAGCCTTTTATATCTTGACCTTGTAAACTTTGACTTGGCATCATGGATGGTCCTTGCTTTCGGACATTCCATGAGTAACATAGCTTTCAGTTCTGGCACACACACTTTGTTATATTCTAATCATGTAAATGCTATTGAAATAGCAGCAACTTTAAATTTACATGCCCTTTAATTCACATACAAAATAGAACCAAGCTATTTAAAAATAATCAAACAGACCAAGGGGTGAAATCATGGCAGATTAAATAAGAAAGCTGAATTCGATAGTATCTGCATAGATGACTTGTCTTCTTTCTAGTTAACTGCTGAAATAAAATTAGTCATCAAATGTGTTAGGACTCCAAAATGTTACTGGAGTTTTGATTTACTTCTGGTCGTTTAAAATATGTTTGAAACTGTTTAATCAAACTGATTAAATAAACCACCATCACTATATAAAAGTTTTAGCATCTTTATTGCTAGAAGACCTTTCTGAATAAATGTTTCCACAAATAAGAAAATAATAAAGTTTGGACTACTAAAATTTTTAAGAAAAGGTTTGTCAAGCCTTGACTTAAAAGCATGCTCTTATTAAAACTATTCCAGCTAAAATCTCTAAGTAGCTCTGTCCTTGAAAGTTTTGGAGATCAGCTTCCATTTCTGAAGGCCCGTCCTTGTCATACATCATTTTCGTAGCAGCTGGCTTCTCGCTTGGTGAAGTTCCTGTTAAATATGTATGGCCTTGTTGGTTTTATTTTAGTAGCAATACATTTTTTTTTCTTTTTCATTGTTATGTGTAATCTTCTGAACTTGCAGCATTATTTCCCGCAAAGCACTTCTTTCTCTCTGCTTTGAATTTTTTGTTTTGCATCCCAAGAGATCTATCTTTTGCATTAAATTTTCCTTGATAAACTTTCTTCTATCTGCCATGCACTTTTAGAACACTGAACAGACTTCTTGTACACCGGTGTGGTATGGAAATGCTTCACTTGGAAAATGATCCTGCCAGATTTAAATTATTTAGCAGAATTAGTGCTTGGTGAAATCCCGAGTCACATGGGTTTTGTGGCCTCTGAGATGACTCTTTGGGTGTTTGTGACCATATTGGAAACTTGGAGGAGATGTTTCTGGTTTGGCACCCTCTCTTTCCTCTTCCCGTCAGTGCCACTCTGAATTTCTTTCAGAAACCCGTCTTTCATGGCTGCTGGGCTTGAAATCAGACCCAAGACTTAGCATGTTTAAGCCAATCAATCAGCATGCCTCATTCCACTCTTGTTTTGGTTAGCTCAGGGATGGGTTTACAATACTCAAAGTCAATAAAAGTAAGGAGACATCTGAAGATCTCATATTCTACCTGTGAGTATTGTGGGAAAAAGTTTGATGACTGTAAGTGCTGCAGTAGTTCTGTGGCCCCATAAGGGGAAACGTTGGAGATGCTGGGGCAAGGGCTGTAGGGTGAAAGGCCGGGATGTGTGAGAGGAAAGGTCTGAGGATGGAGCCAGCTCAGTTGGATACAGAATAGAAAGACAGAAACCACAGCCTTGGTGAAACCATTGGCAATCTCTGGACCAACCTACCCTTGAAGCCGTCTCTACCCTTAATCTTTTTAGTTCTATGGGCCAGTATTTTTAAAGGGATTTTAATTTGGCTTTTTGGTTCCTTAAATTGGAAAGATTCCCAGCTTGAAGAAGTAGAGGGTGTACTGACATAATTACAGTAGCAACAGTCTTAAGTAGCATCCAGTTGAGTAATTTAGTGGATTAATTAATGTTTTCCATTTCTTCTGCCATCAATAAAACACTTTGGCTGATGTCTGGAGCATGCTGAATGTCCATAGCTAGCCAACTGCCCCCAGTACTCAAAAGGCCATGGCCTTACATACAATGATTGGCTAAGTGTTAAAAGAAGGTGTTATGTATTATTATAAAAATGATTCCTTGCTCTAATTCTTTTTGGTTATAAACATCGTGATCACATCAGAGATCTCTTTCTCTCTCTCTCTCTCTCTCTCTCTCTCTCACACACACACACACACACACACACACACACACACACACAGAGTCATTTGGTTCCATTCCCTGTGGAATGGGGTGAGTTATAAATGGAGTGTCCGTCCATTCTGTTCTGCCAACAATATACCTACTTACACTAATTATCTCTATGTATTAATAAAAATACCCCCCCTCAAAAGTGATCCAGTTTGGATAATAAATTATATGCTCATCTAGTTACAAATCATGGAATAGAATTAAACCTATACCTTTGATTTTTCACGAGCTTATGTGCCAAGAGGAGGGGACCATCAAATACCCATCCTTGCCCCTCAGGATCTAGTGTGCCTTAGCCGCTGAAGGTCCATAAACTCAATCATTGGGTCTCAATTAATTGGGCCCAACTGCTGTTGTTCAATAGGCCAAAAAAATAGTTGATATAAGCATTTGTGGGGTGAATGAGTTCTGGTGGAAAGATGGCTGGAACATCCTTGTTAATAATTCTTGGCCAACATTATTGGAAGCTGGTATTATTTCTAGTGGATATCATGCTTTTTGGGAGCAGTTTGAACTTCCCGTGGTACAGTTGGGCTGGGAGTGGGGAGAGCTTACGACCAGAGGATCTTCGCATGAAAATGAGCATCAAAAGCAAATTCCTATAATGTTCTAGCCATGTGAACCCAGTCCCCTGGTGCCATATCCATCAAAACCACCTTGGCATGAAATTGGTTTCCTCTACAGAGCTCCGTGAGGGGGTGGATCTTCCCCGCAGCTTATTTGCAGAGAACATTGTCTGCTTCTTCGAGCATCTTTCTGCCATTTCTCAGGCCTACTTCTGACTCCTGTTTACATGTTTCTAGTGGTGTCAAGCTAGAAATGCCCTTGGTTATGTGACCACAACTACATTTTCTTATTTTTGGGGCTGCATGCCGTCAGGAGTTTGTCAGTTTCAGGGCTGGAAGACATAGAGGATATATCATTTATATTTTATTAAAGAAAAACCACAGTTTTCTTTATACAAGGCATGTGTTCACATTTCACCTGCCATCCTACACCCTGGTGTAGATGCTGTTAAAGTTGAGATGTGAGTTACTTAGGCAGGAAACTGGGAAGAGGTGATGAGCATGGCAGCTTTGAGCCACTGGAGCTGCATTTCCCCAGCCCCAGTCATTCATGGGCCACACTCATGTCTTCATCTATTTCTGCCCAATGCCTGTTTGATTAATTGATGCTTTTCTTTAAACTGACTCACTCTTTATTTTCACCTAAATAAATTTAGCCTCGTTCTGAGCAATAATCTGCGTACCCATGGGTTTGATGTGTTGCTTAAAATTACTCTAACATAATGAAGTACACAAAGGCTAAAGTCTTTAAAAGTTCCTTTGTGTTCTACCTGAAAGCACTTACCTAGGATGGTATGTGTGGTGTGTGTGTGTGTGTGTGTGTGTGTTTTGAGGAGGGAGTGAAGGCAGGGCATAAGCCCCTTTCCATCCATGGTTCAAGAAATAAGAGATTATAATTTTATTCTTCTATTTCAGTGGCTACTTGTAGCTCAGATACCTGGCAGCAGCATTCCAAATTTGGAAAAAGGTAGTTCTCTTCTGGGAATTTAAAAGTAAATTAAGGCATAAAAGACCTATTACTAGATCTGGTCATTCTGATCCCCAAACCCAGGCCATTCGCTAGACAATTGCCTTTCCTTACCCCACTGCACCCACTTACAAAGACCAAGGCTTCCAGCATCTCAAAGGATGACGAGATCCTGGTACAAAGAGGAGAACGTGTCTACACCTCCATCACCATGACCATACCCATCCTGCCACCACTGAGTGGCCTGTTAAATCGATGACAGTGTAGATGTGGGCAGGACTTGCGCTGAAACGCAGGTCAGAGGAGTTCTGTGGTCCTCCTCAAGGCTCAGCTCAAATCTTCCTTCTGCTGTGCCTCTTCTTCCAGCTGGGTCATATTTCCTTCTTCCTCACTCAGAACTCACCTTTCATCCATATCCACCCCATCTTTCCTACCCACAAGCCAATTTTTCAGGCTGGTACCCTGTGACATCTCTTAAAAGCAGTGCAGAATACTAATTCCCTTCCATGCCCCAACCCGGGCCTCTCTCAGAAGCCAGACTCAAGGCTGCATGTCGTCTCTCCATATAAATCTCAGAGCAAATGCAGGAGAGTCAGCTCTCAGCCTTTGGGTGTTAAAAACAAACAGCGGGGGGCTTCCCTGGTGGCGCAGTGGTTGAAAGTCCGCCTGCTGATGCAGGGGACACCGGTTCGTGCTCTCGTCCGGGAAGATCCCACATGCTGCGAAGCGGCTGGGCCCGTGAGCCATGGCTGCTAAGCCTGTGTGTCCGGAGCCTGTGCTCCGCAGTGGAGCGGCCACAGCAGTGAGAGGCCTGTGTACCACAAAAAAAAAAACAAAAACCCAAACAAACAGCGAAGTTACACTTAGCTCTGTTTCCCTTTTTGAATGTCCACAATCCACTTATCTCCCTGTCTGTGGTTTCTGGGCCCGCTGCATGGTGATATGCTACCCTGTTTCCTCTGCAGCCCTCTGCTCCCTCGGCCTCCGATTCAGCTCCTTCCTTTGTCCAGCCGCAGTTCTGTGTCTTCATACCGGCAATATCCCTGACAGCTCCTTAATTGCTACACGTGTTTGTACAGTTCCCTAGCAATTATATTTCAGACCCTGTCAGGGTACCTGCTAGCCTTGGGGCTGTGTTTATATTAAATATCAATAAAAAGCTGATAGCATCAGTGCAGATGGCAGGCTCACAAAGTCATATTTTGATGGGAGCCACAAGATGGAAGGGAGGAATGTTTAAATTCCTTTCTCTCTTCTAAAAGTTTGGAATGAGAGGAGACTTTCTGAGTGAATATCAGGAATGGGTTCTTACCAAATAATGACAGCTATAGGTTCTATACTCTAGCTGGGAGTTATCTTTTTGTGTGTGTGACTTGTCATAACATCAGTTTTCTCCAGAATTGTTTCTTTGTGCGCTTCCCCCACGCCCCCCACCATGGAACACAGGACAAGCCTTCAAATACCCTAGGTAATTTTAAATGCTTGTTGACTGAATGGGTACGTTTATTTGGCTCTACTTTGAGTGGGGTGTATGTGTGTGTGTTTAGGACAGAGGCCTGGGACTAAGGGTCTCTGAGCCCCACCCCACCCTCTCCCCATACCCCCTGCATCGCCACTTCTGAGGGACACTTTCACTTTAGGCGAAAGGACAGCCTAGCCCATCTCAGGCTGTGTAGCTTTTCCCCAACAGGACCTCGGTTCTCCCACCCTTCAGAAATAGTATGCGCCTTCCCAGGAGCTGTGAGTATGACGGTGAATGAGGCATGTAGGGCAGCTGGCACCGTGTGAGCCCATAGCAGTGCCCAGAAAAAGTCTTGCTGAAGGTTTCCAACACCCAAATGTGTGGTCAAGGATTTTTTTTTCTTATGGTTCCCACTCTTTCATGTTGCTTATGAATAACTTCTATCAATTAGGGACACACTGCAAGAACAGCTGGCTGGGATGTACATTCTGAGGACTATTGCAACAGAAAAATTGGTGTTTGCAAATCTGTGACAATCCAACTGTTGGAGGACAAACTCTTGCCTGTTTCCATCAGTAGATTTTCCCATTTGTGTGCCATCTAAGAAGCATGCCAGCTCCCCTTGGGTGAACTCCCCTAGGATGCAGTACTCTGAAGCACTGTCCTCCAGGCTTCCTGCTTTTGAGGACGCCCTGCTTGGATGCTGGGACGATGCAGAAGAGAGCTTCTACCTTTGGAATAAATGCCTGCCTTCAGAGTGCAAAACTTGTTTGGTGAGATTGTCCTCTCTACACCAGTGGCTCCTCTCACTCTGCCACCCTAGTGCAGGCACCATCCTGTCCCCCTGGAAGGACAGTAGGAGCCTCTAAACAGTCCCTCCACCCCCACTCTCCTGCCTCTGCTTGCTTGCTCTCCAAATGGCAGGAGTGTGTACCTGCCCTCTCTTCAAACCCTCCAGGGGCCTCCATTGCTCCTGAGATTGCCAGCAGACTGCAGCCCAGGGTCTTCAAGGTCCTGCTAAGTTCTCATCCTTGATCCCTCCCACCCAAGCTTTTTGTCCTCTGAATTCCAGGTATTTAAACTTGCAGTTGGCAATGCCAGGACCACTCTGCAGCCGCACCTCCGGCCCCACTTTTAATTCCTATTCATTCCTCAAATTCCAGCTTGATCAATAATGTGTTAGGAAGACCTTGCTTAAGAACATGTTCCCCAACATCGTGTTTTGCCCCTTGTGATACTAATCATAACTGTAATCTTACACTTAATTCGATAATTATTGGGTTTTCTGCTTTCCCCAATGGACTATACATGCCTTTGAGTTAAAGGCTTTGCCTGGTTTTCCCCATTGCTTTGTCACCAAATCCTAACACAGTGCCTGGCACACAGTAGTCATTCAGCAGGTATTTTCTGAATGAATGAATAAATGCGTACTACATCCGGTACAGGGGCTAAATGCTTTGGAGAATGTTAGAAAATATGACATGATTTACACCCTTTAAATGGGTTGTACAATGGCAGTAGGAACAGCTACTATAAATGAAACAAGAAAAGAAAAGCCTCAACAAGATTACCCAGGGTGGGGATGTGGGTGTAAGTTGGGAATTGGAGGAGAAGCAAATTTGAAAATGGATCCTGGGCCAGACCAGATCATCTTAGAGCACTGGGCAGTGAGATGTAGTCTCTGAGTGATGGGTTAGCAGAAACTATTGAAACTTCTGGGTCAGGGTGTATGATCTTGCCTTGGAATTCAGCACAGATTTGCAATCAGGATGCCAGGTTCCAGAGAGCCGCAGCAAGGGTCTTGCAAGGCTGGTGTTATTCTAGTACTTGTTGGTGGGAAAGGGGTGGCTGTGCTCACCCCATCTCTGAACCTGTCCAAGGTGAGTTTTATTCCCTTTCTAACCAGAGCAAAACCTTAGGGAGGAAGTAGGCTTTGATTCTTCAGCTCTTTGTTAGAGACCTCAAGGGAGACTCAGTTAATGGGACAAGATCACATATCAAATGAGGTGTTTTAAATTAGTGATACCAGCTTAACTACAGTTTATCAGATGCCACTTTAGAATCCAAAGCCCTATGAGATATGCTTATCTTCACTCTAGAGTGTCTTATCCAAGATTTTATGCCTTGTAAATGTCCCCTCTGCAAGCAGCCCCCAAATCCAGATGATGATGGTGATGAAAGAGCTTCACTGTGGCTCTGCAGCAGAGACTCCAAGGGGGATGCGTTAGGGGACCCTTGCAGATGGGCTCTACCTTATCTTTATCCACCACGTCCTCTTCAACTCACACACATGCCTGGAGCATTAAGTGTGAAGATGCTGTCAGGGTCCCCAAGAAAGCTTGATCCCAGCCCCCTCCTCCAGACCACCCACTTCATTTATTTGTTGACAGCTGGGGGCAGACAGCCTGCTCTGAGCCACATGTTACCTTGACTACACCTCCCATGCCACCTTTTCCCCCCAACCCCTTACTATCTGGTGAGTAGTAGAGTTTGAGGCCTCCATTCCAGTCTTCTTCCAAATAATAGCTTGGACACAACATGCAATTTAGCTAATCTCTACCTTGGGCAGGTGATGTACTGGGGCAATGGACTTCAATGCTCTGAGGATCAGTTTCCTCATCTGTAAAATGGGGCTAGGAAGAGTAGTTTGTAACTGTCCTGCATAGTCCGTGGCACATTATAAATGTGCCAGAAATGGCAATCTCTGCTGCTATCAGTATCATTATTATTTTGATTTCTATCACATAATTTTATTTTTCTTAGTATCTCTGACAAAGACTTGGGAATGGTTTATTCCAGGGGGATAAAGAATGACAAGGAGGAAGAAATGCAAGTTTCTCCACAAAAATTTAAATATGTTAAGGGAGGAGGACTATTTAAAGTTGATATACTTCAGGCAAAAAATCCGAACAAACAAGTTCCATCATTGACGTGAAATCCCACTGGGGAATGAGCTCCTGAAGTCTAGCACATCGAGGCAATGGGCTGAGAGTCTAAGGTACCCTCTAGGTTTTGCCAAACTAGTAGCTGTGTTCCCCACTCACTTTTCTTCCTAGCTCCATCCAGAGTGGTTCAGCACTGGGCCATGAGTATTCCTCATCCCTCTCTTCCCAGGACTGCCAGAATATGCCTCCAGATTTGGGAAAAGCAAGCTGCATTTAATATCTAGCACATCAGTAAGTTTAGAGGAAGGGTAAATGTTTTGCTAATAAATCTATTTTATAATTCAACACACATTAAGGGCTATTTTCCAATACATATTAAGTGCTTGATAATTAGCGTCAAAAGTATTCATTATTTAATCTATGATCTATTTAGAATGAACGAGAGAGACGTCATTTGCTTGCTGAAATGGGAGACATGAAACCTCTCTAGCCATTCTCCTCTTGAATCTCGTCCAGCATGCGGGGCTGAGGAAAACTGCGTGGACTCAGTGCCCCCAGTAATCCCTGTGCTGGTGTAATTTTATATCCAGGAGACACACACCTTCAAAGACCTTTAGGAAAGCCCAAGATCCTTCCTCCAGCTTGTTCAAGGCAGGAAATAAATACCTTCTTTACAAGGGCCATACTTCAAAACCCAGTTGAACATGAATTCAGTCCCTTCCCTTCGAACAATGGCTTTTGGGTAACAGTAGTTTGTAATTCAGTATTAGCCTGTAATTGTTCATGTATGCTCAGATCCTCTAGAAATGGACCCATATTTTGTGCTGGAAAATGGCAAGGTTAAATTAATACAGTGCTGCTAATTCACTGGAGGATAAATGATATTGAGAAAAAAGATGAAGGGAGTATCAGGTAACTTTGAGGTCTGGAGAGGAAACTCAAATACTAAGGCATCCATAAAGATCCTGATTGTTTGAAGGGTGTGTCCTGGAAAAAGGAAGTAGGCTATGCTGGCTATAGATTTCAGAAGAAAAGAAATTTGATTTTTGAACCATGAATAAAAGCATGATGGGCCTTGGCACTGGTGGAGCACAGATTACGTCTGTTAGAAAATGTATACTTGCCAGGAAATTTTGCTGATCTGCTAAAATCCTCACCGTGGCCTGCCCACCTCTCCAGCCCCATCCTGTAACTCTCTCCTTTGCTCACAAGGCTCTAGTAATACTTGTGGCTTTGTTGTTTTGTTCCCTAAGACATGGGTTTCTTCCCAGCTCCAGACTTCAGAACTTGCTGTTCTCTTTGCCTAGAAAGTTTTTGCTGGCCAAGGGGGTTTTGAGCTGATGCCTTCTTTGCATTCAGGGCTCTCCTCAAAGAGGTCATTTTTGACCACCCAATTTGAGTAACTCCACTTTCCCCAACTAATCACACGGGGTAACTCTCAAGCCTACCATCCCTTTTACTTGTCTTCATCACACCCATTTCTATTTGGAATTCTCATTTCTTTTCCCTTGTCTCCCTTCATCAGACTGAAATGTCAGCTTCATGATCTATCTGGTTCAGTGCTGAATGCCTGAGATAGTAGGTGCTCAATAAATACTAATCGAATGAACAAATGGAAGAATCATCGAGAGTGCCTGACCCTGATAATTTGAGGAAGGGAGGAAGACACATAGGTAGAGACTTACCTGGATGGTCCTATGACAGCTGGACTGCCCTGGGTGGGGAGTTGGGGGCTCACCATAGAGCTGCAACTGGTGATGCACCCTCCTGGTGGAGCCCTCCTGCTGCTGGGCACCTATGTGCCTTGTACCACCAGCTTCCGAGGGAGGGCTGCTCTCATTTGCCTTCCACAGATGGAGACATTGGGACACAGGAAAGTTAAGTCACAAGTCCACAGCCATTAGCTAACAAGTGTAGAGTGAGGTCTCAAACCTGGGATTCCAGCTCCAGAGCCCAAGTTCCAGACTGGTGACTGCAATGTTGGGGTGCTGCCCAGAGGCACGCTGCAGAGAACAGGGAGGAAAGTTGGGAGTCTTCTTGGAACCTTATTTATTTGCTAAGACACAAAGCAAATAATGGCCAATATATATGGAGTGTTTTGTATGTGCCAGTTGCTGTGCTAAGTATTCTACATACATTAATTTGCTTGAGGCTCATAATCTCAGATAGGTCACAGGAGGATGGAACTCGGGACTGAGATGCGATGGTTACTCATTCACAGAAATAGAACTAAAAGGAAATGTGTGTGCATGTGTGTAAGGGGGAGTGTGCAGAGAGAACGTTAGCTGTCTGCAACATCAGGTGACCCCTATGTAGCAAAGTGCAAGCTTCAGAGGAAAGCACAGATGAGAGCAGTTATCGGGTGGAAATAAAAAAGGAAGCTACAAATGTCATTTTTTGATGGATTGTATGATGTATTATAAAAACAGAGCAGGGATGTGTGAGTGCTTTTCAGATACAAATTGCAAATTGATCAGAAAGGTGGTATGGGACTCTTACTCTCTAAACTTCTGCTAGTAGTCTGTTTTACTAAAAGCTGAACGTCTGATAAATTTTTGACTGGCATTGGAGGTAATTTAATCTCTCAGAAGGTAGAGGAAACAGGAGGAAGAATTGCTATTCCTGGACTTGATATTGACCAATATGAATCATAAGTTGATGCAGAATGGACAGGACCATTGGGAAAATGACCATGTTATGTGGAGTTCACTTTATTGAGCAGAGAGGCTGGGCATTGACACAACACTAAACATTAAGGGAAATGATTTTAGTCCAGTTTGTTGCACTACAGGTAGGACCCATTGAAAGAGGTCAGGAAGAATTGTAAGCTCATACAATTACAATGCAGACATGAAAATCTGAATTGTTCCCATAAAGAAGAAAAGGGAGAAGGCCTTTAAACATCCTTCACTAGGAAAAAGACCTGCATCTATTAAACTCAGATTTTAAAAACAGTACATTAACAACCATAGAATATGGGTATATTGTATAGGATAATTAAGAGAGTATGAGTACATGTAATGGGTTGAATAGTGGCCTCTAAAGGATATGTCCAAGTCCTAACCTCCAGTACATCCTTCAAAGTGACCTTATTTAGAAATCGAGTCTTTGCAGATGTAATTAAGCTAAAGATTTTGAGATGAGCTCATGTTGAATTTAGGGTGGACCCCAAATCCAGTGACTGGTTTTCTTAAAGAAAAAAGAGAGGGAGACTTGACACAGAGACCCACAGAGGCCAAATGAAGATGGAGGCAGAAATCAGAATGATGTGTTTATAAGGCAAGAAACGTCAAGGGTTGCTGGCGACCACCGGAAGCTAGGAGAGAGGCATGGAACAGATTCTCCCTCAGAGCCTCCAGAAGGAACCAATCTTGCTAACACCTTGATTTTGAACTTTTGGCTTCTGGAATACATTTCTGTTATTTTAAGCCCCCACCCCCACCCCAATTTGTGGTAATTTCTTACAGCAGCCACATGAAGCTAATACAGTTCGTTAAACCCCTTAGATTATTTTAACTAGACCATATTTTTTAGTGATTCTACTTCCCTTATTCATCATACCCTGGGAAAACCAAAGCCTTCTGTTCTTAAAGAGACATAATTTCAGAGCAAGATGTGGTATCCAAATGAAGTGGATGAAATGATCCTCAGGCACTACAGTTCTTTTTCAGTTTCTGAAGGTGCTCACAATTGGCAGAGGGAGGAACAATCTTAGGTTAGTAGGGCCATCTGGAGATATGGGCAGCCTTTTACTACCCCCAGAGAAATCATGCTCAAGAAAAAAGAATTGTCTAACTGGAAACTGGTGAACTCCTTAACATGTTCAGACAGGGAGCCCGTGAAATGGAATTTTCGCTTCTAATTGTGTAAGGTTTTTATAATTGAAGTTATTGATGGAAGAGGCAAGAACCGTGGATTTTTCACTGTCTTTATTGTATTTGCACCTTCGTGGATTAAGTTAAGTGGCTTTCGTAGCAAGGAGTGAGTCACAGTAATTATTGTAAAGCTTGGACAGGAACAATAAAGAACTCCATTTTCCAGGATGGTGAGGATAGTCTTAACTCAAAATTACTTTACAGGAAAGAGTTGACTTGATCATTTTCACTCTCCCAGTCTATGATGTGGTTTATTATAGTTTACAAGAGTTAGAGCATTTGCCCTTGAGATGAGAGTTAGAATCCCGCTTGCCTGTTGAATCCGTGTAAGTGGTCTGAAAGAATGAGACAGGCTGGAGGTAAGACAGTAAGACAAGGCGCCATGTCTGTCCACTGGGTCAGGCGTCATATCGCGGCTCTGTCTCATCCTCCACATCTTGTGGGCAGCCAGCTGGTAAAGGGCAGGCAGCTGAGGAAGAGGAGTGGCTAGCACAGTGCCAACAGTGAGTTTCCTTGCAGTGTACCTAATTTACATAAGCATTTCTAGAGTTACTTTTTTCGTTGGCTTGCTGTGCAACTTATGGGCTGGACTGAGGGAATCTGTCCCCATACCCGCTGTCTGTGTAGTATGGAGGGATCTTTGGAATGAGGACACCACAGTGGGGTTACTGTGATTCACAGTTCCACAGGGAATTCTGGTGAGGGTGCTGGACTCCAGGGGAATGGACTAAGCTCCCTTGATGACTTTGTGAATGCCTGTGGCCATTAGTCCCTTTCTGCCAATGTGTTTTACCTTCCAAACAGGCCAAATAATTGGGTATTATCATCCCCATTTTACAAATAAGGAAATCACAGATAAGAGGCTTTGCCATTTGCTAGTTGGGTGTTTTAGGAACACCTAAAACCCGACCTCCTGGTTCTCCGTTTCCACTTGTATAGCATGGAGAACAACAGTGGACCTGCTGTGGAGGGCTGTGGTGGGGGTGAAAGGAGTGAAGATAAGCGCAGTGCCTGCCTTGCAGGAAGGACTCAACAAAGGTTTCTGCTCCTCTTCCTCTTCCTAACTATTAACATGCTCATCCTATTGTCATCCTTACCCTCATCATACTGGGACTGGACAATTATCTATACTCTTGAAACAAAATTTTGCTGAGTGTTGCATTATTTTGAAACAGGATCTTCCAAGGTTAAAAAAAGGTGGACAGTTAAAGAGTATCCTCAGTGATCCACCATACTTTGATCAGTATGCAAGAAGTATATATTTTCTGTCTTTGTCTTCACTCTTAATTCTCATCTGTGGACAAAAGACAAGGGGTTATCTTTGGGCTCCCAAGGGTGAGGAAAAGACATTTGCTCATGGGATGACAGGGCAGAAGAGTAGATAGTTGTCTGGAATTGGAGAACAACCTTTTATTCATCAGTCCATCCATCCATCCCTTCATCCATTCATCTCTTTATCCATCCATACATTTTTGGAGTTTCTGCCACGTGCTGGTCAAAGGTGTGCAGCAGATCAAAGCAAGATTGTTCCTGCCCTTATGGAGCTCATAATCTGCTGAACAAAAGAGGTAGAGAGATTTAGTTATGTAATTCCAATTTACTTATTTATTTATTTTTAAAGCAGACTTTTAAGTTAGAGGTGGAGAGAATTGGAACAGGGCTGCGTTGGCTGAGGTGACTGCAGTGCCAGAAAACACATTTTTCCTGTTTTCGATGCTGAGTTCTGACTTAGGAGCTGAAAAGTGGAACAGAATGCTAAGAAAGTCTCTCTTTGCTTTCTCTGAACTATTTGCTCAGCCAGACTGAAAGTAACCCAAAAAGGGATGTGCCTTTCAAGTGAGGAGTCATCAGTAGAGTCTCCTGGGTGGCTTAGAGGGCTCAGGCAGGATGGGGAAACTCTAATGTACATAAAGCTGGAATTCCCAGGAGCTAAACATTTCGGGAGCTATAACTTTCTTCACAGCTTTCTGCAGGATGGGCCCCATGGTGATATCTGCCAGCTACGTGGGATGCCAGCTGGGGTTCTGTTTCACTTTGGTTTGTAACATTCCTCTTCTCTCTCCCCGCCTTTTTTCCCCAGATCCAGCAATTGTCAATGGGGTTTATTGGTCCGAGTCCCTAAACAAAGTTTTTGTAGATAACTTTGATCGTGACCCGAGTCTCATATGGCAGTACTTTGGAAGTGCAAAGGGCTTTTTTAGGCAGTATCCAGGTGAGTATCCCTGCATTGAGAATTATGATTCAAGTTACTGATCCTGTGATATTTTCCTTTAGGGTTAAGGGTTAACAGTTTTTTCCCTTCCCTTACAAGAAAATGAAAGATTAAGTTCAAACCTATTAAATCTGTTGTCAGGGTACAGGACAGGAATGCAGTGTGGCATCTGCATACGTGTGCACACCCACATTTGGATCTACGTGTGGTTTCAGCATCTTCCTCAATAGAGTTATTCATAGAGCTGCCACCTAAAGTGAGGTATTGGAGTGTGAAACGTATCATATTTCATCTTTCTGGACAAGAGATTGCTTTTATTACTATTACTACTATTACTGTTATTGTTGTTATTATTACCAGGGAAAGGAGCAACCCATAATCGGCTGAGTTAAATTCTGACTGAAAAATGTAAGAAATGAAAACATTTGAGCTTAGGTTTCCCTACTCTAAAGCTGACTGCACCTGAAAGGAGAGGTTGAAATGGCCAAAGCACTACTGACGTCAGTGCCACCAAGAGCACCCTCAAATGAATATGTTTGTCAGAGTTTGTCCATCGTGACTTTGGAACAAGTGTTCCTTCTAGGGTCTTTCCAGGCCTCTGCTTTGCAACAGGAATTTAATTCTGGCTTGGTTTGAATTGTAATTAAAAAAGGAAGTTTTAATTTTGCTTACAAGTTGTGAAAACAGGACTCGAGGCTGCAATTGTGCCAACAGTACAGCTGTAGAAATTAACAAGCTCAACCTAAAAGAAGGAAAAAAAACGCCCTGCATAATCTTGGAGCAATTAAGTGGAGTCTTTTATGTTTTCATTAAGTAAGCCTAGGCACCTGATGTCTTCTCACTTTGAGGCACAGAGACTGCCAGCCTCTGCCTTCAGGAGTTGTTTGCCCTGCACTTGGCATCTGTCCCCTGAGACTTGCCTGCCGAGTGCCTACTTTGCCAGATTATTCAACATTTCCCGAGAGCTATGTTCAGCAGGGCATGCATGGTTCCTCCTGGAGCTCACAGAAATTTAAACAATAAGCATTCTATTAAAGATAACATTATAATAAACAGTGGTCTATTAAGGTTCCAGTGTCACCAAATTGCAATCTGCTTTGATACACTCAACGGAGAGTAAATTTAATGCAGATGTTGTGAAAATAGAGCGTGGTGGGGGGCTGATCCATCAGGGAAGCCACAAGGACATCTTACCACGTGGCATTTGGATGAAGGTGGAGCAAATAAGAAGAAACCACAGATCATCTGTTGTCTCCACCAGCAGGAAGTCTTCAAACTAAATCGAAAGTTTCAAATTTAAAATCTGATAATAGAGATGTATTAGTCATCTCGGGCTGCCGTAACAAAACACCACAGACTAGGTGGTTTAAACAACAGACATTTATTTCTCATTGTTCTAGAGGCTGGGAAGACCAAGATCAAGGTGCTGGCAGATATGGTTCTTGGTGAGACCCCTCTTTCTGGCTTGCAGACGGCTGCCTTCTTCCTGTGTCCTCACATGGGAGAGAGAGGAAGCTCTGGTGTTTCTTACTCTTCCTGGAAGGGCACTAATCCCATCATGGGGGTTCTACTCTCATGACCTCATCTAAACCTAATTGCCTCGCAAAGAAAATTACCTCTCAATACCAGAACATAGGGTTCTTCAACCTATGAATGTTGGTGGGACACAAACATTCAGTTCATAACAAAAGAAAATCCTCATAAAAGGTTTCTCTAATTGGAGAGATTAATTTATGTACAAGATTTTTTATCAGTCAGAATCAGAATAGTTGACTCAGAAATGCTTACAGTTCTTTTATGATATTGGTGGCAGAATTTTGTAAAATTTCTGCATATTTTCTTTGTGAATAAAGACATAGGTCACAGTCCTCCAAAGGGCTTCACTGCCCTGATACATGTCAGTGCTCACTCAGTGCTTGGTTCTGAACGGAGAGTACACCTCTTGTTTCTTGGACATAAAATGATTGTTAGATGAGGAATCCATGGGCGTTTTTTGCTAGGATTTTTTTTTTTTTCTTTTTAGGATGCTTCTTTTCATGTTTAGAGTGGTACAATAGTATGAATCAGTGCTAAGTGTAAATGTCGTAAGCAGAAGGGAAGTTCCTTCATTCTTACGTAAGTGTGTCCTGAGTTCTTGCTTTGTTCCAAGCCCTGTGTGGGGCCCTGAGGACAAAATGGTGAGCTAAGCGGAAAAGGTCACTGCCCTCGCGAAGCTCCCTCTTGTGGGGAAGTGCATTCGTCAGAGATTTTGGTTGCCAGTGGCAGAAACCCAGTTCCAGCCAGCGCCAGCAGGGAACACATTCATTGAATCACCTGACTTTCAGATGATGCTGAGTTAGGCTCTGCTCTGTTGGCCCTACTCTTCATTTTCATGTGCCAAGAAGATTATGAAGACATATGTTGCCTTAGATGAAATTAATTTCCCTCCAATATTAGTTTATAATACCTTTGGGAGAGAAACAATAGTATATAGGAATATTGTACAATATTTTACATTTAATCAGATTTGAGCATTTGAGTCTGCAGTAGAGATTTTGACATTATTTTCAGTTTCACCTGTGGATATGCTGAATGTTCTAGGGACCTTGTCTTGTGAAAGCTGAGGAAGGCAGGCCGAGGAAGGCAGGGCAGGCATCACTGATGCTGGTCCTGAAGTCTGGAATGCCGCCGAGAGAAGGCTGAATGGCGGTGAAAGCTGCTGCTGAACTGCACTGTTCCTTTTATCTTGAGAGTCATGCCCCAGCCAGCCTGGGAGGGATGCCATGAGGCATTGGACACTTCCAGAAATGATATGGCTCCTGAGGGTACTCCTTGGTTAAGTGACAGTTCCTAGGATCGCAGAGATTTAAGATGAACCAACTATTATTTCTCTGGGATTTGATTACTTGAACATTTTCAAAATATCTGTGTGTACAAAAAATTACATACTAAAATGCTGAAATGTCCTAGGAGAGACAGTACCATCTGGGACAGGGTTTCCTGAAGGTTGTCTCCTAAATCATTTTGTTGTGAGATTCTTAGGAAAGGAAGGGCTCAATGGTCAGATTAGTTTGGTAAATGCTGCCTCTTGCTGCCCCAGCAGCAGAGGTTCAAGATGAACATAAGCAGATTAAAGGTCCTCAGATGTTCCTCCCCTGGCATGGAAACCAGTTTTACTTTTATACACTTAACTCACACTAACATACAGTAAATTCTCATGGAACCTCCTTATGCTGCCTGTGTAAGGAAGAGAATGGTGGCATGGGATTTGGGAGATCAAGTCCCAGTCCTAACTAGAAATCTCAGGAAAATCTGTTGAACTTTGAGAGCCTTGGAGTCCCTGCTATGAAATGAAGATTTGGGCCCAAAGGTTAGGTGTGGGTGAGATGATCCTCCAGGGCCCATACAACCCTGTCTTTGAGTCAAAGTGTGACCTTTATTGTTATATGCAGGGCAGCTGTGCCTAGAACCGTGTTGAGGTACCGTCTTCATCCCCTTAGTGTGTACCTCCTGTCCTGACCAGGAAGGGCGTGGGCCTCCTGGTTCCTGCTGTCACCCAGGCTCTTTCCTTGCTATAGACATCCTCTCTGCACAGCCACACCAGCCTTCCTTCAGCTCCTTGAACTTGACATGCTCTTCTCATACCTTGGCAGACATGGTTCTCTGTGCCCGGGGGTAATCTTCTTTACCCTGTGGCCACCCCTCACTTTTGTTTTACAAGTCCTATGCTTCTTACATGTAGTGGGTTGAATGGCATCCCTCCAAATTCATGTCCACCTGGAGCCTCAGATGTGAACTTTCATGGAAATAGATCTAATATAGCTGGGATGTGATCATACTGGATTAGGATTAAATCCAATGTAACTGGTGTCCTTATGAGAAGGGAGGACATACAGACACAGAGGGAAGACAGCCACGTGAAAATGGAGTAAGAAATTGGAAAGATGAGCTACAAGTCAAGGAACACCAAGCATTGCTGGGAGCCACCAGAAGCTAAGAAGAGGCAAGGAAGGATTCTTTCCCTAGAGCCTTTTTGAAAAGCACCACGTTTCAGCAGTGCATGGGTGGAGTTACAAGCCCATTTGCAGGGAAAGGACCTCAATCCAAAAGGAGAGCATTGAGTGTTATTAATTCCTTCTTCCTAGGCCCTGGCCTAAATGCTAGGACAGTAAAACAGAATTGCATGTTTTCTCCCCCAGTGGAGCACATGGTGATAAGGCTGTGATGGAGGAAGGGTGGCAGAGTAGGGGTGAGGTGGAGGATGATCAGATATGGTTGTGGTCTAAAAACACTGGCCACAATTCAA
Organism: Phocoena phocoena; assembly: GCF_963924675.1. Lineage (NCBI taxonomy): Eukaryota > Metazoa > Chordata > Mammalia > Artiodactyla > Phocoenidae > Phocoena > Phocoena phocoena. The sequence goes on along the minus strand of NC_089228.1, from coordinate 34,410,459 downwards.
CTCAAAGAATGTCCACTGAATGTCTACCATGCATCAATACATTAAAAAAAAGTCTCTTTATTTGGACTCAAACCAGTTCTTTGTGGAATTACACATTGGAACATTACCTAGCCTCACTATATATATAATTTCATTATGTGTGAAGACTGTCATCCTAGCTGTACTTGGCTTTATACAAATGTAGTATGTCAGATGTTTTTAAAATAAATTGCATTCTTCTCCTTTAGTGTACAATATATTATGTCACTTTTATTTTATCTTCATTACCTAATAACCTTCAATTGGCAATGGCTTCTCATACTTCTGTTTTCCAATTTGTTACAGAGAACTTTTAAATTAGGTCCATTTGCACGTGGGAAATGTAGGTACAAGGAGGACAAAACAAAATGACTCTTTGGTTTACAAGCTGCCATCTCATGATTATCTCTGGAATAATTTAGTGATGTTATCTTAAGCACGTGCCTGTTATTAGCCCAGTGTGGTCCAGAAAACTGACCCTTATTAATTGGAAAGGAGAATCTCAATGCTACAAAGTCAGGATTTTCTCCTGTGAAAATAATTTTTCTGTTTTATTTTCTTAACTCCAAAATCTGTGTTTCTAATCCTCCATCCCTGAGCAGTACTGATGGTTGAAAACAATGATTTTCTATCTTATTTTTAGGCAGCAAACCCTTTTCTTTTTAAATGAAAGTTTATTCATAAAGATTAAGTTGTAAATAGAGCATGTGAACCTTGGACATATCCTGACCAGTCTGCAAGCCATGAGACTAAGGATGTTGGATCCCATTTTACGTAAGGAGAAAAACCCCCAGGCTTCAAAGACTGAAATTGAAATTTTATTATGCAGTATAGTTAGGGCCATTTTATTTCATTTCAGTGTAGAAGTCCAAGACAAAACAGAACTGAAAAGAGAACAGACTTGTGTATATTCTGAGATGGAAACATATTGAATGCTTTCTACCCCCCGTGCCCTAGACATATACCTATCTGGGTCCAGGGACAGGGCCTGACCCTGCCCAGAGATCCATGAATGATGCAGCCAGGTCCAGCAACTTGAAGGACAGTGAGAAATGACCTTGGCTAACTTTATCATTAGCCATGGGAAGGGGCTGGAGTCATGTCCTTTCTTGATGGACAGTGGGTTACTAAAGATGTCACCACTCTCTAGCAGATCTTGGAGTGCCTGAGTAAGGCCGTGTTTGCTATGGTGTTCCAGCCCTAAAGCACCTTCCCAGAGTTGGTGATGGAACATTTGATGAGCTCCAGGGTCGGTGTTTGCATGTGATTTTTCACCGTGTTCATTCAATCAGCAAAGCAGAGCAGCCTTGAAATGCTGTGAATAAATATTTGAAGTTTCTGGGTTTCTTATAACTCTATTTTTCTTCTAGGGATTAAATGGGAACCAGATGAGAATGGAGTCATTGCCTTTGACTGCAGGAACCGAAAATGGTAGGAAACGGTCAAACCTCTTAGTTATTTTTTAAAAGAGGAAACTTGCCTAGAGATTCAGGATTCATTTTTACTTAATTTTCCTCTGATCTAGGTACATCCAGGCAGCGACTTCTCCGAAAGACGTGGTCATTTTAGTGGATGTCAGTGGCAGCATGAAAGGGCTCCGTCTGACGATCGCAAAGCAAACAGTCTCATCTATTTTGGATACGCTGGGGGATGACGACTTCTTCAACATAATTGCCGTAATTGCAGCTGTTTTGTACTTTCTTTGCACTTTGAGTTCATGTGATCTTTTATCAGCAAGCAGTTCACATTCTTATTGATTTTGTATACATAGCATTAGATGCCCTAGGATGAGGTCTCATTAGTCCCACGTGCGTTCACTGAATCGTGGTATTGGAGGGATTTCAGGCACTGGGAAAGCAGTTGAGCACATTTTTTTCTCACCTAGCACTCAGGCACTATTATCTGGAAGAGTAGCACCAGATTTAGTTTTCCTGGAGAACCAACCCTTTCAGAACCTTGGGGAATTAGACCTAGTGAGATTTTCCTTAAACTACTAGATATTCTCATGTGGAAATTAATTTTAAGCTAGGTTAGTCTGATGACAATGATAGTAACAGTAATCATGATGGTAAGACAACGAAAATGTAGAGAGCAGTTTAAGGCTCATAGGGTACTTTATCTCAGCTTCAGAAACAAAAGTGGCATTTATTAAGTGCCTACTCTGTGCCATTTGCCTACTCTTCATATTGGTATTATCTTCATTCCTCACAGCAGCCCTAGCGTGTAGGGGGTGGTTTTGGCATTTTCTCAAGTGAGGTTGCAGGGATTGAGAGTGTCAGTAACTTGCGGAGGTCACAGAGCTGGGAAGTGGGAGATCCGGGAACCAAGCCCGTGCATGAACACACTGCCTGGGCAGGAGCACTAATTCAGGAGTCCATCTCCAGTTCTCTATCCTCTTCTCCCCCGTTCTCTGATATAAGTCTCATCATGTTCCTTATTTCCCTCCCACTCTTTTCCAAAGATGATAGCCACAATGAGGCTGGTTGTTATCCTTGAATACTTAGCTGGGTGCTTCTGTGTGATGGTCACCTGTGCTTTTCCACATCACCTCTATCTGGGACTTGGAGTGGCTGCAGCAGGCAGTGGAGGCAGTGTGGTGAGAAGACAGAGCTTGGCTTCAGGGATGGGACTTAGTTTTGAATGCTAATTTGGCCACATACAATGCTGCGTCTTGGGATGAACCACTTGAGTCTGCCTCAGCCTGCAGCTGTGATGCAGGTGCAGTCACATCACTTCCAGGGTCCCTGCCAGGATAACCCAAGCTGGTACACAGGAGGCCAGTGTTAGGGTATGAAAGAAGGGCTGCTATTTGAAGAATGAGTGGCATGGACATGCTCCAAGAATGCTGTTCCTGTGTCTGCATGGCTTTTCCGGGCCCCTGAGCAGAGTGTGTCATCATGGAACCCTATTTCTGGGCAGCCTTCTGCATGGGCATAACATCCACTTTTTATTTTTATTTTTTTATAACATCCACTTTTATTCACTGGGCAGAGGACATGGGTATTGAAGTGACACTGGGCTTGCAGAGGGGATTGCTTGGTTAGTGTCCTGCCAGCTTCTGATGAGACTTGGAGCAAAAAGGCACAGCAGCAGGGCACCATGATTTAATAGCTTCAGATTTTAAAAAGCCCTAAAGAAGAAAAGGAAGAGAATAATAAATTCCATGGGAACAGAGGTTGGTCTTGTTTATTCAGTGAACTATCCCCAGTGCCTAGGACAGTACCTGGCAAATAGTAATTTAAATCCTTGTTGAATGAATTATACCAGCAGCTGCTTTCCATGGAGCATCACTGCCAAGTGTCCCAGTGTAGATGATCTCATTGGATATTCACCCGAGCTCTGTACCGCATAGCCTGGAGACAGAGGCACCAGGAGGTAGCAGCTACTGCCTTTAGGTCACACACAGAAAAAGTGGCACAGTGAGGACCCAGAAACTGTCCAGGTTCCCCTTGTCCTGTTTCCTGAGCAGAAGTGAAGAAAATATAGTTGAACCACTCAACCATCTTACTGTAAAACTGTATGGCCTCAGGCATAGCTCTTTGAAGGAGATGTTTCAGACAGAACTTTGGGTTTCCAAATCAAGAAAAGTTACTTTAGTTACCAGGCTCATTGTGAATATGCAAACCTGGGCTGATCCTCACACATCCTGAAGCATTTACAGATAAGAAGCTGCTAATTTGGGACTATCTTTCTTTTTAATCTTTAATTACTCAATACAGAAGTATCAGAAATCTGCATAATAAGAGCTAGCTAATTACATTGTGAATCCTTTATCAGTCAGGATTTGTTGTTCTGTTAACAAAACCAATCGATTGAAATAATCTCTGTAAATTCATTAAGATATACAAACAGTGTCAACTCAATAATGAAGAGAGGGTGATTAAGATAATTAAAAGTAGACATGCCAGTTATTATAGAACAGCTAAGGAAAAAAAATTTCTTTTTTACCCCAAATTGGCCCCTTATATAAAGAAACCCATTAGAGGGCCCATTAACCCTCACTGTACATCTGTTTGTTAGTTTTCAACATAAATGATCAGTTTCAAGACTATTTACATAATTATTTCGACAACTAGAAAGATACTCTGAACTTTTTCATTTGAAGCCTCTATAGTAAAATCATGAACTCTATTCCCTTAATGGGATCAAATATGTTTGAATTTATATTAAAAGCCTGAGGTCATAAAAGGAACCACTAATTAGCAGTAACTCTAATGTATTGATTGCTTTTAATATAGGCAACATATGTAAAAATTTTAAACAACTCAGAAATGTTCCCATTCCCTTTCCATTTGGCAAATATTCTTCCAAATTTTTCTGTATATATATGAACACATATTTTTCCCACAAAAATAGAATCCTGTTTTACAGAATATTCAGCAACTTGCTTCTATACTTGTATTGTATCAAGTGTACCTGAAGAACAGAGCATTCCATCCTCTATAGTTGACATTAATTTTTTAACCAGTCCCCCTTTGCTGGACACTATGCTGTTACTAATCTCTTTTCTACTCAAGAGTGCTACAGTGAATGGACTCATACATATATTTTTGCAGGATTGGGTGTGCTTCTGTTGAATAAACTCTAGAAGTGAAATTGTTGCACCGAAGGAGGGTCTGCACAGAGTTAGGTATTATCAGAATATCCACTAAGCAGGTTATAATGTTTGCATACTTAGAAACTGTATTAGTCAGCTCCATCTGCCATAACTAAATACCACAGACTGGGTGGCTAAAGCAACAGAAATTTATTTTATCCCAGTTCTAGAGGCTGGAAAGTCCAAAGTCAAGGTCTGGCAGGACTTGGTTTCTGGTGAGAATTCTCTTCCTTGCTTGCACATAGCCACATTCTTGCTGTCTGCTCTCCTGACCTTTTCTCCCTGTGCTTATGCAGAAAGAAAGAGAAAGAGGGCAAGCTCTCTCACATCTCCTCTTATCAGGGTACAATCCCATCACAAGAGCCCTACCTTCATGACCTCATCTAACCGTAATTACCTCCCAAAGGCCCCATCTCCAAATACCACCACACTGGGGGTTAAGGGCTTCAACATATGAATTAAGGGGAGGACACAAGCATTCAATCCATAACAACAATATTTTGAGGGCCCTAAATAGTAGATTTGTAATTGACAAGTCTTCATTTGCATTCCCTTGAATTGTCTCTTCCAACCCTAAGTGTGTTTCACCAGTTTTGCCTTGCCAAATTTTGGTGGTGGTTTTTTCCTCCATCTCCTTTTCCTATTTCTACAGTGGCAAAATTGCTCTGGTAATATGATGTACATGTTTCCTCCATCTGTCTAAAATGGTCACTTGCCCCCATCCAGAGGGAGACCCCACTGCAGGCTCTTGTAAGTAAGTGCAGGGGGCTGGAATGTTTGAAACTCCATTCAGAATGCCCTGCAAATCTGTCTGAATGCATTGTTCTAGTTGGCTGGATTCCATTTACGGGAGAGGACATTATCATTTCACCCTTCATTACACTGTCAGTTTTCTCTTGCTTGCTGGGTAGATGTTTGAGGAGACATTTCAGTGTTTTAGAGAGAAAGTAAAAAATACAATCTTTATTTTTAATGTTGGAAGCTCTTGTACATTGTAGGTTTTTTGTTTGTACAAATCTAATTCATCATTGCCATTTGATTTTCAGTGCCATAATGGGGAAGGGAAGAAAACAATTTAAATGGTGGAAAAGACTTTCCTTGCCCATTCTAGCCATTTTTGCATGTTTGTATTAACTTCATTCCTAAGTGCATCTTATAGAGTATTCTGAAAAGTGTCCAATCCAGATCTTTCCAGAGAATAAACATGAAAAGATAATGTTAAAACTTGTTTTAGTTTTCCTGAGCAGGATATTGCAAAATCAATCTAAGACCAATGAACTAAATGATTGAATTATGAAAGAATAGTTGAAATATGAGAGTGATTTTGTGCAGTTGAAGTTAAAATTTAAGATCAGACCACTGGTGCATGAAGAGAGATGTCTCTGACAAGAGAAAAGCCATATTTTTCTGATTCACTTTGAAGTCTAACTCCAAGCCATGCATTAAATTAACAATATTATCATAAAAATGAGGGTGCTAATTCTGTTCCATGCTGAAGTTAGAAAAATGAGCCATGCATTAAATGAACACAGTATTAACTGGGCTGATACTGATAAATCAATTTAAATGCCTCCTGTAGCTCGTGTTTGTGCAGAGTTGAATAGAGAAGAGCATCATTTGTTAGTTCAACCCAGAACTTCCTGGTGCCCTGGTTTTGATTTGCAGAATTTTCTTCAGAACCGTTTCTCCAGTGCTTTGCCTGCTGTGGATTTGCTTTTTAAAGTAATCGATTCCGTATTAAAAGTATGAGGATGGTATTTTCTTTCGGTGCTCATTTTCTCTGTACTGCTAATTATGTCCAGTCATGTTTCAAATTACACAAGAAGCTTTTGTAATGCAAAAGATCCCTGGGATGCCTTGTGTTGGTGAAAATATTGTGGATTCATCTGCTTCATTACATAAACTCTACACATTTTCATTCTAAAGGTTATTTAATCAAAAGTGCATCAATAAAACCATAAAAATATTTAATGGAGTTCCAGCAATTCTACATCAGATTCTTGCATTGTATGAGCATGCCAGTATTTTAATTCTGTATATATATATTTTTGTGTGTGTGTGTGTGTGTGTGTGTAACCTAGGCTTCTCTAAAACGGTTATTACCTGTTTTTCAAAGAGGCTAGAGATTCTTATCATATTAGTTTATTTATTTTTTTGTCTTTGTGTCAACTATTTTTTTTCTTCTCTTGGCTTTGTTTCTAATCTTTTCCATCAGTGATCTTCAGTTTTTGCCTTTCATTTCTTTGTTCTGGTTATTTATTTATTCAACAAATACTGTTGAGTGCTAAGAGTTAAGTACTGAGGCTGCTTTTGTAGATAAGGAAGACAGGTTGTCTTCCTGCATGGACTTTGAGGTTTTGTGTGTATGTGTGTGCTTTGGATGTGGATGCGACCAGGAAGCAGGTGCTCACAGTCATGTGGACAGAGCAGTCTCAGAGAGGGTTGGGTTGGGGCAGGGAGGCTGAGAGAGCACAAAGCTGGAACATGCAGCCAACGGGGGGCTCAGTGATGGCTTCTTGGAAGAAGCGATGACGAAGTGAACACTTTAAGATAGGTAGGCATTAGCCAGGCATATGCATTGAGGTAGGGCAGGAAAAAGGAGAATAACAATTGAGGAGGAAAGTGCTATTTTCAGGTTGTAGTAAGTTTTCTCCCACCCCCAGGAAGTACAGGCCTGGCTGGCTTGACCAAAAGGAGTTCAGTGACTGGACATAGTGGAGTGGGGGTGAATGTGGGAGGCAGAGAGAGTGGGTAGGTGGGGGTGATGGGGAAAAGAATGGTAGTGGATTGAGAGGGGCGGTCCAGATCAAGCAAGTCTGGTCAGCCACGTAGAGGAACTGGTACATCCCCTGAAGGCAGTGGAAGACGTGGAAGGAGTCTCTGCTGTAGGGTGACATGTCCACATGTTCCCTAAAGTCTCTTCTTTCTTCATGAGGTCTTTCCTCATTATCCTTAAAGGCTACTGTTGATCTTCTTTTGTTAGGCCTGAAAGCTGCATTGCTTTCATTAATCATGTCCAGCTTCCAACGTTAAGCAGGGTTCAGAATCTCCAGTATCATCCAGAGCCCAGTCAGCTGTCCTTTGCTCTCCAGTCTCTGGTCTGAGATTTACATGAACCAACATGTGACACTGTTCTACACCAATGCCGAAGCTTGCATGAATCTTGGTGGGTGAGCCCAGCCCATTTGTTCTTTGTTTTTAGATTCTTCTCCCAAAAGGTCTGGCCATTCATTGAATGAAACTTGGCTTTCCTCTTTTAGATCATCATTAAAATTCCCATTGAGGGTTTTGCTGTGTCTTTTATTTTTTTGTGTGTCTTTAAAATGCAAGATGTTGGGGGTACTTCCAGAGATTGGGTAAAAGGAAAGAAAAGGCAGATGGTGATGTATTCCTTGCTGTCAGAGCCTAGAGCTTGGCGGTTGGCCTGAGTAGCATGGGTTTCTCTTGAGGGTTTTTTTTTTTTTTTTGGATGGACCGTGGCAACATCACAAATAAGCACTTTTTTATCATGAAAAGGAAAAGCAAACATTATTGAGCACATTCTTTTACTAATAAAAGTAAGAAAAAGTGGTCCATGATCACTCCACAGTGATGATCATGTGCAAATTTAGCCAGTGCTTGATATCCCTGACACATGGCAGGTGCTTAGTTAATATTCAGGGAGCAAACGAACAAAGGGTTTCATGGCAGATACCTTCCCGGCTGGTATTTGGCAGTAGGCTGGCAGCTCTGTCTTGGCTCCCTGTCTGCCAAATACCCAGGTTTTTGGGAGGGTTCAGAGTGTGGCCTAGGGTGGGGCAGTGTACAGCCACACAATGTGGTGGTTTCTGTCTCAGGTATTTAGAGAGTCACATGTGCCTACTGAAGCAGCCCTTCTCTCCAACGAATGCAGAGTCTGTGCTCTCTGCAGAGGTCAGGGGTACGTGAGCCCTGTTCCCAAGAATAAGTCATGGCCATTGCCCCAACACCCCTTCCTACTTAGCAAGTACCATCTGTCAGTCTTTCTGTGTAGCACACAGCACACTCACATAAATATTTTCTTTCTTTCTTGTGCTTGTACACCCAGACACTTTCTTACATGTGGCTTCTCTGTTGACTCTTTACTGAACCATCTCATTTCATCCTCACGGTGAGTTCGTTAGAAAGATGCAGTTACAATCCCCATCCCCCCAATACGAACACTGACACCCAAAGAGTGGAGATGCTTTGGCCAAGGTCACCCAGCTAGTGTGTGTCCGAGCCCAGATTTGAACCCACCCTGTTTGCCGCAGTTGCTTTAGCTCTACTGCTCTACACTTGTGTGAATCAGAGAAGAGCCAATCAGCCAGGAGAAAGGGAGAAGGAAACTGACAGTGACTGAGGCCCTGAGTCTATGTGGTAGATTCTAAGTTCTTTAAAGGGTGAAAGTTCTTCATCCATCTCCTCACCACATGTTTAGTGGGCTGGCTAGACCATCTCTAAGGCAGCCTGGGCTCTCTCCTATCCTGCTAAGATACTCCTCCCATTTCCCAGAAACTTGCAGGAAGGACTAAAATGTTTGGGGAGAGTAGGGGGTGGTTGAGTGCCTCCCTGGGGTTCACTCTTGATAGCGGGAGGGAGCAAAAGCAAATGGCAGAAGAGCATTGCATCTGGCTAATGATGATGTGCATTGCATCCTTTTCTATTAGACCATTGATATCTGATTGTTTAAGTAGGGATGAAGGAGAGCTGAAGGAGGCCATTGTATCTTAGGACTGGAGGTGACCAGATCTTCAGTTGTAAATTGACTTGGCCATCTCACATTGTTTCACAATGTGGAAATCTAGGGGCCATCCATTAAAATGCAGAAATGGAAAGGTTTCCAAAAGGAGAACTGCTGGGAGCCTGGGAGCAGTTCTACATGCAGGGCACCCTTGGTGTCCCCTTCTGGAGGAGTGCTGGCTAGCGTGGTGAGCATCCACAGCCCATGGGCCTCTTTGGCACAGCTGCTTGGTGTGCACCATTCCCTCACACAGACGGCCGAGCCCCATTCCCTTTGGTGATACAGTCCAGATTGCTCAGCATAGTTTTGTCCTGATGCAGTCAAGGGAAATTAGTTAACTGCAAGCTTGGATGATGCCACTAACAAGCTGGCGGGGGTTCAGAAGAGCAGATTCCTCCACTGTGGCCAGGGCTTGCACAGTGACGGCGAGCATGGTTTTGATTACTGCACATGTTCCTCCCTGATGAGGGCAAGAACGTCTTGGTCTTCTTTACTTGTAAGCCCCTCTCCGGTCCCCCACATATACAGGCCTTTACATAACAAAGCAGTTTCAGGTATTTTGCCTCATTGGATCCTCACAGGGGCCCGTGGAGGGTAAAATGAAGATGAATTAGCACCTTATGCGTAAGATCTGGGATCACAGAGGTTTAGTGACTTACCCAAGGCCACACACTGAGTGTATGACAGAGGTGGGGCTTGGACCCAAGTGTCCTGACTCTTACCTCAGAGTATAGAACGCCAGGAATCAACATTGTGAATGTGTATCAGGTAGAATGTAGATAAAGTTTTAAAATTTACCTGGAAAATGGAGTTGGAAAGTTTTGGGCTGCAAGTTACAGAACAATTGAATAAAACTTGCTTCAGTCTATAGGTGTTTCATAATCTCATGGAGGAAGCCTCAAAGAGGGCAGCTGCAGTTTGGTACAGTGGTTCAACAGTGTCAACAAGCACCCACATTGGCTCTATCTTCCTGCTCTGTCTTCCTTGAGCCTTGCTCTCCATTCTTAACCTTGTCAACCTTTGCAACCTCATGGTTGCAAAATGGCTGCTGCAGCTCCACAATAGCATCTCAAGAGGGAAGGAAGGCAGTGGATGTAGAAGAGTTTTCCTTTAATGGCAAGAAAAAAAATTTCATTGAAACTGCCCAGAAAACTACCCCTTATGTTTCATTGGCTGGGAATGGATTACTTGACCACCCCCAGCTGCAAGACATGCTGTGAAAGCCTGTATCCAACAGAGGGGGACCAAATAGCTGTAATTGCCTAAGACTGATTATGCTTCAAGAATGAAAGGAATTAAGCTTTAGGAATGGGCATATTATCACCCTGAACCAAATCAGTCAGTGAGGGAGGTGGAGGAGAGGAAAAATGGCTGGGTTGTTTTTGTTTTTTTTCCCCCAGCAACTTCCAGTGTCAGTTTTATATGCACTGAGAGTTTTGTTTATTTTATTTTATTTTGGCCGCACTGTGCGGCTTGCAGGATCTTAGTTCCCCAACCAGGGTTTGAAGCCGGGCCCTCAGCAGTGAAAGTCCAGAGTCCTAACCACTGGACTGCCAGGGAATTCCCTGGACTGAGAATTTTGGAGAAGCATTTCTTCAGGTTAGACTGTGCAGTTGCTTCCTGGATCCTGAGATGACATTCCATTTGTTGACAGCTGATTTCAGAATTGCATAAATCAATTTTTTCTCCATGCCTCATCTCAGCTCTAAGTCCACTGAGCTATAATTTTTCTGATGGTTTTATGTGACTAAAAACAAAGATTAAAGAGGGAGCAAAAGTCAGATTGATAGGAAACATAGGCTTAGGCGCCAGAGAGGAGAAATTGGGGGCTCTGAGGTCCTGGGGTCAGTGGTTGGAAGGTCAAACTGCTTGGGTTTGAATCTGGACTCCACCCTATGTACTCCTCAGTGACTTTGGGGTTGATCATCCTTACTCGGCCTCTGTTTTCCCAACTGTAAAGGGGGAGTGATTGGAAGTACTTACTACCTGAGGTTGAGGTATCCTGTGAATGAAGTCTAGCCTGTGTCTAGATAAAGGAAATGCTCACTAACAGTTAGTTGCAAATATTAGTGTTATCACTACCCCGACTTGCTATTAAGCATCTTGGTAGGTGAAACCTGATACATCTTAGTCACTGTTGCAGCAGCTGCCAGTCTGGTCCTCTGCAGTCTGTCCCTGCAGTGTGTCCAGAGTAGTTGCCCCAAGCTGATCTCTTTATTTCACCCACTCCCCTGCCCACAGCCTATGGTTCTCACTGCCTGCAGGCTTAAAGTCCAAACTTCTTAGCCAGACTTTGCTCGCAGGCTGGCCCTGTGAGAGATGGTTTTGGTCCCTTCCCTCTGGAGCTCTGGGCTGGGCCTTTGGTCCCTAAAGTGGAAATGCCATGATACTCTCATTGAACAAATTGTTCCCCAGTACCTACTCTGGGTCCAGCCCTGTGCTTGTCACAGGGAATACACTGAGGAACCAGACATAGACCCTACTGATGTGGTCCCACATTGTGATGAAGGATCCAGGCACCAGGCAATTAAAATTTTGGAATGGATAGGAGCGGAGCCTCTATTGCAACAGAGGCAGATTCCCAGAGGAGGCAGGGGTGAGGTGGCCCAGAGGATGAACAGGCGTCAGCTGGAGATGCCAAAGGAGGGCTTCAGGCAGAAGGCCCAATTGTGGAAGGCCTGAAGGAAAAGATGGGTCATCTCAGAGGATAGAAAGGATATTAGGGCAGGCTGGTGCCGAGTTTATGGGGAGGGCTAATGAGTGAAGATGCTAGAAAGGTCAACAGGGCTGAGTGGCCAGAGCCCTGCCAAGCCCTGGGAAGGTTCCTCTGCAGAGCAGTGGGGGGCTCTGAATGACATTGACAAGAGGGGGCATGATTAGATTTGTGTTTGGGAATGTCCCAATCTAGCTACAGTGCAGAGAACCATGCTTGATGAGAGAAATTTAGATAAGACCACCCAAAATTTCTCTTCCTAGCTGTGAGCTTTGGACAAAAACAAGCTTTCATAATCTGGGTATTCTGGAATCAAAAATGATGGGAAGGCTGGCATTGGCCTGTGTGGACAGTGGTGTCACTGGGCATGTGCAGTGCTCTGACCAACACCTGCAAAGGCTCTTACAGGGGACTATCCAGGCCTCTCCTTTCCAACATTCTGTACTCACTCATATGTGACCTGCACATGGGTTCCTTAGCTCCACGAAACCAAAGGCAGAGCGGGAGCCCTATCCGCCCAAGTTTGGAGTGCTCTTTATTTATTTATTTATTTTGCCTCACCATGTGGCTTGTGGGATCTTAGTTCCCTGACCTGGGATCGAACCTGTGCCCCATGCAGTGGAAGCACAGAGTCCTAACCACTGGACCACCAGGAAATTCTGTGGAATGCTCTTTAGATCTCAGCTGGGCCATGCACTGTTAGCCATGCCCCGGTAGCCCCTATGTTTGGAGTCACCCCTGAAGAATTCTCAGTTAACTGTGTACACCCTGAACACTGCCATCTACCAATATGTGCTCTACAAGTTTCCCCCTCAAACAAGAAATGAATAAAGTATGTCTTTGCACTTAAGCACAGTTTTTTTGTAGGGGTACTGATTGAGAAAGTCACCTTATGTGTAAATGATTTGAGCCTGTGATCGTGCTGCTTTTTTGTTTGTGTGTGTGTGTATCCTTAAATTATTGTGTACCCTTCAAAGGCTTAATTAAGCGTTTCCTCTCGGCTGTTTTTCCCTTTGCAGTATAACGAGGAGCTTCACTACGTGGAACCTTGCCTGAATGGAACGTTGGTGCAAGCTGACAGGACAAACAAGGAGGTAGGGCCTGCCGCTGGGCAGGTGCATCAGGGGTCATGGCACACCCATCTCCCTCACAGTGATCAATTACAGTAATTCTGTCCTGGTATTTAGAAACTCACCAAATGTACTGCCCTTTCATTTAGGGCCTTGGAACTCCAGTGTGTAGAACATTTATGAAGAGGCCCAAATAAAATCATGAAAGTAAAATACTTATATTGAGTTCAGATGCTCGATAGTTCTGAAACAATTGATTTTCTTTTGGTCTAAGCACATCCTGTGTTGTGCTTTTCACCCATATTGACACCATTGAAAGAATATGGCTCTTGCTGGAATTTCAAAGAAAATTGAACCCACTTGTTATATCTCTTCTTGCACTTAATAATAAAATTAATTAAATAACTGTTGGGGTAGATATTGGGGTAACTTGACTCCTGGATTAGAAGGTAAGCTTTACAAGGATAGGGATAATGTCACTCTCTGCTGTATCCTTAATGCTCCGAGCATTGCCTGCTTCATAAATATATATTGCCTGGAGCAAAAGGAAGGTATGTTAATGGAGGAACTTAGGAAATGGGATACAAGTTTCCTTTCCAGTTGGAGCATTCTTGGAAAATTTGCACAGTGGATTTCTATAAAATTCTGTTTTCCTTTGGCCACCCTTAAATCTGTCAGTACAACCATCACAGCCACCACCCTACAGGGCCAAATGACAATTTAGGTTGAAAGTGTAGCTGTGGCTGCAACAATGTCACACGTCCTGGGACTCATAGCTATCATTACTCACATTGTTTTGTTGTACCTGCCATGTGGGTACAATAAAATAATGCTCCTCCTCTGGAGAGCAGATCCCCATGAAGTGACTGAGGACAATAGCCAAGGTAGCTCTCTGTGATGTACTATGCATGTGCTGGGAAGAACCTCTGGCCCAAATGGGCAGGGAGTCCCATTGGTGCTATCCTAGATGCAGGTGGTAGAAGTTTGGGTACCTCTGAGGGAGTGAACAGTAGAGGATTGGGAGAAATGCACTAGAACTGGAGCACAGAGTGAGAAGGACAAATTATAACAGAGTTAATATCCAAACTTTAATCTGAGGGGGAAGCACCACTATAATCAGCTTTGCTTTTAGGAGAGAGAAACAAGTATGTTATAGCTCAAAGAACAAGTGTATCCAGGGAATGTTTGTTCATGGTAATTTTTTTGGCCAAGGTAGGAAAAAAATAGCAAACTTACAGCCAGATTTCTCTGGGGACTTTCTCTTTGTTTGGCCATTTCCTGGCTCTAGAGTTCACCCCATTCCCAATTTTGTAGCATTGGAATGTCTCCCAGAGCCTTAAATAGGTGTCCAGTGATGGAGCTCACAACGTTAAATAGAAAAGATTCTTCCTTCAGGTGGCTTCCCCGATGAACAAGGGCAGTGTGATATTTGGAGATATGAAGTCTAATGAATGAAAAAATTGTTAGAGAAAGTGAGCTAAGAATTTATTTAAAATCTCCTTTGAACTTATGAATGTTGAAGATTGAAGTCGTTTTTATTAAAACCAATCCAGACTTTTTATTTTGCCAGTATGGAGTAGCCATATTTTAATCAGATCCCTCCCCTTACAACTGAAAAGTCCTGGACGTTACCCCACAAACAAGTATAGGAAGACCTACAAGGTAGAAAGAAGGGGAACTGCCTAGACTTAAAGACGTGGAGGTGAGTTCCCTGGGTTTTTTTTTTTTTTTTGCAGTACGTGGGCCTCTCACTGTTATGGCCTCTCCTGTTGCGGAGCACAGGCTCCAGATGCGCAGGCTCAGCGGCCATGGCTCACGGGCCCAGCCGCTCTGCGGCCTGTGGGATCTTCCCGGACCGGGGCACGAACCCGTGTCCCCTGCATTGGCAGGCAGACTCTCAACCACTGCACCACCAGGGAAGCCCCTTCCCTGGGTTTTTTATTAATTCCCATAGAATCAATACCTGTTCTATAATAGAATCTGTTCCCAAGTAGAGCACTCCAGAAGCTTCCCACCTGGGCCAACAACAGGCATAGACAAAAACAAACAAACTTCTAAGAAAAGCCTGTTTCCTTTAGTCAAAGGACCAGGAAAAGAATGGCCTAACAATAAAATCCTTTTGTGACAGTACCTTTCCTATTGTAGCCAAACACCAATGGAGCAACCAATAGACCAGCTGTCCACAGTTTCAGCAGGGCTAAACAGGAAGTTGATCTTCCACCCCACCCACAACCACTTGGCCCTTGTGCCACACCTCAACAGACTGATTGACTGCCAAGAAAACCGATTAAATAGGACCCAGAGTCTCACTGTATACAATCCAAAATGCCCAAAATGCAATTAAAAATTCCTTGTCATCCCAAGAACAAGAAAAGTCACAACATAAATGAAAAAGGCAATCAATAGATGCCAATATTGACAGGAATCAGATGTTGAATTTAAAATTAAATTTAATAAAATATTTTTTAAAAAATTAAATTGTTTCAAAAGCAATTAAGAATTCTCTTTTTCATTTATTTTTCAAATAAATGAAAAATATAAAATCTCGGTAAAGAAATAGAAGTTATAAAAAAGAGCCAAGTGGAAATTATAGAACTGAAAAATACAGTCACCAAAATAAAAAGCTCACTGGATCAGCTCAGTTGTAGAGTGGAGATGACAACAGATAGAATTAGTAAACTTCAGGACAGATCAATAGAAATTATCCAGCCTGAGCAACAGAGAGAAAATAGATTGGAACAAAATGAATAGAGTCTCAGGGACATGTGGGACAGCAAAAGGGCTAGCATTCATGTCATAAAAGTCTCAGGAGATGAGAGAGTGGGACTGGATAGATATTTGAAGATATATTGGCTGAAAACCTCCCCAAATTAGTGAAAAGCATAAACATGCATGTTCAAGAGGCTGAGTAAATTCCAAATAGGATAAATCCAAGTAAATCCATGGGAAGACATTATAATTAAATATAATTACACAAGGAAAACAAAAGTGATATCCACCACAGAGAAATGACACATTATTTAAAATACCAATTTGAATAACAGCAGATTTCTCATATGAAACAACGGAGACCAGAAGGAAGTGGCGTAGCATTTTTCAAGTACTGAAAGAAATGAACTGTCCACCTAGGATTCTATATTCAGTGAAAATACTCTTCATGAATGAAGGAGAAATAAAGACATGCTCAGAAGAAAAACTGTGAGAATTTGTTGCCAGCAAACCTACCCTTAAAGAATGGTTAGAGAATTTCTCCAAACAGAAGGGAAATAACAGAAAAAGGCTTGAAACTTCAGAAAGGAAAGAATATAGGAACTTCCCTGGTGGTCCAGCGGTTAAGACTCCACCCTCTCAGTGCTGGGGGCCTGGGTTCCATCCCTGGTCAGGGAACTAGATACAGCGCGTGCATGCCGCAACTAAGAGCCTGCTCGTGGCAACGAGTATCCCGTGTGCTGCAACTAAGACCCGGTGCAGCCAAATAAATTTTTTTTAAAAAAGGAAAGAATATAGAAATGGTTAAATATAGAAGTAAGTATGATATAGTATCTTAATTCTCAGGAGATTTTTAAAAAATTTTATTGGAAGTATAGCTGATTTACAACGTTGTGTTAATTTCTGCTGTATTACAAAGCAACTCATTTATACATATCAGTGTATTCTTTTTCATATTCTTTTTCTTTTTCATACTCTTTTCCACTGTGGTTTATCACAGGATATTAAATTATAGTTCCTTGTGCTATACAGTAGGACCTTGCTGTTTATCCATCCTATGTATCATAGTTTGTATCTACTAATCCCAAATTCCCCATCCTTCCCTCTCCCATACCTCCCCCTTTGGTAACCACAAGTGTGTTCTCTATGTCTGGGAGCCTGTTTTTGTTTCATAGATAAGTTCATTTGTGTCGTATTTTAGATTTCATGTAAAAGTGGTATCATATGCTATTTGTCTTTCTCTTTCTGACTTACTTCACTTATTATGATAATCTCTAGGTCCATCCATGTTGCTGCAAATACTATTATTCTTTTTAATGGCTGAGTAATATTCCACTGTGTGTGTGTATGTGTGTATGTACCACATATATACCACATCTTCTTTTATTTTGAATTTTATTTTATGCTATTTTTTTATACAGCAGATTCTTATTAGTATCTATTTTATACATATTAGTGTATATATGTCACTCCCAATCTCCCAATTCATCCCACCACCACCACCCCCTGCTTTCCCCGCTTACTATCCATATGTTTGTTCTCTACATCTGTCTCTATTTCTGCCTTGCAAACCAGTTCATCTCTACCATTTTTCTAGATTCCACATATATGTGTTAATATACGATATTTGTTTTTCTCTTTCTGACTTACTTCACTCTGTATGACAGTCTCTAGGTCTATCCATGTCTCTGCAAGTGACCCAGTTTCATTCCTTTTTATGGTTGAGTAATAGTCCATTGTATATATGTACCACATCTTCTTTATCCACTTGTCTGTCGATGGGCATTTAGGTTGCTTCCATGACCTGGCTATTGTAAATAGTGCTGCAGTGAACATTGGGGTGCATGTGTTTTTTTGAATTATGGTTCTCTCTGGGTATATGCCCAGTAGTGGGATTGCTGGGTCATATGGTAATTCTATTTTCAGTTTTTTTAAGGAACCTCCATACTGTTCTCCATAGTGGCTGTATCAGTTTACATTCCCACCGACAGTGCAAGAGGTATACCACATCTTCTTTATCCATTCATCTGTCAATTTAGGTTGTTTCCATGTCTTGGCTATTGTAAATAGTGCTGCTATGAACATAGGGGTGCATGTATATTTTCAAATTATAGTTTTGTCTGGGTATATGTCCAGGAGTGGGGCTTCCAGATCATATGGCAACTCTATTTTTAGTTTTTTGAGGAACCTCCATACTATTTTACATAGTGGCTGCACCAGTTTACATTTCCACCAGCAGTGTAAGAGGGTTCCCTTTTCTCCACACGTCAGGAGATTCTTAAATCATATTTGATAGTTGAAACAAAAATTATAGCATCATCTGATGGTGCCCAATGTTTGTTGAGGAAATTCTTAAGACAATTATATTTGAAGGTGTGGAAGGTAGAGGGACCTAATTAGAAGTAGGATTTCTACATTTCACTGTAAGTGATAAATGCTACTACCAACAGACTGTGATAAATTACATGTTTATATTATAGTACCTAGAGCAATCATTAAGAAAACAATAAAAAGAGGAATACTTAAAAAGTAACTCACAGAAATAAGAAAAGAGAAATAGAAATGAGAAACAGAGGAAATGAACAGGAAAAAGACATAAAGTGGCAGACTTAATCCCTAACATATCACTAATTATCTTAAACATAAGTGGTCCAGGCACACCAATTGAAAGATAGAGGTTGGCCAAGTAGATTTTTAAAAAATGACCCAACCATATGCTTACAACAAGAAATTTGCTTCTAATACAATGACATAGGTATGTTGAAAGTAAAAGGATGGGAAAAGATATACTATGCAAACATTAAAAAATAGAAGTGACTATATTAATATGAGGTAAAGTCATCTTTAGAGCAAAGAAAGATACTAGAGACAAAGAGGAACAGTACATAATGATAAAAGGGTCAGTCCACCAGGAAGAAATAACAGTTCTAAATATGTTTGCACCAAACTACAGATCTTCAAAACGCATGAAGCAAAAAATTAAAAGTTGAGAGTAAAAATAGAAGAACTTACAGTTATAGTTGGGGACTTGTACACTTCACAGTCATGAGTTGCCAGACTATTAAGATGAAAATCAGCAGGGATATGGAGGAACTGAACAGCACCATCAACCAATAAGATACAGATACCATTCATAGAAGGCTTTACCCAACAACAGCAGAATATACATTTTTTTCAAGTACCCATGGAACATTACCCAAGATAAAACAGATCCTGGGTCATAATACAGACCTCAACAACTTTGAAAGAGTTAAAATGATAGAGTATTTTTTATAATTATAATGGAATCAAATTAGAAATCATTAATATAAAGACATCAGAAGAATCTCTAAACATTTCAAAATTAAACAATATACTACTAAATAATTCATGGGTCAAAGAGGAAGTCTTAGAGGAAATTTTAAAAATATAAAAGTGAATGAAAATGAAAAACAGTGTATCAGAATATGTGGGACAAAGCTATTACAGCATCCAGAGGGAAATTTATAGCACTGAATTCTTATATTAAAGAGGAAAGCCTCAAATTAATAATCTAATTTCCTACCAAAAGAAACTAGAAAAATGAGAGCAAAATAAACCCAAAGCAAACAGAAGGAAGGAAATAATAAAGAGCAGAAATTAATTACAGGCATACCTCATTTTATTTTGCTTCAGTTTATTGCACTTTGCAGTAATATTGCGTTTTTCACAAACTGAAGGTTTGTAGCAACCCTGAGCCAAGAAGGTCTATTGCCACCATTTCCTCAACAGCATGTGCTCACTTCATGCCTCTGTGTCACATTTTGGTAATTCTCACAATATTTCACACTTTTCCATTATTACTATATTTGTTATGGTGATCTGTGATCAGTCATCTTTGATGTTACTATTGTAATTGCTTTGGGATGCTACAACCTGGGCCCATATAAGATGGCGAACTTAATAAATGTCTTGTGATTTAATGCAATTCCTGTCAATTACAGCAAGGTTTTTATAGACATAGACAAGAGTATTCTAAAGTTTACATAGAAAGGCACAGGGCCTAGAATATTAAACAATCTTGAAAAAGAAGGAAGTAGGAGGAATCAATTTACCCAATGTTAAGGCCTATTACATAGTTACAGTAATTAAGACAGTGTGGTATTGATGGAGGAGTAGACGTATAGATCAATGGAATAGAAGAAAGAACACGGAAATATACCCACACAGATATGCTCAACTGATTTTTTATAAGAGTGCAAAGACAATTCAATGGAGGACGATATCCTTTTCAACAAATAAAGCAATTGAACATCCATAAGGAAGAGGAAACAAACAAATAAACAAAAATTTAACCTTGGCTGAAACACTGAAACTTAAACAAAATTTAACTCAAATGGATCAAAAACTTAAATGTAAAATGTACAGCTATGACACCCTTTGGAAAAAAAAGAAAATCTTCAGAAAATCTAGGGCTAGACAAAGAGTTCTTAGGCTTGACACCAAAAGCTCAATCCATAAAAGGAAAATTTGATAAAATGGATCTCATTGAAATTAGAAAAAAACCCTTTTCTATGTGAAAGACCCTGCTGAAAGGATGAAAAAATGTGTGGTTTGCAAATATCTTTTCCCAAGATAGTTTGGAACTAGCAATCTATATGAATATACTAACTATATATAAACTACGTATAGATAGAGCACAAGTATATAAAGAATACATAAATAATGCCAACTCAAGAGTCCAAGCATAATTAGAAAATGGGCAAAAGACATGAAGAGACATTTTGTTGAAGAGGATATACAGGTGACAAGTGAGTTCATGAAAAGATATTCAACATCATTAGCTAGGGAAATTGAAACCCCAATGAGGTATCACTACACACCTATTGGAATGGCTAGAATAAAATAAATGAATAAAAAATAAAAAACACCAAATGCTGGCTAGGATGTGGAAAAACTGGATCACTCATACCATACACTGCTGAAAGGAACATAAAATGATACAACCACTTTGGGAAACATTTGTCTGTTTCTTATAAAACTAAACATGCAATTACAATGTAACCCAGCAGTTGCTCTCTTGGGCATGTATCTCAGATAGATGAAAACTTGTGTTCACACAAAAACCTGTTAGCGGCTTTATTTGTAGAAGCTAAAAACTGGAAACAACCCAGATATCCTTCAGTAGGTGAATAGTTAACAAGCTGTGATATATCCATACCATTAAATACTACTTAGCAATTAAAAAAAAAAGAACTATTTGTACCCACAATAACTGGGACAAATCTTTGAATATTTGGGGAGTTATCCTGAGTGGAAAAAGCCAATCCCAAAATAATACATACTGCATGATTCCATTCTTATAACATTCTTGAAATGACAAAATTATGGAAGTGGAGAACAAATTAGTGGTTGCCAGGGGTTTGGGTTGGGAGTGGGGAGAGGTCAGTGGTTATAAAAGGGCAGCATGAGGGAACCTTGTTGTGATGGGATTGTTATGTATCTTGACTTTATCAATGTCAATACCCTGATTGTGATATTATATCACTATATACTATATAGATAGTGTGTGTGTGTGTATATATATATATATATATATATCACTATATCCTGTAGTTTTGCATCATGTCAGTGGATGAATACTAGGTAAAAGGTATAAGGCATTTCTCTGTGTTATTTCTGACAATTGCATGTGGATCTATACTTACCTCAAAATAAAGAGTTTAATTAAAAATATTATGAAGTATACAAGCTGATCTTAAAAAGGGGCTTTATCAAATTAGTGCCAGCAGTTGAACAATGTGTGTTAGGTTGCTTTAGTTATCTTAAAAAAAGGTGCTGATTTGTAGCTCAGTTTCTAATGGCAAGGGATTTCAGTGTTCTTACCTCAAATCTCAGAAGACAAAGCATTTGTTTTTCATTGGAATCTTGGGATATTTTAAGCAAAGATGAGCTCTTTTGGCTAATTTCAACCAATTTCCATTTGTATCATCAAATAGATGTTAGGCCACATACATTAAGAACTCGCATCGTGGATGTGACACAGACTAGTAAATTCATAAAAAGCAAAATGATAATTTACATCACCTCACCTAACTGCAAAGTCCTGGAGTGGAAAAGTCAGCACCCAAGGCCTTGAACATGGTGTCAGGAGTCATCCCCACTCCCTCCAGTGCCTCCCCTATGTGTCTTCTTATGGACTCTGATTCTGCAAGATCAGGTGCACATTCTGGATCCATAATTGAGTTTCCAGTGGCTGGAGCAGCCCAGCCAGCAGCCTGGTCCCAGTGTCTACAGCTGTGGCAAGGAGGCAGGCCTGTGTTGGACAGACCTGCTTGGTTTTCCAGAAGGAAAAGACTGGGCACCTAGGTCAGTACCTATGAGGTTGATGCTCAGTAGAAGAATGAATGAATGAATGAATGAATGAATAGATAAGCCACCTGGGAGAGGATTCTGGTTGAAAATTTTTTTTTTTTCATTTCAGTAGAAGACCCACAAAACACTGAAAACAAAAGCATGAAATGCATTCCTTTTTTTTTTTTTTTTGCGATACGTGGGCCTCTCACTGTTGTGGCCTCGCCCGTCGTGGAGCACAGGCTCCAGACGCGCAGGCTCAACGGCCACGGCTCACGGGCCCAGCCGCTCCGCGGCATGTGGGATCTTCCCGGACCGGAGCACAAACCCATGTCCCCTGCATTGGCAGGCGGACTCTCAACCACTGCGCCACCAGGGAAGCCCCGTTACATTTTAATATAATCAGGATAACCTGAACTCGATTGTGAGTGAAATTATCTGATTCCAGGGTTGATATTCCTCACTACTCTGTCTAGTTCAGTCCAAATCCCTTGAATGGCAGCTTTGAAACCATTTTCTCATGTTCTTTGTGAAATAGGAATGGGGATTATGACCTTCTGTATAAACCTGTGTACAACGGGCAGTGTGCATGCACGTTGATGCCAGCCTTCCATCCTGTGAGTTAAATAATTCTGACTAAAATGTGCCAAATCCTTTGGGATGTTTCATTCTTCACTCAAAATATCCATATATATCCTGACAAGTTCTCATGACAGCCAAATATCATGTCTTTCTTACTTTTTCATCTTATGACCATTTCCCTGGCAGCCACTGTAATGCTACTTGCAGTTAATGAAAGGGTATGAAAGGGCTTCTAGAAGGTGACATCTGGGATTATTATGTCATGTACCTTCAGTCCAATGACAGTTAACTCTGGTTTCCCAATATTTAGGTGACCTCCTGAAAAATCAAAACTGGATAATTTTAGTTAAAACAGTTTGATAAAATTCATCTTAAAAATTTGAAAGAGGAGTGAGAGAATCTTGATGTTTTGAAATAAAAGAAAATGTTAGAGCAAAAACACTGGCCTTGGACAGACTAAATAGTCCTGTTTCACAGATTTCCTGTGATTTTGCTTGACATGGCCCATGACACATCATCCCTGAACAAGTGATCTTGAGATTCTATTAAGTTTTTGTTTTTGTCTTTCAAAGTATTGCTTACTGTCTAGAGAGAATTTTGCTTTGCTGCTTTATGTACCAAATAACGGAAATATTCTTTCTTTAAAGAAAGAGAAACCATGACAAATTCGTTGAGCCTGGAGTTTAAATATAGAATTCAAATGAGTAAACTCTTGTCCTAATCTACTTCAGACCGCCTGAACTGTTCATCAGACCTTAAAATGAACCTCCTGTGGTCTCTCTTGGGGGAGGGAGGAAGATTAGTGATATGGCTTTTCTCTGGTTTTATAATGAAGATGTTCTGAAATCCACTGAATTTCATAGCTCTGTTCAAGATTCATTTGTATTTGCTGCAAAATCAACCAATCTTAGAAACCCATGTCACTGTCATCTTCCTCCACAGTTTTGATCTTTTCCCACGGGATCAGGAGACACTGAACTTCCGTGAATTAACAAAAATGCACATCAGAGTTGCTGGATTTTCCCCAGTATTGTTTCTTCCAGCCTGAACTTTGTCAAAAGAGTCATCCTGGATTCTAAAACTTCCCACTTCCCATGGCTTTATGGGCATCCAGTGTACAGATGGGTATACATTGTACAGATTTGCCAGTGTTATGGGAGTGAGGGGTATGTTATGAACTGTAAGCAGAAAGTAGCCCTCTGCACATCCGTGAATGTTGCCTGCCCAAACACCAAGGGAGACAGAATTGCAGAGGGAACAAACACTAACCCATTTTTATTCAATTCAAAATTAATAAAAGGTAGTAAGAATTGCATTGCTTTAAAAAATGTCACAGTACATTTAAAAATACAGAGAAAAATTTGGAATAACTTAAATGTAAATAGCTTTTTCTAGATCCAAAATAACACAATGAGCTCTAAACAAGAATAAGTTGGGTTTATGTATATTACCACAAAAGAGTGGCAGTGGTCTATAGTTAGGTGAACTAAAAGCATGACGTTGTACAGCAGATCTCTAGAACTTATCTTGGAATATTGAATTACTGGGCGTCTCCTTATTAAGGCTTCCATCATATGCCTCCTGTTTGCCTATCCATTCTCCTCTTTTGCTATTATGACATTTTCCCCCACCCCTGCCCTCCATCATCTTTCTCTGTCTCCCTCCTTCCTTCCCTCTTTCTTTCCTATTCCAGCCATATTAAAATTCCTATAGCCTAGAAGTCATCGTGCACCCTCTTGAAACCTTACATGTGTTCTGTTTTCCCTGTTTGGAACATACAACTTTTTTCCTTCCTATTCTCCCACATCTCTTTTGCCCAATCAACTTTTTCATCCTCTGATCTCAGATACAATAAAAGTGCTCTCTGTGGTTTCCCCATGATGCCACGTGGCGATCTGGTTTCTCTCTGCCCTTCCCACTAGCCAGGGTCTCCTGGATCTGGTTTCTCTCTGCCCTTCCCACTAGCCAGGGTCTCCTGGATGATTCTGTATTCACCACTGTTTCTACTGCATCCAGCATAGGGCTGGGCTGTGCATAAAGAGCACTGAATGGAGGAAGGAAGGAGCACATCGGATCAAGTCAGTCTCCTGATCAGAGCCCTCCCAAGGTTTCCTATTCCACGTAGAATGAAACCTAACCTTCTTTTCAGTGAGTGCAGTGCCTGCCGACCACTATACGCTCTTCCTTCATCCACTCTGGGCGTGGAGCTCGTTTCTTTGTCATCCCGCTCTACGCCATGCCCACTCCCACCTCCTAAGGGCCTCAGCACCAACTCCTTCTCCTGAAAGAAGTAGAAGCTTTCCTTTTTGGTTAGATCTCAGCCCAGAGGTCACCTTCCCTGACCCCTGCTCCATGCTACCCTGCTCTGACTCACGTGAGCCCTGGTGACAGATGTTCCTTTCTTTTTATTGTTCATTTGTCTGTCTCTCACCCACAACCTGAAAGATCTCTCTGTGGACACTCACACTCTGTGTTTTATCTCTGCTGCCTCTCTTAGAAGGAGACCTTGCCCATCAAAAGTGCTCAGATATTACTAAATAGGTGAATGAATGGAGAAAGGAATATTCATTTTCTCATCCTGCTATAGTTTAACATGAAGTCTTAGGTCTTGAGAGTAAAAGAAAAAGCTAGAGGTAGGCAAACTGACAGTTGAAAAATGGGAGCTGATAGTCTGATTTTGGGCGGGGGGAAAGACCAAAATCGGTTTAGATAAAATAGCTGGGAGGACATAAGCAACATCAAGGATTTTGATAAAAGTTACAGCAATATATCTATATCCACCAGAGTTACTGTTCAGCATGACAATTTTGAGTTATTGGGGTGAATTTAATTTCAGATCAATAGTCTCTATTTTGGAGAGAGAAGAGTAATATTAGAGGTGGAAATGCCTAATGGTTAAGAACCAAATTAACATGGCTGTGAGTTTGGGCAAGGTGACCAGCTGTGGAGCAGTGTGTGTGTCACCTCACCTCTGTAAGCTGCCTTTTCCTTCCCATCCACAGGTGAGCATCCACTGTCCCCTTCCTTCCTGTACTATCACATAGGACTCTGGGAAAGTTTAACGGGAGAATGGCATTAGGGCGTTTTGCAGGGCCAGCATCTTAACAAATTTGAGTAATTGTTTATTCACTTAAGTAATAATAATAATTAATGATTTCTTAAGAAGTTTTTCTGCCCCAAATGTTAACATGTAGAAAGATAGAGTGTATGAAGGCTAAACTGCAGTTCTCAGAACAAGCCACTTCCCAGAGCATCTCTCCTAGAGAGACCAGCCCTTCTGCGTGAAGTTCTCATGTGCATATATACCACCAAGCTATCCACCTTTTGACATTTTTAATGGAAACACTCAAACCATTAAGCTAGAATGTGCTGTCCATGATTTCGCAAATATTTAGTTAACAATCATGGGAATTGTACCTGGCAGTGTGGCACAGAAACAGTTCAGCACTTGGATGCACACATGTCCTGGGCCATCAGTAAATATAACAATCTGTGAGTAAAATGTGACCGACCCAGAGCATCTGGGCTACCCTAGAGACCACTTCAGGCACTTATAAAAATAATACTGTCCGTGACTATAGTCGAGGTTTTTGGCCAGCATCTAATGTCCAAGAAACCCCTGTCTTACACTAAAACCCAAGTTATTTTTATGGCAGGTGTCACTGATGGGAAGATAGAAAAGAAAGTAGAAATGGCAAGAGGTCCTGCAGCACATTGTAAAATCCTGCCTTGTTGAGTGGCAGGTGCAGCCACCTTAGCTATTCTGCTGTAACCTTCTAGAACACTGTGAATGTCAGGGTAATGGGAACCCAGTCATGCCTCCCTCACACCTCGGTTGCGACTCCTTACTTTCCAAAGCCTCGTCTTCTCTCTCCTTTCATTGACTCATCACTAACTCTGGAAGTCACACCCTGCAATCTCATATTTTATGTTGGATAAAATGAATCTAGGGCAACTTGATCAGAATAAAAGACTATTAGGAGCAGCCTTATTAAATTGCTATTTTTAAAAAAAAAATTGCTATTTTTGTAGGTTAAAAAATTGTCTAATAGTTCAGCATTTCTCTTAGGTGTTATGGCCAGTCCCTGTTAATTGGGAGGCGACCTCAGGTGTAACACATTAGCCTGTATGCTCCCAATAGGTTGTACAGCTGATTCAATTAACGACTATTAAATGTATAAATTAACTGTACAGGATCCTAAAAGCAAATAAAGTAACTAATTAATAAGAAAAAACCCCAAAACAACCTAGTCATCAGAACAATGGACTTTCATATGCAGATTACTGCAGCAGTGTGGGAAAGCCTCCCTTAGGTCTGCCCTCTAACTTCAATTATTTCTGAGGGATTAAACCTGTTACTTTTGCCAAACATGGTTAAAATGAGCTATGAGAAACCCCCTGAAGGTTTTAATGCCGCGTGACTTCACTCTGTGCTCATTTCTTAGGTCTGGGCCTAGATGCCAGACCATCCGAGGATTAATTAGCACACTGGCCACAGGGGCAGAGCCTGGGGAGAGTAGGAAGCTGCCAGGGTCTCTGCCTCAGCTGCATCACTGAGCCTGGGGAGGATCATCCAGATGCCAGGCCCAGACCCTCTGCTCTCCCTGCCAAGGCCCTGGTGGTGTAAGCCAGCTGGCACAGAGTGTGCGCAACCCTCGAGTTTGCGGTCAGTTAGTTGCGCGAAACACTTTAGGACCAGGGGATGGCGCAGAAGGCATTTCTCAGGAAGGAGCTGTTGTCTGACCTGAACCTTGCCAGTTCTGCATTCTCAAGCAGTGTCTGATTGCAGCCTGTCCCCTCCCTGGGGGAGTGAGGTACAATGGCACACTTGGGTAGAAGACCCAAAAACTAACAGAAGGAAGCTCCTGCAGCCTTGCTCCCTTTACACATTGTTTGTGCCCTGTTGCTAATTGAAGATCAGTCTCCTCTGCATTAAACGCGTTCAGTGCACAAAGCAGAAGGTATTTTCGCTTGTGTAGCTGCCTCTTCTTATCTTTAGAGAGAGAAGATGTTCTTCTATCTGTAATACTTAAAAGATTTGCTTTATGTCTAGTAGCTTTCTAGGGTGTTTGCCTCAAACTCTTGCTGGGTTGAGCTGGATTGACCTCATTTAGCAGCTAGCTGGGTCTTGGAGCGGAGCATCTAGCACAAATCAGTGTGCCTTGGTTGAAACTGATATCTCATGATCATTTCACTAGGGTAGTTAGAAAGTTGCATGCCTGGCTTTTCCTCAAGGACTGGTTTGGTTTGGGGAACTACAGACTGCCGAGTACCCAAGATAATGGGGTATGCTGTGAGGCACTGGGGAGCTGCCTCACGAATGGAGCCTCCTGCTGTACTTGTTTTTGGCTTTCCTTCCTTGCCAGCTGTATGAGCCTCCCATGCCATGGCTTCATCATGTGTACATCTAATGAGCCGTGCATGGAAGCTGCAGGTCTTAGAAGGGGCAATTCACTGAGTGCAGCTCTGACCCAATGTCTGGAGCCCTCCCTGTCATTCTGCTCCCAGGATGCTGCACTGGACCTCCTTGCCCAGAGGTTTCTTCACTCATTTTTGTTGATAATCAAATGTTTATCTATCTGTCTATATTTTTTGATGATGCCCAGATCGTGTACCCAATGTCTTACACTTGGATTTGTGTGATCCAGACTAGCTGACCAAGACCACTCACTCACATTTTCATCATGGACATATCATGTCGGATGAGACTGGTCACATTTGGCTAAAAGCATTTTGACTTAAATAATTTCTAAATTCCCATTCTGGTCATCAGGGGGTGAATGATTAAAACTTGGCAGCTGGGCCTAAGAATCCCAAGAACAATATTAAACAATGTGTAGATTCCTAAGCCCATTGGAGATCTACTGGATTAGAATCTGTCAGCCTGGAGCCCCAGAATGTTTTTTAACAAGTTTCCGGGTACTTCTGTTGTGGTCCGTCCATGAAACTACTATTAGACATCATTGGGATCTAGTACACCGCAAAACTTTTGCTCCAGTCACCCCACAGAAATTAGCGATTTTCCTTGGATTTTTTTGGATGTGGAAGCTTCATGAGCATCTACCTTTTTTTTTTTTTAACATCTTTATTGGAGTATAATTGCTTTACAATGGTGTGTTAGTTTCTGCTTTAGAACAAAATGAATCAGTTATATATATACATATGTTCCCATATCCCTTCCCTCCTGCGTCTCCCTCCCTCCCACCCTCCCTATCCCACCCCTCCAGGCGGTCACGAAGCACCGAGCTGACCTCCCCGTGCCATGCGGCTGCTTCCCACTAGCTATCTACCTTATGTTTGGTAGTGTATATAGCATGTACCTTCTGATCTCTCATTACTGTTTCCATTCCAAGCCTTGGGAGCCTGATTTAAATGTATGAGTTATTTTTGGAGTTAAAATATTAAATATTTTCATGGTTAGGAGATGCCTTCTAAAACTCTTCATTTTTCCTGATATTTGACACCAGCTAATTTTAATAGCTGACTTATCAAACTAATAGCTGTGAAGGACTCCGTGTACAGTTCCCAGTTAAGGATAAAATGCTGTGTTTTAGCCTTTTAGGACACTGGGAAATAAAACCAGGCATTGATGAACATGAGTAGACATTTATGTAGAGACAAAAGTCTGTGAATGGAGACAGTCTTCTAATACAATGCCAAGTTCCTGTCCCTATGTCTGCCCCAAGCCAAGCTGACATCAGGACTGGCTAAATAATTTGCAGGGCCTAGTGCGAAATGAAAATGAGGGGCCGCTTGTCCAAAAATTAAGAATTGCAGGGTGGTGGCCGCAGATCATTAAACCTGGGCCCTTCTAAACATGGGTTCCTGTGTGAAGCCAACCCTGGAATTGGTCTCATTTATTAGCTCTGAGAAATATTTCCTCTTTTTTTACCTGTTTATAAGATGGCTTCAAAAGAGCATCTACATAATAATAAGAAGAAAAGAGTTCTGAATTACTGTACAAAGTTTTGAGGTAGGTAGACTCAGTTTTAGGGTTCTGTGTTTTTTTTTTTGAACCAGTGTTAAATTTGTTTCTACTTCACCTGTGTAAAAGTTTATCTGACCACTAGAGGTATATCTCTTCTTTACTACCACCCCAGAAGGAGTTTCCATTGGGATCTTTTAAAACACACCAGCCCCATAATCTGAGATTTCAAGCTGGAGTTGAAGCAGTGCAGTGCCTGCTGTTGTTTAGACATTTCCATTGTCTGAAGTTGAAGGTTTTTGTGGGTGGTCCCCCTCTGTTCGGTGTCACTATCAACAAACGTGTGGAAAGAAGAAATAAGCACAGATGAGGACAAGCTTCAATCAGCTCTGCCTTAATTAGCGAGTCGGTTGCATTTGTAGCACAGGCAGAATCAATTAGGGAGCTGGGCTAGGAGACAGCACTGGCCCTGCCATCCGCCCAGCCCGGAGAATGTAGGTAGGTGGCTCCACCGAAGAGGAAGAGATGCTGTCCCTGGCCTCCTCCTAAACAAGGCCCCAAGACTGCTTATTTCACCCAACTGTTTTTAGTTCTTTTATTTTCCAAGAATTCCTCCTATCTGCCAGGCTCTCTCTGCCTCATCTATCCACTCTCTTCCTTTCTTTCAAGGGCCTGCCCCTCTGAGGTGTCATTGTGTGGGTTTTTCTGGTTCCCTTGAAGGCAGGGACCATCTCTTCCACTGTCCCTACTGCTCCAGGTCAAGAGTGAAGCATGCAATGGGCACTTGATAGCATGTCTGTCTGTCGTATGGAGCAACCTGGTATTTCTACAAATTGAAAGGTGGCTTCAAGGCTGATTCCAAAATTTGGAATTCTTCCACAAATGTGGACATGCTAGGAAGAGGGGGCTCATCTACAGCATTGAGGCTTTGTCTGTGTAATGATGCTTTCATTTTTAACATTTCTTATTATACAAAATAATAAAGAATGTTGATAGGCAAAAGGAAGAAACTTTTAAAAGTCACATGTAATCTTACCAAAAAGAACTCACTATAATACCATTGTGTTTATCCTGAAGGCCGTTATATCAGATATATGTGCTTTAAAAAAAGGTAGATTGTAACTTCTTTAAATGTCTTTTAAAATTAATAGCAAGTTGTGATAACCCTTCTAGTCCCTGAAATAATCTTTACAATATTTTAGATGGCTACAGAGCATTTCAGCCTCCTTATTGTTGAAAATATAGTTTGCTTTCCTTTTTTTGCTCTTATAAATAATGCTGTAATAAGCATCTGTGTATAAATATTTGCATATTTTCTTGATTAATTCCCTATAAGAAATTCATAGAATTGAACTTGGGTCCAATCATATTTAACTTTTGCATTCATATAAGGCTTTTTATATATTTTAGTTTGTCCATTGATTCAACAAGTATTCGAGTGTCTGCCTTGGGCTAGCTAGGCACCATAAGGGTGTTGGGGCCATAATGTGAGCAGGACAAATGAAGTCCTTTCTCTCATAGAGATGCCAACTATAAATATACACCTCTTCATAGCTGAAGTTTTCAGAGCTTGTCATTGTGTTTGGAATGAACTAAAGCTGTGACTTCTGTCTGGTCTCATATACTACAGTTGATGAAAGCCTCCTTCCTCCAAGAAGCAAACTTGAATCAAATCAAGGTTTTTATAAAGTTTATGAACTTGGACCTTCAGAAATGTCAGAAAGATGTGAAGAGTGAGGCCTTCCTGTTTACACACACACAACGGCATCTTGCCAGGCGAGACACAAAGCAAGTGCTTCTGTCCAAGTAGCATTTGGACTGTGGCTTTCCTCAGTCGCTGGAAGGTTCTCAGAGTTGGCTCCCTCAGAGGCCTCACAAG
Organism: Phocoena phocoena; assembly: GCF_963924675.1. Taxonomy (NCBI): domain Eukaryota; kingdom Metazoa; phylum Chordata; class Mammalia; order Artiodactyla; family Phocoenidae; genus Phocoena; species Phocoena phocoena. The sequence goes on along the minus strand of NC_089228.1, from coordinate 34,378,913 downwards.
GAGGATGATGAACTGATAAGGCAGGGAGTCCTCCTGGACCCCACCTTGCCCTGCTGTGCAAAGCTTCTGTGGAGGCACCAGTTCCACTTCAGGTATTTCCAGATTGCAGAGAATATCCAATTCTGTGCTCATCATCATCATCTTACATGGGATAGTTAGTGTTTCTGCCATTGAAATGAGGTTGTAGCTCAACTGACTACCTGCTATGAATTAATACTCATTGTTCACATCCAGGAGATCCATCTTGTCTCTAATTTGGCGCTACTATTAAACAGCTGCTACCTCCAGACACTTCAATTTGTAATATACACCGTTAAGGAGAAACGGGGACTGACTCAGACACAGTTCTATCAGGTCTGTAGTTTCTTCCCCAAATTGCAAACATCTGGACCTGCCTCTTTAAAACCAGCTTTATTGGGCTATTGTGTTTTCACGTTTGAGAAACACAGTCTGCCTTCCCCACTGGAATCTAATGACAGTCTAATTCACTTTGTGGTAGTGGTGTCACAAGATGTGTGCAAGTGCTTCTCTCTGCAGCATGTAGAGGGGGAGCACACGTAGTGAGAAGATAAGAAACAAAGGGTAGCTTTCCCCAGGCAAGAAAGATCACAATATGTCCCTAAAGAGTTAGAGAAAAGGGTTTCTGGAAAATAGGTGGTCCAGGGGGTGGTTTGAGACCTAGCAGAAAAGAAAGAGTGTACCCAAGACAGAAGAGAAGGTAATACTGATGACCACAGTATTTATTGGGTGCTTTATATACATCAGCCTCAGCTTAAGTACTCATGCCCTAGGTCCGTGACATATGTGCCCAGAAGATGGTATAAAATTAAGCCAGGGGATTTCTCAAACTCCACTGGAGCATGGGAGAATTATCCCAGGGTTGGGGGTGAAGGAGGGTTTGTTGTCAGGAGGAATTACATCATGATGAAGGGTCCATATTTATGTGAAATCATCTCGTGGCCTAGTATCAGTCAGGTCGGAAGGCAGGAATGGAGATCCTCTGGGCCTCTGACAAACAACCTGCTGCAGTTTGGGTTTCGAGCTTGTTGGTGATGGGACCATTGCAACGTGTGAAGACTTCTTTGGAAATTTCCATGAGGAGTTTGGTGTCAGAATGAGACAGACATGATCACTGGGACACTGCTCCTCTGTTCGGTCTGATTTTATATTGACATGAGCAGTATCCCTATTTTAAGAGAAGGCGAGTGGCACCGTGTCTGTTACTCATAGAGCTGAAGGTTGGAGAGCTTCCACAGAGCACTCATACCTCTAGCTCCTTAATTTTAGTTTGTCACCTGGTGGCCACAATACAAAGTAACCTAACAAAGCCAAGCATGTTTGATGAACACCTGCTCTCTGGCTATCTATCAGAATTCTGCACTCCCTGGGCACTGACAGATGCTAGGTGTGACCCAGGCAGCAAGAAACAGGGACCTGCACACTTCCCATATCTCCTTCACTCACATGCACAATCTTGTTCCATTGGATCTCATCAAAAAACATAGATTCAACAGTAAAATTATTAAGAATTTCAAGATAGTGACAGCGTAGCATTAAACCAAGCATGGGCCCTTTGAGCATGGGGTGCTGTGTGGCTGCATATGTCATGTACCCATGAAACCAGCCCTGCATGACATCCCTAGGGCTCTGTATGCTGCATCTTGTCAGGGATGTCGAGAACTGCACCCTGTGTATTGGAAGGGGCCGACTGCATATGGGTTTAGATATGGGGCTCTGCACTTTGAAACCCACCTTCCTCTTACTTGCTCTGCCATCCTGGGCAAGTATTTCACCATTCTAAGCCTCCATTTGCCTACGTGTAAAATAGGAACCTAATAGTACCTTTTAGGGGTGTTTAGGAGGATCAAGTGAGGTTATGGATGAAAAATACCCAGTGCCCAGCACACAGTTATCATCCGGCCAGTGCTGGCTGCCATTGGAGGAATTGGGTGAGGCAATTTCTGCAAGCTTTCCCATGGCTGCAGCAACCCTTGTCCAGATGTAATGGGCACAAAATTTGGGTCTGCTGAACTCAAGTGACCTGGATGGGCATCATTGATAGGTAGTTGTTAGCCTTTCCCCCAAGTAACCCGAGCCAGGACCACTGGCTCTCAATGACTCTGTGGATGGGGAATTGTTTTGTCTCCCGATGGCCACTTTATATATTAATCCCCTGCTTTTAATTGGGAGGGCTCAAACATTCCATTATAATTACATAGGGAAAAACATGATTGCTATTATCACACAGAGAGTTATCAGTATTGATTCAACTAAATCAAATGCTGGTGGAGGGAGAGGGTTGTTTCTCCAGGACCCCTCCACTGGCCTGGATGTTGTGACTGTTTCACAGAGATAAGCAGCCTCGCCGTGCCTGCTGGCATCGGGCATAGGCAGCCGTGGCGCTCGTGCTGGTTCATCTCCCCAGGCTTTAAGCTGCATTAATTGCTTTGGAAGCGAGGCCTTCTCCTGAGCAGCAGCATATGCTGCATGAGTGCCTAAAGCAAAGATAAAAAGCCAGCCGCCTCCTCCTTTATTGAAGTTTAATAATAAAATGGAACTGTCACCATTCCCAATAAATGGTTTATTTTAATTTAGAAAAATAATGGAAACTGGCCACCTTCTGGCACACAGTTGTTGAGGACTCTTTTCCTGGCTCGGCTAATTCTGAACCTCCTGTTCTTTGGTAGCTTGCTCTGAAAGACACTGAGGCCTTGGTGTCAGTAAAATCAACCATGTGTCTCTCCATTTAATAAAACCTGGCCCTTAAAGGGTGAAATAAGTCATTTTTCAAGGTGGATTAGACTGTAAAGTTGTAAACCAGGAAGTTGACATAGGTGTTTAAGGTGTAAAGTTTTGCAGGATTTTTTTTTCAAATATTTCTTTTAACAAATATGAAATTAAAGTAGTCTCACATGTTTCTGTCATTGCAGTTCTTTCAGATGATTTTTCCTGTAATAATAGTGAGAGGTCAGCTTGATAGCTCTTGCATTAAGAGGGAAAAGAAGGCATAGATGAAGGCAGTATCTTTACTAAGGCTTATAGAGGGGGTGAGTGGCAGAGTGGGAGTTGGAATTCAAGACATCTGGCTTGCTTGCTGCTTGCTGCTTCTAAGGCACTGATGCTCTCAGTTTTCTTGCTGCTTCTAAGGCACTGCTTGCTCTCACTTTTCTACCCAATACACAGAAGCTTTCCCATCCCCATTTCATAGGGAGCAAAATTGAGGCCTGAGAGCCAAAGCTACTTGCCTCGGGGTGTCATACCCGGTAAATGGACTAGCCAGAACTAGGACTCAGTCTCTTGAATCCCAGTTCAGTTTGATTCTTGTGAAGTCCATGGGGTCTCTATACCAGTTGCTAACATACAAGTATAATATGATTGCATTAAATATAAACAGTTTTGATCTTACAGTAAGTAGCCACACCTGAGAATAGGAAAAGAAATCTGTATTGATAAGAAGGCTGACTGCAGGGCAGTCAGCCAGGCCCCTTCATTCCCTTTCAGACACTACCCTTGGAGTGCACACAATTAGAGTTCATCTTCAGCAAGTCACTCCAGGCCATGGGGAGCAAAAGCCATGGCTGTTCCATCCATGTGCCCCACGAGTGTGCTGTGCAGGAAGTGCCTGTCTTTGTCTGGCATGGGCACTCAGACAATGTGCAAACCAGGTAATGCAATGACAGTGATTAAGAAAGGGAGGAGGGGGGCATAGATGAGATGAGAAGGATCATTGTAATGCAGGGGGGTCTTTGGGGAGGTATTGTCTCAGCCAGGGTTATTGTGACGGGCTTGGTCATCAAGGTCCTTTGGATTGAGTGGCCTGAATACAGCTAAATCTGGTCAGGCAAAGAGGCAAATTTATTGACTCGCTTACCTGAGAAAACTAAGCATGACTGGATCTAGGGGCTCAAGCCATGCTGTCTTGACTGTATCTCACCCCCTTCCATTGTGGGCTCTGTTCTCCTTGGCTGTTACCTTTATTCAGATGATCTCTTCCTGTGCAGTGGCTGCTGGCAGGACCAGCCTGCCTCCCTGACCTCTCAGTAATCTCAGTGGAGAGAGTCTTCTTCCTCACGTTCCAGTAGAAGCCAACTGTGGCCTCTGGGATGGAATTCACAGACTGGACAGGGCTGATCAAAGGGCCCACCCCTGGATCTGGGAAGGAGAGAGAGAGATGTTAGCCTCATCCAATTTATATAAATTATGGGGTGGCGGGGAAGAAGGAAAATCAGAAGAAGGGGAAAGGATGCTGGACAGGCAAAATCACACATAGCCACTGGCCTTAGAGTTTCCTCTGACTCACCATTAGTCAAGAGGAAGGACCAGACTAGCCCTTGTGTCTCCAGGTCAGTATTATCCAATAGAACTTTATGCGATGATGGAGATATTCTTTAATCTTCACAGTCCAGTGCAGTGGCCACCAATCATATGGGGCTGTTGAGCATTTGAAATGTGCCTTGTGTGATCAAGGAACTGAGTTTTTAATTTTAGGTAATTTTAATTAAATTTAATGTAAATAGCTACACGTAGCTCATGGCTACCATAATGGACAGAGCAGCTCTTAGTGGAGGTCATATTGCAGGAGATGGTTCCCTGGAAGGCAAGACCCCCTATCCCCACTTTGGAGGAGAGTTGGGCTGAGGGTTAAATGCAGAGCGTGGAAGACCAGGATGATGAAGTTGAGTTGGTTTAGGTTGTGGAGTAGGAGGAAAGGGAGTTTGGTCGTGAGGGAGAGGACAGGGAGGAAGAAATAAAGAGAGAAACTTTCATCTGTGACATCATTTGGAAACCTCTAACTTGAGGAAATATTTTTTCTGTCTCATATATGAACCCACTTTCTACCAGGAAGAAACAAAATCACAATTGACCTTGTTATAATAGCAAATTGAGGGGAATTCCATGACATGTTATTGCATTTTACTCTAAATGTCCAACAATAAAAGCAACCATTGCCTGAAGCAACATTCTGCACATAACATGCAGCTACATATGGGGTAAAAGAAAAATTGGTGTGTTATTAAAAAAAACTGTAAACTTGTGTGATGGAGCACAATTAAATGCAGTTGACAGAAATGACATCAAATGAATAGAATGAACCAAGGCAGCGTCCAGTCACTGGGATGTGAATCTGGGGCCAGTTAAAGACCAGACTTTCTGATGTGCCTGTCATCCTGCTCTGTGTCCTGTAGGGTGTGTTGGGGCCACCCTGAGGTGGTGCTCGCCAAGCCTAAGTCCTCTTGGTGGTCACCACTCACCCACAAGTCGGGTTTCCAAGGGTGGAGTTTCTTGGAGAAGGCAGACTGATTTGCTCTGATCCCCTCTTGCCCACCTGCAATGGGATGCATGGGCTTCCGCAGATTCAGTCAGCTTCCTAGGTTTGTCCACCGAGTGCTCATGGAGAACATGCCATGAGCTCGGCATCCTGCTGGGCCTTAGGCATCGAGCAAGAAGAACAGAGAAGCAGGAAACTTGGTTCCTGGATGTGTGGTTTGCCTGGGTCCCTGGTCCTCAGCATGCCACTTGATACTCACCTGTAGACTCAGCCGCAGCCCAGGTGCAGGGATTAAGAGCAACCATACTGGAAACAAACTGGCCGGGTGTATGTCAAGCTCATAGCCAGTGCCTGGCATGCAGGCTATCCCTCCCACCCCCCACCAAAAAAAAAAAGAACAGCAGGTGTGTAGTGGAAAGAAGGAAGGCATGAGAGCAGCTGAAGCCAACCTGGGTAGAACCTGTGCCAGGCAGCTTGGAGGTATGTGAATTTAGGCGCAGTACTGGACCTCAGTCTTAGCATCTGCAGAGTGGGCTGATGGAACTCACAGGGCTGTTGTGAGGACCCAGTTGACTGGTGTTTGTTAAGGACCTAACACAGAGCAGGCTTCCAGAACTGCGGCTGCTCTGGTAAGCATGAGAGCATGGTTGCTGGAAGGGTTGGACCAGGGAAGAGGTCTTGTGGGTGGTATGAGAATCCCCAGGGTGATTTGCCAACTTCACATCCAGCCTTGATTCATGTTAGGCTTAGGTGTCATTAAAGCTGATCACAGTGGTTAAGAATCCGCCTGCCAATGCAGGGGACACGGGTTCGAGTCCTGGTCCGGGATGACTCCTCATGTCGCGGAGCAGCTAAGCCCGTGCGCCACAACCACCGAGCCTGCACTCTAGAGCCCACGAGCCACAACTACTGAAGCCTGCGCTCCTAGAGCCCATGCTCTGCAACAAGAGAAGCCACTGCAATGAGAAGCCCGTGCACCGCAACAAAGAGTAGCCCCCACTCACCACAACTAGAGAAAGCCCGTGTGCAGCAACGAAGACCCAACACAGCCAAAAATAATAAATAAATAAATTTATTTTTAAAAAAATAAGTAAAGCTGATCACCATAAGGATCCCACTCAAGCTTTCCAGTCCAGTTTGCCAGCAAACCTGCAGTCCATCCTGATGGCCAGAAAGCCCAGGCGGAGCAGCATCTTAGAACCATGAGTCATGTCCTAGGATCAGTCTCTATGATGCTTCGATCACTTTCGGAGTCCTCAGGCAGACACATTATGAGTGGGTGTCACCACGTGGATGCTGATGGCACACTTGGAGCACTGTTGGGTCTCAGGCACAGTAGGAGAAAGGAAGCCACTCCTAGGCCAGGAAGTCACTGGCAAACCTTTACCACTAACCCAGCCCTCTTGCCCCTCTCCCTCCTAGTGACTTTTCCAGCCATTTCCCCAGCAGACAAGGGTATAGATGCCTTTGGAAAGAGAATAATTCATTTCAATAGAAAAGATACGGTTTTGGAATGGGTCAGTTGGAAAGTGATGCCAGGTGCTGTGTTGCTGTGGACATAGGCTTTGGGCCAGTGACCATCATGTACATTCCTGTGTACCTGGGCATGCGCCTGGGCCCGCTCTTGCCTCTTTGTTGGGAAGCAGAAATGTTTGGGTTTCACAGTCACTTTCTTTGTCCCCTTTACTTTCCAGCTAATGCTGGGCTTCTGTGGAACGGACATAGCAGGAGGTCCTGGGGCTGCTCCTGAAGAGGGTTCTTCCTATTTGCCTGTTTCTCGAAGCCCTCTCTATTTGTAGCCTGGATTTCCTTTCCATAGTCACAGTTCTCATGCTGTGATCCAGTCTTTAGCCTCACTCTTTGGCTCTTTGGAGGGGGTATTGAGCACCTTCTGTGTATCAGAAACATGGTAGATGTAGGGGACGATAGACAACCAGACATGCCATGTCTTAGGAACATCACAGTCTTAAGTGGGGAGGGAATCTAATCAGGCGATTACGTACCTGCAGTGCTAAGTGCATGGTGGATTTGAGCCTGGTGTGCCAGCCTGGGCTTGCAAGGAAGCATTCCAGGCTCTCAGGTGGGTGTTCTGGGAAGGTTCCCAGGGCAGGAGGGGGTGATGTTCAAACTGAGACCCCAAAAGTAGGTAAGAGAGACCATCACGATGGAGAGGGGAGGGCAGAAAATGGATGGAGAGTGTGTTCCCAGTGGAGGGAGGGCATGCATGGAGTCTTAAAAAATCATCAAGAGTGGGAAAATAGAGGGTGGGAGAGTGGAGAGTCATGGGAGATGAAACTGGAGAGGAAAGCAGGAATTTTCAACAAGTTGCATACTTTTCACCAAAATCTGAACTTCTTTTCCCCTAAAATGTAATCAAAGCTAAAAAAATACACATGGAAGGTAAATTTTATATCGAATAAGTGCTTATGTTTTGAGTTTGAAAGGCAGAAGCCACATTATGACCATTTGGGTCTGAGAATCATTGATTTTGCCTTGGCATGTGCTTGTTCATTCAAGGTTGGTGTTTCATATAACAGGACAGATGCTAATGGATTTTTTTGCTTTGCTGTTTCAGCACTTCAGGGAGCATCTAGACAAACTTTTTGCCAAAGGAATCGGAATGCTGGATATAGCTCTGAATGAGGCCTTCAACATTCTCAGTGATGTAAGCTCCTCTTTAATTTGCCTTTCTCTTTTCCAGGAGAATAGATGGGATTTTTTTTAAAGTTGTGGACCAGCATTATTGTTAGCCCTGGCTGTCACTGAGCAGTATTCACAGGCATAGAATGTGGGGAAGGTAAGGCTGGCCATATGAATGATCTGGGGAACCAGGTCCACCTGGTGAAGCCATACCAGCCCCCTGCTGGGCAGAGTTGTTGGTGCAGTCTGGTCAGGGGACTCACCTGACACACTCATTGACTCTGGGGCTGTTAGTGTCTCAACACTAGAGCTAATGCAGATTTCTTTTCACCTGAAAAACTCTCAGTTTCTTCATGGAGTAGACTCACTTCTTACTGTGTCACACTGAGTCCCTGCCTGTGGCCCTGTTCAGAGGGAGAAGGGCTTCTCTGTGTGGTGTGTTTAGGGAGTACTACAAGCTCTACCTATCCCTCCCTCCAGCCCCCTGGAGATTCACAGTACGCAGTGCACACTCAAGGCTTCAGTAAGTACTGCAAAAAAGAATGCCGCTTCACCTGCTGTCTCTCCCACTTCTTTGAACAAAGAATCCTTTTTTCAAGTAGCACCTGTTAACATCCTGTGAAATAGGTTGGGGAAGCTTGGGTTGGTTGTTCTTCCCCTTGAATGCAATTGTGTTAGCCTAGAACAACATGCACCTTTGTGATCTTTTTACTCTGGGAGGGCAGTAGGAAAAGAAATGACTATATTAATGCAGGTTCTGTATCATTTATTTAACTACTATATATTGCATGCTCTTTAGTGTCAGACACTGGGAATAATATACCAGTGAACAGAATAGACAAAGGGTTTGCTTTAATGGACCTAACACCCTACTGAAAAGGTCAGCAACCTATGGCCCAGGAGACAAATCAGCCTGCATCTTGTTTTTGTAAGTAATGTCTTATTGGAGCACAGCCATGCCCACCTGATTATGTATAGACTCTGGCTGTTCTTGCACTACAATGGCAGAGTTGATTAGTTTCAATAGATACCATGTGGCCTGTAAAACCTAAAACATTTACTACGTCGCCCTTTACAGAGGTTTTCTGACCCCAGTTCTAATGGGAAGAGACACATGAAGTGAGTAGTCTTAAGGAGAACAATAGCACCACTGTTTCAGCGTGATAGGACTTGCTTCTTTACACAGTGAGGTCAGGGAAGAGCTCTCTGATTATGTGATGTTGGAGTAGAGACCTGAAGGAAGTGAAGGAGCCGCCATAATGGATATCTTGAGGAAGAAATTTCCAGCAAGACGAACAGCAAATGAAAAGGCCCTGAGGCAGGGACATTTGACATATTTACAATACAGCAAGGAGACCAGTGTGACAAGAGCAAAGTGGGGAAGAAAGAGTGTACTAAGAAATGAGATCACGGAGGTAGCAGGATCATGTGGACCTAATAGACACTAGTGAGGACTTTGGCTCTTGCTCTACATAGGATGGAAAGTCATTGGAGTCTGAGCAGAGAATGACACAATCCAACTTGGATTTTAACAGTATCCATTGGCTGCTGTATTGATAAACAAGGACAGTAGCCGGAAGGACATTATCTAAGTGACATATAATGGTGGCTTTGGACGAGGGAGGTAGCAGTTAAAATGTTAAGGAGCAGAAAAATAGAAACCACTCTGGGTATTTCAAACAGCAGAAGTTGAACTCAGAAAGTTGGTGGCACAGGGGATGGAAAAGCTGAGAAATCAAACGAAGAATGAACCAATCCATGGATTAGCACCAGCAGGAGGTAGCTCCTCTCTAGGGCAGGAAGGACAACAGGATGGAGGGATGCCATCAGAGCCTCCTCATTGTGGCTGTCCAGATGGGAATAAAACCATGGAGGGGGCTGCCCAGCACAAGCTGGAATCCTGGGGAGAAGGGCCTGTCCTAGTGCCTTGGAGGAGATGCTGCTATTGCTGGAAAATGCCCAGGCCCCCAAAGCAGAGAGAAAGGGAGAAATGACTTAGAAATACCTTGGCTTCTCTCTTGTGGCCTTCAGTGTTTGTTCTCCTTAAGACGAAACTTGTCAAAACTGTTGGAGAGCCTGGGAAATGTGGTTTTCAGGAAAAAAACACATGGGGTGGAGCTGAAAGCAAACAAGTGACAGCTATGTTGAGCTGTCGCAGGAGCTGGGAGACCAGCTGGAGGCTCAGAGGCCTTGCCTCCAGGTAGCTCTGTGGGCGGCCTGCTGTCAGCTTCCAGGTGGGCATTCACCCAGCACTGCACTTGTTTTGGTGGTCAGTTATGTCTGACTCCATAACTTGAGTTTTTCCCACTCAGCTACAATGGCCTCTCAAGCCAAGGGTAGGCCCTAATTCTAGACTCTTTTACCAATGATACCTACTCACACATAGAAGGCCATTTACGTCTCAGTCCTGAGCCAGTATCATGTACAACTGCAGAGGAGAGAAAAATAAGGAGGGAGGGTGTCATTTCAGCTTCCTTCATACAAATTGGAGGCCCTTCCTTCTCACCTCGCTCCAAAGTGCTGTTGGCTACAGATAATTAGCATTTATGTACAACTCGGTGTTTGGGACAGCACATGCCTATTAACAGCGTGTTAATAATTAATAAACATAACTGACCAGAGTCAAGGACCAAGTTACATCTTTAAATTCTACTTTGAACCTTGGGTAGGCACCTTCTCAGGACTGGGAGATGCTGAGCCCTTCATCTCAGCAGGCTTTTGCTAGGGGGTGATATTGAAAGGACTTGCCACATTTGGGAAACTGGTTCTCTTTATTTCTAAATCCTGGTGTCTAGTGCAGGAGGGCGGCTACTCTGAGCTGGGGAGTCCCTTGCTTGGAAATGAGCCGCCCTGCAGATTTCTGTTTTTCCTGTTCTTTGGCAGAAGTGGTAAAGGAGTGGAGAGTTAGGAGACGCTTCTTGTATTTAAATTTGTGGCTTCTAGAGTCAGGCAGGCTGGGCTGAGAAGCCTGACTCAGAACTTGCTGTGTGACCTTGAAAAAAACTCTGCTCGGTTTTACCTTTATTTTCCTCATCTGTAAAATGGGGATAGGAATAGACCCAGCACTGGCCACTTAATTTGTGAAGCCCAGTGCAAAATGAAAATGCAGGCCCTTGTTCAAAAGTTAAAAAGAATTTTAGGAGAGTGACAGCAGAGTGTTCAACTAAGTGTGGGGCCCTGTACAGCTATGCACGTCACATGCCATGAAGCTGACCCTACTGGATGGGGGCTGAGGATTCAGCATGAGGAAGTGGTGCCCTGCTCCCTTTCAGCAGTGCTGGGTTGGGTGGGAAGTGCCATCTCCATGACCACAGAGACACTAGGCAACCTCAACTTTTGCCAGGTTGCCTGTGGTTTCTAGAGGCAGCTCCCACTCTTGATGCTTTGGTACTACTCCCTGCCCAAATCCTCAGGAATATCTGCTTCTCTTCATCTGACCCTTTCTTCTTTTCCTTGCCCTGGCACCTTTTCTCTCCCCATCCATTTCACTTACCAATTTTGTTTTAAGACACTCCTAAATAAAGAAGATGTGGTACATATATACATGGAATATTACTCAGCCATAAAAAGGAATGAAATCGGGTCATTTGTAGAGATGTGGATGGATCTAGAGACTGTCAAACAGAGTGAAGTAAGTCAGAAAGACAAAAACAAATATTGTATATTAACGCGTATATGTGGAACCTCGAAAAATGGTACAGATGAACCGGTTTGCAGGGCAGAAATAGAGACACAGATGTAGAGATGTAGAAAACAAATGTATGGACACCAAGGGGGGAAAGCGGCAGGGAGGGGTTGGTGTGATGAATTGGGAGATTGGGATTGACATATATACACTAATATGTATAAAATGGATAACTAATAAGAACCTGTATAAAAAAATAAACAAAATAAAATTAAAAAAAAAAAGACACTCCTAAGTCAGTGATCCCACTGCATGCCCAGTGGAATGCTGGTCTGCCACAAGGCTCCGACGTAGGTGTTGTGGTCAAGGTGCAGGATGCCATCCTCCTTTTGGAGACTCACAATATACTTGTGCTACTAGAGGCCTTAGAAGTCCCACAGTGATCAGACCTTTTAAAGTGTGTCTATACCAGCACCCAAACTTATTGACCCAGGAACTCTTTACATCATATTACAACCTCAGGATAGAATCTTGTAGAAGTCACAGCTTACCAAGCACACCTTCAGGCATAATAATATCTTTTTATCCTTTAAGAGGGTGTATTGTACTCCCAACACCTCTAATAGCCAGAGAAATCTCCAACACATGGTGAATTTTTTCCCTTGAAACCTGGTGAGAGAAGTATTTTTGAACCAGGGAAACCTTCCACACACCTGCTTGCTCTGTCTTCACCTGTAAAACTCCTCTGGGGTCTGGCCAGTCAGAAAGTCTGAGGGGTTGAGTGTAAATTCCAGAAAGCGAGAAATGGAAGGAACAGAAATGTTACAAAATGTCCCTGCTTGAGATTGGTTGACAGTTGGCACCATATTCTTTTGAGTGTACATTTATCCCAGAGAGAGAAACATTTCCATCCCATCCCTTGCCATTGGGCTTTTAAATAGCCGAACACTCTGAAAAACAGAGATGGTTAATCTCCCGTGAAAATGAAGCTTTAGCTATTTTCCACTTCATCAATATGACCTTTAGTGATATAATTCTCTTCCTGTATATTATGCCTGCCTTTGCAAGTCAGTATGAAATAAAAAGCTATTTCTTGAACACACAAATACACATTCTCTCTTTCTTTCTCTTACACACAATTTGAAATGACAATTATGGTTAGAGCCTAGAATGGTTCAGAGGTTACTATAACTAAATGAAGTTAATTCTGTTTTGCAATTACCTGCATTTCAGTTTCAGTATTTGCTCAGATGACTTAAAGGCTTTGAAAGGCACGTTCAAATAAACTTCTAAGACCCTTCTAGCTATTGATCTCTGCTGCATTCATTAGATTCACTAAGAACACAGAGCCGGTTTGCTACAGTAGTTAGCATCTACCTTGTCATGTGACAACTGCAATTATATTTTTTGGCGATGAATACAATCTTTGCAGTGATTACCTTTTAAAACTTTTTCTTAGCCAATTAAATAAAATTTGGTGACATTTCAAAGGCTGTTAATCACAACCAAATGCTCTAAATGTCAGGATGCATTGAAATTTTCACTGCTAACTGATGAATCACTGAGCTAATTGTAGTTCATCATCAGGCCCTTGTCATTGTTATTATTATGGAAAACACTTCCATCTCTCTCGCTATTCAATAAAAATAAGTTCTAGACAAATATGAAGAGAAGAGATATTACTCATCAAAGCATTTGAATTTAATTGCATTCTTCAAAATTCTCCAACTGCAGATTGCTGCAGAGAAAACCAGGGACTCAGCCACAGAGGAAAGTAATGGTTTTGAGTAAATAGCTCCGGGCAGCCCCTTCTTCCAGTCTGCAGTGTTCAGATATCTTTATTTCCCTCTCTTTCTTGCCTTTTGTTTGGGAGAGTTTTTCCAGGATGTTTTCAAATGAGTTATATGAACAACAGTCCCGGGGTGTCCTGATTTTTTTTTCCCTTCTGCAGCCTCTGTGACCAAATGCATACATCAGTGGCACGTCACTGGGTTTATCCAATGCCGTGAAGGCTGTGTTGTATTGCAGGCTCTCCAAAACATCTCCAGAACAACCTGTTGTTAAGACAAGGCTGCAAAGCTGTTCTTTCTTATTGCACTATGTTGGTAGTATCTTAGTAGCATCTCAGAGAGGAAAGGACAAAGTCATTTATTGAGACTATGAAAGTCTAGTTGAGGTGGGTCTTCAAAGTGGAGGAAAGGGAAGAGGCTTTGTTGAAACTGGGTACGAATCCTAAGTTATAGTTTAGGATTGGTAGATGCAGCAAGGGGAAGATTTTGAGGTCAGGGTTTCAAAGAGTTTTAGGGTATAAATTGTCCTTTGATGCTTTCTGTTGAAGAGTTGACAGGTCTTTCAGGAAGTTCCTGGAATAAGCAATAAAGTTATTTGCAGTTTTCATCTTCCTGAGCAAGAGTTTTCTAGAATAGTAAGTTATGTCAATAAAGACAGTAGAATAGGAGTTACGTGGAAAGCTTTGTGGTCTGATGGCCTTAGTTCTCAGGTATTTCTACCTACTGATACTGTATCATGGGCCCTGTCTGCTCATTAATTTAAGGGCATCTGTCCAGTCTGAGTTGCAGGAATGGCTGTCAGGGCCAAAATTAAAGTGAGGCACTTTCCAAGGGCACAGAATTTAAGGAGCACTCACTCACTCTCAGGGTAGTGGCCTTGGTGACTGCCGTGCCACCCTGGAACACTGGAAAGGATAAAGGGAGGAAGAGCAGGAGAAGGAAATGAACATTTGTGGAGCCATTGGATTGAGGAATGTCATCTCATCATTGGGACGCCATAGGTAGAATGTACCGAATCTGGGAGTAAATTCTGGAGCTGGACTGCCTGGGTTCAGATCTCAGCTATGACAGATATTAGCTGTGTGATCTTGGGCAAGTTAGCTAATCTCTCTGTGTCTCTGTTCCTCACCTGTCAAATGGGGATAATGATAGTACTTATCTCAGAGGGTAGTAAAGATTAAGTAGGTTAATACTTGTAGCCCAGCATATAATGAACATATAACCTGTGTTGTTACAACCATATAAGCATGTTGTTGCCATCTTATAAATGGAGAAAAGGATATTCTGAAAAGAGACCTTATCCTAGGCACCAATTTGTGGCGCTGAGATGTGTTTGAGTATTTTCTGCTGTAGTATGGTATTCCATGCATGTTTTGAGTTGGTTTTGCTTTGTCCTAATACAGCCATGAGGCAATTCATTCCATCCATCCATCCATTCATCCAATCTTCTTTCAAATTACTGCAACTTCAGACTCTCCATTAGTATTCTAAGTTCATGGAGACTGGGCATTACTCTTCAGTGTGAGTGCTTTTTTAGCTCTGGTTCATCAGGAGCCAGCAGCAAATCCAAGGGCTGCCTCCATCCTTCCCTCGTGTCATGGTCAACAGATTGAACGTGCCTGTACGTTGTCACTCCATGCCTTTGTACATGGTCTTTGCTCTCTCTGAAAGGCCCTTACCCCAGATGCTCACCTCCTTCAGGTATTACTCAAATGTCACCTTCTCATTGAGGTCTTCCCCGACTATTTTTTCTAAAGTTGGCCCTCTGCATTTTCTATCCCCTTTCTTGCTTTCTTTTTTTTTTTTTGACTTAGCATCACCATTATCCAACATACAACATAATTTACTTACAACATAATTTACTTACTTACTTTGGTATCTCATCAAATAGAATACAAACTACACAAGCAAAGAGATTTTTGTGTTTCATCCTCAGTGCTGTGTGGGCACTTAGGAAATAATTTTACAATAAATGAATAAACTTCACAGATTGTAGTGGTGGGAGTTTTCACTACTGAAGGTTAAAGTTGTTTTGTGTGTTCCCCATTGTCATATAATTGTAGGGTTTTTAAAGGACATTGCTTTGAATTGTAGCATTAATAGCATTCATTAAGGGGATTCTTCACCAGATTCAGGGGAAGGACAGGAGTCTCTGACAACCATAGTCTGGTCACCCAAGCTACCACGCACAAAGGCTGGGCACTTTTGAAATGCTATGTAAAACTGAAAGTTGAAATTTAGAGTTTTGTACCCCAGTGGGCACAATCTTGGAATTTCAGCATGCTATACATACTAACATACATAAACAAATACATAATGTTACATGTTAACAAATATATGTTTAAAACAAACCCTAAAAATGGGGTTCTTACAGTGTAGTCTGAATTGGCACATTCCTGACTTTATTCTCTATGTGTACAAAACCTCCTTGATTTTATTACATAGCACAGTCTGCATCCATCAGACTCATTCAAACTAGACTCATTTAGATTTTTAAAGAAATGTTACCTGTCACATATTCTGCTGCCAGTAAATGTGTTTCTAAAAGGTTGTTGTGCCAGCTCCTTTGGACTTGTATTCTGAAGTGTTATCCATGCTTGAAGATAAGAGAGGTTAACTGTCCTAGAATCTCACTTCCTGCCCTGTGTGTGTTTTTAGGAATTCTCTTCTGTGGTTCGTATTTAGTTCCAGTTTTTCAGAGCAAATACGGAAATCCGTAAGTGGGGAAAGGCTTATCCTGTAGGTTCTTTTTGGTGATGCAGAATGAGCTCTCATTTTAAGAGGCTTCCTAAGCCCAAGATCTCATGCTTCTGAAGTCTCATGGATATACAGAGCCCTCTGATGAGTTTTTCAGTTTGAACTTATTTCTTTCCACAGTTCAACCACACTGGACAAGGAAGCATCTGCAGCCAGGCCATTATGCTCATCACTGATGGGGCAGTGGACACCTATGACACTATCTTTGCAAAATACAATTGGCCAGATCGAAAGGTAAGCCGATGTTGATGGCGTCCATGCAGTGCCACGTGTGGAGAATCTGTATTGCATTGTAACCTCCAGATTGTCCATGGACAAGTACCCCATGTAGATTTAATCTTATGATGACCTGTGGTTTCTCAGCCTTGTGTTTTCTGGTTGACCAAAACTGAATACTATGGCTTTTCTTGTTTTCAAAGTGAAACTTCTTTGGCAGAGAGAAGAAACCCATGAAGACATGTTCAGTGTGTTCAGTGAAAAGATTCGCTGTGAAGTATGCTTTTGTCCTTAATGGACAGTGCTTCTCTTTGTTTTCCATGGAGCCAGGGCTGCGTGCTGGACCCAGCATCTATAGAATGGTGAAGGCAGCCATGGTGGCCCTGTAGCCATCTCCTTTATGTTTCGATGTTCCTATCGTTCCTTCCTTGGGCCCTCATTACCATCCAGAATCTCCTTTCCATCCCCCAGTGCTGTTCCTTGCTCTTGTCAAAGCTTGTTTGTTCTCTATTCAAATTCTTTCTTTGGTTTCCAAGCTAACATTTATTTATCTGATAAACACATATGTTAGGGTATCAGTGACAGATATCAAGGTTTTTGGTGTCTTTTGAGTGCCTTAACCCAGAGTTCCTCAAGCTGTTAGCCAGTTTGAATTCCCTATAGAGATCTTTTAAATTGTGGATCCTATTGTACACTTAAACAGAATCAAAATCTCTGAGGGTGTGGCCCAGGGTTCTGTGTTTTCAATAAGTTCCTCAAGCGGACACCAATCGGCAGATTAGCAGTTGGTGATCACTATCTCAACTAAATGGTGAAATATGAGCAAGAAAAAGAGGTGTGTCAGAGAGGGTGTTATCCTGGGGGTATCACAAAGGCGCTTTCCTATCCTATGTGCCAGTGGCATTACTCTGACTCTTTCTGTTGGGGCATGAGGCTATCTAGACCAAGTCCATTCTGCTTCTTCAACTCTGTATGTTTAATTTCTGGGAATTGAACTAACCACACCCATGGCAAAAAGAAACAGAAGACAAATGAGAACTGTGCACTCAGCTGTATCCAGAAAGCATGTACCCTTGAGGCAGCGTGAGCAGTCATTGCACATTCTTTCAGTCATTCTTGGTCCCCATGTGTCTCTGTTAACACAGGCATCTCACCTCACCAAGCATGATTCTGGTGCTTAAAGATACATATATATTTCGTACAACATGGTCCCCAAATGGATGCCTCCCCTATTGCTCAACCTTAGAGAAAACCACCATTTCTGAAGCTGCAGGGAAAACTAGCTGTGCTGGGCTTGCTGAGAGTAGGTGGGACTCTGGCATGGCACCTGCCTGAGGGAGATCCAGGAATAAGTTTGGCTGAATGCAGCTCCCACGATGAGCACTGACTTTAGAATCCAACTGTTGAATAAGATGGAAGTTCACTATTGGACAAGGTGATTTTAAATGCGATATTTCAGGTGATGATTTCCAGGGACACGTAGAGGCCAGAGTTAATTCCTGATAAATGTATGTGATGCAGAGTGAGGAGCATGCTGGCTCTGCTTGCACCCCCGCAGCACACAGCACAATGCTGGGCACATGGCCACTACCTAATGCACAACCCTGAGGTGTGGCTGAGTGACTGAGGGGCCTGGGGGGGAGGCCACAGCACTAGTAAACATGGGTAGGGCCATGGACATTTTGTGGTCAAATAAGATGTTCACAGATGCTGTGACATCTCACAGCATGTTGAAGGATATTTCACATTATTTAGGACCATCTTAAATAAAAGAAGGAAGTAAAAGGGGCTTTTAATAAGCAGCTACATTAATTCCAAATGTATTATCTTGTGAGACTCGTGCTGAATCATATGAATCCCTCTTGCTTGGTGATACTTGATGGATAGCTGTAGCCCAGGAATATTAGAATTTAAACATCCTATCCTTACTTGCTGGGAGAGGCATAGGATGAAGGCTGCAAAGTCATGACTCTTCAGACAAAACACAAATTTCAACATATCTTTCCAAAGGAACAATATTGACTTCAGGCCAGGTGCTTTCTTGGATTAATTGGAACCAGGGTCCTGGAAATTTCAACATTACATGAAGCAGTTTGATCTACTTATAAAATATTATCAAGCAGAAGCAGACTTTCTGTAGCAAGAGGGCCTTTATGATTAGAAATTAATAGGAGGATCCCTCCCCTCCTACGCCGTTCTGGAGAGTTCCATGACATTCTTATGCATATACATTCTCTTCTTGATGACTTCTCTGTGAAGGTGCAGGTAATAAATTTACATAAAACCCCAGTGTGATTTAGCACTGTGTTAAAGAGATGCTGTGTCATGTCTAAGCTGTCATTTTTCTCTATTGTTTTGAATGTTACTTAGTAGAGGGTTGGGTCATGCTGTCGTTGGCTATCTTCAAGATTATAGAAACAGGAAATGGAGAGAGTAAAATGATCTTAAGGCTGGAACCTGATTCCTATAAAACAGTGATTCTCAAACTTGAGTGAGGATGAGAATCATCTGGAGGGCTTGTTCCAGCACAGATTGCTCACTCCACCTGCAGAGATTCTGATTCAGTAGGTCTCGTGGAGCTTGAGCTTCCATTTCTAACAAGTTCCCAGGTGATGTGGATGCTACTGGTGGGCGAACTGCACTTGGGAACTACTGCCACAGAAATAGCCCAAGGAATAGGATTTGGTCACTTGGTGGGCTCTGCCACTTCTGCTTCCCTCTGTTTACCTTTATGAGGGCCTGTTCCCTCAGTCAAATTCAGTGCACAGTTATGTGTTTCTTGGCTCATACTTTGTTTAAAAAATTGTCAATTACTGATCATGATTTTAAAATCTGGAGATAGGATATAAAATTTTAAAGTTTTAGTTTCATAAAGGGGTACACATGGCACTTTGGAGCCAGCATTCTCATATGGCAAAAAACGGCTGGAGCTGAGGAATGGCTGCTCCCTTAGATGGCAAATGCCTGCTCCTTTTGGCCATGGCCTCCATCATGCTCCATTATTTCCTCTCAGCCCACTTCACTTAAATTCTTTACATACCCATAGGTGTAGGGTTCTGGACCACTGCTCTAGATTAACCCAGCCTCTAGATATTTGTTCCTTTCTCTTAGGTCTGCCATAAGCTTTCCCTCTTCTTCTCCAGCCAGATGCCATCTTATCTTTACCTGAGCCCTACACTTTACACTTCCTCAGGGCTGTATAAGAGAAGTGTATAACTTAATGTCCAGTACTGTAATCACTTCTGGGCCTATTTTTCATCTTCACTGGTTTGGTGAGTTCTTGAGGACAGATTCTGAATCTCTGATCAGTCCACCACCATGCACTCTACTGTGTCCCTGCTGAGAAGTATAGCATTGAGTCCTTAAGCGTAGTCGCATGATTCCTGTCCACTGGTGTTTACACTCTGTATAAGCTCCGCACCTTGAGTGTAGTTTGCACCTGTGACTTGTTTCTAACCAATAGAATATGATAAAGGTTAGAGAATCTTGCAGATGTAATCAGGGTCTCAAGTCAGCTGATTTTCAGCTAACTAAAAGGATATTATCAGGAGTGGGCTTTACTTAATTCAAAACCCTTGAAAGAGGGATTGGACACTCCCTGAAGCCAGGAGACTCTCCTTGCTGGTTTGATGAAGTTAGCAGCTGTTTGGAGAATTCCATGTGGCAAGGAACTGGGGGCAGCCTGCCTCCAGCCAACAGCCAGAAAAAAGCTGGACCCTCCGTCTTATAGTCACAAGGAAATGAATCCTGTGAACGGCCTGAATGAGCTTGGAGGCAGATTCTTTCCCCGTTGAGCCTCCAGTTGAAAACACAACCCAGTCAACACCTTGATTGCAGTTTTGTGAGACAATGAACAGAAGATTCAGCTAAGCTGTGCCCAGACTTATGACCCACAGAAACTGTAAGATAACAAACGTGTGCTATTTTAAGCCACTGCACTTGTGGTCACTTTTTATGCAGCAATAGAAAACTATCACTATTAGAAGAAACAAGGTGAAGGGAGAAAGGAAAGAGAATCATTTCATGGTAGCAATGCTATGAAACATCTCCAAACTTAGTGGTTTAAAATAACAATCTATTATTTCTTGCAATTCTGTGGGTTAACTGGGTGGTTGGTTCTGCTCCCTGTGGTGTCCAGTGAAGTCACTGAGGAAGCTGTGTTCATGTGTGAGCCTGGCAGAGCTGCCTTGGTTCTCTTTCCTGTGGGCTCTCTTTCCATGCGGTGTCTAATCCTCCAGGTGACCCTGTGAGTCCTCTCTCTTCAGTACAGTAGCCTGGACTTCCTTACAGTTTGGCAGTTGGGTTCCAAGAAAGGAAAGGAGAAGGGAATGGGAAGCAGGCCAGGGGAGCACTTGTGGGTATCATGTTTTTTCTGTTGATTTTTTTTGTTTGTTTTTTTGTGGTACATGGGCCTCTCACTGTTGTGGCCTCTCCTGCCGCAGAGCACGGGCTCTGGACGCGCAGGCTCAGCGGCCATGGCTTACAGGCCCAGCCGCTCCGCGGCATGTGGGATCCTCCCAGACCGGGGCAGGAACCCATGTCCCCCACATCGGCAGGCAGACTCCCAACCACTGCGCCACCAGGGAAGCCCCGGGTATCATGTTTTAATGCTTCCTAATCAGGGCCTTGTGCGAGGCAACTGCTTAATAAAACATAGAATGAGTTTGAAGAAAGAAGCCGTTACTGGTGATTTAACTATGAGTCTGTGAAGGTGACATGATTGCCTATGCAGTGTGTCCCTTGCCAGCATGTTATTGCTGGGAACAGAAATGAGGAGCTCTTTATTCGTTTATTGGATGCCATTTACTTTTGCCTAATATACATTGGTTAGTGGCTTCATGGCAGCTTTACACACTTGGAATAAAATATGAACTCCTTAGTATGAAAGGGACTCATTCCAGGATCTGCTTAAGAAATAAAGCTGCCTACATTTCTACATTTAAATTAGAAAAATGGCTATACCTGCCATTTATATAGTTGCTCTTTCAAGTGAACTTAAAAAAAAAAAAAAGAGAAAGGTCACAGAATTATTAATCATTACCTCCCCTGATGTGTAAGACAGTGGATAGGTAAGAAAATGCTAAGTTAGAGATTTTAAAAAGAGGTTGGCAAACTATGGCCTACTGCCTGCTTTGGGCAATCCTTGAGCTAGGAATAATTTTTACATTTTTAAATGGGGAAAAAAAAAGCTAAAGGAAAAGATTATTTCATGACTTGTAAAAATTATATGACATTAAAATTTTACTGTCTGTAAACAAAGTATTATTGTAACACAGTTATACCCATTTGATTATATATCATCTGTTGATAAATAGTTGCTAAACCCACTGGGGCTGCACGCAGAGAGTAAGAGAAAAGCCAGTTGTGCAGCTTTAGGACGAGGCTATCGGGGTGCACCTAAATGATTTTCCTCTTCTAAAAGCACAGGGTAACCTCAAAGGTGAATGCTATTTCAGTTGAGTGTTGTCTGTTTTGTTACCTCCCAAACAAAAGTGGAGGTGGTAGCTGTGAGGCCCCTCAAGAGACAACCAGGATTCAGGGGCCTTGGAAGACGCCTGGTGGGGCTACAAGGAGGGGTGGACACAAGCAGCTCTTAGTGTGGGGTTAAAGGGAAGCCCTTGATCATAGAATGGTTTGGGGACCTGGCTTTGGAGCACTTTTGGGAACTGTTGGAAATCTGTGTCCTTTAAACTGGTATCACATCAATCTCTAAGAAGGGGCTCCCTTGGGAGTTTTGCCCCAGGCCTTCCTCCCTTTGCACAATTTGGAAGCTAAAGCCTCAATCCCACCATATCCTAGTGGCCTCAGAGGTACTGAAAGACTTAGCTCTGCCTCGGTAGCTCTGGGGTGATTTTGGAAAGCCTAGGAATCCCTCTCTCCTCATCTTCCTGGGCACAGATGCCACTCTGGAGAGCAAAATTCCTGAGCTGAGTGAGGAGTGAGGGCTTATCTTTTTTTTACATCTTTATTGGAGTATAATTGCTTTACAATGGTGTGTTAGTTTCTGCTTTATAACAAAGTGAATCAGTTATACATATACGTATGTTCCCATATCTCGTCCCTGTTGCGTCTCCCTCCCTCCCACCCTCCCTATCCCACCCCTCTAGGTGGTCACAAAGCACTGAGCTGATCTCCCTGTGCTATGCGGCTGCTTCCCACTAGCTATCTATTTTACGTTTGGTAGTGTATATATGTACATGCCACTCTCTCGCTTTGTCACAGCTTACCCTTCACCCTCCCGATATCCTCAAGTTGATTCTCTAGTAGGTCTGTGTCTGTATTCTCATTTTACTCCTAGATTCTTCATGACATTTTTTTTTTTCTTAAGTTCCATATATATGTGTTAGCATACGGTATTTGTCTTTCTCTTTGTGACTTACTTAACTCTGTATGACAGACTCTAGGTACATCCACCTCATTACAAATAGCTCAATTTCGTTTCTTTTTATGGATGAGTAATATTCCATTGTATATATGTGCCACATCTTCTTTATCCACTCATCTGCTGACAGACACTTATGTTGTTTCCATCTCCGGGCGATTGTAAATAGAGCTGCAATGAACATTTTGGTACATGACTCTTTTTGAATTATGGTTTTCTCAGGGTATATGCCCAGTAGTGGGATTGCTGGGTCATATGGTAGTTCTATTTGTAGTTTTTTAAGGAACCTCCATACTGTTCTCCATAGTGGCTGTACCAATTCACATTCCCACCAGCAGTGCAAGAGTGTTCCCTTTTCTCCACACCCTCTCCAGCATTTATTATTTCTAGATTTTTTGATGATGGCCATACTGACTGGTGTGACATGATATCTCATTGTAGTTTTCATTTGCATTTATCTAATGATTAATGATGTTGAGCATTCTTTCATGTGTTTGTTGGCAGTCTCTATATCTTCTTTGGAGAAATGTCGATTAAGGTCTTTTGCCCATTTTTGGATTCGGTCTTTTTTTTTTTTTAATTGAGCTGCATAAGCTGCTTATGAATTTTGGAGATTAATCCTTTGTCAGATGCTTCATTTGCAAATATTTTCTCCCATTCTGAGGGTTGTCTTTTGGTCTTGTTTATGGTTTCCTTTGCTGTGCAAAAGCTTTGAAGTTTCATTAGGTCCCATTTGTTTATTTTTGTTTTTATTTCCATTTCTCTAGGAGGTGGGTCAAAAAGGATCTTGCTGTGACTTATGTCATAGAGTGTTCTGCCTATGTTTTCCTCTAAGAGTTTGATAGTTTCTGGCCTTACATTTAGGTCTTTAATCCAGTTTGAGCTTATTTTTGTGTATGGTGTTAGGGAGTGATCTAATCTCATACTTTTACATGTACCTGTCCAGTTTTCCCAGCACCACTTATTGAAGAGGCTGTCCTTTTTCCACTGTGCATTCCTGCCTCCTTTATCAAATATAAGGTGACCATATGTGCGTGGGTTTATCTCTGGGCTTTCTATCCTGTTCCATTGATCTATCTTTCTGTTTTTGTGCCAGTGCCATACTGACTTGATTACTGTGGCTTTGTAGTATAGTCTGAAGTCAGGGAGCCTGATTCTTCCAGCTCCGTTTTTCGTTCTCAAGGTTGATTTGGCTATTCGGGGTCTTTTGTGTTTCCATACAAATTGTGAAATTTTTTGTTCTAGTTCTGGGAAAAATGCCAGTGGTAGTTTGATAGGGATTGCATTGAATCTGTAGATTGCTTTGGGTAGTAGAGTCATTTTCACAATGTTGATTCGTCCAATCCAAGAACATGGTACATCTCTCCATCTATTTGTATTATCTTTAATTTCTTTCATCAGTGTCTTACAATTTTCTGCATACAGGTCTTTTGTCTCCTTAGGTAGGTTTATTCCTTGATATTTTATTCTTTTTGTTGGAATGGTAAATGGGAGTGTTTTCTTGATTTCACATTTTTTATCATTAGTGTATAGGAATGCCAGAGATATCTGTGCATTAATTTTGTATCCTGCAACTTTCCCAAATTCATTGATTACCTCTAGTAGTTTTCTGATAGCATAGGATTCTCTATGTATAGTATCATGTCATCTACAAACAGTGACAGCTTTACTTCTACTTTTCCGATTTGGATTCTATTTATTTCCTTTTCTTCTCTGATTGCTATGGCTAAAACTATGTTGAATAAGAGTCATGAGAGTCAGCAACCCTGTCTTGTTCCTGATCTTAGTGGGAATGCTTTCAGTTTTTCACCATTGAGGATGATGTTGGCTGTGGGTTTGTCATATATGGCCTTTATTATGTTGAGGAAAGTTCCCTCTATGCCTACTTTCTGCAGGGTTTTTAATCATAAATGGGTGTTGAATTTTGTCGAAAGATTTCTCTGCATCTATTGAGATGATCATATCGTGTTTCTACTTCAATTTGTTAATATGGTGTATCACGTTGATTGATTTGTGTATATTGAAGAATCCTTGCATTCCTGGAATAAACCCCACTTGATCATGGTGTGTGATCCTTTTAATGTGCTGTTGGATTCTGTTTGCTAGTATTTTGTTGAGGATTTTTGCATCTCTGTTCAACAGTGATATTGGCCTGTAGTTTTCTTTCTTTGTGACATCCTTGTCTGGTTTTGGTATCAAGGTGATGGTGGCCTCGTAGAATGAGTTTGGGAGTGTTCCTCCCTCTGCTATATTTTGGAAGAGTTTGAGAAGGATAGGTGTTAGCTCTTCTCTAAATGTTTGATAGAATTCGTCTGTGAAGCCATCTGGTTCTGGGCTTTTGTTTGTTGGAAGATTTTTAATCACAGTTTCAATTTCAGTGCTTGTGTTTGGTCTGTTCATATTTTCTATTTCTTCCTGATTCAGTTTTGGCAGGTTGTGCATTTCTAAGAATTTGTACATTTCTTCCAGGTTGTCCATTTTATTGGCATATAGTTGCTTGTAGTAATCTCTTTTGATCTTTTGTATTTCTGCAGTGTCAGTTGTTGCTTCTCCTTTTTCATTTCTAATTCTATTGAGTCTTCTCCCTTCTTTTCTTGATGAGTCTGGCTAATGGTTTATCAATTTTGTTTATCTTCTCCAAGAACGAGCTTTTAGTTTTATTGGTCTTTGCTATCGTTTCCTTCATTTCTTTTTCATTTATTTCTGATCTGATTTGTATGATTTCTTTCCTTCTGCTAACTTTGGGCTTTTTTTGTTCTTCTTTCTCTAATTGCTTTTGATGCAAGTTTAGGTTGTTTATTCGAGATGTTTCCTGTTAACTTGTTAGGATTGTATTGCTATAAACTTCCCTCTCAGAACTGCTTTTGCTGCATCCCATAGGTTTTGGGTTGTCGTGTCTCCATTGTCATTTGTTCCTACGTATTTTTTGATTTCTTCTTTGATTTCTTCAGTGATCACTTCGTTATTAAGTATTGTGTTGTTTAGCCTCCACGTGTTTGTACTTTATACAGATCTTTTCCTGAAATTGATACCTAGTCTCATAGCTTTGTGGTCGGGAAAGATACTTGATACAATTTCAGTTTTCTTAAATTTACCAAGGCTTGATTTGTGACCCACGATATGATCTATCCTGGAGAATGTTCCATGAGCACTTGAGAAAATGTGTATTCTGTTGTTTTTGGATGGAATGTCCTATAAATATCAATTAAGTCCATTTCGTTTAATGTATCATTTAAAGCTTGTGTTTCCTTATTTATTTTCATTTTGGATGATCTGTCCATTGGTGAAAGTGGGGTGTTAAAGTCCCCTACTATGAATGTGTTACTGTTGATTTCCCCTTTTATGGCTGTTAGTATTTGCCTAATGTATTGAGGTGCTCCTGTGTTGGCTGCATAAATATTTACAATTTTTATATCTTCTTCTTGGATCGATCCCTTGATCATTATGTAGTGTCCTTCCTTGTCTCTTCTAATAGTCTTTATTTTAAAGTCTATTTTTTCTGATATGAGAATTTCTACTCCAGCATTCTTTTGGTTTCCATTTGCATGGAATATCTTTTTCCATCCCCTCACTTTCAGTCTGTACGTGTCTCTAGGTCTGAAGTCGGTCTCTTGTAGACAGCATATATATGGGTCTTGCTTTTGTATCCATTCAGCCAATTTGTTTCTTTTGGTGGGAGCATTTAGTCCATTTACATTTAAGGTAATTATCGATATGTATGTTCCTATTCCCATTTTCTTAATTGTTTTGGGTTCGTTATTGTAGGTCTTTTCTTTCTCTTGTGTTTGTTGCCTAGAGAAGTTCCTTTAGCATTTGTTGTAAAGCTGCTTTAGTGGTGCTGAACTCTCTCAGCTTTTGCTTGTCTGTAAAGTTTTAATTTCTCTATCAAATCTGAATGAGATCCTTGCTGGGTAGAGTAATCTTGGTTGCAGGTTTTTCTCCTTTATCACTTTAAATATGTCCTGCCAGTCCCTGTTGGCTTGCAGAGTTTCTGCTGAAAGATCAGCTGTTAACCTTATGGGGATTCCCTTGTGTGTTATTCGTTGTTTTTCCTTTGCTGCTTTTAATATGTTTTCTTTGTATTTAATTTTTGACAGCTTGATTAATATGTGTCTTGGCGTGTTTCTCCTTGGATTTATCCTGTATGAGACTCTCTGCGCTTCCTGGAGTTGATTAACTATTTCCTTTCCCATATTAGGGAAGTTTTCAACTATAATCTCTTCAAATATTTTCTCAGTCCCTTTCTTTTTCTCTTCTTCTTCTGGAACCCCTATAATTCGAATGTTGGTGCGTTTAATGTTGTCCCAGAGGTCTCTGAGACTGTGGTCAGTTCTTTTCTTTCTTTTTTCTTTATTCTGCTCTGCAGTAGTTATTTCCAGTATTTTGTCTTCCAGGTCACTTATCCGTTCTTCTGCCTCAGTTATTCTGCTATTGATCCCTTCTAGAGTATTTTGAATTTCATTTATTGTGCTGTTCATCATTGCTTGTTTCATCTTTAGTTCTTCTAGGTCCTTGTTAAATGTTTCTTGCATTTTGTCTATTCTATTTCCAAGATTTTGGATCATCTTTACTATCATTCTGAATTATTTTTCAGGTAGACTGCCTATTACCTCTTCATTTTTTAGTTCTGGTGGGTTTTTATCTTGCTCCTTCATCTGCTGTGTGTTTTTCTGTTTTCTCATTTTGCTTATCTTACTGTGTTTGGGGTCTCCTTTTTTCAGGCTGCAGGTTCGTAGTTCCCGTTGTTTTTGGTGTCTGTCCCCAGTGGCTAAAGTTGGTTCAGTGGGTTGTGTAGGCTTCCTGGTGTAGGGGAGTAGTGCCTGTGTTCTGGTGGATGAGGCTGGATCATGTATTTCTGGTGGGCCGGTCCACGTCTGGTGGTGTGTTTTGGAGTGTCTGTGGACATATTATGATTTTAGGCAGCCTCTCTGCTAATGGGTGGGGTTGTGTTCCTGTCTTCCTAGTTGTTTGGCATAGGATGTCCAGCACTGTAGCTTGCTGGTCGTTGAGTGAAGCTGGTTGCTGGTATTGAGATGGAGATCTCTGGGAGATTTTCGCCGTTTGATATTATGTGGAGCTGGGAGGTCTTTTGTGGACCAGTGTCCTGAAGTTGGCTCTCCCACCTCAGGGGCACAGCAGTGACTCCTGGCTGCAGCACCAAGAGCCTTTCATCTACACGGCTCAGAATAAAAGGGAGAAAAAGTAGAAAGAAAGAATTAGTAGAAAGAAGAAAGAAAGGAAGGAAGGAAGGAAGGAAGAAAGGAGGGAGGGAGGGAGGGAGGAGGGAAGGACAGAAAGAAAGAAAGAAGATAAAATAAAATAAAGTTATTAAAATAAAAAATAATTATTAACAGAATTTTTTTTAAAAAAGAAAAAAAAACGGATGGATAGAACGCTAGGGCAAATGGTGGAAGCAAAGCTATACAGACAAAATCTCACACCGAAGCATACACATACACACTCACAAAAAGAGGAAAAGGGGAAAAAATCATAAATCTTGCTTTCAAAGTCCACCTCCTCAATTTGGGATGACTCGTTTTCTATTCATGTATTCCACAGGTGCAGGGTACATCAAGTTGATTGTGGAGCTTTATTCCACTGCTTCTGCGGCTGCTGGGAGAGAGATCCTTTTCTCTTCTTTGTTCTCACAGCTCCCAGGGGCTCAGCTTTGGATTTGGCCCCGCCTCTGCGTGTAGGTCACCGGAGGGCTTCTGTTCTTCGCTCAGATAGGACGGGGTTAAAGGAGCCACTGATTCGGGGGTTCTGGCTCACTCAGGCCGGGGTGAAGGTGGGGCACGGAATGCGGGGCGAGCCTGCGGCGGCAGAGGCCAGCGTGACGTTGCACCAGCCTGAGGCGCGCCGTGCGTTCTCCCGGGGAAGTTGTCCTTGGATCCCGGGACCCTGGCAGTAGCGGGCTGCACAGTCTCCCCGGAAGTGGGGTGTGGATAGTGACCTGTGCTCGCACACAGGCTTCTTGGTGGCGGCAGCAGCAGCCTTAGTGTCTCATGCCCGTCTCTGGGGTCCGCACTTTTAGCTGCGGCTCACTCCAGTCTCTGGAACTCCTTTAAGCAGCGCTCTTAATCCCCTATCCCCGCGCACTAGGAAACAAAGAGGGAAGAAAAAGTCTCTTGCCTCTTTGGCCGGTCCAGACTTTTCCCCGGACTCCCTCAGTTAGTGGTGCACTAACTCCCTCCAGGCTGTGTTCTCGCCGCCAGCCCCAGTCCTCTCCCTGCGCTCCGACCGAAGCCGGAGCCCCAACTCCCAGACCCGCCTGCCCCAGCGGGTGAGCACACAAGCTTCTCGGGCTGGTGAGTGCCGGTGGGCACCGATCCTCTGTGCGGGAATCTCT
The DNA here is from genome assembly GCF_963924675.1 of Phocoena phocoena. NCBI lineage: Eukaryota > Metazoa > Chordata > Mammalia > Artiodactyla > Phocoenidae > Phocoena > Phocoena phocoena. The sequence continues at coordinate 34,349,885 of NC_089228.1, read as the reverse complement.
TTGCTTTGCCCTCCGCACCCCTGTTGCTGTGCTCTCCTCTGCGGCTCCGAAGCTTCCCCCTCCGCCACCCGCAGTCTCCGCCCGCGAAGGGGCTTCCTAGCGTGTGGAAACCTTTCCTCCTTCACGGCTCCCTCCCACTCATGCAGGTCCCGTACCTATTCTTTTGTCTCTGTTTATTCTTCTTTCTTTTGCCCTACCCAGGTACATGGGGGAGTTTCTTGCCTTTTGGGAGGTCTGAGGTCTTTTGCCTTTGTTCAGTAGGTGTTCTGTAGGAGTTTTTCCACGTGTAGATGTATTTCTGGTGTATCTGTGGGGAGGATGGTGATCTCCGCGTCTTACTCTTCCGCCATCTTCCCCTCGTCTCCGAGGGCTTATCTTTTTAAGAGTGCAACCTTTAAATAATATTAAGTGATTTGGAAGGAAGTTTTTGTTCTTTCTTTTTTTCTAAACTACATTATTCCCTTTGACATTCAAATGATTTTACAAAGCTTTTTTTTTAGACTTCCTTTGAGCCAGTTGAGAGGAGAGGGATTTTTCCCAAGACCACAGGCAACTGGGAAAGGAGTTAAGTCCCACTGCTCATAGAGGAGGGATCTCGACATTCTCCTCCCACCCACCTGCACTCTGGCTCTGTCATTCTTCATCCCATAGAACCAGATTAAGGTGGGGGCTGAAGGTGGCAGAAGCTGTTGGAAGGGGATATAACAGGGAGTAACCAAATGGGGGGGCAGTAATTCATTCATTCAACAGATTTTTATTGAAGGCCCTCTGTGTCCCAGGCCACTGTACCAGAGCCAAGGCGTATGGGGCTGACGTGTAGGCTCCAAGGAAATCTCACAGAGCAGATAACATCACAGATAACAAGTGAGAAGACCAATAATTAGAAACTATGATAAATCTTCTGAAGGAGACAAGCAACGGCCAGAGACAGAGTAATGGGGTGGCCAGGGGAGCCCTCTTCAAGCAGAGTGCATGTGGGGAAAGGAGCTGAGTGTGGAATGGTGAAGGGAACAGTATTTTCAAAGGCTCTGATGAGCAGAAGTTGGGTGTGTGTGAGGATCTGGGTAAAGAGCCGCTGGCTGAGCCTGGTGGGCCGGGGGCAGTGACATGGGTGGTGGGGTACTAGTAGGACAGGCAGAGCCAGCTCCTCTGGCCTTTGATGGGCACAGAAGGAGTTGGGGTTGTGCTACAAGGCTAGTGGGGAGCCATGGCAGGCTCTTGAGCAGAGGCGAGGCACGAGCGGGTTGTCGTCAGAAGCTTTCTCTGGCTGATGTACAGGAGTCAACCTACGAGGCATGGCCCTGGGCTGGGTGTGTGGTTTGGGTACTGGCTCTCCTCATTGTAAATAATTTCAATAGAGGGTGGTCTAGGTAGTAGACTTTTTAAACTTCCTATGAAAGTTCCCAGATGCTCCTATTTCTTAATGCTGTTTTACTTCAGGGCTCAGTCTGGTGGTTACATTTCTCTGTCCCCTTCCTCCCTCCCTCCCTCCCTCCCTCTGCCTCCTTAACTGAAGTCACCTTTGGTCTGAAAGTTTTGGGTGAGTTTGTGTCGTTGCTCTATTTTCTCAAGGGTGATCAATCCTACAGCTGTCTTAGAAAAATAGCAGGAACATTCATTTCTCGTGGTCAGTCAGTGGTATGACAGGAAAAGACATTTCCAGTCACCATGGTAAGAGCTCATGCAGGCCCTCCTCACCGCTGAAGGGAGAGTCGAAATGGTTCGCTGCCTCCCGGTTTAGTTTTAATTACTTCTGCTGCTATTAGACATCTTGTGACTCCACAAGAAGAACATGACGAGACAAGTTAGGAACGAAGCCTCGTGATGCGTGCCTGCTGCCAGCCATTGAAAAAGCACTTCTTGTCAGGGTCTCAGAACAACCGCGTGGGCACCTGCCCCACTGCCACCGGTGCTGTTCCTCTTGGTGGGCTCAGAGTGGGGGCCTTGGCCTCCACCCAGGCTCTGCTGTCTTCTGAAGGCAGTGCACATTCCCAAGTAACAGCCCCATCCTCCTGGAAATGGCTGTCCCTCCCTGCTCCCCGTGCTGGGTGCAGAGTCACACAGTTCACTTGCTTTTCTCATTTCATTCTTAGTTCTGCCCTATGGGTAGACACTCTTTATTACCACTGTCATGTCATAGCTGAGGGAACTCAGGCTCAGAGGGATTAAGCCACTAGCCCAGGAGCCCACCACTCTGAAGCTGCGGGGTCTTTGATCGTCATCCACATCAGACTGTTCACACCTGTGCCCCAAAATTGAGGGGTTCGTGGTGGGGGGACTTGCTAAAAATGTTTCCTAGGTTCCATTCTCTGCAGACCTAGCCCTAGAATTGGCATTTTGATAGGTGGCTCATAGACCCTCTTCTGCTCAGGGAAGCTGGGGCCACTGAGAAATGCCATTCGCCTGGGTTATGTGCCCCGTGGATCGGGCAGGGTCCAATTGGGAACAGAAATCCACTAGTTATTTTAGCAAAGAGTATTTAATATTAAGAATCATTAAGCAGAAAGGGCAAACAGTCTAGGATATCATGGCAGTAGCAACTGCAGGAAAAAGCTGCCACCCCTGTGGCTGGTGGGGGAGGGCAGAAGAGGAGAGGGGAAGAGAAGGTCATTATTAAAACTTAGAAGCTGGGAGGAGAGGACTCAAAGGGCTAGGACCCAGACCTCTGAAGAGGACACACCGGCTTGAAGGTGCCAGGGTCTCTGAACCCAGAGGAGGGTCCTGTGCGGCCAGGATCCAGACTCTTGAGGAGGGGGTTCTGGGGTCTCTGAGGGGGATGCAATGAAATGGATTCTGTGAGTGTTGGGAACACTGCAAACTGGATTCATTCACTGCTGTTGGAATGAACTGCCCCTGCCGGGGTGAAGAGGTCTCACTGGAGTGATGGTACTGGGGCCAGGAAGCCAAGAGGGAGCACTCGGAGGGAGCAAGTCCCTTCTCCTTCCTTTATCCTTGCGGCCTCCCCAACACTGACCCTTTTGGCAGAGCCTCACTGGAAACAGCTGCCAAAGCAGAAATGTGGTTTGCAGAGCTCCAGCCCCAGTCTCCCAGAGCCCAGAGAATTTGGTGGTGAGACACATTAGCTTATTAACTGGCACACCCAGCAATAAGTGGAAGCTTGATGAATAAGTTCAACATCATTTGCAGGCTATTGACATGTCAGGTTCTTATTTTCTGCATTTTTGTTTCTCTTAGACTACTGAATAGGGCCCTTGGGGAGTAGGCAGGGGTAGGGAAGCAGTGCTGCCTAAAGGAAAGAGGGAGGTATCTGGATGCTGACAAATCTGTTTCCCCCCCATCCGTGTAAAATGGAGGTCATTTCATGTGTCAATTCCTTGTAGTGTTGTTCAGAATTAAAGATGATGTGCTACTAAGCTCAGTGCTGGGCACAGAGCGGGAAGACTGCATGACGCTATATCGTCATTGTCACCACGATGGACAACCATTCACATTGTTAAAATCCCTCTGTTACAGCCAAAATGTAGTTGTACTGGATGGATTCAAGATGGTATAGCAATAATTTTTCAGATGTGGAAAATAGAAAGTATTCTTTTATCCTTGAATGTGGATCACTCCTATGTGGTGTCTTGGTTGACTTATAAGAAGATTAAACTATTCAGCTGCATTTAAAAGAACATTTCCAGGCCTTTCGTTTTACCTGTTTCCTGAATAAATATATATATGCAGTATCTGTTTTACCTAAACTTCTGGCACTTAGGAAAATATACTGAGATATATTTGAATGTTCAGTATCATTAATTAATGATACACAATAGCTAATGATCTTCAGTACAGATGAGCAGGCTGTCTTGGTGAAACGTAAAAAGGAGATTTGAAAAGTAGTGTTGCATATATATGGAATTTAAGGGAAAAAAATGTCATGAAGAACCTAGGGGTAAGATAGGAATAAAGACGCAGACCTACTGGAGAACGGACTTGAGGGTATGGGGAGGGGGAGGGGTGAGTTTTGACAGGGCGAGAGAGAGTCATGGACATATACACACTAACAAACGTAGTAAGGTAGATAGCTGGGGGGAAGCAGCCGCAAGGCACAGGGATATTAGCTCGGTGCTTTGTGACAGCCTGGAAGGGTGGGATGGGGAGAGTGGGAGGGAGGGAGACGCAAGAGGGAAGACATATGGGAACATATGTATATGTATAGCTGATTCACTTTGTTGTAAAGCAGAAACTAACACACCATTGTAAAGAAAAAAAAAAAAAAAAAAACCTATTTTTCTTATACAATAAAGCCACACCTATTTTGTTTTGGTTAAAAAAAAAAAAAAAAAGTAGTGTTGTTTTATGTTATTTGTCCCTTTTCTAGAGTGGCAGTCAAGGCCTAGACAGCCTGGGCGGGTGTCCAGGATATAGTGTTTCTGAGCTGGGTGACTTTGGGCAAGTGATTGAGTCTCCTTGTGCTTAGTTTCCTCATCTAGGAAATAGGGGGCAAGCACCATGCTGCCCTCACAGGGTTGCTCAGAGAACCAGATGAGTAGCGCCAGAGGCTAGCAAGTCCTCATTTGCCCCCTTCGTAAAACTCCCCTCTAGGTGGTTTGGTGGGAAGACCCCTGACAACTGGTCCATGAGACACTGAGGACTGTGAACTTGTTGGCCAGGTAAACAGAAGTCTCTTCCAACAGAGGCTCCTCACCTCAGGTAGCCAGAAGCTGGCGTCCTGGGGGAGCCTTGCTCAGGCTGAGCCCATCTTGCATGTTCATCATCTCACCAGTGAGCTGTTGCCCCGTTTTCTGCATTTCCTTTGTAGGATGGGCCAAGGAGGGGGCTTAGCAGGGTTGAGAAGAGGGAAAGATGCCCTGGCATGCTGGGAGTTAGGAGCACCCAGGCATGGAAGCCAGCATGCTTCTCCACCCCTGCCACTCTCATACATGCACATAAATTGCAGTCAAACCACATCTCTTCTTAATTCTCAGGTAGACTGGTTTCATTGGAAGTAGGCATTCCAGAGCCTGTTATCCACACAGCAGCCAGACACTTTGGAAACCGGAGGCAGATTGTGCCAGTGAGCCTCCAGACCTCCACTAGCTCCCCACTCTGTGCCAAGTTTAAACCAAAGTCCCAAGAGAGTACCTCAAGGCCTGGTTTGATGGGTGCCCATTCATGCTGACCTCTGCTCCACTCTCCTCTCACAGCCCACTACTCTCAGACCTTTGGACGTCTGCAATTCCTGTGCCCTCCACCTGGGGCACTGTGCCCCCAGATTTCCACATTGGCTCAGTCCTCACTTTCATCATGTCCTTGCCCAGACAAACCTTTTCAATGAGATCTACCCTGACTACTTGATTTAAAGTTACCCCCAGACAGACCTGACCTCCAGCAATCTTAGTTACTGATTTCCTTTTGGTGATAGCCTTTTCATCTTGTAATGTATTAGATAAACATCACAAGAAAGTAACTGTTCATTGTCCCATCCATCAGAAGCAGAACTTGATCCCAAAAGCCCAACAGGAAGAATCCCCAGTCCCAAACCTGACCCTGAGCTTTGCACCTTCTGGTACGTTTTGCTTGTTTCATGTTGATAGTTCTTCATCCCAGAGGAGCCCTTTGCGTTTTTAGCTAACTTTATTGGTAGAGAAATCACCCTTATGCCTCATAAATGAAGCTCCTTCTTCCAGTGGATTTCGGGAAATCCAGTATTCTCCATAGGCTGACCCTTACATTACCCCTTCAAACATCTGGGGATAAAACCTGAGGCTCCCAATGCCAAATAAGTTTGGCCATCGACCTGTTAACAATCCGACTACCCTTACCTTAATGATTTCCATAAAAAGTACAACAGGAGGAGATTTATAGGGCTTAGCGAATATGTTCCGTCACTGCAGCCCTGCACTTTAGAAACTTCTCTCGGCTCAGAGCCTCCCATAGGAGCCTTTCCAGTCCCTCCCAGGGTCTTCACATTAAAGCTGCCTTTGGTTCGTTGTTCACTGTTCCGTATGTAATAACAGATTTGGTCCTATCCTCTTCACTCCTTGGAGATTCCCATCTACAAAACAAAACAGCTGGTGGTGGTGACTGATGGGGGAGACTTGTATGAACTGCATGTTAACTGTCCAGCAGGAAGCTTGCTGCCTGATGTGCCTTATTAGAAAGCAAAGAGGCCCAAGTGGAGGCCCAGTCGCATTGGAATGCTAGCTGAACTGGAGACGTACAGGGAGGATTATCTGCATGGCCCCACAGCCTCCTGGGGCTACATTAGGTCCTGGAACAGATTTCCAAGGCGCCTTCTGTTTTGGAGAGGGTTAACCTGGCTATGGGCAGGGATTTGTAGCCTTTTGGGTTGGAGCCTGAATTTTTGGCACTCTCACCCTTGGTTCTATGAATATGATGCTCAGAACTCATGGAAATGTTAGGGCTTTTAAGACTTGGATCATATTAATTTGCCTTCACATGATTTGTTTCTGTGCCTCAATGGGACAGAGACAAGAAGTGATGGTTTTAGAATTTTGAAGAAGACTTTTCCGGTTTATACTCCAAACGGAAGGATGTCTGTGTGAGCCAAAGAGACACTTAACTGAAATGTGGGGTTTTTTCCCCACAGAATAATTGTCTCAACCCTCCTAAAAATACTGGTCCTTTCTCTTCCTCTGGACTTAGGAAATGGCCTGTTACGTGCTTTTATCATTAAAAAAAAAAAAAAAAAAAAAGGACTAAAAAAGGGGAACTAACCCTTCCAAAAAAAAAAAAAAAATCCAGCAAGAGTAATCTTAAGGGATGGACAATTGGCCCCCTGACATCAGGAGAAAGAGGTGGAGCTCTCTGAGCTAATTTATAAAACAGCCTTGTAGCTGTTGTAGCTTGTTGTAGCTCCTTCCCAGTTTCCTTGCAAGAACCATTAGAAAAGTCATGTGGTGGTACCTTTGTGGTTAACAGAGGGAAATGGGACAAACTTCTCCAGGAAGACAACAGTGTGAATGAGTCAGGATCCCTGAAAAGACCTAGATGGGACCTGAGATGTGAGAAAGCAAAAGTGTTTGAGAGGAGTCCTCCAGACCTTTCTGGAAGAATCCCCCTCTGTCCTTGCTGTGGCCATTGTCTTCACTGACTTAATTTTAAAACTGTAGCTGCAACCAACCACCTTCTGTTCTCTCATTGACTTTGCAACCTGCCAGTTCATGGTGGGGAGCTCTGCGGGCCTGAGGGTCGTGAGCCCAAGAGGGTGTTAGGGACAATGTAGGGCCTCCTGTTGTGCTCAGCCCAGCTGGGCCTAAGGGGTGATGGTGAATTGTCTACCCCTGCCATCACCCAGCTTCTCTGCATTCTCTGTTTGGTGACTTGACCTTCGAGGTGCCAGGACTTTGATCAACCTGTGGCAGAAGGTTTGTGTGAAACCCTTCCTGGCTTCCATTTTTTACAAACACAAATGGGATCTGGAATTGATCCCAGATAATACATCTGCCTCTTAATTTCACTTCAGAAGGGCAGGATGACAAGAAAGGCGATGAAGACAACTAAATGCACTTATGATTTATGCCCCCTGTGATAAATCAATGGATGATTTCTCCCCAAAATGTGAACACTGCCTGGCTAACTCATACCAGCTGATGCATCTGTGAGAAGCATAAGGTAATGGTGGCTGAGCCCCCTCCTTCCCATGTGCACGCCAGGCCTCGAACTCCGTACCCCAAGGATAGGGATGTGGACGTGTGAGGGGGGGTCGTCTATACGCAGTTAAGAAGGTGCTGCTTCGCTGCCACCTTTTTTTCTCCCCGGGTCTGTGTTTCCCCTTCTTGTGGCCCTAATGGTACAGCTCTGTTCAGCCTGTCCTTGGTTCATCTCCAGCATTCCTTTCTGTACTGGCCTTTCTCTGTGGTGAGTTAGATTTTTCCATTTCCTAAAGGTGATTTGATCAGGCCAGTTCTCACTAGAGTCCCTCAAAGTGAGTGGGGAGAGTGGAAAATCACATTAACTCTTTCACTAACTCCAGCTGCCTGCACTGAATCCCAAATGGCAAGGGGGTTCTGTGTTGAGGGCCAGTTCCAGGCCTTTGTAGGCAGCTCTCTGGAGTGCTAGCTTGGGAAGGGTTGCAAGCGCCCATCTGGCTGGAAAAGGGGCAGGGCCATGACCAGTGGGCAGTCTGCTGTGCACAAGAAGGCCAGTGGTGGCCCTCATGCACCATGTCCGCCATCCCTTTCCTCTGTGGTTTCTTCATATCCCAAAGGCCTCACCTTGCCTTTCTGGACTTGGAAAGCCATATCTACATGTTCCAAAATAGACTGTCATTAGGAATTTTTAAGTCTATGGAATCATTTTAGGCTGCTTGGCAGTCACATAGCAGCTGGATGACTTACTTCCCCACCTTTTTTTTTTTTTTTTTAAAGCATCGTCTGAAGCTAATTTATTCAGGAGTAACTTGGGCTTTGGGGGGGAAAGTCACATTCGTTTTATAAGTTACGTGCAAATGAAATGAGAGGTTGTGTCTCTCATTTTCCTCTTGTTGAAAATGTCTTTGTTACTCCATTTTTGCCTTTCTTGAGAAACACTCAGGATTGCCATTTAAAGAGTTATGTAACATTATTTTGCTTACCTTGCTTTCCGGAAAAAAAGTGCCAAAGCCATTTCCTGGGCCTAGACTGGGAGATGAGATCCCCTTTAGATGGGAAAAAGCAGAGCAAGAGGGTCCAGAGACTGGCGCTTTCTCCCGGAGGCCAGCAGGGTTGCTGAAGTTCCTCGTTGGAGTGAAAGCTCAGCATGGAGAGATGGTTGGAGATGGAGGTGCTGGCTGTGGGCTGGGAATTGTGAGGCTTCACCTGGAGTCTCTGATGCTGGGACCAGATCTCCCTGCTTCATACAGGCTATGTATAGAAAGGGGAAAAAAATGAGCCAGCTAGTACAGGTTGTTTATTTGATGTCTCTGCTTCTACCTCACATTAACATTGCCCCAGCCAGAAATAATATACCTGCAGCTGTGTTTCTGTAGGACAACGGGGATATCTAATAATATATCGGGCTAATCTAAGCTGCCTTTTCTCCAGCGATGCCCCAAGGGGGAGATATATACTCTACCTTTATGTTATCCAGTGGTACTAATCAGAAACTATTGCTGTGGAAGCAGCTTGTCCTGTTCGGTCCTCTTCGAATAGGAAATCATAAATTAAAACAGAGTTTGATAGATTCTGCTTAATGCCAAAATGAAATCCTCATATATTTTGTTGGCTGTTACATAATCAGTTGACTTCTCAAAGGAGTTCTAATTATGCCCATGGAATAAGCTCAAGATAATGAAATGCATTCACCTCTCTGGCAAGCTGTCTATCTCTTAGTACTGAGCTCTGAGTCAGTCCTCTGGGGTTCTCCTTCTAGCTTGACCAACGAAGCTTTATTTACAGCCACAGAACTTGGAAGTGAAATACAAACTTATTTTATATGTACTTCTTTTTTATTCCCTCTAAGAAAATCAGTTTTCCTTAGCTTCATATACTGCGTAAAGAGCCGTGTGTAAAGTAGCTGTATTAATCCCAGAACATTAAGATTCTCCCCGCCACCCCAATGCCTTACTAAGGCTCATAATCTCACAAAACTGCCAGAGATAGGAAGAGAATAATGATAAGGCCAAAGGGAATAAGTTCTCTGACTGTGAATTACATTATCTGTAACATTAATGCTTGGTAAAAGAGTTGGAGAGATGGATGGATAGATGGGTGTGTGGGTGAGTGGATGGTTGGATGAGAGGGCAGATGTGTATTTGAACAGATACATGAATTTTTAATCAGAAAGGGATATAGATGGAAAAGAACTAACTCAGAAAAGTCTACCTTTGGATATATTATTGTGGATTTGATTGTTAGAGAAAATTATGAGGAAAAAGAGGGAATTTATTATTCATAATAAATTAGGTCTAATTAAAAAATAAAGTGGGTCAATCAAACATAGAGTACCTTGAATTCCTATGCTTTTTTCATGCTGTGTCATTAGCATGTGACTGAGAGGGAAAAGATCCTAGTCTTTATTCTTCCTTCACAGAACAATATTAATATTTAATCAAGTGTGAACAGCCTGCAAAGTCCAGGAGGCTGGGATCTACCAGCAGGAGTGCTTCTCGGGTGATTGGTCCAACACTGGGGATGGAGAACCATGAAGTCAGACTGTGGATATGGCTCCGACACTGTTCAAGGAGGCATCCTTGGCCTTTTGCTGTGTTTAATTACAGTGACAAAATCTCAGTCACTGTTTACACAGGCTTATTCCTCAGGTGTAGAAACGTACTCTGAGCTCACTTCTGGCATTTGCTTTGCAGCAAGGGGAATTCTTTGTCTTTTAGATTAAAAACAAAATCATTCTGTTTCTTCTGACGTTACAAAAGTAAATATCTTCCCCAGAGCTTCACAGATTGCTGTGGTGGTAAATCAGTTTGCCATTTAAGCCACTTGACACAGGTGATGAGGACCCTGGAAGGAAACCCATACCATTGATAAGGAACCACTCAATTGTGTGCTTGCTCTTAGCGTTCCTTCAAGACTGCCATCCTCACGTGGCCAGCAAGGCCCTGCAGGGGTCTGACGTTTAATCTCTCCCAGGCTTCACTGCAAACCTGGCCTTTCTCTGTGCCAAGATGCCTCTCTCCCTCCCCCAGAGGGCATTTGCAGATGCTGCTCCACGCCTGGAGATCCTCCTGTTCATTACTCAAAAAAACACACGCTTTTCAGATTTTAACTGTTGCCCCCTGTGCCCCCACCTAGATCATATTCTTTTGTCCTGCTTTCACGTGGGGCAGTATTCCTTTCCTTCTGAGCATTGCTGTCTATTTCTTACATTCTCATCAGTGGAATTGCCTTACTGTTTGACTCCTTCATTAAACCGTATGCTCCACACAGTAGAGCAGGACCATCTTCATGGGCTTGCTACTGGCAGTTGCTCAGGGCTCCTCATTCAGAAGGGTTCTGTGCTTGGCTTTAATGCTCTGCTATTGCCATCTTGAAATCCTTTATACTTTTTTGAACAATGGCCCTCACAATTTAATTTTGCAAATCATATGGTAGGTCCTGGGTTGGAGCCATGTGTTTCTACCAGGTTTCCAGCGTGTGGTATATGCTCAAGACATATTTTGTAAAGGAATGTTTCAGTGACAAAAGATGGTCTCCTCGCATTAGTGCCTGCAGTATAAAATGCTTAATACCTCATATCAAGTCAGGATGCTATATATTTCCTTGGCAGCTCACTACTTAATCTTATTCTTTTCATAAGTTTGGCAAATGCAACCAAAATTGAATTAAAAAGATATGCATATTTTGCTCTAAGAAAAAAATAATTGATTGTATAAAAGGAAGTGTAAAAATGGGCTGGCCTGTTAATTTTTTGTTCGATATTTAGAACTGAAAGGGTAATGTTTAGAGAGCCAAAATGCTAATTGTCTTGCAAAGAGTGCTGTAATAAGCTGGGGCAAACACTGCATTGGAGAAAATATCTTTTAAATGGTAGAGGAAGTTGAAACAGTGACTGGAGCTCCTCTGAAGTAAATATAACGCTTTCCCCTGTGCAAGGCCAAGGAAATCCTGAAATAACAAAATGTCCAGTTTGATCTTTGCATCATGTAGTTGGGGAAACCTTGCTTTCTCATACAGCAAGCTTGGCCAAATATCTGCTGAGGAGTTCATGGAGAAATGGCAGGTGTCACCGTTTTGTACAGTGTGCCCATAAGTTTTCTGTCACTTGTCTGAGTTGGACACGTTTTCCCCATTCTCCCTTGCCCACCCCAAAGGTGACGGCTGCAGATTGCAGAGTTGGCAGGATTTTCCAGGCTGTGCTGGCACAAGCTGTTAATAAATTAGGGGCACAGAAGTGTGATGGCAAGGCGTTTCCTCCTGGAGTTCATAGGCCTTCCAGAACATTTATGTCTCATTACAGCCCGTACAGTAGTTTATGCCCTAATAAATCAGAGAGGCTTTGCAGAGATGGGCTGGACCGTAATGAATCTTTCTGTTGGCATTTTCCCTTTACAGAAGTAAATAATGGAGCAAAACCGCCCCATCTGGCCACTCTGTTAAGAGAGAACTCACAGCAGGAGCTGTTTGCTCAAGCATGGCAAAGGTCACTGCAAACGTAGCAAGAGCAAGGGGTGGCAGCTAGGGCTGTGAGTGACAAGGTGGAATGAAGCCATTTATGAGCCTTTATCATTGTGATTATAGGCATTAGCTGGACTGCCAGGGTCCTGTTCTCCTTTCCTGTGATGGGCTTTGGGTCTTCACTGATTTTTCACATTTAATTTCCAGACCTGTTGGATGTTTTGCAAGCAGTACAAGTAGACACACACCTGCAGCATGGAGTGTGGGCCCATTCACTTTGATTTACATTCTATTATCTTAATAAGGTATGCTTTCAGCTAACTGGAAATTGTTGCCAAGTAGAGGAAGGGGAGATCACCTTCTCTCTGCTTTCCTTCACCAGTGCAAAGAGATGTGTGACGAAAGCCAAGTAAATATGGAAATTATTATTAATTATGTGGTGATGGACAGAAATGCATTATTCTGGCTAGGAAATCAACTTGTCTCTAGTAGAGATTTACCAGATGTATTTTTTTAAAAAAGTGTATGAGTCACATTAAAAACAGTGCCTAGAAATAAGTGATGAATTTGTTTTTGATGTTTGTGCATTTTTACAAGGGAACCCATCCTCCATTTTGGAAGTTAACAAATATTGATCATTTCCTTTGTTTCTAGTAACTGGAATCTGTTTTCATTGGATGAAAATTTACATCTAGCTAAGTCAAAGACTTAACTTGTTTTTCCTTGCTTTTTCCCCACCCTAGTTGGTCTGAGTTCCTGCCCTTTGCAGGGCTGTGGAGAAACTTTGGATGTGCCTGGGCTGCTTATTTGTGTTTACAGAGAGGTTTCTGGGAGCCCTTGGAGGGGAGAGTATATCCAGCTACTTCTATTCCATACAGACTTGCCTGGTGCCTCTTCAGTAACCACTTTGCTACTGGGAAGGCAGAGGAGAAGCAAGTGAGGGAGCACGCAATTTATCAAAAGTGACAAGGAGAACAGAGCTCCTCCATCAGCCTCAGCTCTCCTCATATTTACATAACACCTTCCTTCCAGTGTTTTCCCCAGCAGATGGCCAGGTGAGGTTCATAGACTCTGCACAGAAATACAGCTGCAAGGGGCAGGCACAGGGAATATTTTGGGCTCTCTCCCAGCAGAATTATGCAACAGTCCATGGAGGGAGGGAGGAGGAGGCAAGGAGGCAAGGTCACTCCCTAGCTAAAGAAGTTCTGGAAATGTAGACTCAATGCCAAGTGTGGCTTGCAAATTGGGAGGTTGCCAAGGCCCAGCACCCCAAGACTCGGGGAGGAAGTCAAACCCTCGAGGAGTCAGTAATTGACCATGAGTGGGTCTGCCCATCTGCTCTGCTGTAATGGGAAAGTTAGTGAGACTTGATGGGGTCACAGAAGGACATTAATGCATTGACTGAGATGATTGGGCTCTGCCAAGAGCAAAAAGAGTCTACCCTTCAAAGGGAGTCTCCAGGTAAGCTGCAAGTTCTCTCATCGTCCTGCTTTATCAGGATCCCAGAAGCAAATGAGGCACCTGCTCTGTCTTTGACTTGGCTCTGGGGCTGCTGAGTCTGTATCAGGAGACCACATTTGGTACAGGATGTTGAACACACACAACTTTTTTTTTTTAAGGTTTCCATTTGAAACCGGCTGAGCCATAGCAGGTAATTAGCACCTTTGCTCTTGGAACAAGTGGCACTTTTATTGGTTGGTTTCTTAATCAGGTTGACCAGTTGGTAGTTCTCGGTAAGAAAGTCGACAGAGAGAAAAGGGGATGCTGTGTGTCCCCGGGGATGAGGCCAAGCTGAGAAAACACCCTGAGGGTCTCAGTTCAGTGCCCCACCCTTACTGCCATGTTCTAACTCTACCATGCAAGTTCTAACCCTGCAAAGGGCTTTTTCTTCCCCTGAGATCTTGGGCAGATCCCAAAACTTGATCATAGATCACATTTCTAGTGTCTAAAGTGCACTGGTGTGGACTCTGGCCTCATCTTAGAATAAAAATGAAAGATAAAAAGGGTTTGTTGGGAATAGTCTGTGGTATCCCAGACCTGAACATGTTGGTTTTGTAACTCAGCATCACATTTATGGCTCGGACAGGACTGTGGAGGTATCCTGGAGGTGACAGCTTGACATAGCCAAGGTGCCAGCTAAGCCACTTTCAAACTGGGTGACCTTGTGCAAATGCGTAAGGCATTGGCGCCTTGGTCTCTTGTGTGTGAATGAGGATGTTTGTGTTAACTCTCCCAGGGTTATTACGAGGGTTAAAGCAGATGATGCATGTAAAGCCATAGCATGGTGGCCTGCATGAAGTAACTACTCAATAGATGATAACTGTGATGATGAGGAAAATGGTGACAACATTGTTACTTTGGAAACCCAGAGTCCAAAGACCTGGATGCTAGTTTACAGGTGACAGATAGATTTAATTTCAGATGCCATCTTCAGTGGTGTTGAGCAAGATTCCGAGACTACCTATGGGCTCAGTGAGAGAACACTGAAATCAGTTAGGGATATCTGCCTAATGAGAGAGAGAATCAAGGGTGATGGTGCTATCACTGATGTTTCACTGCTGCCTTAAATAGCTGTGTAATTTGGGAATAAATTCACCTCTTTTGAATCTATTTTTTTAACCTATAACGTGGGAAGGTTAGGCCAGGTCAGTTTTCTTGGAAGTGTTCAGCTGAATGTTAGAAGATGTTGGGGGTAAAGGTAGAAAATATTCTTAGGGTAGGTTTTGGAAATGCTGTGTATAATTTAACAAACTGAGACAGGTTACTTTATTGCAGGACTTCTCAGAACCCTTAATCTGCTTGAAAACTCCAAGAAGGGATGTTCTTCCCAAACTTGCTGATCATGAATACATTTATTTTCATAGCCTCAGCAACTTGTGAGACTAGTGTTGCACAGAATGGACTTTGAGAAATTAGATCATTCCCAAGGTCCATTCTTTCTCTCCAAAGTCTCAAAATCTGTCTCAAAAGCTCAGATAATTTAATGACTCCCTTTCCCCACCATGAACTTTTCACCTCTCATCGAAATGCAACTTTTTCTGAAGAGCCACGTTTAAATGATGTGGCTTCACACATCATTTAAATGTATGGAACACATTGGTTGGAACAACTTTGAAAAATACCAAAGGTAATGTTTGGTAAAACATTAATCCTTAATGTTTATAAACTCTTCATTCGGAATCTCAGCTTCAGTTGCAAATCATTCTGATGGATTTGGCTCACTCTTTGGCTAACACACTTCTTTCTCAATGTTTAACCTTCCTGTTTGGACTGGTGTGCTCTGAGGATCAGTCCGCTGAGAGACATTGCACTCTCTCCTCTCCACCTTATATTCCATTTGCCTCCTCAACCTGTCTAGACTGCCTAAGAGGCAAAGGAAAGCCCCAGTCTGTCTTTACACTTGACAGGCCAGCATCTGTGTCTTCCATGGTAGGTGAGGAATAGCAACCAAAAGTGGCCAGGATGACACTGGAAATCTAAAGGTTCGTGTTGATTTCTCATTAATAAATAACTTTCACTTTTGTGTCATCACCAAAGGTTGTTGAAACAATTTTTTGGTAGCAATAATGCCATGCGGTGACTTTGGGTAATTGGTCTCTTTTAGCAAGCAAAAGCTTAGAATATGCTTGGAACATAGATATGGCCCCCAGTGTTCCTTTATTCTGCTGCATTATTTCCCCAAAGGGGTCTCACAGAGAACAGGGCCCTTTCATTCATTCATTCCTTTGTTCACAAGTGAGTAAGTAAAAGATGAGAAGGGAATGTTGGCGGTTAGGAGTGAGAAAGTTAGGGGGATGGAATTTTGATGAAAGAAATAGGGGAGCTTGTGTCTCTGGAAAGTTGGGCAAAGAACTGACCAGGAGAAAAGTAGGATACCCATCAATGGGGAGGACCCACTTGAGATTTCTAATGATCAATTTAAAGTGGAACTGGTCAACACAGTTATGTTTTTCTCCAGATGTGTTTAGCTGCTTGCTTAGCAACACAGAGGAGGTAGAAATTTGGATTTAATCAGGGTCGGGGTGCAAGTTGGATGGAAGGAGGGTTAATGGAACTGAGAGTGGATTCAAAGGGAATGAGCCTTGGAATCTCAGGTGGGTAAGGAAGGAAGTGAGGGTAACAGGCAGGTGTTAGACAATGGAGGATCAGCTATTTTGAGGTCCCAGTGGAGGGAGGTGAGCTGGTGGTCTGACAATTGAGTACAGAAAGTTGAGATTTTGGAGGTAACTTGGTATGGACAATAATAAAGTATGGACAGTGACAGTGATTTTTCATCAGACTAGATAGACCATTCATGTGCCTTCTTGTTGATGCCATCTCCTGACCTCCTGATCACTCATGAATACTTTAGCATTGGTCTCACTGCCTCTCTCTCCACCATCTTGTTGTCATTCTTTGACATTAACATTGACACAGGTGGATCATCTGCCTTCTAAATTCCTTAACACCATCCCTCCCAAAGGTAGTCTCCTCTACCCACTTCAAACACCTACTCCCTTGTTTATATCCTAGACTTAGAATCACTTTTTCTTTCTTCCATAGAACCCATTTAAAGGAACTGTGTTCCTTACACATAACAGAGCTGATTGAAGGAAAAGTAAATGGGGGTTTGGAATGGATGCATTGGTTTCATTGCCAACTTGTGCCTGAGTCTTGGCAGGACCTTGATAGATACTGACTCTATACCTAGGCACTGTTGGGTTGCTCTGTACCTCCTACAGCAGGGTGTATGTTGTAGGGTGGTGAACAGGGGTGTGTGCTGGTCCCTACATGCTGGACTGTTTGCAGAACAGAGGAGTTCAGATAAATGAGCCAGATGGATGGAATCTGGGAAAATGACTTGCTGCATCATCTTGGTATCTAGGTCATTGGGATGGCCCTTCCCATGGGCTGGAGGGAATTCCAGTGAGCACAGACCCAACCTTCTTTCTCCAAGGAGAACTCCTGACATTCTGTTAGCCAAAGAAGGTCAGAGGAGCGCTGCCAGCTGCCTGCCAAAGAGAGGGCAGAGTGGACTAACTGAAACTAAAAATAAACCTTGACTGGAATTGCTCGTGTAGGTGGAGGGAAGATAGACTGGCCAGAGCTAAGAATTTTGAGGCCATCTCTGTTGCATTTAACTTTGATCCCTAAAATGACTGAGGTTGAGGAATTGTTTTTGGCATCAGGTAGGTAGTCTGATGTCCATACTGCATTAGTGCTGGTTCAGCACATTTAGGGAGCTGGTACTTATGGAATTTTTTTTTTTTCTTTTTTAAACTCAAATGATGTGTGGTATTTGAGAGTCAGAAAGGAGATGATATATGCATATATCATACATACATATATATATATATATATATATATATATATATATATATATATATATATATATAAAACCTTGAGCACAGCCCCCTGGTTAAATAAATAGATGTGGTCCCAAGAACATAACTTACCCAATTTACTTTAGAAGCTTGTGTTTTCTTTTTTGTACCCCAAATTGTATAACTTTACATGCTAAACTTAAAACTGTTGAAATTTTGGATGCTCTTGAATGGAAAATAGTAACAGTACTTGTTATCATGAGCCTTACGGCCATTTGCTAGAAGGTAAACTCAGCTGGCTTATTTTATACAAGGAAGCCTAGGTTTGGTAGTTCTACAAGAGGGAAAAATAAAAAGGAAAGGCAGACCTGAGCATATGTGATATCTTCCAAGTTTTCTCTTTTTCATGGCCAAGAGCTATAAATGGCAAGATTAATTTGACATTTGAACTAAGAAAAAAAATTAGCTCTCATCACCTGAGCTTACAAATGGTTATCTTCAATAAAAAGTATTGGCCTCCATTTCAAGACAAATGTAAATTGACAAATATAAATTCTCTTCAAATAAGCATCAGGTTTTAACTTAACTTCAAAAGTGATGTGTTCATTATGGATTGTGTAGTATGACTAGATGAAAATTCAATTAATGGTTGAAACAATTATAGTAATGGTATTTAAAGAATTGTCTTTTGTAGCCAAAGTACTTTCTTTTATACTCTTCTGTCCCAGGAATATGTTGTAAATGATGTTTTATTTTATGAAATACTATAGTTTTTATCCCGGTTGATTCATTATTTGGGTGGGAAAAAAGTCAAATCTCCGAACCAGAGAGAATATTGGAATTGTGTTGTAGTGTCCATAGGGGTAGAGCTTGATTGATTAAGCCTTGGAGGAGGGGGGAGAAAAGAGAGGAATTTTAGTCTTAAAAATATATGTTCAAAAAAAATGAAGGCCAAGGTTCAACTCCTCCACAGTTTTAGCAGCTTAGGAAGTTTTGTTTTATCTGTATCAATTTAAATCACTTGATTTTATAACTCAGTTCTTAGACTGGAAAGTTGTATGCTTTGATATTTTTATTTCAACTAACAGTAAGGGTCTTTTAAAGCAACATTTTCATGGTTAATCAAAATGACTCTGTTAACTTTGGAGTTACAACTAAAGAGTGGTGAGAAAGAGATAAGAGCTAGGAAAGGGAGCAACAGCCACTTTTTTCACATACACAAAAAAATAAAAATAAAGAAAAGTTTGTCATAACAACAAAACAAATACATGTTCATCAGAGACAGAGAAAGAGCAGTGGGCCACAGTATTCAGAAGTGAAAGTTGAGTTACCTTTAGAATCTTCACTGATAAATTTGTGATGAGAGAAAGAAATGAAGCAAGAGGTGAACATTTCGCAGAATTTTTCAGAAAAATGATGATTTAAAAAAAAGGAGTAGATGCAGGTGGCTATAGATAGGCCTTATTTTTGAAGACTTCTACTGAATATGATAATCTGAATCTGAGGGATCTGAAAAAAGGTCTATAGGGACTTAGATCAGAGGGGAGGGAGGGGCCTAGGACAGTAGGTTTTCTCCCATTTTAGACCAGCCCTTCTAATTTGGCTAGAGGTTTCTAAGAGTGAAGTGGTCTGGCCACGGCAGAAGTTAAAAAGTGCCTTCTCTAAGATTCAGTGACTGTGTGATTTCAAGTTTGCTGTTTGTGTAGAATAAGGAGGCAAGAAGGGAGACTGCCAGTTGAAGAATTCAAGAGAAAGAGATTTTAATAAGAGAGGAGCGACATAGAGGAAATCCCAGAACTCCAATGGAGGGAAAAGAACAAACTTAAAAGTAGATGAACAAGCTAATTAACTGCATAGACGTTTCTGCATTTCGGAAAATTTGCTTTTTCTTCACATTTAAAATTATAAATGATGATGTTTCCCGCAGTCTACAGAGAATTGAAGGCAAAGACACTGACATCACGATCAGATGGGGAAAACATACAGTGGCAGCTCAAGTAAGGGGCTGGATTGGAATCCTGAGGAAACTGGTTCTTAAACATAGGTGTTCAAAATTCAAGTATAAGTTTCTTCTTAGTGGAGAGTGGCACAAGTCAGGATGAAAGATGCTTACATTTGGCCAGCCAAAAACACCAAGAGTTGAGAAGATGGGTAAAAAGGCTCAAGACTTACCTGCCAGTCATTCTCTGTAGAGAACCTCCTCAAGCTCTGTAGGGAAATCCCTTTGTCTGTGGGGTCCCCTCCACTTGAGCCCCGTAGGTCCTTTTCTTAGCCTCCTTAATGCTCCCTTAAACTCCACAATGGAAGTGGAGGGGCTTTGAGGCCCTTTGAATCCTCAAATATAAATATAAACTGCAAAATAATCAGACCTGCAAGCCTGCCAGAACTGGCCTGCTCGCAGCATATTCCTGGGTATTGTTACATTCAGAGAGGCTTGTCTCTGCCTAGATCTTCTTAAAGTGCACTCTTCTTATCCTGCCTTAGATGCCAGGGAGAGAGGCTGAGGGAATAGGAAGTTCAGGGACTGTCGAGGCAGAGACTGAGGACTCCAAATCTGGAATGAGTAGCCTCTTTTCATGCATCAATCCCAAGAGAGTTGGAGCAGCAAAGAGTGCAAGCCATGGTCAAGTCCCCTGTGGTTTCTCAAAACGTGTACCTCCAAATATGTGTTCAATGCCATACCCTCTGCCTAGGATGACCCCTAATCTCTCTCTCAAACCCCTACTCATCCTACAAGTCCGCACTTAGAAAACTCTTGTTGCTGGCAGTTTGCTGACTTAAGAAATGGATTCAGGAGTCCATGTAAACCATTCCTTGAAAGTGTGCTTCATGGTGGGTTCAAGGTCAACGAAATGGGAGACCTGCTTAGCATTGAGAAGGTAAGTTGGACTCAAAGGAGAAACCATTTCTCATTTTTAAATAAAATGGCAAATCTAATCTAACTGCTTCCTGTATTGAATAAAACGACCTTTTTGGCAATTGCCAAATTTGCAAGTTAATAGTTTTTGTAATGCCCTGGGGAAATAATTGCTTGTTAGTTTGACCCAATTAAATTCTGGCCCCCTTATAGGGATAGTCTTAATTTAAATTTTGAAACCTTAAAAATGCAGAATCAGGGCTTCCCTGGTGGCGCAATGGTTGAGAGTCCCCTGCCGATGCAGGGGACACGGGTTCGTGCCCCAGTCCGGGAAGATCCCACATGCCGCGGAGCGGCTGGGCCCGTGAGCCATGGCCGCTGAGCCTGCGCGTCCGGAGCCTGTACTCCGCAACGGGAGAGGCCACAACAGTGAGAGACCCGCGAACCGAAAAAAAAAATGCAGAATCAAATCTTTTATTGCCCATCTGACCCTGAATCAGTGTGATAGATATGAGTGAATTTTTTTTTTTTTTTTGCCGTACACGGGCCTCTCACTGTTGTGGCCTCTCCCTATACATTATGAATGCTTATAACGGTAGGAAGAGATATTTTAGTTCTTCATCTTTCATGTAGGAACAAAAGATAGTTTTATCATGCAAATCACTTTTGTAAGGGTGAGTTGTAGTGCATGATTGGGGGAAGCTGGAATTGTAATATAGCCTCCAAATTCACTTAGAGGCTAAAAAATTGTTTACCAGGAAAAAAAGATCACCAGCTATATCCCTGGATCAAATGTGTAGATATCTTTCACAAAGGTATGCCTTCACACAATTGTGGAAAAGGAGAAGCTGATAATCTTGCCCAGCTCAACGAAGTTTCTCTTCATCTTAAGGTTTTGTTCTGTTGGCTACACAGATGTTATTAATTTTTCAGGTGTGTTTATATGTTTGCAAGTTTCTGAGGCTGTGCTGATGAATGGAGTTTTTATTGAATTTATATGTAGCTTTCAGATACTAAAAATGTGCTTAGGCTTCTTCAACTTGCCCCCTACCCCCAATCTGGGTCTTATCTGAGGAAACTTATTCTACTGTCCTAGTATCCTTAGCATTTCCCTGATCTGTGCCTCTATATGCTACTATAATTAAAACATTTGAAAAGGGAAAAATGACATTTGTGAGTTTAGTGGCAGGACCACGAGATGCTGGATTCACTCTTCATGGTTTTCCTCTTGGTTGGCAAAAACTGACCCAACAGAGTGGTCCTCAATGTGCATCTCATTATGCCATCTTCTACAGAAAAGAACATTTACTTCAAAATTGCAGTAAGGACCTTTGAATGCTTTGGACATTTCGGGGAGTTATAGCCATTTTGTTAAATCTTGAAAGTGGAATTATAATCAACAGGAGGAAGAGGTGAGAGAGCCCTTCCTCTGGGTCAATTACTCACTCAGTGTGTAGTGAGCACCCCCTCCCTGTGTGCCAAAAGCTGTGGTGGCCACGAGGGCATAGGGCAACAGCCTAGGGCAGGTATAGGTGCCTCCAAGGGGGAGAGCTCTGCTGTCAAGAGAGAGAACATATCTTTTTTGTTTGCTTGTTTGATTATTATCTACTGGCTTCCCTCCCCGCCAAACCTTATAGCTATATTAAGTTCTTATTTGTGAAATTTACCATTTGTGTTCTAGTTTATAAGAATATAGGGTCCTAGAAACTAAGTGACTTGTCCAGGGTTACAGCACTAATATATGGGGACTCAGAATTGAATCCACGTTGGCATGATTGCAAAGTGTTATGTTTCTACTGTGTTGTGCTGACTCCTTTTTGTCTTGTTTATACAAAACAGCAACAACAACAAAACAGCACACACACACACACACACACACACACACACACACACACACACACATCCATCCCAAAATCCTAATCATATAATAATGACAAAGAAACATATTTCAATATTAGATGAGAAGACAATGAAGAAGCCTAATTATATGTGTGGACCAAGAGTTCTTCTATGTTTTATGTTGTTAGAACTCTGAGAATGAAATCAATAAGGAATAAAATTAAAGAATTTTAAGTTCAAAAAACAAATGTTGTTAATACACTCAGAATGACCTTTAAATATGCCCTTTTTCATAAACATGTCTGGAAACCTGAAAAAGTAGATTTTTCTTCTTCGACGACAAGGCTGTCAGTAGCAATTCCGAAGCAGCAGGATTAGGGAGGAGCCAAAGGTGACCAGCTGAGTTGTACACTGCTTGGGGAGACCAAGTTGAGACTAAATGTGTACTTACTGCCCCAAGACCTGCACAGCTTGGGGTCAACCCTGGTGACATCTTCGAAGCTGAGCTATTAATTTTAGCTTCCAAGTTGATTAAATTTATGACAAAACGGCACAGTGAAAATATGAAAAGTGAACACTGAATCCTGGTTACCTTGCAAAGGCAACTAGATAAAGGTTCTTACAAACAAACCAATATAGATTGTATCCTCTTCATTCGCAGTCTTTCTGGAAAGTTTCCCTCTGACATGAATAAAAAGGAAAAAGAGAGAATTGGCAGTTCATTTCTGAAATGGAACACTCAGCATCAGACTTCTCCATGAGTTTCCTAGATGCCACCCACCTTCTCCTGCCTAAAGTTGCTGGACGATAACTTGTGTGAGAGGGGGCCTCCCCACAAGGTGGAGTTCTGAACCCTCTGTTCCCTTGGCTTCTCTGTGTCGACCAGCTTGCTAGGTCCCAAAATAAAAAACATAGAAACAGACACACAAACCAGAACCCTCCAGGTGGACGTGGACAGCAGTATGAAGTACTGGTTATGAGCTTGGATTCAGAGTCCAGTGACCAGCATTCAAACCCAGACCTTGGTATTCACTAGCCCTGAGACCGTAGACAAGCTCTCCAGGAGGAATTTCTTCAACTGGAATGTGGAAATAACGAATACTTATCTCAAAAGTGGTGAGGATTAAAATAATGCACACAATGCACCTAGCATGGTGTTTGGGACATGGAAAGCTCTCCCTCAGTGATTGCTGACATTCTTCCTCTTCTCCCAATTTTATGACTACCACTACCGTCAACATTTATTAGTTTCCTAGGCTGCTGTAACAAAATACCACAAACTAGGTGGCCTTAGACAACAGGAATTTATTCTCTCAGTTCTGGGGGCTGGAAGTCCCAAATCAAGGTATCAGCAAGACCATGCTGTCTCCAAATGGTCTAGAGAAGACTCTGTTCCATACCTCCCTCCTAGCGTCTGGAAACTGCCAGCAATGCTTGGTGTTCTTGGGCTTGTGACAGCGTAGCTCCAATCTACACCTCTGTCTTTACACGGCTGTCTTTCTTGTGTACGTCTGTGCCCAAATTTCCCTTTTCATTCACCTGTCATTGGACTAGGGGCCACCTTACTCCAGTGTGAATGCATCTTAACTCGATTACATCTGCATAGACCCTGTTTCCAGCAAAGGCCAGGACTACAGGTACCAGGGTTTAGGACTTTAACATACCTTTTTGGGATATATAATTCAAAATACAGCAAAGCATCTTTATCTTAGGCTTCATCCTGGATCTGGCACATCCTCAAAAGTCACCTGCTTTTCGAGCTGTTGTACCTTCTTCTCTTTGCCCATGAGTGGATCTTGCTGACGGTGTTAACATTTACTTAGCAATTGCTTCATGAGACTTGTTCGTCTTATTTTCCCTTGATGCATTTTGTGGTTTGAGTAGATATTGTAGATATCTGATAAAACAGCAGGAGATACTGTTACCTTCCTCATTTCCTGTGAGGCCCAGAAGACATCATGGAAAATTAAAAACTGTTATTAAATGTTGGTCATGTTCAAAAAAATTTCCTCTGTGTTCAGAAGCTCTCAGCTGATCACAGAAATGGTGAGAGCAGTCCAGTGAGCCCAGTCTGATAAGGGTTAGCATTAGCTGGATGGCGTGAATCTCAGCCAGATAAGAGGAGGGTCTGCAAAGTCACTTCATCCTTCAGTCCCTTCTGTTTGCTGGCTGTGATGCATGCTCCCCACCTGCTTGGAGCACAGGAATCTGCAGCGATATCTATATTCACCTTCAAATTCAGCAAGACAGGAAAGCCCTGATTTTTATTAAATGTCACCTTACGATTTATCAGCTCCTACATGTGAGTCTGGGCAGCTGGGCCAAATGTGGAAAATGACGGTGTTCTGGAGCACAAAGGCGTGTGGACCGCTCAGCAGCTGGCAGTGCAGAGGGATGGACTCCGGGAGGCTGAGAGGTCATGGACTGGCTCCAAAAAATGAGAAGAACTGAGACAACCAAAGTGAACAAACAAGCAAGCAAGCAAACAAACAAAATCCTTGAATTGAGTGAATGAATCGGAGGTCCTCAAAGTTTTTCTGCAAAATGCCAGATAGTAAATGTTTCATGCTTTTCCACCCATTACAGTCTGTGCTGCAGCTACTGAGCTCTGCTGTTTTATTCAATAGCATGAAAGCAGCCATAGATAACAAATAAAGAAAAGGGTGTGGGTGTGGTAGTGTTCCAAGAAAACTTTATTTGCAAAAACAGGCAGTGGGCCAGATTTGGCTTAAGGGCCATAGTTTGCCAACCCCTGGAATGAGTCAGTCAATTTGATTATTTTCCTTCTGATTTCTAGAAGCTATTTTCTGTATTTTCTTCTGTTGCCTAGCAACTTATTTCCTTCCTTTCTCTAGAAGCTATACAATACAGTGATTAAGAGCTGAATTCTAGAGAAAGAACACCAGGGTTCAAATCCCACTGTTGCTGTTAACTAGAAAAGTAATTGTAAGCTCTGTTTTCTCCTCTGGTAAAATAATATAATACATATAAAATGCTTAGCATGGTGGCTGACTTGTAACAACTACCTAATAAGTGTTGGCAGTTAGCTATGAATACAAACAATTGCAGAATGACTTCTTGTTTGTCAAGGCCACCCCTTTGGATTATTTTGTGTTTTGTGGGGTTGTTTCAGTTGCTGTCACCTGATTATTTCCTCCAGCCCCTCAGGTGAAAATCACCACACTCTCTTCTGTGCTTTCATGCTATAATTATCAACTTACCTGGGCATGCTTGTAGTCTGTGGGATGCTGGAGGGCAACGTGAGCCCTCGTGTCCCTGTGTCCCAGTGCAGCACCTGCCCCAAGTAGTGATCAGCAGGTACTTGCTGAATGACCTGTCTGTTACAGAAACACTTCTTACTAAGATGTTGTGAATTGTTTCTATTTCTCATAGCAGGGCTATATTAATTCAAATCAGGAAATAGAGCAATCTCCCTATCTAGCTAGACAGGGTTTGCCAAAATACAACCTATGGGCCAAATCTGGCCTGCCACCTGTTCTTGTGAATAAAAATTTTATTAGAATACAGCCATCCTCATTCATTTACACATTGTCTATGGTTGCTTTTTTACAAAGCAGCTTAGTTAAGTAGTTGGGACAGAGACTGTATGGCCCAATAGGCCTAAAATATTTACAGAGAAAGTTTGTTGACTTCGGGCTAACCCTTCCTTAGTACCCTAACACTTGCCATTAAACTGTAGGTGGTTCAGACGTAGTACTTCAGACTCTGTGCACAGAGATGTAAAGTTGTCTGCCAGTATCTCAAGATTGATGGTCAAGTGTTAAAGTAATAGACCGAACCTACAGACCAACAGGGGATAGAAGAAAGATTTAATTACTGGGTTTGGGTTTAAATGTCTTCCCAATTTACATTGTATTGGGTTTTGGACACACTAAAATTTAAGCTTAATATTTGGCTGCCGTTCCCAAATTGTATGCCAGGGCACCCGCGGGCATGGCAGCAAAGTCCCAGAAGCTCTACAGGGTATTTTAAATTTCCAAGGGAAGCACAGTAACATTCAACACTGACATTGCATGAATTACTAGCTTCAGTGGATCACACTACTTTCCTTTCAGTGATGTGACATCTTTGTGAGGATGGGATTTTGGCAGTTGCTGTGGCTGAAAAAGCAAGTACCACGTGAAAATCAATGTGGAACAGGAAATGAGGGTGTTAATACCCAGTCTGATTTCAAGACTTGCAAATTTGTGCCTGGTCCATCAGGTGTAAATATATAGTTGTTGAAGAATGATATAAAATATTATTTTTTCAAATGTCTATTAAGTTGTTATGGACATAACTACTTAATAAATGAAAATATTAGAATTTTTTTCTGGCCTAGGCTCATGGTGAATTGAGAACATTTTGGAACCTCTGATCTATGGTCTCTATAGATGCCAGGAAGAAACACTGAATATATTCTGATATTCAAGTGGGACTTTCCTTTTTCTTGGGAAAACAACTTCCAAGTTTTTTCCTTTAAGGAAATGGAAACTCTGGTAGATAGAAGGGAAAACAGGAAAGAGATCATCTTAAAACTAGCTGGTAACTATATCCAAAAATTTTGGAAAGAATTATTTAAACCAAAAGGAATCACTTTGATTCAGTTTCTTCAATAAATAATAATTTAATGCTTACTATGTGTTGGAGACATGACACTGAGCAGAAAGATGTGTGCTTGCAGGAGTCACTGTAGGAATCATTTTCACAAAGCAACTTGGCTTCCTAAAGTCTCTCCCATACCCCATACCTGGCTGAATTTAATTTTCAAGGAGGTATTTGGAGCAGTGCTTTGCAATCTGCTCCTCCGTAGAAATCATACTGGTGTAGATACACACAATCACTAGAAAAACTTCATTACTGAGAACGATTCTTCTGTCTACAGGCACCCTTTGTCTCTACAGCTTGTCCAACAGCTGTTTTTTTAACCCATGAGAAAAACTCTGTGAATTTTTTGTCTTTGGATTGCCATTAACTAAAATGTTCTCACTTAATGATATGCGTGGATTTCCCTCCTAGTTTTATTATCTTTCATGTTGTATAAGCAAATTCTGCTGTTTCATATTTTCTTATTATTTATAAGAATCACCCTGGCCTTTAAAAACAGAAGACAAGGGCTAGCGGATAAATCCTTATTAATGGCAGATACGGCCCTTTGTCCCCAAGCACAGAGTTCTTATTCCTTACTTTCTATTAATTGGTCAGATATTCGTTATAAATATCCTACATCTTCCAAATTGCCTGCTGAGGTTAAGCCCAAATAGAAGCCATTTGTAACCGTAAAGAGCCCTTAATTTATTTCCTTCTTTCCTCCCTCTTTTACATACTCATTTTTTATTTGTTACCTATTTCACTTTCTCCTTCTTCCCTTTTGCTTCTTTCCTGTGGATGTGGAGGAAAGACAGGAAGGAGAGAGGGAGGAGATATGGGGAGAAGGAAAGAGGAAGAAAGAAGGCAGTTTGCACAGCTGTTAAGAGCACCAAGGTTGGATTCAGTGAGGTTTATATTTGTATCTATTTTCTCCCACTTGGCTGCATACACTGTACTTTTCTAGACCTCAATTTTCAGCCTGCATTATATTGACAGTAGAATGGGCTCTAAGGATTGTTGTAAAGACTGAATGAGGTAATAGACATAAAGCACGTGACATGGCTCCTGACACAGAGAAGGCGCTCAGAAGTTATAGCTGCTCTTACTCATGCTAGTAATTGTAGTGATAGTTGCTAAACCATGCAGTCAATTTGCTGTCTTTCTCTTGCTTCTCTTAGCAGCAGCATTTGACACGGTTGCTCTCTCCCTCTCCTTGAGGTATTTTCTTTACTTGGCTACCAGGACACTCAGGTCTCGTGGTTTTCCTCCTCTTCTCAGCCTCTCCTTCTCAGTCCCCTTTTCTGGTGCATTATTTATCAGGGCATGATGGAACAATTCTGTGT
Source organism: Phocoena phocoena (assembly GCF_963924675.1). NCBI lineage: Eukaryota > Metazoa > Chordata > Mammalia > Artiodactyla > Phocoenidae > Phocoena > Phocoena phocoena. The sequence goes on along the minus strand of NC_089228.1, from coordinate 34,321,936 downwards.
CATTTGACTCTTTTGTTTTGCTTTTTCATTTACACTGTGTCTAGAATAGAATCCCTGGAAGGATTTTGGCTAGTCTCCTGGAGAAAGCTACCTTTTAGGAGTAATATAGCAAAGCCCAACTCATTTGAGGACCTGTCCTTCTTTCTCTCCCTGTGATTGATTCTATTTCATGGTATTGTGTTGCCTACAAATGACAAGAAAGTATAAAGTTTGTGAATTAAGCTTTTCCCTATTTTTGTGATGTGTTTAAAGATGACTTTACAAGTACTGTAACCCTCTACCCTAATGGGTTGGGCTCTGCCAGTTCTTAGGAAGAGAGACTGGATTCTAACCATGCAAAGCCCTCTGCAGCCCTGTGATGGCTTCCGCCGAAGGAAAGGAAATGAAGCCACATCACGGAGCATTACAAGGCTTTGAAATACTCATGAATAAACGTCAGGCCACAGATATGGCCTCCCTCTCAACTAAAAGTGTGGTCCCACCTTGGGCTGACTCTTCTGCCCTCCTCCCTGGGGTATCCTGTCCAGATTTCAGCGCTGCTGGGTGACTTCCCGAGGGCTCTCAGATGCCACACTGGTAGTGCAATGGTATAATCAGCAAAAGAGCATATTTGGGGGGTTCACTAATTAGCTTCCAGTCACACACAGCAGGATTGTTCAGTTCAGTGAGAAGGGGAAGAAAGAGGGGCGTGTGATGGAGGCCTGGCTGTGTTCCACCTGCCTGGCCAGGAAGAGGTTATCAGAACACCAAAGGAAGGTGCTGAAAGTACATTCCCAGCAGAGAGCTTAGAAAGAAAAGTAATTATACTAATCTCTAGCTCAAAGTCCTTAGTTTATTAACATGAGAGTGAGCGAATGGTGAATTCCTTCAGACCCCTGTGGCATGGAGAAGGGGCAGCTCTAGGGTATGTGGGAGTGGGGCTGGGGTGTTGCTGCCTTTGTGTGTAGGACAGTTTTAAATTTATTCACTGTGTGCTTAGTAAAATGGTCATGTGAGTGGGAGTTTCTTTTAAGTCTCAAGAGCTGATTCTTGGGTGAGACTTCAGTAGAGGTCTCTATCAGTCTTTCTGTATCTTTTAGTTTTGACTCTATATAGCCAGCCCACAAGCTGCCACCGTGCTGTTCATCACAAGCAGCTGATAACTGGTTAAATTAGTAACATTAAGTTCTGTCGATCCTGTGGTCACATTTGGTTTCCTTCTCCACCTTTAAGAATTTCTTTTAAGCCAGGTCCGTCTGAGAGTGTTTCAGGAGAGGACACCTCACTTGTCTGCTCTTCCTGTCCTGCTGCACCTGCACTGCCAGCACCACCTGCAGACAGAGCAGGGGGCATGAACAGCTGTGCCAGTGGCAGGCCCGGGTGCGGCGCTGCAAGCTCCTAAGCTCCCTGCTTTCTTTCCACCTTGGTCAGGGTCAGATGACTCTCCAGATAGTAGTTAGAACTGAGCTTGCATTTCAGCTGTGCATACTACCAGAATTTCTTAGAAACTCCCAGGTCTCAGCTCTCTGAATACAACACATCAACAAGCAAGATGGAGTTCAGCTCAGTTACCTGTTCCAGATCACCAACAAACAGGATGGACTACAGCCCAATTACCAGGTTCTTTCATTCTGCAGGCAGATTTGCGTGTCTCTAGCAGCCCTTTTGGAAAGAGTTACTCTGATTCCACAGATGTCTCTGCTTGGCCAAACCTGTTCAACACTAAGGCAGTTATCTATCATCCTCTGCTGAGACTTTACCCAGCAAGGCCCTGAAGGACAAAGCCTTTGAAGTTTTGCTCCCACAAATGAAATTGCCAACTCTTTTAAATTAGGGCTTATAGGTTGGACCGTTGTCTACTAGATATCTGGATTTCATAGACCAGTAAAATGTCAAGACAAAAATTGGCAGTGTTTTATTTTGCTTGGTTAGAGTGTTAAGAAAGACAAAACAGAACAACCATTGTCTATTATCTATCATCTCATAGAAGGATGGACGTTTTAGCACTAAAATGTGGACAGGAAATTGTCTCAGAATAAAAGACAGTTCTTTGAATGAAATACATTCAACCTTATGGAAAACTCTGTATACTCTTGCTATTTTACTCCCTTCCCTTGGAATGGTGAAGATGTCTTCTCGTTGACTGGCTGCCCTGTCTGTTGCCTTTTGGTGACTGCAGGACCAATTAGGAGAGGATTCTGTCGGCCTACTGCTCAGATCCTATGATGAGGCTGCTGGGGGATGCTTTACACTCAAAGTGCCAAAACTCACAGACTCTAAGAGCTACTTTAAGAAAGAATCCAAGGTTCTGCTGGCTGGGATGGGTACCTTCCCTCTGAGAGGATCCATTCTGCCCACCTTCTCCTCTGCTTGCTCCCTTATTAATTAGCCAAAATCCTGATGTAGTTTTCCCAGACTTTTTTCTATGCACATCTTCCTATTACCCACTAGCTGTTCCTAGAGATGAAACCTCAGCTTTGAAGAAACCTTAACTGTTGGATTTGTCTGTTATCTTGATCATGGGGATAGTATCATGGCTGTTTGCATATGTCCAGGCTCATCAAATTTTACATATTAAATATATACAGTTCTTTGTATATCAGTCTCAATAAAGCTGTTAAAAATAAACTAAATAAAATCCCTTAGCCAATTCAATTGCAGAATAAGTGGAACCTCCTCTTAATTTGCAATTCTTTTATTACTAATATGTTTTCATACAGTCATATGTGTTCCCTTCTCTGTGAATGACTTATCAAGCCCTTTGCCTCCTTCTGTTTTAAATCAAGGAATTAAACCAAAGATGAATTAAATTCATCTTTCTCCTTATCAGTTTGTAAGAGACCTTTTTTATACAACAATATTAACCTTTGTCATCAGCCACAGTATTTTTCTCGCTTTTTTGTTTGCCTTCTGATTTTTATGGTGGCTTTTGCCATGTCAAAATTTAAAAATTTTGTGGAGTCAGATAATTATTTCCTTTATGGCTTCTGCTTTGGCTAAAGTTCCTGAAAAGGACTTTGCTTTCTTACTTCCTCTTCTTTCTGCCTCTCGTTCTCTTTTCTCTCCTCACTTCTGGGGAGAGAAGAGGAAGGCGTGGCCAAGTCCAGGAGCAGGTGCATTTCCTGTTTGTCATTTTTCTGTCTGGTTTGACTCCTCCACTGCTTTGAGATTTGCTCCTTTTCAAATCTCTGTGCTTCTGGCTTCTAGTGACTCCATCATTATAAACAGATAAAAATCTTCTTAGAAGCTTCAATGATAGCTGTTGACAGCTGTAACTTTACAAATAATTACTAGTGTTATCTGTGCTTTGGGCCAGTTCCTCCACAAGTCAGCAGACTCTGGGGACTCCTGTAGCCTTCATGTTTCATCTTGAGATGGTTGGTGAGAAGGTCCCCATTCTGAGAGCAGTGACGTTCTTCATGGCAGGGGAGGAGGCTACTTCCTGCTGCACTGACATTCGGGAAACTATTTCCAAGTGCCTGTGAGGCTTGATGCTATCTGCAGAACATAGAAATGCATTTGCCATCCTTCATCAGCTCATTTTATAATTCACGTTGCTTGCTTTTCCTTGTCATAGGATGTTTCCTTCAGAGACGGTTTTGTTTCTCTGGTTGAATTTATCCAGAGTGTACCTATCATCACCACATCACTTGTATACCCAGTCTCTCTGTGGTTCCACTTCATGAAAGACCCTGGTTCTCTGCCCCAGGACTAAACTCTCCAGGCAACGTTTTAAAGGATGTTAAAATGAGTGTGGTTTCTTAAATTAGCTAACAAGATTGTGTTAAAAAATCATCCTTTCTTACTTTCCATTATCTCTTGGACTGTCTCTTACCCACAAGTTCAGAGATGTCCAAAGAGTTCTTCTGCTTGGGAAATGCACTGGTGAGAAGCAGTGTTTCTGAACCTGTGATTTGAAGCCTTCTGACTTTGGATTCTCCTGGAGCTCTCTTAAAAAATCAGATGCTGAGAAATGCAAATCAAAACCACAATGAGGTATCACCTCACACGGTCAGAATGGCCATCATCAAAAAATCTACAAACAGTAAGTGCTGGAGAGGGTGTGGAGAAAAGGGAACCCTCTTGCACTGTTGATGGGAATGTAAATTGATACAGCCACTATGGAGAGCAGTATGGAGGTTCCTTAAAAAACTAAAAATAGAACTACCATATGACCCAGCAATCCCACTACTGGGCATATTCCCAGAGAAAACCATAATTCAAAAAGTCATATACCACAATGTTTATTGCAGCACTATTTACAGTAGCCAGGACATGGAAGCAACCTAAGTGTCCATCAAGAGATGAATGGATAAAGAAGATGTGGCACATATATACAATGAAATATTACTCAGCCATAAAAAGAAATGAAAGTGAGTTATTTGTAGTGAGGTGGATGGACCTAGAGTCTGTCATACAGAGTGAAGTAAGTCAGAAAGAGAAAAGTACCATATGCTAACACATACATATGGAATCTAAAAAAAAAAAAAAGGTTCTGATGAACCTAGGGGCAGGACAGGAATAAAGACGCAGACATAGAGAATGGACTTGAGGACACGGGGAGGGGGAAGGGTAAGCTGGGACCAAGTGAGAGAGTAACATTGACATATATGCACTACCAAATGTAAAAAAGATAGCCAGTGGGAAGCAGCCACATAGCACAGGGAGATCAGCTCAGTGCTTTGTGACCACCTGGAGGGTGGGAGGGAGGGAGGCACAAGAGGGAAGGAATATGGGGATATATGTATACGTATAGCTGATTCACTTTGTTATACAGCAGAAACTAACACAACATGGTAAAGCAATTATGCTCCAATAAAGATGTTTAAAAAAAATAAATCAGATTCCAAGCCCCAGCCTCAAAGTTTCTAACTCTGTGTCTGGGGTCAGTCCCAGGTATCTGCATTTTAACAGGCACCCAAGGTGAGAATTATCCACAATAAAGGGTGAGACCCACTGCTTCAGAGAAGCCCCTTCATTTGCATACAGAGCCAGCCAGCCCCTCCCTCCCCAGCCTACCACTGCAGGGTTAGCTGTGCCGACTCCAGGGGATGGTTTTCCTCACTGTCATTTCCTCATGAGGATTATGTGGGTAAGAACAGGACCACACCCCGCTCTGGGGTCACCCCACCAGCCCCTTCAGACTCAGGTCCATCCTACTGTGAAGCTGGTGTGTGGCCCTACTGCTTTTCCCTTAACAAAGCTCTCCTGGGGAAGATGTATGGGTGATGACGATTTGGGGCACTTTTGAGGTCATGTGGCTCTTCTCTCATGCCTCCTTTTCAGTATTTACAGGTATGTAGAACCATAAAAGAAGTCAAGGGACCAATTCTTGGGCATGGTGCCTAAGTGGATAAGCTTAACTGGTCAGTGCAGTTCCTTTCTCATGTACTCCACCTGGACTGGACTTAGCACATTGGACTTGGGGCCTCACAGGAGAGAGAAGCTCCAGTTTTAACAAGTGATGGAGACACCTCCTGTGGGGAGCCTGACCCCTGGCATCTTCTATGAAATCCCCCCATGAGACTCAAAGAGTCTTTGTGCTTCAGGGAGGATCTTAATAACCTTAGTTGAATTTCCTCCAAGCAGGTTTTGGAAAAACAGCCATATCTTCCAAGGTGGACTTGTGGTAGCAGTAGCATCAGCTCTTCCTAATCCCACCAGTTTCAAGGGACAAGTAAAGATTCTGAGTTTGTGGGGAAAAATCCCCCTCCGACCATTTGTATGGAGACCTTGCTCTCAGTTATACATGTCCATTTTCCTTTCTTGGACTCTTCTCCTCTTTCCTGTTCCTTCCCTCTACCTGGCTACAAGGTGCCCCACTCTCCCATGTCCTGGAAGGGAATGGAGCAGTTCTCACACTTAACTTATTTTTCATGCATTCCAGAGAGAGGGAGTTGCAGCAAGAGTGCTGTAGGCAAGATACTTCTAGGCCATTCCTAACTACCTTCCATGAATTCAAATCATCCATTTTAATGGATGCCAAAGCCACTGCTGAGAAGGGAGTGAGTGAGGGACGAAGGAAGGATATTTGCTAAATATCTTTAAGCTGGAGCAGTTAATTCATTTGGCCTTTTTCCTTTAGCCAGACTTATTTTTTTTTTCTTCCAGAGGCTCATTTTGCTGGTAGGCATGGTGATCTGCATTGTTGGCCTGTCATTCATTCTTATTTTTTTAATTATGCACAATCAGTATGTTATCTTAGCAACACTTTCCACAAACAGAAAATCATGTTTGCCCTTTTTGACTCTATACTGTCATGTTTGCTGCTCTCTCCTTACCTTCATTTAAAACAATCAACTGCAAACAATCCAAATAATATTTTCAAGCTATTGTCAGATCATAGTGACAATTGATTACTCACGGTGCTTCCCAGGAAACTGCCTTGTGGATATAGAATTAAATAGCAACAATAGGAGGTTTGTAACCAAGGAGCAGTCTCAGGAATGTGAATAGCAAATTGGGGGCTAAGTTTGGACATCAGGAGCTGGGGGGACGTTTAACTTACTGACATACCGGGATGGTGCTGTTTGTTTGGAAGATGAGTCACAATTCTGTTTTCCTTTGAACTCTCAAAAGAGCTGGCTTCCAGACAAAGGGAAATAGAATACAGCGAGAGTTGTCCGTTTCCATAAACTTTCAACTTGCTTTGTTGCCAGCCCTGTTTTTAAAAGTTGTCTTAGAAAAACATAAGACATGTTTAATATTCTACTCTGAACTATCTGATATTCATTTTGATATGTTTTCGGTCCCTATTGATTTTTAAAATGCTGAACACAAATACTTGACATTCGGGAGGGCAAGCAAAAGATTAAAACAGAACCTCTGCCTCCTGCTTGCCATAGTCTTTGAAGAGATGAAAATCTTCAAGTAAGCAGAATTCTTATAGTCAGAATAAAACATGATTAGAACATTTGGGGAAGGAGATGCGATGTGACTGGGAAAAATGTTAACAGCATAGAAATAATAAAAACATTTGCCTAACACTTTCCATCTCTTATGATGCATTTTATAAATTGATACATGGGCAGTGGCCATTATATATTCTTCTCCCACCCTGTGTTTTTTCCGCAAAATGTAACCATTTATACAAGTATGAGGATGTGTGGGAGAGAGAGAGTGAAAACTTATACAAATCACCAAAAACCACGTAAATGCAGGCAGTTCAGCAAGACTGGAATGGAAGATTATTGAGACCATAGGAAGGCATTTAGGGTGTAATTACTGTTATCATTTAACAATTACTGAATGGGACAGTGTGTTTCATTAGAAACAAAAGATGCCGAACTTGCCCAAAAGACTTAAGATGAATATAAGACAGAGGCATCTGGAAAATGACAAAATCAAAGGGTGTAAAAAAGTAGCTCAAGTCATAGGTAGCTGGTGGTTCCTAGTTACCAGTTTTACAGTTTTACTTTTTCCTTTTGACCCCATGATGGCCAGTCTCTGATGCAGCAAGACAGCGATAGGATGCTTGGGAGAAGCAGCAGGCAGGAGAGGACCAGAAGGAGAGGGAGGACTGGGCACAACGCTGGAGGAGTGAGGGAGAATAGGGCTGACACGGGGTTTTTTTGTTGGTTTTTAAATTTATTTTTGCTGTGTTGAGTCTTCGTTTCTGTGCGGGGGCTTTCTCTAGTTGTGGCAAGCGGGGGCCACTCTTCATCGCGGTGCGCGGGCCTCTCACTATCGCGGCCTTTCTTGTTGCGGAGCACAGGCTCCAGACGTGCATGCTCAGTAGTTGTGGCTCATGGGCCTAGTTGCTCCACGGCATGTGGGATCCTCTCAGACCAGGGTTCGAACCCGTGTCCCCTGCATTAGCAGGCAGATTCTCAACCACTGCGCCACCAGGGAAGCCCCCTGACATGGGTTTAATAGGCTAGAGAGTATCCCATTCTTGTCGTTATGAACCATAGCCATTCCCTCCTTTGGAAAACAACCTGCTTGCTCACTTGGCCACTGGTTCCATATCCAAATTGCCCAGAAGCCAGCATTTCCTTGTGTCCTCTTTTCCTCTCCCCTGCGTCTTGTGTTTGTCTTATTACCCTTACCAGAGTAGCAGCATTTTATTATATGGGCATACTCCATTTATTGTTGTACTTCTCAGCAGTGGTTCCTTTGAACTGAAACTTTATCAAACTGGATTTGAGTCCCTGCTCTGCTGTGTGCCTTTGGATAAGCTGTTTAACTACCCCATACCTCAGTTTGTTGTCTACGTAAAGTGAAGTTTACAACATTGACTTCATCCTGGGTATGTACTTAGCATGTGCTAAGTAATGTTTGTTGAACTTTCCCTCTATCCCTGTAGGTCCCACCCCCCAGCAAGGGTGCTTATTAGACAGTTTAGACTCCTGGTAAATGAATGACCCAAAATATGCAAACCATTCTATTAAGCATGATGTTACATTGTGTGTTTGTTTGTTTGTTTTTGCGGTACGCGGGCCTCTCACTGTTGTGGCCTCTCCCGTTTCGGAGCACAGGCTCCGGATTCGCAGGCTCAGCAGCCATGGCTCACAGGCCCAGCTGCTCCGCGGCATGTGGGATCTTCCCGGCCCGGGGCACGAACCCGTGTCCCCTGCATCGGCAGGCGGACTCTCAGCCACTGAGCCACCAGGGAAGCCCTACATTGTGTGTTTGCATGGGTGCGTGTGTGTTTGTAACCTGTGTATAACCCAGGCACACACAAGGTTGTCACTGATTGGTTTCCCAATGTAGCAAAACCCATTTCTAGCCTTTACTTTCTACCCCCAACACCTAATCGCAGCCGGGGGCGACCAAGGCTCAGAGAAGCTGACAGATCTGACCAGGCTCATACAAGTTGTAAGTGGTGGAACCAGAATTTGAACTCCCAGCTCACCCTCACCTGCCCAAACCCATGCAATCCCTCAAATGTTTGCTGGGTAAATGCTAAGTAATCATTCTCATCCAAATGTGGCTTTTCCCACTGATAGGTATCTCTTTGTCTATTTATGTTCTTCAGCCTATTTTCTCTTACTCCAGGGATGAGTGTGCTGTCCAATATGGTGGCCATAAGCCACACATGACTATTAAATTCACATTTAAGTTAATTAAAATTAAATAAAATTCAAAATATAGTTTCTGGATCACACTAGCCACATTTCAAGGTTTCAATAGTTACATTTAGCTCTTGGCAACCATACTGGCACAGATGTATAATATTTTCATCGTGGTAGAAAATTCTATCGGACGATGGTGCTCCGTGGTCTACCTTCAATAAATAACAGTCAAGATGCTGAGTTGTTGGGTTTTTTTTCTGACATACATGGTTATAGCCTTAGTTTTTATAATTTATGAGACATTGGATAAGCAGTTGGTAAAAGAATGGTAGTTACACTATAAAAAGATTAAAGTTTGATTTAATTGACTTTATACTACGTGTTGGGCTGCATTAAAAGTGTTTTCTGGGAGTTGTCTCATATAATTCTCATAGTAGCCCATTGAGATAGAAGTTATCACTTGTCCCTTTTTATAGGGTTGGAACATCACCTGCTCTTAGTCCAGTGGAGAAACATGGACCTACCTAACACCAGTCCTTTGCACTGCCTCCCTCAAAAGTCATGGCAAGTTTTCAAAAAGTATGAGTTGTCAGTAATTATTCTGAAGGCAGAGCCTGCAGAATTCTCTGCTCTAAATTTAAATGGAACTGAACCATAGTGGATGAAAGAAGTCAGGTTCTTTTCATAGTGCCTAAGTGCCTCTGGTTCTTAAAAGAAACCAGCTGAAATTTTCTTCTAGGTTTTAAAAATCATCTCTGGTGCTATCACTACCAATGAAAATGTGGACAGCCGACCAAAATAGATCATCTGATGTTCAAAAGCAGATCAGAAACAAATTATAGGAAAAACTGCTTGTATCGTCAAGGTTTTTAAAACTACTGATCTTAATGAAAATAAAATGAGCCCTACTTTGTACAAGAAGCCTAACAACTGTTTGCAAAAATATTGCAGGGATTTTGCTGGGTTTCCCTCCCCATTCTCTCCATACCCCAGTATACCTAGCTTAAGGATGGGCTTAAAGGATGGGATTATATGTTGTAAACATTTATTCCCTGTAAAAGTCATTTAAAAGTTTTAGATTGGACAAGGTGTCATGAAGTCTGCATTATTCTTACTAACCTACAGAAGATTCATGTCAGCCATTTGGGGCTAGAAGTTACCTTCAAGAATTTTACAGGCTTAATCCTACTCCAACAAAATAAATACAAAAATAGTTCCTAGATTCTTAGGTGGTGTTAAATTTTCTTCAGAATAACTAGTGTCCGTACAATTGAAATGGTGACCAGTTACTCAGGTGTTTTGTTTTAGACAAAAATATTCCTGCGAGTGTGCAGCTCAGTGCTGGGCCTATAGCAGGGATTTAATAAACACTTGTTACCCTCTGACCAGGTTTTCATTGGAATTACCAGCACTCCTATGTGAACTTCCCATCACGGCAAGGGTCTCTTTTTCCTGTCAATATTTAGGAAGAGGGTGCCACATGAAAAGCAGTAGAGTTTACACATTGTTCACATCTCTGAAGGTTTGTCCTGAGTGTCACTCACACTCCAAGTCGGAAAATGTTCAATTCAGAGAGCTCAGGATGGACCCCAAAGGAAAGTGATGGTTTGATAAGGAAACACAGGCTTTGGGATGTAGACAGAGGTATTAATCAGAAGTCACATTTGTTTGCAGCACTTTTAACTACTCAAGGAATCTTGAAGCGACTTAATTCCTGGTTCAAACCCCTGCCTCAACCCCCAGGTAATCACAAAAGTGATGAAAAATACGACATGCTCCCTTTCTTTTCCTAAGCTCACTTTAATCTTGATCTTTGAAAAGCAAGTGGTTTTCTTGTGCAAACAGCTTCATAGCAATGTCAAATCTGGCACCCACCGTCTCTGCTGAAGGGGGAGACTTGGTACAAAAGGCTCAGTGCTCAGGGCCTGGGCTTTGAAATGACTCCAGCTGTATTGCCAATGCAAATGCAGGAGGAGAAAAAATTACTGGAACAAATTGAAAGGTTATTCAGACTGGAATTTAGAATCTCAATAAAAAGGGCTTTTATAAGCCAAAGCCCTCAAAGTAACCAGATCATTTAAAAATACATCTTTTCTGCATTAAGTGTAGTGTGACAGCTGCATTAGAAATGCTGCAGTCCAAGTATGTTTCTTAAATATTTTTAACTGACTTGAAAGGACAGCTAAAATCTTCTATTGGGGGGATGCTGGATCCCCAGTCCATAAGTAGTTTCCATTTCTTTATTTTTTCCTACTTTTTGATACCTGGTAAATGGGTTTTTGCCCTTCCCCTCTGTCTGTTGCTTGCTGCCAGCTCAGTGATGTCCATGGGCTATGTGTCTTGATAAAAAATTTTTAAGCGAGTTTTTTTTTTTTTTTTTTGACTTGGTAGAGGACAGCCTTCTGATCACCCACTTGTTGTTAATCAGAAATATCACACAGCTGTACTGAGGTGGAATCCCTTTAACAAGAGGCGTTTAGGCCAGAAGACACAAAAAACCTCACCCAGTGTAGGGCAGTGACCCAACTGTGAGACTCCCTTCCCATTGTTTAAAATCTCTTATTACATTATCTTGAGAAAGAAATGACCCAAGTCTGGTTGTTACTGATGTGAATGGCAGTCCCCTCCAAACCCCACCCTGGAAAGTTCTATTTTCTTGAGCCAAGTGGAAGATCTTTTTCAAGGGAAACATCCCTGAGAGAGTGGAGAGTGAATTGAAGTCAAGGCAACAAGCATTTCCTATGAGCTTCCAGTGTTCTTCGTGCTCTGCTAGGCACAGGGCTACCATGGACCCTGGCACAGCCCCTGCACTGTCACCTGTACAGTGTACAGGTCTTCCTACCCGTTCCTTTCTAAATATGGATTAGTCTACAAAAGACTGAGTCACTGTTTTTAATTTGTGAAATATTTCAAAGGTACTGAATACCCACTACCTGGAATTAGCAAATAATTACATTTTGCCTTATTTATTTCAACTCTTTGGCCTTATTTTAAGTCCTCAATTCCTTTGTCCTTCTCCAGATGTCATGTTATTTCCTTTCCCAGGCAAAGTTAGCTCTTAGTGCTGCCAAATTTTATTGTTTGTATCAGTGTCTCAGGAATCATATTATTGAAATAGAGTTATAAGATAGCCCTTTCCAGATTCCACACTCCTTGAGAACAAAAATTTGACCTTTTTCAGCTTATTGTCTCCCCACCCCCTGGCGACATGACTAGCACTGTAGTTGGTCATTGTGAGTTTTTTGTTGTTATTGTTTGTTTGTTGTTTTGAATGAGTGAATGACTCCATAGTTTAAAAATCAGTGAACTTATGAGCTTCAGAGAACACGCATGCAGTCTCTCTTCTCATTGATGGCCAATACTTTTAATGAGTGTTTTAGCACAGGATCATAGATTTATTTAATTCAACAGTCTTAGCCTCCCAAGTAATGTTTCTAAAACTAAAACCTTTAAATTAACCCTGTTTGGATTATCTAATATAATTATAAAATAATTGGACATCTTCCTGGGTACAAGTATATAAGTTGCTTCAAGTAATGTGCTGATCCTAACTTAATGAGTTTGCTATTTGGTATGAGGATTTGTGTCTAACAACTATGGTCTTGCTCAAACCTGACAATGACATTGTCCTAAACAAGCACTTCAGTGATAATAAAGCTCACCCTTAATAAAGTGATGATGAGATGATGACCACAGCCCCTTTTCTCATCACCTAGTTCTCATGCCTCTTTCAAGACAGCATTGCTAGCTTATTCGTTTTAAGTACCATCTTGTTCACACACTATAAAGCCAAATCAACTAGAACCTCATTTGCACATTTAAGTCCAGTTCTTCCATGGATCCAGTGTTCCTTTCACTAGTAGCATTCCCTTCAAGACCCAGGACTAAATAAATCAGCTTAGCATTTAAGTACCAATTCCATCTACCTTGCTCGTTTTATTCACGTTTCTCTACATCTTATGATAAGGTCACTGGTCCCCTATCTTCCAGACTCCTCCTCCACACATCTGCTTATACACTCTGTTCCTCTCACAGGAAGGCCCTTCTGAGTCAGGAGATATTTCATTTCTGTGACAAAGAGACCCCGAAAGCGCCATGGCTCAATCAAGCTAGACATTTATATCTCTTTTACACAATAGTCTAGAGGTAGTAGGTAGTCCATGGTTGATATGCTGCCCTGCCCCATGAGATTGTCCAGGGACTACGATTCTTCCTCTCTTTTTACTTTACCATCTCCTAGGATGTTTTCCTTAAATGCCTGGTAGAAGATGGGCTGAGAAGGGAGAAAGAGACAGGGCTGTTGAGAATGTATGTTGAATCATTTTACAGGCAAGATCCCCAAATTGTACATATCATTCCCATTCCCATCCTATTGGCAAGGACTGTGTCACATGGCCATAACTCACTGCCAGGGAGGCTGGGAAATGTAGCCTCTAAGGCTGGGAGCCATGTGCCCTGTTAAAACCTGCAGGCACGTGAGATGGCAGAACGGGTTCTAGTACTAAAAGAAAGAAGGGGAGTCGGGAGCCGGGATTCAATTATTAGTCTCTGTATTATCTTTCTACAGATTTTGTCTCTAGAAACCCCCATTTACTTTACAAAGCTGAACTCAAATATCACTTTCTTCTAGCCAGTATTCTCTGATCTTATCACATCTGCTTGTTCCGTAGTCCTCTGAATGGTATATCAACTCTCCCTTCTCTGAAATTTCAAAGTTCTTGTACCTGTTATGGAGTTTGGCATATTTTAGCTATATACATATTAAAGATAGTTTGTCAGGAAATATAATGTTGCCAAAAAGGAAAGGATAAATGTATGCTATTGATTAATTTTCCTTCATTATTTTATTTCATATACAAAGATTATAGAAGACACAGTCCTTATTCTGTATTTCTAGAAGTGGTGTATGCAGAAGACGGTATTCAATAATGCTGGTAATGATAACATTGCTTTATTCAATTCACTGATAAATTCTAATTTAAGGAATTACTTAGAAACAAAATTATTGTAAAAGATTTTCAAGTAAACAAAGTATATGTCCTAAGTTTCTACTAAAAAAAATTCAATAATGATGTTTAAACAAAACAAAACAACAAAAAAAGACCCAGGACTGCATTATTTCATTGTATCCAAGTTAAGCTGTGTTTTAACACGCAGAGATCACTCCCCCCATTTTCTTCAGCTAACATGGAGGTTGAGTAAAACTGTGCACTTGCTCTGTTTCTGGGACTGACATTTCAGCAGAAGGTTTGCATAGGGTGCTTCGCCCCTGACATCTTCAACCATGAAATAAGTAACGCATGACGTTGCCATATTTGACAGGTGCCAATGCTTGCCTAAAGTTATATATCGGTCACCTCTTTTCCTTCCAGAACACCCTTTGGAATGCAAGTGGGTGGGCTGACAGTATTAGTAGTATGATTAAAATCTATCTGTCTATTAAAATGTTATCTATTCACAAACTTTGGTGCTTAGACTTTTGTTAGTTTCTAATCATCCATTACCCTTGGCAGGTTGCCATTGAGACCAGCTTACCTTGAGTGACAATACCTCTCGTGACTGACCATTTTCCTGAAGTGCTGTGTGTTTGGTTCCCTTAGAAAGTGTTCTGGTAACTGATTTTCAGGGGCACGGTGGGAACTGACGCTCTCCAGTTTTAGACCCTTACTCTCAGGGTGAGGAGCAGTAGGAGGCTTTGATAACTTTTAAAGCTCACAGTGGGAAACATTTTGCACTGACTATGCCAGAATCCCATGCTCTGTGGGCAACATAATGGATTTCATTCACAGCCCTGCACAGGCCAACTGTCATGATATGGTTGGGAAGCTTTCCATCAGCTACTGTGAGTTCCATCACTCTGTTCTCTACCTCCGTTTTTGGCTTCTCCATTCTTGGTAACATTTTATGAAGCAGCCAACCATCCAGATAGGGATTTCATGCTCTGCTGCACTATTGCACGAGTTATTTCTCTCACAAAGGCCTCCTTTACAAAGTTCTTAATCTAAGTAATACACAGAAGGTATGTTATGCGGTAACAAGTGAAAGGAGGCAAAAGCCAGCAACTTCCTGAAAATTGATGTCATTAGAGCATTTCCATGAAGACCCAGTGATTCATTAGGGTGAGTCCAGGCAAAAGCCTCATTCCCAAAACATGTGTAATGAATTCAGACCTAATTGGTCGTGGTCCAGTCCAGTTCTAAGGGGGACATTCTTGGCATTTTGGAGGTCATAGGAGAGATTTTATTTGAAGCTTGTCATGTGTGTTTCCCACATGTTCTATTTAAGTTTGTTTGTTACATTCACTGGATATTCCCATTGACTTAAAAAAAAAAAAGATTTATTTATTTATTTATTTTTGGCTGCATTGGGTCTTTGTTGCTGCACGCAGGCTTTCTCTAGTTGTGGTGAGCGGGGACTACTCTTCGTTACAGTGTGTGGCTTCTCATTGCGGTGGCTCTCTTGTGCAGCGTGGGCTCTAGGCACGCAGGATTCAGTAGTTGTGGTTCGCGGGCTCTAGAGCACAGGCTCAGTAGCTGTGGCACACAGCCTTAGTTGCTCCACAGCATGTGGGATCTTCCCAGACCAGGGCTCGAACCCATGTCCCTTGCATTGGCAGGCGGAATCTTTTTTTTTTTTAATAGGTACATATAAAATTCAGTATTATTTTATTATTGGCTTGTAACTTTTTTTAAACATCTTTGTTGGATTATAATTGTTTTAGAATAGTGTCTTAGTTTCTGCTTTATAACAAAGTGAATCAGCTATACATATACATATATCCCCTTATCTCCTCCCTCTTGCGTCTCCCTCTCACCCTCCCTATCCCACCCCTGTAGGTAGACACAAAGCACCGAGCTTATCTCCCTGTGCTATGCGGCTGCTTCCCACTAGCTATCTATTTTAAATTTGGTAGTGTATATATGTCCATGCCACTCTTTCACTTGGTCCCAGCTTACCCTTCCCCCTCCCTGTGTCCTCAAGTCCATTCTCTACGTCTGCGTCTTTATTCCTGTCCTGCCCCTTCAGAACCATTTTTTCTTTTAGATTCCATATATATGTGTGTTAGCACACGGTATTTGTTTTTCTCTTTCTGACTTACTTCACTCTCTATGACAGTCTCTAGGTCCATCCACCTCACTACAAATGACTCACTTTCATTTCTTTTTATGGCTGAGTAATATTCCATTGTATATATGTGCCACATCTTCTTTATCCATTCATCTCTTTTTTTTTTTTTTAAACATCTTTATTGGGGTATAATTGCTTTACAATGGTGTGTTAGTTTCTGCTTTATAACAAAGTGAATCAGCTATACATATACATATGTTCCCATATGTCTTCCCTCTTGCGTCTCCCTCCCTCCCACTCTCCCCATCCCACCCCTCCAGGCTGTCACAAAGCCCCGAGCTAATATCCCTGTGCCTTGCGGCTGCTTCCCCCTAGCTATCTACCTTACTACGTTTGTTAGTGTGTATATGTCCATGACTCTCTCTCGCCCTGTCAAAACTCACCCTTCCCCCTCCCCATATCCTCAAGTCCGTTCTCCAGTAGGTCTGCGTCTTTATTCCTGTCTTACCCCTAGGTTCTTCATGACATTTTTTTTCCTTAAATTCCATATATATGTGTTAGCATACGGTATTTGTCTTTTTCTTTCTGACTTACTTCACTCTGTATGACAGACTCTAGGTCTATCCATCTCATTACAAATAGCTCAATTTCATTTCTTTTTAAGGCTGAGTAATATTTCATTGTGTATATGTGCCACATTTTCTTTATCCATTCATCCGATGATGGGCGCTTAGGTTGTTTCCATCTCCGGGCTATTGTAAATAGAGCTGCAATGAACATTTTGGTACATGACTCTTTTTGAATTTTGGTTTTCTCAGGGTATATGCCCAGTAGTGGGATAGCTGGGTCATATGGTAGTTCTATTTTTAGTTTTTTAAGGAACCTCCATACTGTTCTTCATAGTGGCTGTTTCAATTTACATTCCCACCCACAGTGCAAGAGTGTTCCCTTTTCTCCACACCCTCTCCAGCATTTATGTTTGTAGATTTTTTGATGATGGCCATTCTGACTGGTGTGAGGTGATACCTCATTGTAGTCTTGATTTGCATTTCTCTAATGATTAGTGATGTTGATCACCCTTTCATGTGTTTGTTGGCAGTCAGTATATCTTCTTTGGGGAAATATCTATTTTGGTCTTCTGCCCTTTTTTGGATTGGGTCGATTGTGTTTTTGATATTGAGCTGCACGAGCTGCTTGTAAGTTTTGGAGATTAGTCCTTTGTCAGTTGCTTCATTTGCAAATATTTTCTCCCATTCTGAGGGCTGTCTTTTCATCTTGTTTATGTTTTCCTTTGGTGTGCAAAAGCTTTTAGGTTTCATTGGGTCCAATTTGTTTATTTTTGTTTTTATTTCCATTTCTCTAGGAGGTGGGTCAAAAAGGATCTTGCTGTGATTTATGTCATAGTGTTCTGCTTGTGTTTTCCTCTAAGAGTTTTATAGTGTCTGGCCTTACAGTTAGGTCCTTAATCCATTTTGAGTTTATTTTTGTGTGTGGTGATAGGAAGTGTTTTAATTCATTCTTTTACACGTAGCTGTCCAGTTTTCCCAGCACCACTTATTGAAGAGGCTGTATTTTCTCCATTGTATATTCTTGCCTGCTTTATCAAGGATAAGGTGACTATATGTGCATGGGTTATCTCTGGGCTTTCTATCCTGTTCCATTGATCTGTATTTCTGTTTTTGTGCCAGTACCATACTGTCTTGATTACTGTAGCTTTGTAATGTAGTCTGAAGTCAGGGAGCCTGATTCCTCCAGCTCCATTTTTCTTTCTCAAGATTGCTTCGGCTCTTCGGGGTCTTCTGTGTTTCCATGCAAATTGTGAAATTTTTTGTTCTAGTTCTGTGAAAAATGCCATTGGTAGTTTGAGAGGGGTTGCATTGAATCTGTAGATTGCTTTGGGTAATATAGTCATTTTCACAATGTTGATTCTTCCAGTCTAAGAACATGGTATATCTGTCCATCTCTTTGTATCATCTTTAATTTCTTTCATCAGTGTCTTATAGTTTTCTGCATACAGGTCTTTTGTCTTCTTAGGTAGGTTTATTCCTAGGTATTTTATTCTTTTTGTGGCAATGGTAAATGGGAGTGTTTCCTTCATTTCTCTTTCAGATTTTTTATCATTAGTGTATAGGAATGCAAGAGATTTCTGTGCATTAGTTTTGTATCCTGCTACTTTACCACATTCATTGATTAGCTCTAGTAGTTTCCTGGTAGCATCTTTAGAATTCTCAATGTATAGTATCATGTCATCTGCAAACAGTGACAGTAGTACTTCTTCTTTTGATTTGGATTCCTCTTATTTCTTTTTCTTCTCTGATTGCTGTGGCTAAAACTTCCAAAACTATGTTGAATAATAGTGGTGAGAGTGGGCAACCTTGTCTTGTTCCTGGTCTTAGTGGAAATGGTTTCAGTTTTTCACCATTGAGAACGATGTTGGCTGTGGGTTTGTCATATATGGCCTTTATTATGTTGAGGTAAGTTCCTTCTGTGCCTATTTTCTGGAGGGTTTTTATCATAAATGGGTATTGAATTTTGTCAAAATCTTTTCTATATCTATTGAGATGATCATATGGTTTTTCTCCTTCAATTTGTTAATATGGTGTATCACATTGATTGATTTACATGTATTGAAGAATCCTTGTATTCCTGGGGTAAGCCCCACTTGATCATGGTGTATGATTCTTTTAATGTGCTGTTGGATTCTGTGTGCTAGTGTTTTTTTCAGGATTTTTGCATGTATTCTTCAGTGATATTGGCCCATAGTTTTCGTGTCATTTTTGTCTGGTTTTGGTACCATGGTGATGGTGGCCTCGTAGAATGGGTTTGGGAGTGTTCCTCCCTCTGCTATATTTTGGAAGAGTTTGAGAAGGATAGGTTTATCTCTTTTGTAAATATTTGATAGAATTTGCCTGTGAAGCCATCTGGTCCTGGGCTTTTGTTTGTTGGAAGATTTTTAATCACAGTTTCAGTTTCAGTGCTTGTGATTGGTGTGTTTATATTTTCTATTTCTTCCTGGTTCAGTCTCGGAAGGTTGAGCTTTTCTAAGAATTTGTACATTTCTTCCAGGTTGTCCATTTTATTGGCATATAGTTGCTTGTAGTAATCTCTCATGATCCTTTGCGTTTCTGCACTGTCAGTTGTTACTTCTCCTTTTTCATTTCTAATTCTATTAATTTGGGTCTTCTCCCTTCTTTTCTTGATGAGTCTGGCTAATGGTTTATCAATTTTGTTTATCTTCTCAACGAACCAGCTTTTAGTTTTATTGATCTTTTCTATTGTTTTCTTCATTTCTTTTTCATTTATTTCTGATCTGATGTTTATCATTTCTTTCCTTCTGCCAACTTTGGAGGTTTTCTTGTTCTTCTTTCTCTAATTGCTTTAGGTGTAAGGTTAGGTTGTTTATTTGAGATGTTTCTTGTATCTTGAGGTAGGATTGTATTGCTATATACTTCCCTCTTAGAACTGCTTTTGCTGCATCCCATAGGTTTTGGGTCGTTGTGTTTTCATTGTCATTTGTTTCTAGGTATTTTTTGATTTCCTCTTTGATTTCTTCAGTGATCTCTTGGTTATTTAGTAGTGTATTGTTTAGCCTCCATGTGTTTGTATTTCTTACAGATTTTTTCCTGTAATTGATATCTAGTCTTATAGCATTGTGGTTGGAAAAGATACTTGATACAATTTCAATTTTCTTAAATTTACCAAGGCTTGATTTGGCAGGTGGATTCTTAACCACTGCACCACCAGGGAAGTCCCCGCATTGCTTTTTAAATTTCTGGACGAAGGTCAGATAAAGTGGTTAACTCAGGCTTATTATCCCATCAATCCAGTGCCTCAGTGCGAAAGACGTGTACACCCTCCTCTCTATATATGTAAAGGATTCACAGAGCAGCCTAGGGTTTGAATGGGAAGGAGACCCTGGTTAAGATTGGCACTGGTTTTTTGGCCAGAGAAGAACCCTGACTCAGTCTTTCAATAGGAGAATTTTCTTTGCAGTCCTAGTATCAGGGTGTGGCTAATATTTCTAACGCTTACATGGAAGCTGTATTATAAAAAAGCCTTTGAGTAAAGGCATTTCTCCATAGAATTCTTGCAGACGTATTGAATTTCCATGGTCCACTCATCTCAGAATTTCACCATGTGGGGTAGCTGGAGTGAATGGGAAGTTCAGGGGCACACCGCTACCTGAATTTTAATATGCTTTTCTGACTTTAGCAGGGAAGTGAGAATCAGTGAGTAGCATGTTGTATTTGTCTATCAGAGGAACCATTCATCTGATGGAAAGGCTCTTCCAAATCCTGTTTTCATTTCCTTTTTTCTGTTGAAGTCAGATGCCAGCTATAGTAATCAAGGCTTTGGTGTGTGACTTCAAGTCCACCTGTATCCACAGAGAGGCTATAGATATACATTATTTAAAGCTTTGAAGTACTGTTCATGTTGAACAATGAACAAGGGTTATGGCCTGAAAAGCTAATTGTTTATTTGAAGACAAAAGTCAGAGATGTGGGAGACATAACTTAAGGAGCTCAGGAGCCTTATCTTCTTTGCCTCAATTCAATTGAAGAACGTATAAAACAATCAAGTGAAACTTTTCTGGGTTTGCAACAGGATAATTCATTCCAATTCACTGATCTGTAATCTCTGAGTGTAAGAAATAATTATATGATATCATGTTATATATGCAAAGATCCTATCTAATTTGATGGCAGGCCATCACTGTTTTGCCTATGTGTACTAGTGTTCTA
The DNA here is from genome assembly GCF_963924675.1 of Phocoena phocoena. NCBI lineage: Eukaryota > Metazoa > Chordata > Mammalia > Artiodactyla > Phocoenidae > Phocoena > Phocoena phocoena. The sequence continues at coordinate 34,301,133 of NC_089228.1, read as the reverse complement.
GTAAAAAATTGAAATTTCAATTCAGTGAGATAAGTTTTAAGGTTTAGATTAGTAACAGTCTATAGAGCTACCAAAGACAAAGTGACAGAAAAATAACCCAAATAAACCCGTCTTCGAAAGGATGGAATTGAATAGGATCCTTTTGATTGGAAACCTTGGGATTACTGCCAAAGTGGACTTTGGGCTGTTTATAATAGGTATGTGTTGATTGAGCAGAGACACTTGAAAGCTGAATACCCCCAGCCTTGTCCCAAGTATGTGAGAGGTAGAGGGCTGGGGCTAAAAAGACAGATAACTAAAGCTTTTTTTTTTTTTTTTAGAGAGAAAAATGCTTTCAAATGCACATTTATAAGTTAGGCCATAATTTAAATGCCCACATCCCGGGAGACCCTAGAATTTCCTCTAACACCTGAGCACATGGAGGAGGAGTAAGGTCTTAACAAGCTTACACAGGCTTTTAGTTACTCATTTAATTTCCACCAGCCCAGTTTGGTTTTGACTTAAATCTTGGGTCTTAAGTTTCCCTCTTTTTTTGGTAACTCCATCAGTTAAAAAGACATGTTGTTATTTGAAATACCAAATGTATCTCTTTACTTAGGTATATTTCTATATTTTATGGATGTTACATTTAAAATTCCCAAAGAAAATGTGGTTTAGAAGAGTTCATTTCTACAATAAACAAAGTAGAATAAATGCTTGTAAATTAATTTTTTTTAAAAATGCCACAAAGATTTAAAAGTGAAGAATAAAATATCTTTAAAAAAAAAAGACGTTTTCTTTTAGTTTTCCACTAATCCTGCTATAATAAGATGAGACTAATTTTAAATAACTATTGTTTACATCTATTTAAATTAGCTAGGACATCCAAAACTGTGTTGAATAAAAGTCGCAAGAGTGGACATCGTTGTCTTGAAATGCTTTCAGATTTTCACCATTGAGTATGATGTCAGCTGTAGGTTTGTCATATATGGCCTTTATTGTGTTGAGGTATGTTCCCTCTATGCCCACTTTCTCAAGAATTTTTATCATAAATGGGTGTTGAATTTTGTCAGAAGCTTTTTCTGCATCTATTTAGATAATCATTTGGTTTTTATTCTTCAGTTTGTTGATGTGGTATCACAGTGATTGATTTGCAAATACTGAAAATTCCTTGCATCCCTGGGATAAATTCCACTTGATCATGGTGTGTGATACTTTTAATGTATTGTTGGATTCGGATTGCTATTATTTTGTTGAGGTTTTTTTTTTTTTTTTTTTTTTTTTTTTGCGGTACGCAGGCCTCTCACTGTTGTGGCCTCTCCCATTGTGGAGCACAGGCTCTGGACTCACAGGCTCAGCAGCCATGGCTCACGGGCCCATCTGCTCCGCAGCATGGGGGATCTTCCCGGACCAGGGCGCGAACCCATGTCCCCTGCATCGGCAGGCAGGCTGTCAACCACTGCGCCACCAGGGAAGCCCTGTTGAGAGTTTTCAAATCACAGTTTCAATTTCAGTGCTTGTGATTGGTCTGTTTATATTCTCTATTTCTTCCCAGTTCAGTCTCAGAAGATTGTACCTTTCTAAGAACTTGTCTAATTCTTCCAGGTTGTCCATTTTATTGGCATACAGTTGCTTATAGTAATCTCTGATGATCCTTTGTATCTCTGTGGTGTCAATTGTAACTTCTTTTTCATTTCTGATTTTGTTGATCTGAGTCCTCTCCCTTTTTTCTTGATGAGTCTGGCTAAAGGTTTGTCAATTTTGTTTATATTTTCAAAGAACCAGTTTTTAATTTCATTGATCTTTGCTATTGTTTTCTTCATCTCTATTGCATTTATTTCTGCTGTGATCTTTATGATTTCTTTCCTTCTACTATCATTAGGTTTTGTTTGTTCTTCTTTCTCTAGTTGCTTTAGCTGTGAGGTTAGGTTATGTATTTGATATTTTTCTTGTTTCCTGAGGTAAGATTATATTGCTATAAACTTCCCTCTTGAAACTACTTTTGCTGCATCTCATAGGTTTTGGATCATTGTGCTTTTGTTTTCATTTGTCTCTAGGTAGTTTTTGATTTCCTCTTTGATTTCTTTAGTGATCCATTGGTTGTTGAGTAGCATATTGTTTAGCCTCCATATGTTTGTGTTTTTTATAGGTTTTTTTCTTTTAGTATATTTCTAATCTCATAAAGTTGTGGTCAGAAAAGATGCTTGATGTGATTTCAATTTTCTTAAATTTATCGAGGCAGGCACACTTTTTGGCCCAGCATGTGGTCAGTCCTGGAGATTGTTTCATGTGCACATGAGAAGAATGTGTGTTCTGCTGCTTTTGGATGGAATGCTTTGTAAATATCAATTAAGTCCATCTGGACTAATATGTCATTTAAGGCCTGTATTTCCTTATTGATTTTCTGTCTGGGTGATCTGTCCATTGATGAAAATGCAGTGTTAAAATCCCTCACTATTATTGTGTTAGTGTCGATTTCTTCCTTTATGGCTGTTAGTATTTGCCTTATATATTGAGGTGCTTCTATGTTGCGTGCATATGTATTGATAATTGTTTTATCTTCTTGGATTGATCGCTTGATCATTATGTATGCCCTTCTTTGTCTCTTATAACAGTCTTTATTTTAAAGTCTATCTGTCTGAAATGTGTACTGCTACTGCAGCTTTCTTTTGATTTCCATTTTCATGTATACCTTCTTCCATCCCCTCACTTTCAGTCTGTATGTGTCCCTAGGTCTGAAGTGGGTCTCTGGTAGACAGCATATGTATGGGTCTTGTTTTTGTATCCATTCAGCCAGTCTGTGTCTTTTGGTTGGAGCATTTAATCCATTTACATTTAAGGTAATTATCCATATGTATGTCCCTATTGCCATTTTCTTAATTGTTTTTGTAGGTCTTTTTTCCTCTCTTTCTCTTTTGTTTTCTTCTCTTGTGGTTTGATGACCATGTTTAGTGTTGGTTTGGGTTGCTGTTTCTTTTGTGTGTGTATATCTATTGTAGTTTTGGGGTTTGCTGTTCCCATGAGGTTTTTTTTTTTTTTTTTTTTTTTGCGGAACACGGACCTCTCACTGCTGTGGCCTTTCCTGTTGTGGAGCACAGGCTCAGCAGCCACGGGCTGGGCTCACGGGCCCAGCCGCTCTGCGGCATGTGGGATCTTTCCGAACCGGGGCACGAACCCGTGTCCCCTGCATCGGCAGGCAGACTCTCAACCACTGCACCACCGGGGAAGCCCTCCCATGAGGTTTGGATATAGCAGTCTATATATGTGAAAGGTTGTTTTATGTTGTTGGTCTCTTTCCCGCCTAGCGAAGTTCCTTAGCATTTGTTGGAAAGCTGGTCTGGTGGTGCTGAATTCTCTTAGCTTTTGATTTCTCCATCAAATCTGAATGAGAACCTTACTGGGTAGCATATTCTTCCTAGGTTCTTCGCTTTCATCACTTTAAATGTGTCATGCCACTCCCTTCTGGCCTGCAGAGTTTTTGCTCAGAAATTATCTGATAACCTTATGGGAGTTCCCTTGTATGTTGTCATTTTTACCTTGTTGCTTTTAATTTTTTTTCTGTGTCTTCAATTTTTGTCAGTTTGATTACTGTGTGTCTTGGCATGTTCCTCCTTGGGTTTATCCTGCCTAGGACTCTGTGCGTCCTGGACTTGGGTGACTGTTTCCTTTCCCATGTTAGGGAAGTTTTCAGCTATTATCTCTTGAAATATTTTCTCAGATCCTTTGTCTTTCTCTTCTCCTTCTGGGATTCCTATAATGCGAGTGTTAGTGTGTTTAATGTTGTCCCAGAGGTCTCTTAGACGACACAGTCCTTCTCAGTGCCCAGAGAAAGGAAATGGGACTGGTGAGCATCTGGCTTTAAGTGGAATATATCATTTAGACTAGAGGTTCCAGGAAAATCTCTCTATAGGAGTGATTTTAAACTAGTAATTAGAATATTCAGTATAGCCATGTTAGCAGAACATACATTCTTCTCAAATGCATGTGGAACATTCTCCAGGAGACCACATGCTAAGTCTCAAGACAAGTCTTAACAAATTTAAGAAGATTGAAATCATACCAAGTGTCTTTTCCAACCAGATTGCAATGGAACTAGAAATAAATAGCAGAAGGAAAACTGAAAAATTTACAAATATGTGAAAACTAAACAACACACTTTTGAGAAACCAGTGGGTTCAAATAAAAAAATCAACACGAAAATTAGAAAAAAACTAGAGTAAGGGGCTTCCCTGGTCGCTCAGTGGTTAAGAATCTGCCTGCCAATGCAGGGGACACAGGTTCGAGCCCTGGTCCGGGAAGATCCCACATCCGGCAGAGCAACTAAGCCCGTGCGCCACAACTACTGATCCTGCGCTCTAGGGCCTGCGAGCCACGACTACTGAGCCTGCATACCACAACTACTGAAGCCCCAACACAGCCATAAATAAATAAATAAAATTTTTAGAAAAAAAATATCTAGAGTCAAACAAAAATGAAAATACAACATGCTAAAACTTATGGGATGCAGCAAAAGCAGAACTAAGAGGGAAGTTGATAGTGCTAAATGCCTATATTAAAAAAGAAGAAAGATGTCAAATAAATAATTTAACTTTACACCTCAAGGAACTAGAGAGAAAAGTAAAGAAGCTAAGCTGAACGTTAGCAGAAGAGCAGAAATAAAAGAACTATAGAATAGAGAAAAAAATCAATAAAGCTGTTTCTTGGAAACTGTTTTTAAGAGCTGTTTTTTCAAAAAGATAAACAGAATTGACTTTTAGCTAGACTAGGAAAAGAAGAGAGAAGACTTAAGTAAAAGCAGAAATGAAAGAGGAAACCTTACAACTGATGTCTCAGAAATAAAAAGGATCATAAGAGACTACTATGAACGTGCCATCAAACTGAATAACGTAGAAGAAATGAATAAAGCCCTGGAAACATACAACTTTCGGGACTGAATCATGAATAAAAAGTCTAAACAGACCAACAACTAGTAACGAGATTGAATCAGTAATCAAAACCTTCCCAACAAAGAAAGACCAGGATCAGGTAGGTTCACTAGTGAATTCTACCAAATATTAAAAGAAGAATTAATGTCAGTCCTTCTCAAACTCCTCCCCAAAAATGAAGAGGAGTGTGCACTTCCAAACTAATTTTATGAGGCCAGCATTACCCTGATTCCAAAACCAAAGATTCCACAAGGAAAGAAAACAGCAGGCCAATATTCCTAATGAACATTGATTAAAAATCTTCAACAGGGGCTTCCCTGGTAGCGCAGTGGTTGAGAGTCCGCCTGCTGATGCAGGGGACACGGGTTCGTGCCCCGGTCCAGGAAGGTCCCACATGCCACAGAGCGGCTAGGCCCGTGAGCCATGGCCGCTGAGCCTGCGCGTCCAGAGCTTGTGCTTCACAACGGGAGAGGCCACAACAGTGAGAGACCCGCGTATCGCAAGAAAAAAAAAAAATCCTCAACAAGGGGCTTCCCTGGTGGTACAGTGGTTGAGAATCCGCCTGCCAATGCAGGCGACACGGGTTCGAGCCCTGGTCTGGGAAGATCCCACATGGCGCGGAGCAACTAGGCCCGTGAGCCACAACTACTGAGCCTGTGCGTCTGGAGCTTGTGCTCTGCAACAAGAGAGGCCGTGACAGTGAGAGGCCCGCGCACCGCGATGAAGAGTGGCCCCTGCTTACCGCAACTAGAGAAAGCCCCCGCACAGCAACGAAGACCCAACATAGCCAAAAATAAATAAATAAAGAAGCTTTAATTTAAAAAAAAAAAAAAGCCTCAACAAAATACTAGCAAACCAAATTCAACAGCACAGTAAGAGAATTATATACCATGATCAGGTAAAAATTTAGCCCTGGAATGAAAGGATGAGTCATGCAGATCAATTAATGTGATATGCCACATTTACAGAATGAAGGATAAAAATCACATGATCATCTCAATAAATATAGAAAAGGCATTTGTCAAAATTTGTCTCCCTGTCATGATAAAAAATTGCGTATAGAACGTAAGTCAACATAATGACATCTTTATATGACAAACCCAAAGCTAACATCATACTCAATGGTGAATACATGAACGCTTCTCTTCTAAGATCAGGAAACAGGTTAGGATGCACATTGTCACCAATTCTGTTCAACATGGCTCTATCAGTAGATGTCCTAGCCAGAGTAATTAGGCAAGGAAAATAAATAAAAGCCACTGAAATCAAAAAGGAAGAAATATAATTATCTCTGTTTGCAGATAACATGATCTCATATGAAGAAAACCCTAATGACTTCAAAAAAAAGAAAACTCTTAGAAGCAACAAACAAATTCAATAAAGTTGCAGGATATAGAATCAATACACAAAAGTCAGTTGCTTTTCTGTACACTAACAATGTGCTAACAATCTGAAAAGGAAATTAGGAAAACGATCCTTAGCAATAAATTTAACTAAGGAGGTGAAAGACTTAGATTATTTCTCTCTCCTCCTTTCCCTTTCAGATGCTACACAAGGAATTGTAAACTTGTTAAATAGAACCTCTGTTTTAATGAAAGAAATAATAGGGAAAATTTTGATAGTAAGAGGAGCTGCCTTGGAGGGAAGCCATAGTATAAAAAGAGTGAGGGCTCTTGACAGTTTGGCTCAGATCCTGACTCTGTTACTTACTAGTTGGATGCCCACAGGCAAGATTCTAAAACTCTCAGTGCCTGTTTCTTCATCTGTAAAATAGAAATCATCATCATAATAAAATCTACCTTTATTAGGTGTTTTATTTTTTTTCCTGTTGTGACAAATTACCGTTACTGCAAATGTAGTGACTTAAAACATCTCAGATTTATTAATTTACAGTTCAAGGTGAAAAATCTGACATGGGTCTCACTGGGCTAAATTCAGTGTCACCAGGGCTGTATTCCTTTCTGGAGACTCTAAGAGATAATTTGTTTTCTTGCCTTTTCCAGTTTCTAGAGACTTCTCCATTTCTTGGCTCATGGCCCCTTTTCATCTGCAAAGCCTGCAACAGCTATATGAGTCTTTTTCAGATCACAGCAGTGTGACTCTGACACCCTCTTCCGCTTTAAAGAACCCTTGTGATTACATTGGCCCGGGGGATAATACAGGATAGTCTTTCTATTTTGAAATCAGCAGACTAGCAATCTTAGTTCTATCTGCAACTTTAAGTCCCCTGTGTCCTGTAACAACATAATCACAAATTCCAGGGATTAGAATGTAGACATGATGTGGGGGTGGGCCAGCAGCATTATTCTGCCTCCCACAGTATCCCATAGGAATGTTGCGGTGATTAAATTAAATGAGATGACTCTTATAGTGGCTTAGAACAGTGCCAGTCACAAAAGCAAATGCTCAGTAAATGTCAGACCTGACCCCATTGTGTCAGACCATTTAATGAATCCGTTTTGCAGAGGGGCAGACTGTCTTGAGGAAGAATCTGATGCTACCTTGTTCACTGCTGGAAGGAATGATAAAAGGATGTAGATAAGAATAAGAGCCAGTTCCTCCTTGAGTCCTGCACTTTGCTTTCCAAAGCCAAAGCTAAGGTCTAAAATCCCTTTGGGATTATTTGACTCTACAGAAAGCATGTGGTTTGTACAAAGCCAATTTTATGAGTCACAAGAATGAAACAAACTGGGCAAGATCCAAATAGATAGTGTTATTCTCACAGCAAAGTGGCCAATAGAAAGGGGAAGAGCTACTCTGCCTGGAATCACATTTTATGAGCCTGTGAAGGAGCTGGAGTCCAGGGTGTAGTTAAGATAATGGACACTGGAGTTGGAATTTTTTCTCTTCTGTTCTCACTCATTGGGAGATCTCAAGCCTTTGTTTCCCCATTTGGCAGATGTGGAGAAAAGTAGTGCCTACCTTAATATGAGATGAACTAACACAGCTGAAATGCTTGGCACAGGGAAGGCCTGGCAGTAAATGCTAGATGTGAATAGCTCTGGGATGTTTTATATGCACTAAGGACCTCATTGAAAATAATTAGTGTTGAGACAGCCATTCTCTCGCTAATCTGGGGCCAAACTAGAGGGATTCTGAGCGTTATCTTAAAAATCCTATTCTCAAAAAAAAAAAAAATCCTATTCTCATGTAGTTAAACCTTAGAGTGAATATTTATTCCATTAAATGTCCCTCCCCAGATTGCATGATATGTAATTAGGAGATGAAAACATTGTCTGGAGAATGAACATAGCCATTGCTCAAGTTTTACACATGCGTTGATGGTTTTTGAATCTTCCTTGTGGGGTGGAGGCTGGATTTGTTGCTTGAAGTATATTATGACAATTTGGCCGAGGGACAGACAGCAGAAAGCCATGATTTCTTGGTTGGAAAGAGATATGTTGCAGGACATGGATGCAGCAAAAGTAATCCCTTGTCTTGGGCTGTTTTCATCCCACAGTGGGAATAACTGAAGATAAAGACAAAGATGATGAAAGACAAGGTGATATTTTAATGTCTCCGGGCTTAGATACAGGAGTGCTATTGTTTGCAGACAGCCTTTGTTCATACATGTGAGATTAGCAGTGGCATTAATTTATTCAAGATTACAGTTCAGAAGGAAAGTCTTCAAAGCTGAAGCTCTTTCATTCATGGAGCACGTTGTACTGACTATGGGACGGACGTGGAATGGTGCTGTGTTCTGTGAACAAGGCATCTCTCTGAGTGAGCTGTCTTAACAGGATGTCTTAGAGAATACGCCTTAGAGTCCACCTTTTTTCTGCTTCTTAGCTACACTCAGGATTCCTTCATAGGCTTGGTGCACCCCAAGATTCTTTAGATTTCTAATGGTGAGAGCAGTGGCCATGCTTGGAAGGTGGAAATTGGACAGGTTAGTAGGTTTCACTTAGAGCTACTGTGATTCAGTCCCACTCTTCCAGGTACCCAGATATGTTCACACTTTTAGCAAAAATATTGCAACCATAGCTTCTTTCCTCACTAGGCCAGCTTTTTACCTGTGGATCATTTATACTTGCTGTCATGAGCATTATGGTAGCACTGTGTTATCACAAATACTGTTAACTTTAAAAATAAAAAGCAAAAAAACTTTTATTTTGAAATAATTTGGGATTCACAAAAATGCAAAAATAGTGTTGAGTGTTCCCCATGTACCTTTTCCCAACTTCCTATAGTGATACAATCTTACATAGGCATAGTCAGCTAACTTTTTAAAGACCTTATCTATTGAAGGTTTCAAAATATTTGTGATAAGGTGCAGAAAATTTGTGTTCAGTTCTGTGACTTTTTTGCCAAGTGACCACTCCCATTTGAGTGGAAGAGAGAGAGATCACGTAGATCAAGTAGAACCTACCAGCACCTTGAGAGCCTCCCTTGTCATGCCTCTGTCCAGTCACTGTGTCCCCCAAACATAATTGCTTTTCTGATTTCTATCACCATGGATTAGTTTTACCTATTATTGAACTTTATATTAATGGAACCATCTGGTATACACTCTTTCATGTTTGGCTTCTTTTGCTTGAGGTTATGTCTGTGAGATTCAATGGGAGTTGTATTTCCTGTGTGTCAACACTTGACATTCTCAATGTTTTTAATTTTAGCCATTCTGGTATGTGTGTGTGTGTGTGTGTGTGTGTGTGTGTGTGTGTGTGTGTGTGTGTGTGTGTGTTTGTGTGTATGTCATTTTAATTTGCATTTATCTGATGACTAATATTGATTGGCTCTTCATACGTTTATTATCTATTTGGATATCCTCTTTTGTGAAATGCCTAATATTTTTTGCCCATTTAAAAATTAGTCATTTTTAATTGATTTTTAACAGCTGTTTATACATTCTCGATGCTAGTCTTTTATTGGATATATATATATACTGCAAATATCTTCTCCCACTGTGTGACTTCTTTATCTCTCTTATGATGCTGTCTTTTGATAAAGTTTACTGTATCAATCTTTTCCTCTATGGATAGTACTTTTTAATGAACAGTTTAAGACATATTTTCCTATGACAAAGGTGGATGATATTCTCCATGTTATCTTCTAGAAGCTTTATTATTAAGCTTCATTATTAAACTTTGTTAGAAGTTTAATTAAGGTTTATTTTTCCCCACATAGATAGTAAGTTGTTCCAGCAACATTTGTGAAATAAGCCTTTCCTCATTGTATTGTAATAGCACTTTTTTAAAAGTAGGGTTTTTTTCTAGATATGCTGATTTTATGCTCTTGGTCTGTTTGTTTAAGCTTGTACCAATTCCACTCTATTTTAATTACTTGAGCTTTATAAGTCTTGATGTTTGGTAGTGTAAGTCCGCTAGTGTTATTTTGGTTCTTGAAAATTGTCTTTTCTCTTGTTGGTTGTTTAGATTTCCATAAAACTTTTAGAATCAATCTGTTGATTTCTACAAAATAACTTGCTGGTACTTTGATTGGGCTTGAGTTGAGTATAAAAATCAACCAAAGGAGAATTGACTCATCTTTACAATATTGAGTCTTCCAATCCATGAACTGGGTCCTTCCCTTCACTTATTTTCTTTCCTTAATAGTTTTCAGTTTTTTGTGTCAGAAGTCCTACACATATCTTTTTAGAATTATTAACAGGTATTTGAGGGCTTTGCTGCAATTATAAATGATACAGTTTATGATATAGCTTTTAATTTTTGTTTGCTAACATATGAAAGCAAAATTGTTTTATATTGACCTTGTGTCCAATGACTTCACTTAAGTTCACTTATTAACTCTAACTGTTAATAATCTATATATCCTTTTTGATTTTCTGTGTGCAAAATCATTTTTTTTGTTTGAATAATGACTTGTTTTATTTCCTTCTTTCTAATCTGTATGCATTTTACTTCTTTTATCTTATTGCCTGGCTAGGACCACCAGTACAATTGCAAGGATAAGGATTAGCAGATATGCTTATCTATGATCTCAGGATAAACACTTTTAGTGTTTTTACCATTAAGTATTATGTTGCTGGTGGTTTTTATACATATTCTCTTTAGGGTTAAGGAAGTGCTATTCTGTTTGTAGCTTGGTAAGAATTTAGCTGAATGGGTGTTGAATTTTATCAAGTGCTTATTTTGTATCTATTGAGATTATCATATTTTTTCTTCTTTAGTTTTTTTTTGATGCTGTGAATTACATTGTGCAATTTTCAAATGTTAAACTAACCTTACATTCATGGCATAAAAACAACTTTGTCATAATATGCTAAGCATTCACGTTTCACTGAATTTGATTTGCTGTGATTTAAATATCTCTGAGTCTTTGTTCAAGAAAGATACTTCTTTTTTTGTAATGCCTTTTTCCTTTTTTGTAATGCTTTTCTCAGCTTCATGATCAGTAAGCTGGCCTCAGATTGAGTTGGGCAGTATTTTTTCTTTTTCTGTTCTCTGGAAGGATTTGTCTAAGATTGCTATCTCTTCCTTAATTGTATGTAAGAATTCAATGTTGAAGCCACAAAGAAGTATAGTTTACTTTGAGGGGAGATTTTTCATTATAGATTCAATGACTTTAATATATGTAAGGCTATTCCTATTTTAAAATTTCTTTTTAGATCAGCTTTGGTAAGTTGTGCTTTTCAAGGAATGTATCCATATCTCTCAAATTCTCATATTTATTGGCTTAAAGTTGTTTATAAAATCCCTTCATTTTAAAAATATATAATAAATCTTTAGGCCTTTGCATTTTCTATTCCTAATATGGTAAACTGGTAATTTCCCCTCATTTTTCCTTAATCCATCTTTTTAAGGATTTATCAATTTTATTGGATCTTCAGGAAGCAACTTTTGGCATGGTATATCTGTTTTCTGTGTCATTGATTTCTATTCTTATTTTATAGTTCCTTCCTTCCACTTTCTTTGGCTTATATTTGACATTTTTATAGCTTATTAAAGTGGAACCTTAGATAACTGATTTTTCAGCTATCCTTCTTTTTTATTATATTCATTTAGAGTTATCAATTTCCCTTCAGTTGCTTTAGTGATATCCTGCATGCTTTTAAATATCATATTTTGATTATTATTGAATGAAAACTATTTTCTAATTTTTATTGTAACTCTTCTTTGTCCCATGGAATATTTAAAGTATACTATTTAATTTTGAAGTAATTTGGATTCCAAATTTCCTAGTTAATATTTTATTATTTTTGGCCCATTCCACTGAGATATTGAATAGCTTCTGTACGATTTCCATTCTTTCAAATACATTTAGACTTACTTTATAGAGAAGTATATGATGTATTTTTGTTAATGATCCTTGAGCATTTGTAAACAAAACGCATTCTGCAGTTGATGGATACAGTGTTCTACATATGTCAATTAGGTCAAACTGACTAATCGTAATATTCAGATGTCCTTTGTCTCTACTTCTTGCTTTGTTTGCTTATTCTGTCAGTTACAGGGAGATGTGTTAAAAATACCCCACTGTGATGTTGTATTCCTCTGTTTCTCCTTTTAGTTCAGTCAGTTTTTGTTTTATATATTGTTATGTCTTTGTTATGTCTTTGTTATTATCAGTATACATATTTAAGGTTGGCATTTTTCCTGTTAAATCAGCCTTTTTATTATTACATCTATTAAAGACAAATAGTGTTATTTATAATTACAGTGCACTTACAAAGCTTGAAAGTAAGAAGATAGGGCAAAATGTACTAAAAATAGTCAATATTCAATGTAATTATTAATATATTTGAGCTTACCTACCATCTTGCTATTTGCCCCATCTATTCTTTGTTTTCTTTTTCTTTAGTTGATTAATCTGAAAAAAGACAAAAATGTTTTATTACCCAATTTTCTCCTCTGTTAGCTTTCTATTAGTAAATTATTGTATTATTTATTGGAGTTGTTACCCTAGAAATTATATTTCCTTAGTTTATTAGAATCTACCTTAAATTATTACTTGTCACTTAGATAATGCACATACCTTGAAACAGTTTAGCTCTGTTTAACCTCTCGTGTCCTTCATGCTATTTTAACCCTCAAACCATGATTATTGTAATGTTAAACAGATAATATTTACTTAGATTTACCCGTATAGTTTTTCTTTTTCTGTGTTATAATTCCTCCCTGCATTTTCATGCTTCTTATTGGGATAATTTTCCTTCTGCTTGGAGTATTTCTTTGAATTCTGCTGATAACAAATTTTCTGAAAGTGTTTTGATTTTGTTGTCATTTTAGAAGATACTTTTTCTCAACATAAAATTCCAGTTTGAGACTTAGGTTCTTTCAGCCTTTTAAAGATGTGTGTGTCTGCCTTTTATTTCTATTGAAAAGGCAGTTGTAAGTTTTATTATCATTCTTAGAGAGTAGTGTCTTTTTCTTTTTCTTTAGCTGACTTAAAGATATTTGTCTTTAGTTTTTACAGTTTTCACTATGATATGTCTAAATATATTTTTATTTTGTATTCATTCCACTTGGAAAGCATTTATCTTCTTGAATCTATGAGTAGATTTGTATCATCCGTTTTGTAAAATGTTTGTCTTAGTTTCTTTTCAAATATTGTCATTGTCCCGTTCCTTCTCAATTTCTTTGGCATTCCAATTGCATGTCAGACCTTTTGACCAGATTGCGTATTTATTCTTTATCTTTTAAAAAATTTTCCATGATCTTCTTCTCTAGTTCAATTTGGTTGTTTTCTACTGATTTATTTTCCAGTTCATTAATATTCTCTTGTACAGTGTCTAATCTTCTATTAAACCATATGTTGAATTCTCAATTTTAGTCACTGTTTTCAGTTCTAGGAGTTCCATTTGATTCTTTTTTTAATGATTCATCTTTTCATTTATTTTCTTTAACATTTTAGTCATTGTTATTTTAGAGTCCATGCCTGATAACTATAATGTCTGGATCACCTGTAATTCTATTCTTTTTCATTTTTAGTTATTTGACTCTGTTTCTTGGCATGCTTAGTAATTCTTGATTGCTTGACTGATGGTGTATATGAAAAATTGTTGGGGCTTTGGAGACTCTTCCTCTTGAGAGGAATAAATTCTTTGGCAGGCAGAGAAAATGCAGGCAGAGTATCTTGAACCAATTAAAACTTATTTATGATTTGTCCTTACTTTGGGGGCATAGCCCTTTCAGAGGTTTCAACTGAAAGCCTGTGCTTTCTATCTGTACCCCTTCCTCCTTGGTGAACCCTTAACTTCAATTTTTGTTTTCGTAGCATTTTGCAACTGTGAAATTCTCTACTTAATGTTTCAATCTCTTATCAGCTGCTCTTTGCTTAGTTTCATGGAGTCTTATCTAACATGTGCACAACTTAGAGATTAGCAAATGCCTTAAATTAAGGAGAAATTTCCTTCTGAATATGGAATTACTTCTCTAGGGTCCCCTTTTCTTTGGGATATGTTTCCCTTGTGTTATGGCTTTCTCTGTGGACCTGAACCCAATTTTGCCTCCTTATGTTAGTGAGGCTGCCCCTAACTCTACATTTCTGTTTTCTGTTTGACTTACATGCCCTGCTCCATGAATTGGCAAATGCCGTGATGAGGCAAATGGTGGTGAATATAGAGCATTCTTCCATGCAATTCTCTTCACTCTAGGATCTAGTACATTCAAGTCCTGGTTTCCACAGTTGTTCTCTGATGCCTCCAAATAGCTGTTTGTTTGTGATTTATCCAATCTTAATAGATGTTCTGAGGGTTAGGATTCATCTGACAGTAGCTAGTTTATCATAGCTAGAAGTAGAATTTCTCCAGTTAACACTTTCTTTTTAATTTAGTTGTAAAAGTTCTTGCATTCAGGAAGCTGGACTCAATTTGCTGTTGCTATTTGATTGTGTACAGAGTCACCAGGTAGTGGTGGGCATCCAGATGCAGCTTTCTTGATGAAATGCTTAGCACAGAAATGCCAGCTCCTTCTATTCATACGTTCTGGGTAGGAGTATTGCCTTTATGTCAATACAGTCATGAAGTACTTCTTCCTAAAATGTGAATCTCTATGAATGCTAATTTTAAAGGTGCTCTACGTTTTCAAAATTAGTGTTCATAGAGGCTTTGTTTTTTAGAAAAGCTTTAAAAGCCCCAGTTTTGACTTGGAAAAAAATACACTCCATAGTATTAGCATATTAAAGGCATAGACCAGCATCTTTCACACTTATGTGTTCAGCTTTTCTGTTCTAGATGTTGAGAATATAGTAATGAACAAGACAGAGAACAGCCTTTGAGGGGATTGAAATTTCCTGTGGAATCCGTAATAGGAGCACCATCACCATCACGGAACACATGTTTGTGAAACACTGTGTTAGACCAGTCTCTATGGACATCCATTGGGCCTTATTTCTGCTTCCAGTGGTTACTGACTATTTTCAAACGCTAGCTAGTGCATGTAGATATGGAAGAGTATCTAATGGACATGGTCATTTTGAAGTGTTTTGCTTCCTCTAGGGAATATATCAGATTGAAACAGAATATTTAACTTACCACAGTGAGTCTGACTCTTAGCAGTGCATTGTCACATTTTTCAACAAGCATTGCTGCATTACTGAAATAAAATTAATTTAAATTCTCTTTAAACACATCTTTTGGTTTGATTTTCTAAATTGAAACTGTCAAGAGATCAAGTAACAGTGTCATTACATCAAAAGATAGGGAACTATGTTTTAAACAGTATCAGCCCATTTGATCTACCATACAGAACTAGGTTGGCAATTATCCTAAAAGAGTCCACTCAGCAAAAAATAAAAGAATCTGAAGAGTCAGTTAGTTATTGCATGTAAATCTGTCTTGTGGTTTTATGTGGTTATACATATAAATGACTACCTATATAGACATACATACACCTGTGTATACATACTTTTTTCCACATTCCTAGACTGACTGTTAGATAATTAGGAAAGGTATACTTTTATGCAGTCATACTGCTTTTTGAAACGGACACTTAGAACATCTGACAATTAATACTATCCATGACTCTCTTCCTGTTATCAGTGTGGATAATTGACACTTTATTCCATCTTTCTAATTTAACAGTTTTGCCTGACCCCATATATCAGAGCTATTTATTAAGACTCTGTGTAACACCCAAAGTTGTTGAGGATCACTTTTGTGTTTACACTGTAAGGTGTCAAAGGCAAGATGAAATGTAAACATGCTTTTCCAAGTCACGGTCATTTACATCTTCTGCTCTTTCTTCAGGGTCACACCTTGTGTGCTGATTTTTCATGTCATCCAGAACTTGTCCAGAGCTCACAGTGGCCCTAGAAGAGTCAGAAGTGTCATGGTGAGAATGACAGTGAAGAATTTGAGAGAATTCTGTCTTTTGAGGGGGAGTGTGATTGCCATCCTAGGGAAATAACTGCAAAGCCCACATCTCCAAAATTTTTGGTTTTCAGCAGGATCCAGAACTCTGTGACTGTGTAAAAATGTCTGAGTCCTCAGATTCTAGATGAGACAGAAACATTCGAAGTCAGGTAATGTCTTCTGTGGAGCCACTCATGTATATAGGGGAACACTTTTTTTTTTTCTTATAGGGAAACACTTTGGTATAAGTAAAAGTATGTATAGCAATGGCATGGATCAAAACATTGCTGTGTAATTGTAGCTGACTTTATATTGGGTTCTTTCAGTGTCAAGGCTCGTTCTTTTTCTTTCTGAGAACAACATTTTCCTTCTTATCTTCACTTAAGTCTGTGTTTCCTTAATCATCTTCAAATGTTTTTCAAATGTCCCCACTCTGTTTTTTAAATCTCATTTGTTGCCATTTTTCTCTTATAGAGAGAGGAAGTATTCTGTTTAGGTTATGTGTTTAAGGGTGAAAAGTGTTTATAGAATCTTCATCTGTTTCCTCTAAGCCTGATCTAATTGATGACATCATTCTTTAATTTTACATGATTTGGACAATGCAGAGTGCACAGGGCAGAATGTTCAGGACGATAAACAGAACATGTTTTTGTCATTAGCCAGAGAACCCAGGCTATAACTTGTAACCCACTTACAAATTCAACCAGAGAAGATGGTCCTAGCTGATAAATTTTTTGAGGAGTGTTTGGTTGCTTGAATGCTGTGTATGGTTGAGACATGGGTCTGCATAGGGGTTCAGCCTTTGAACTCTGTGTTAACAATTTTGATCTGGACTAGGTCATTGCTAATATGAATGATCAGGGATTTTGGAGACATTTGAATAAAATCCCTTATTAGTGACTGGAATTAGTGACTGGAATTTTGAGACAGTAATAGATGGTCATATTAATTTCGTATTAATAAGTGATGAATATTTACTTGGATCATTTCCCCTCATGCATTGTTCTTGTTTTTTATTGTTTTCCCATGGTGTCACATTCTGTGTAAATTTGTTATTCAGGGGCCTCCTTAAGAACTTCCCCGAATGGCTGAGTACTTCAATTTGAGATACCGTTCATTGCTGTAGTTGGGGCATCATTTCCTAAAACCTACATGTCTTGGTCATCTGAACTTGATTGAACCCTTTAAACAATAAAGAGATCAAAGCAGAGAAGAGAGAATCTTATTGAGGATTTATGAAACATCAAAATTTAACAAATATATGATCTATTTAATTTTAGTAAGAATAAAAGTTTGGATTAGCTTGTATGAAGACATCAAAGGAAGTAAAACTGATTAGAACTTCCAAAAGCAGGGACTCACTGGTTCTCCCACTGTAATGCTTAGGGATCCATCCTGGGGGAAAAATGTCATCTGGTAAAAACTTCCTATTTCTGCCCTACTAGGTGGCACACTTGCACCTTGAGGGTCCTGGACCAATAAAAGAGTTAACCCAAGTGCTGAACGCAGTTTAGCTGCCTTGGGACATTTGTCCTCTGTTCATGGATTTAATAATTTTAATGTAAATAGGCACCCCAGCAGCTGTGTCCCCTTAAGCATATTTTATTTAGCAGCTGAGTTATCCACGTCACTTGGCAGCTATATATTTTCAACTTTTTCTTGTGCCAAGAGGGCAGCTGGAATAATTTGAGTACTCATTAATTTGGGAGAAATATGAGCTTTGTATGGCAGACAACTTGAGTCTTCTGTATGGTGTTGTACCAGGATAAGCAGATCATAGTAGAAGCAATTTGCCCTATCCCAAAGGGGCCCTAGGATTTTAATAAGCCGGTTATGAAAATTCTATTTCTTTGTAATTTGAAGCATCTAATTAGAGCCTGTAATTTCTCTCCTATAACGAGAGTGGATGAAGGTTAACATTAGGCCTCCCGGGCCCTTTCACATTCATTTACAGAGAGAAATCAGGTAACAGTTGTAGCTAATTAGAACAGGGTATTAAATATTTAGTCCATCTTGATTTAACTTGGAGAACACATGCATGTTGTTGGGGTATGGAAAATGATAAAGGGACCTTTAATTTAATTTTTAATCAAAGATAAACTTAAAGGCAGTATAATAATTTTAACACTGACGATCCTAACCCTACAGCCAGAGCGGCAATTGCCTCTAGCCATCTGAACTTCCAAGATAAAGGAAGATGATGTCGATTTAATTTCATCACTGAATACGTTTCCCAAGTTCAAACAGCTGGGATTTATGCAATCTGCATAAAGTACAAAGAATTCAATGATTTTTATCATAGCAGTGACATAACAAAACCACCTTTTGGCTGTTTCAGAATTTGGATTTCAAGTTTGGATAACATGAGTGTGTTTTTGGGAACCATCCTAAGGAGATATATCATTCATAGGCATTTCTTTTAAGAAAGGACTCCTATCTAATGAAACCACTCCCTGAAAGGTAATCTTCTTCTATGAGGCAGGGCCCCTATGATAATGGGGTAGCCTTGTGCGGAATAAAGTCTGACTTTACCATAAACTGATACTTAAACTCCTGCATGCTGAGGACAATAAGTCATTCTTCTCTTGTCATAACCCAATCCAAATTATCTTCCTAAAGTGAGATTCAATTAAGTCAGGATGTACATATCAGGAAGAAATCCCTCAGATCCAGTCCCATGACTGATCTTTTCTCCAGGGCCTGACACAAGTGCAAAGTATCTTCAGAGTGCAATCAGTTCATAAGATAGCTTCCCAGGACTCCTGTAACTTACCCGGAAGCAGGCTGTTAGGATGCCAGAATATTGTAAAAGGGCAAAGATGAGGGGAAATGGTGAAAAGTCAGAAAAATAGAAAGATTCCAAAGAGTAACTCAGGCATACATTTCTCTAACATTTCTGAGGAGGTGATTTATCGTGGCTGGTGAATCCCATCACAACTGCAGTTATTTCATTTGGGGGATGCTTGAAACGTCTTTACAGATCTGTACAACTCTCAGACTGTCTTACTTTGCTACACTGGCTTCCAGTTGCCAGTTATTACAGAATGGTTTCTGACGGCAATAATCCTTTGAAAATCGCCTGTTATTGGGGATAATAACTGATTGTCAGAGCATTAACCACCCTCGACTTCACTTTGGGCTATTACATAACAAAAGAATGAACTGGTGGTGAGTCTGCCAGGTGTATTAAATTATATTATGCATTATAGAAGTTCTGTGATGAGGATTAGCATCCAGAAAAGGCCATCAGAAATTGCCAAACTCATTATCTGCTGAGGCAGGAGGCTGGCCTCAGGCCTGGGGATGCAAGGCTTGGGTTGTAACTATTAAGCCACTACGTCCAGTCCTTCTCTGCTCTAGCAGGGAGACGGACAAGCAGCCTACCAGCATTTCTCCTCTATTTTCCACCTCTAAAGAAAATCGAAGTATACTGCATTAACCTATGGTCAGCTACAAAGCTGTATTGCCTTATTTATTCATTTGTCTGGTTTCTTAATGGCAGGCCTACCTCTTGGGCAGTGTTCAATAGTTGTAGAATTCGGTGGACCTTCCCAGCACCTCTTGGCAGACTAGATTTTTTTTTTTAACTTTTTATTTTGTATTGGAGTAGAGTTGATTAACAATGTTGTGACAGTTTCAGGTGTACAGTGAAGTGATTCAGTTATACAATACATTTTCCCATTTAGGTTGTTACACAATATTGAGCAGAGTTCCCTGTGCTGTACAGTAGGTCCTTGTTGGTTATCCATTTTAAATATAGCAGTGTGTACATGTCAATCCCAAACTCCCTAACTATTCCTTCCCCCCACCCTTCCCCCCTGGTAACAATAAGTTCATTTTCTAAGTCTGTGAGTCTGCTTCTATTTTGTAAATAAGTTCATTTGTATCATTTCTTTTTAGATTCAAGAAATGTAGAAGGTGTGCCTTCAGAGGGCATGATCTCTGGGAGGCTCTGCTGTAGTGTTTCAAGCACTTACAGTTTCCAAAAGGGAGAAACATAACTTGCAATGATGGTTGAATACCCATGGAAATAAGCTTTGGACTGCAAATATACAGATGAATCAGGTCTTGCCTTTTCTCAACAGCTCTGGGTGATCCTTCATGTAGCTATTGGCCCGGACCATTTCTGATGACCTGTGGAATGGTGCTGCTTCCAGTTTTCAGTGGAACATACTTATGAGACCTATTTAATAGCATATCATCTCTAACACATAAGCCCTAAGCTGTGCATTTTCCTACTTGAGTGTCATCTGTATGGAGTCAGGTCTTGGGGCAACATTGAAACCCTAGTGCCTTGCACAAAGCCTGACACATAGTAGATGCTCGGTAAATATCCACTGAATGGAAATGAACGGAAATTTCTGACTGTCTTTTTCTGAAAAGTATTTTCCTTATAACGAAAGTATAACATGTTCACAGTAGAAAATTTGTAAAAAAGCACTGCCAGAGATTATGGTATTAGGTAGTTTTCATATATAACTTTCCATTATTTTTTCTATATATGTGTAATTTTAATTGTTTATAGATTGGATAAGACTGTCCATGGCATTTTGGAACCTATTTTGTTCGGTTAGTGATGTCTTGCCAACTCATTAAGCCATCAACTTTACCATTATTTGTAATGGCTTCATTAAAGGCCATTGAACGAATGTATTACAATCTCCTTCTGTGGGCGCATTTATATTGTAGCTTTTCTCTAATATGAACAGTGCTGCAACATACATCCTTTATGTTAAGTCTTTGCTTCACTCTGATGGTGTCCTTGGGCAACATGGAGAGACAAAGAAAGAAAATATCCAGCAAGACTTCTGAAAAGACATATTAATTTGGTGGGTAGAAAGGAAGGCAAATCAGGCTTTCACAGAATATAAGGCCTCTGAACTTTTTCTAAAATAGGCAGGCCAGCATCATCTTATGGAAATCATCATTGGCTAAGTGTTTAAAAGCCATAGAATGTGGACTGTTACATTAATTCTCTTTGTACATTTTAGCAAAATAAAAAATTTGAACTTGGTGGTAAAAAAAGAAATTCCTAGAAGTGATTTCTGAGAAATGGAATTGCCATGTCAAAGGTTATATGCATTTTACATTTTTGAAACATATGGCCAAGTTATTTTCAGAAAGCTACAATTTATATTCCCATCAGTAGAAAGACTATTTCCTAATATTTTTATTGTCATTAACAAATCATTTTCAATTTAATAGCAAAAACAAACCAGAATAACACCTCAAAACTCTTATTTTTATTTTAATTTATATTTGTATTTATGCTTAAAAGTGGGTTTAAGCACTTTGTTTTTTTGTTTGTTTTGTTGCCATGAGTGTTTCTTCTTCTGTGACCTGGCAGTTCATGTCCGTTGCTCTATTACTGTGTTCTCATATCACAGTGTTGCAATTAAGAAAATGAGCTTTGGAGTCCCACATGCCTTAAAAGGGTCCAGTAGCTGTCACTTATCTGCTCTGTGACCTGGGACAGTTTCCTACCCTTTCTAGGTCTCAGTTTGCTCATCTGCTAAATGAGAATAATGATAGTGCCCTCCCATTGCAATCCTACCATGTATGGTATCTGGCCAAGGGCCAGTGCTCAGCATCCTCAGTTTTCATGCGTCAATACTCATTTAATCCCTCTATTTCTCTTGGCACATTCCTACTCCATATGTCATGATAGATTATACCCATTTACCCTGTGTTTATACCTTTTAATTGCCTGCAGTAACCACATTATTTCATTTATCTGACAAATATTTGGGGGTATCTGCTATGGGTCAGGTGCTGGATTAAGAGTTCAACAATGGTGAACAAAACATACTGTATTTCCATCATGAAGCGTATACTCTTCTCTCTCTTTGCATGTATGTGTGTGTGTGGGTGTGGGTGTGTGTGCAGGGAACAGAACATAGCTAAGTGACAGACAAATAAATGTAATTGTACCGAGTGCTATGCAGAAAACCAATAGGAGCTGAGACAGAATAAAAGGGGGACTTATTTTTAGATAACATTAAGAGGGAGAGACTTTCAGGGGTAGAAAGTTTTATGGTAAGACAGCTGTTAGAATGGTTATTATCAAAAAGGCAAGAGATAACAAGTGTTGGCAAGGGTGTGGATAAGAGGAACCCTTGTGCACTATTGGCAGGAATGTAAATTAGCGCAGCCACAATGGAAAACAGTATGGAGATTCCTCAAAAAATTAAAAGTACACTACCATGTGATCCAGCAGTATGGCAATATGTACCCACTTCTGTAGGAAGGAATTTTTCTGAAGGAAATGAAATCACTATCTCGTAGAGATACCTGCACCGCCATGTTCATTGCAGCATCATTCGCAATAGCCAAGACATAGTAACAACATGAGTGTCCATCTATAGATGAATGGATAAATGTGATATATGTATAAAATACGGTCATAAAATAAGGAAATCCTGCCATTTGTGACAACATGGATGGACCTTGAGGGTATTATGATAAGTGAAATAAGTTGGACAGAGAAAGGCAGATATCAGTACTACATGATCTCACTTATATGTGGAATCTAAAAAAACAATAACAAATAACAAAACTGATATAAACAGAGAGTAGAATGGTGTTGCCAGGGGCTGTGGAGAGAGGAGTGAGGGGAACGGGGAAGATGCTGGTCAAAGGCTGCAAACTTCCAGTTACAATATAAATAAGTTCTGGGGATCTAATATACAGCATGGTGACTATAGTTAACAATACTGTATCATATACTTGAAAGTTGCAGAGAGTAAATCATAAATGTTCTTACTAGAAAAAAAAAGGTAGTAATTGTGTGAGGTGATAAATGTGTTAACTAACCTTATGGCCATCATTTTGCAATATATCCACTTATCAAATCATCATATTATAGACCTTAAACTTATACAATGTTATACATCATTTATATCTCAATGAAGCAGGGGGAAAAACAATTAAAATTTTTAAAAATGCTTCGTTTATCAATTTAAATAATAAATGTACATTTCTTTGTACAATGCATAAAGTAATAAACTATAGGTAAAAGACTGAAGAAACCCCACAAGTTCCTCCTTATCTACTGGCATTTGGGCTACAGGGCTCAAGGTGGCCTGTATCCTATTCAGGAAACTAAGCTGTTTATGGGGATAAGTGCAGAAGTGATGCAGTTCTGAAAGAAGATGATGCTTTTTAGGGCTCTACCATGGTCCCCCTAACCAGAGAGAAAAACAAACCTGTGTCCTCAGTGTTGCTCACAAAGTTAGGCTAGAGATAGTGTAAAACATTGAGGAGGGTCTTCAACCAGCAATTTTTGAGAAGTCGGCAGTAGTGAGTAACAGAACAGCAGGCCCATCTCCTCTCTCTCTATTTTTCTTTATATCTCTTTGCCTTCCTCTTTCTATAATATGTATTTTCAAAACTTACAACTTCAGCGAGGCTGGAGACCATATGGTTTTTTCCTCCCCACAGTGTCTCCAGCATTGAGCAGAGGGTTTAGTACTATGATGGGTACCCCCATTAATACCTGATGGATGGAAGAGTAGATAGGAGGGTGGGTAGATAGGAAACAGAAAACAGAAAAGGTAATACAAATTAGAGGTCAGTAGGAAAGAAAAAGGGACACCAAAGTCAGGGGTATAAAAGTAGAGCCAAAAACAACTTATCTCAGAGGGGTTGTAGCCCTCTGCTTGAGACAGCCCATGCAGAGCAGGAACCCAGGACAGCTGTAAGACTCACAGTCTGTAAGAATAAAACATAACAGTTGCTTAGGATAAAATACAACTTTTACTGATTGAAGACAATAAATTTTCCCCTGAAGTTTCTCAAAAAGAAGACAATGGCTCCCCAGTCCCTATGGAACTTTCATTTACTTTCCTGTCCTGTCCACCTGAGACCTCTACTCATTTATGTCAATTTAGTGGCTCTCTAGAGTAGGATCTTCAAAGAACTTGGGGGCTTGCTCTCACAATGGAAGTTCTAGGTTTGGGGTGCACCAGAATCCCTGGAGGGGGCAGAGGTTGTTGTATAGATAATGAACATGTATAGATGGCCAAAACCCCAGAGGTGATTCTGATACACACACACACACACACACACACACACACACACACACACACACACACACACACACACACCCCCTAGCTCTCCCCAGGAGCCATGTCCCTACCTGTCTACCTCTTGGAGAATCACAGGTAAAATGGAATGAACACTGTCCTCAACAATATTCTTGCAGCTTTCTGACAAGCCCTTGACTTTCCTTACTGACAGTAAGCCCCAGAAGGCAGTAGGTGAGATGACAGCAGAAGCTGCTATTTTGTACTAATTTTTAGTGACAGGATGGATTGGTTGGGGAAATAGAAGTGACACGAACCTTGGGAGAAAGCAACAGTGCTAGCTTAGAATTCACAACAGCTGTTGATTTTAATGGGTTTGAGAATGATTCGGGCAGAATTCCAAACTCCTACATCCTTGACCTATAACCTGCCGCTGTTCTGAGTCACCAGGAGGGTTCGTGGAGGGGGTACTCTGTCCAAATCATGCTGCTGCTTCTGTGGGCTTTGGCTACATATCCCAGTGAGAACACACAAGGACCACACTTGGGCCCAAGCCAAGTGGGCCTTGGTCCTGTACCGTGATCTGGGCCCTCGGAGTCTCCCCAGTCCAGAGGTAGAGGAAGGCAAAGAGAGACAAACTTGTGGGGAGGAACATTAAGGAAAAAAGAGCTTTTCTCTAAGGTCCAGAGAGGCAGGCCCAAGTCAAGTCTTCAGTCTTTGCACTCCTAGGCTTTTCCCCAGTTGATATTCTCTTTAGGGTCCAGGCAAGAAGGAGCATTGGAGGTCTCCTCTTAGAAAGAATCCCCCGCCACACACACTCTTTTGCACCCCATCCCCTACCATTTTACTTTGTTTCATTTAACAGCAATCCTGCCATGTGGGTCCTATTATGTTAACCATAGTATCTTACAAGTAAGGAAAGGAGGCTTAGACGGTTTTCAGCTCCTTCAGAGAAGACCCAGATTCTAAGACTAGGTGTGCCCCATTCCTAATTCTTAACCCTATCTTGTATCCACTGTATTCTGCTAACCTGCCCACCCAGTCATCTCTGTTTCCCATGAAATGTTGCCATCTGTCCAAACTGTCACAAACTATGGGGGAAAAGGAGAGAATTCCACTGAAAGTTGCTTGGAATAGGAAGGGTCACCTCACTATTTTAAGATGTAGTCTTTTCCCTGCTAGGTAATCTCTGAAGCAGGCAGTAATTTAAAATACAGTTGGCTTCAATCTTTGCATGGTTTTCATCTAGAATCAAGGGGAAGAACCTAGGAAGAAACATATTATAAAGCTGGTCATCCACCCATGGACGGCCTTAAATAAGACACCATTTTATGGCCCCTAAAGCTGAGACTGTAATAACAAAAACCAGAGCCTTTTCATTTCTCCATTTCTTCCTGTTTTATCACTGAGCTTCAGTGTAAAAAGAAACCAAGGGACCTGAGCAGAGGGAAAGTAAAAACTTCAGCTGATTGATAGCAGACAAGTCTGGAAAAATAGGAAAGTATTTAAAATGGAGTTAGTAATGAAGGAAAGGGCTCTAACTCTGATAAATTCTAGTATATCCCATGCTGACTTCTTTTGACTTCTAAAATTTGTGAAGAGAAATGAAGGGAAAGTGGGTGCCTAATATAGATTGAGAATCTACCATATGCTGGATGCTCAGTTGGGCACAGTTGCCTCATTCTGCCCTCACAACATCTATATTTCTGTTTGGAGGGAGAAATAGATGTAAATCAAATAAACAAACAAATCATAAAGGTAACTGCAAAATGTACCAAGCACCATGGAGGAGACAAATGGAGTGATCCCAAGCAGGGGAACTGGGGTCAGAGGGAGTTAGCCATGCAAAGTGGGAGGAGAAGAGTATTCCAGGAAGTGGAAAAGGTGGAGGCAAAGACTCTAAAGCTAGAACGATTTTGTCATATTTCCACATCCTCCAGGGCATCTAGCTGTGATAAGGAGTTTGCAGTATATCCTAAGTACAATGGGAAGACATCAGAGGGCTCTAACCCAGTGAGTCACATGATCCCATGATGTTTCATGAGCAAAAATGCTGCCATCCCAATTTGTGGAACATTTAGCTTTCTCTTTCCATAAGTGGATTTTCTGATCTGTCTTGCTTAATTTAACAGCTTTACATACATGAGTTTCTTTTTGTTTATTGTATTGAATCTGTAAGCCTTCTTGGAAGATGGGGCATACTTGTTAACAAATAACTGATCTCTCCAGGTCTAAGAGGGCAAGAGAGGCAGAGAGGGACCTCCCAGCTGACCTCACCTCACGCATGGGAGGTGAGTTTTTTTTCAAGTGTCTTCCTATCAGTAGAAGGGGACTTTTATGGCATTGCCAATCAACAAGTGTTTGAGTGCTGGCTCTTTGCCAGGCATTGTGATGGATTCTATGGATTCAAAAATGAATGAGACAAGAATCAAGTTTGTCTGTCCATTCCATCCCTGCTCCTTTAAATGTGCTCCTTCAGAGGTTCCATGACTTGATGTCATCATACAAACCCAGGGTTTACAGTGATGCCCATTCTGTCTCAGGGCTCTTGACATCTTATTCCTCCATGTTGAGGACTTATTCCCCATGTGACTTTTCTGGATCTGACCATGGATATCCAATATCTAGTACTCACTGAATCATCAAAGAATAAGCACGCAAATGAGTGAATGAACTTCTCTCTCAATTTGGCAAGCACTTAAGATGAAAGTGCCCATCTTGTTTGTCCAAAGAACACAATCTGTTTTTGAGAAATTTATAGTGCAGAATACAAGAATTACATAAGACAGCAGTTTTTAACCTAGAATCCAGAGGGTTCTTAGAGAATCTCAGTATGGACTTTGGTGGAGGAGATACCTCAAACCTCATGAATCTTATCTGAAATTGTGAATGTACATCCTTCAGCCTTTTTTGTGGGGAGAAAGTCCATAGCCCTTGTCAAATTCATGGTGGATCTCATGACTTTGCAAAGGTTAATAGAAGGTTTCATGTTATACCTCTGATGTTATTCTGATTGTGTTAGGAACTCTCAATCTCATTATCCTTAGCTTCTCAAAACCCTTCTCTTAGAAAAATCCTCTTCTTTACTCACAAAAGTCAGTTTCCTCTTCAGTCAAACCTCTGGGTACGGTTAGGGAGGCATCCATGAATAGGATATTTGACTTTCCTGGGCTCACCTTGTTTGGTTTTACTGCAACAAACTGTCTGAAACACAAGTGGAATGCAACCCTAGCTGACTGGAACTCATTGCTTCCAACCTGTCTTTTCATTTATTATCTCATTTACCGTTGATCACAGTAAATGGATGAATGAATGATCCATGTGTAGGTGGAAAAAGCACAGTTCAGAGGGTTTCACTAACTTAGTCAAGATTGCCAAGACAGTAAGTATGGTTTGGACTCACCTGGAACCCAAGTCTCCTGATTCCCAACTGTTTTAAGGGTATTCAGTATTCATTTTAATCAAATGTAGTAAGGCACATAAACATGGAAATGACTGTCATGAAGGAAGAAGTTTATTATACTCACAGACCCCTGGAAGCAAGAGGCATGTCATACTATGCAGGGCCACACGGGGAAACACCAATACAAGATTAGTGACAGTGGGGAGGGGACTGATGGGTTGAAGCCTTTATTGTGGTTTTTGTGGGAAGAAACAGGCAAAGCAGGATAAGCAGGCTTAGAATTGAATAATTTCAGTGGGCTCAGGGATGTAGGGACTGTCCCTAGCTGTCTGGTACCTATCTGGCCCTGGAGTGATTAGGGCAGGTGGATAATGGCCCTGGGTGTGCACACCTGATAAAAGGAGATAGTTGGGGGCATGGGGTCTGAATTGGTTGGTTTACATATCAAAGGTGCACTTGAAGGCAAATTGTTTACCGTATCCAAAATTGGCTAACCAATTGGGATGGGCAGTTTCTCCAGGACAGTAAGTCCCCAGATATCAGAGCATTAAAAATACCCCCTGAATGAAGTTAATGGAGCTGGATTGTCTAATGAATTGTATCACCCACCTTTGAGGATACTTACAGCTTGACTTCTTAGTGCTCCTTGAAGTGGTGTGTAATCTCTATTCCACAGTGCTAACCTAAGTTAACAGTCTCTGGGTGACCCAGAGACAGCCATCTCCTTCACTTGGAAAAATACATGGCCATAAAACTGGACTTCCATCCCTGGCCAGAAGATTACAAATGGCAATTTTTTCTGAATTAGGATATTTTCAGTACCACACGTGAGATATCAGGCACTGTGCTTGTGAGGAAGGAGATTATACAGACTCTTAGAGGATCCCCAAAATGACAGTCCATTTTTCATAATGGTCTATGATATTCATTTGTTGAAACTTTATTACTTTTGTAATTTAATTCAATTTATCCCATTTTATTGCTGCTCAGGACACTGTTACCGTATTTGCCTCTTTTGTCCTTCTGGATAAAGATGTTTCTTCTTTTATTATGAGCGTGATGGCTTCTAGATTAAAGCAGCCTGCTCAATAAAACTGTTTTCACTGGCATCCACCTTCTCTGAGCCCACCTCTACTCTTGCAGAATTTTCATGAAGACAAATATTGGCAGTGATTTATGAAGCATTTTTGTGGTTAATCAAGTTCCAGCTCTCATTTTCTGCTTAGAGATTAAAGATTTTATTCAGAAATGCTTCCCTGCATCGGAAATCATAGAAATGAGCAAATAACAATAGAAGTTGGTTAGGAATATTTTTTGTGAAGATACAGGTTAAGAACATAGTAACAATCGACTTTAAAACACAAAGACATCAGAAGACTTCTTTCTAAAGCTGAAGTTGTGTACCATTTTTGAGAAATCCTGGGTATATTTTAAGGAATAATTGAGTTGGACAGTGAGTCAAAAGGGACAAAAGTAGGTGAGAAGATGTGAAGGTGAGTCTACATGCTTGTTTGCATAGGCTGCTACTTAGCTGAATTGAAATATGGAACACATGGGTGTGGGCAACCATATGTAACTGGATGATTCTTTTAGCAAATTTTATTTATACTTATAATCCATAAATTGCATGTTTTTAAAGGTAGAGATACTGCATTTATAGTTAAATGTTATTTTAAAGTAAAAGATTGCCTTTGTTTTTAAAAACAAAAGTAAAGACTGTATATTTGGAGGCTCCTGAGTGCCCTGTCCCCAGCCCTTTCCTCTGTATTGGGACCCAATAGTGGGGCTATTGTAGTTTCAAGAAGCAATGCTTTGGGTGTGAACACCCAGCTCAGCAGCTACAGACATCTGGGTACAGATCTGCGCTTTCTTGGAGAAAGAAGAAAGAGCAGTTGGCTGATCCTGCTTGCCCAGTCTAGCTGGTGTCTGATATTCCTGCCTTGTTGGATTGACACAGGCTTCTTTAAAAATGTCCTCTTGATCCAGCTCCTCTGTTTCTTTTTTTAACCACCCAATGGATTTGTAAACTTCAAGTTTAGCCTCAATCCTTTGCAATCTATAGAATCACTTTATTGAAAATGGCTTCAAATATTTCTTAATTCCCAATGCCACTTCTTTTTGTTCAGGCCTTATCTTTTTGGTGATATGTTTTTAAAGTGTTGGACTCCAACCACCTGTTTCAGACCAACCATGGGTGCTTCTAAAAAATGTAGATCCCTGGGCCTACTTAATCTGAATCTCTGGAGGATGGGTGCTGGGGACTGGTTATTCCGATGCCCAGTGAAGTCTGAGACCTCTCACCCACCTGGCCAGAGCCACTGTCATCTCTCACCTGCAGTGTTTCAGTGGCCTCCTACTTAGTGTCTGTGCTTCTATTCCTATCTCCCTATGGCTGTGGTCCTCAAACTTGGATGCAAATTGGACTCTCCATGGGGAGAATAAAAATTGGGCCCTGCCCAAATCAGAGGTTCTGATTTGATTGTCTTGGTCGGGCCCCGGGCATTCAAAACTGTAAGAACATCACAGGAAAGCTGAATGGGCAGCCAGGATGAACACAACTCTCTAAGGCCTGTTCTCCACGCTGCAGACAGAATGATCCTTTCACAGGATTATGTGTCAATCCACATCAGGCTTCTACTCAGTTCCTCCTATGGCTTCTGTTCTTGCTACACAAAAAGCCCAGGCTGTAACAGAGGCTGCAAGGCCCACATGATTAGGCACCTGTTGTCTGTCCAGGTTCATCCTGTACAATCTCTCCTACCTGACTCCACATCATCCATACTGGTCTTGTCAATATCCCTTGAGTATCCCTATCTCAAGGCTTTGTACCTTCTGCTCCCTTCACCTGGAACATTCTTCCCCAGTAGCCATATGTCGTGCTCCCCAGCTCCACCCATGTTTTGTCCAGATCCTTGCTCAAGCAGCACCTTATTGGGGAGGCCTTCTCTTCCTCCCTTTCTAAAATAGCAGCCCCCATCAGTCTCCATTGCATAACCCTGCTTTATTTTCTTTGTAAGTTTTCAATTCAACAAATACATAATCATTTTATGAATCTGCCATTTATCATCAGTTTTACTCTCATGAAAACGTAGGCTCCCTGAGGACAGAGAGTTTGTTCTCTTTACCCATCATATTCCCAACACCAAGAATGGTCCCTGGCACATACTTGGTGCTCAGAAGTTACTTGTGACAGATGATGAATTCTACCCTTGGACTGTCTCAAAAGCATGGGCGTTGGTTATTTCTCCTTCAGCACTGAAGGGAGTTGTGAAGGCAGCAGCAGCCTGTTTCCTGGCTGTACAGTTGCCCCATTATAGTTCTGCTGGCAGCCACTCTCCTTCCCCTGTTTAATGGCTGTAGAAAGGGGAGAATTTGATTGATTATTTTTGCAAACTCAAACTACCCTATGTGCACTAAAGGTTGAGAGGAATAGTACTCCTCTAAGTTTCTGGAGGGAATTGTATCTAAATGAGTAAGAAGCATAATCTGTGTTTTGGAAAAACTGGAATGAGTTCTTTGTGTCATCTGGGAAGTTTTATACTAAGTTAAATTAAGTGACTTTGAACTTTGAAATGTCCACATCCTAACGTTTTATTAAGCTTAATTGGGTTTGTAGAATATTTAAAGGCCATCCAAACTCAAATGGGAGATCAAAATGAACTAATAGGTTGATGTAGACTTCCCCCTGCCTCCTGCCTTTGTGCTGCAGTAATGAAAGTGATGCATTCATACCTGTGGATGATGAGCACAAAAGCCTGGCTTTCTGGGGAGTTTTGGTGTGTCCTGATGACTGCCCTGGTCTGAACTGTGCCATGGCCCCTTCCCTGTCATCCCTGTCATCTGTGCTATGAACCTGGCTTTCAGAACCATCCCCATCTGTCTCTGCTATGGAGGCTTGCCATATAGTAAAATTAGTTGGGCTCTAGACAGACTTGTCAAAGTTTGTTTGATGGAGCTTCTTAGGGAAGAAATCTCCAATTATTGGACATAAAATCCAAAAGGTTACAGAATCTGTTAGAGATGGAAATGAGGAACAGTTTGACTCTATTACTCATAGAAGTTTTGCACTCATTTCATTGAGCAGTGGAGTAAGGCAGTCCACCCTACAAGATGCAAGGCCAGAACTTAATTTCCACAGGTCATCTCTTCTCCTATTTGATTTTCACTGATACATTTACTTTTCCTATGTCCGTGGAGAATGGTTCAGGAAGTAGCAGTGTCATTACTTTCTTTTCATTTAAAATGATCTTTAATTATTAAAGCAATATTTGTTCATTTGTAAAAACATTCAAAGGATATAGAAGTTTACAGAGTAAAAAGTGTAAGTCCCCTTTTAGAAAAAAATAGAATTCTATTTATAGAATACACAATATAGATACACAATATCCCACAACTTGCTTTCCCCCTTGCCAAGTTATAATGGATGTCTTTCTCATGAGTACATAGCTGCATGGTATTCCACTACATGAATGTCCCATGAGTTTTTTAGCCAATCAGCTATCAAGAGAAACTTGGAATTTAACAGGTTTTAACCATTACAAAGAATAAAGGTGAAGGTCCTTGTTTTTTACACATTTGTGTATTTGTGAAAATGTCTAAAACTGAATTATAGGGCTTTAAGAATATATGCGCTCAAAAAAAAAAAAAAAAGAATATATGCACTCTACAATTCTCCATACATCTGTGACTTCGTGTCATCTCTGTTAGACCTGCTTGGCCCCCATAGACATTTTATTTGTTATCCTGGCTATAGATAAATGCCTAGAGCTAGAATTACTGAGTCTGAAAAAATTACAGATATAAAATCCTGTTGTTAAATGGATCTCCAGAATATTTATTTTGGAGTAAAGTCCCTTCATTTTGTTGCCAGTTGAAAGGCATTATTGTGAGAAATCCAGGGCATGAACCCAGTATTGTTTGATTATGTTTATTTTATATGCAGAGAGGCAACGAGTCATTTCCACACCATTTCTACTCAAATAAGGGGGCCAATTCACTGGGAGCCAAGGGCTGCACATAAATGGAAATATTTAACATGATTCTGATTTTCTTTCATAAGCAATAAAATAAAATACAAACCAACAAAATGAGTATAATGCTATAAATGTCTTTGCACACACCTGACCCAGGGGATGGTGCTGACTGGAGAAGCCACAGTAGTGTTGGCAGTAGGGGCAGCGGTGCTGGTGGAGGGGGTCGTGGTGCTGGTTTTCATGATTGTGGTTATTGTTAGCACATTATTCCTGTGTAATCATGTCTAGTCTGAAGTTTGGTGCAATCCTACTGGTTTTCCAAATGGGTTGCCATCTTTTAAAATCAGAAACTGTGTTAAGTTTTCATGAATGGTTCACAGCACTGTTCTGGGGTTTTAACTATGCCTCCAAGAGAGAACTGTTTGTCCTCAGGTTCTTCACCTGGATGGCAGAGGAGGTTTAGCACCTGCAGGTATCTTTGCTCAGAACAGATAGGCTGCTTTGCGTCAGGTCTTTTCCTCTTTGCCTGCAAAGATAGACTCACAGCTTCTCTTCCTAAGAGCTATCTTTTATGCTTTCTGCTTCGTTAAGAACTTGCTTTGTGCAGGTTTTTATTAGTCAGACATTTTGAGCTAAAAGCTAACAGTGGCCAGGCAGGAAAAGTGAACAGGGGACAGCTCTGTGTAGGAAGGTCAGTGGTGACCACTTTGGGCCTATGAGGTTGCATCTTCTATTTTTTTTTTCCCCAAGAGAGTCAGAATCTCCCAATTTAAAAAAAAAAAAAAAAATCCCTCTTCCCAATGTGATTCCGGTGGGAATAGTGTGGAAAAGAGCTGGGGGAAAGAGAGAGGCAAAACAAAGGCCTCTGTGTCTGCTCATCTGCCCTGGAAGTCCCCTTGCAGGAGCTGTTGATGGATGAAATAACTGCCTTACTCAACACAAATGAGGACAGACTAAGGCTATACAATGATAATGTATATTTAAACATCTCTTTAAGTTGGAAATAAACCATCAACTAAGAACTAGTCTTCCAGTTATACGTCTCAGTTAAGAGGTTACTCATAACTAAAGCAAAATCTTAATTTTCAGTCAGCTATGTCATTTACATTTTTATCCATTCGTTTACTGAGTTGTAATATTCCAAGCCCTGTGCCCCATCAAAGCACAGCCATCCTTTCCCTTGTCAGGTGGATGGTCTAGTGGAGATCAACCTCACAGGTGTAACCACACAAGATACTAGTTAACAACAGTTGCAATAATGACTCTGAAGGAACCGTAGGGGTGCTTGACCCAGTCTGGCTGAGTGGAGGAGACATCAGCTGGAGAGACTTCGGGGCCACATGTTGAATGTAATTCATCTAATACCACGTCTGCATTTAACTCAGTCATAAATTGGTGGCTGAAGGACTGATTTCACCTGCCAGAAGAATTTTGTTTGGACTGTGTGGTATTGACCCACATGACATTTAAAATGTGAACCAAAGGATTTTAACCCTTTTAATTTCTTGTTTTTCTTCCATCTAACCCTCAAGTACAACTCTGGGAGGTGGGTTGTACTTTATTTCAAAGAATTCTGGCCTTATAATAGAGATTTGAGAAGGCAATAGAAAGTGAGAGATCCAAGGTTTTATATGTGTTCTCTGCTCTTTAGGAGCCAAAGTTTAGGAAGGCTAGAGAGGGTTCCCTTTGGTCTCCTGGCTATAGGCTGTGCCTCTCATCCCAATTAATTACCACCACAGACAGTAAGAGAGTGTCTGCAGCCTGTTCTTACCATTGGGTGGGTGGGGGGCATGCTGAAGTTCTTTCAGTGGTGTTTTGATTCCCAAGAAGAGCACACTCTGTACTTCTGTGCGGATGAGGAAAATGGTTGCCAATTTGGTCCAGACCTGGATGATCGTTGTCCATATATGTGTAGCAAACTGTAGCAAACCCAGGCCCACGATGCTGCCAGTCTCCCGTTTCAAGTTATTCTCCTCTGTCGCAAGTTACACACCGAAAAACAACCATCGCCAGTGCCATATGGGTTAAAAGATCAAAGGCCCCAGTTTTGAGTATATTTCTAGCTGACTTTACTTCAGATGTCTTAAATATGTTTCTGAAGATGGGAAGCATGGAGCATTAAGGAGGTAAATCACATGTGTGTGAGCCATGCTTGTGGTCAGGGCAGGAGGGTGAAAAGTGAAAACCACTGATCCGTGTGTTCCTCTTCCTCTCAGGTTCGCATCTTCACGTACCTCATTGGAAGAGAGGCTGCTTTTGCAGACAATCTCAAGTGGATGGCCTGTGCCAATAAAGGTAGGTCTCCCGATGGGTTCAGTTCTGAATAACTTCTCCGTGGATGTGTAGAAACAGAGACAGTCACGAGAAAGTGGAGTGTTCTATCAGAAGGCTATGAATTCTAAGATAAGGTCTGGATGTTTCTAAATGATTATGACTGACTTGTAACAACTTCTCCCAAAATGTGTTTATAAACTTTGAGGACGTAGTCAAGTGGAGTGGTTAAGCCTCTCCACTCTGTTGCTTAGTAACTGAGTGACCTTGGAAGAATTACTATGGCAGAGCCATTTACCATGCACCAAATATCCATGTGCTCACTCACCATTCCCAGCCCCCTTGCACTGGTTCTGGGAAACAGGCTTTAAGCAAAACCAACCTGGGTCATTTATGGGTTAAAGCATTTAAGAGCTGGTTTGGTGGTATCTATTCTTTTCTGCTCCTATGAACTCTGAAGCTACATGATGGAATAGATGAAATAGCCTGGGTTCCTGAGCGGCCGCATGGAGCAGATGCCTTTCCGCTCACCCTGTCTTCTGCCATCTGCCAGCCCATGATGGATATATAGTCTGTGTGATAAACCTTTGTGTTAAGCCAGTGAGATTTCCAGTTTGATATGTTCCCATAGCATAACTTAACCTACATAACTAATTAACTTAGTTAACTTTAACCTGCTTCAGTGTTCTAATCTTCAAAGTGGAGAGGGTGATAATAGCTTTTCTTTTTGATTTTTATTGAATATAGGGTTAAAAAATGAAATGGTACAGATTAGGTGCCTAGTTCAGTGCTGAGACCTAATAAGTGCTCAATAATTGTTGGCTTTTCTACTTTCACAGGTTAATTTTCTACATTCACAGGCCCTGATGTGTGTTGGAAACAATGCTTTAGGGAAGGCACAGGGAGGGAAGGAACAGGGCCTCCAGTCTTATGAAGGGCTTCTTTTCAGTCTACACACAACCAAGAAGGCAAAGCAAAGGAGGAAAATATGTGGTATATTCTAGATTCCTTGAGTCTTAACCCAAACTCCTTGAGTTCAAATCCAGCCTCTACCAAACACCAATCACAGTGGTGGATGTTACCATACCTACCTGGGTCTGAGTTATATCACCTACAGAACAGAGATAGTGATGATACCTGCCCCAGTCAGATGCTGTGAGCATGAATGAGGCTGTGCAGGTAAAGCTGGCAGCTCAGTGCCTGGCACAGAAATGGCCCATATGATTTCCTAGTGTTATATTGATCTGTGGTTATGTCTTATCTCTGCTCTGAGGCTATGCAGTCCCTGAGAGTAGCCTGTCACTCTGATTTCCTCTTGAGCACTCAGCCAAACCTCCTGCTCTGTGTAGAGTGGCTGCTTCTTTAAGGTTTGAAAAATGAGCAAATTGACTATAAATACTAATACATGAAGATATGTCCTGTTGCACAGTAAATTGGTATTGGTGGATGTAGGTGGTCTATTTCTACATTGCCTGTTATGCCGTCCTTTATAAAAGTTCCAATTATGTATGTTAGTGGAGGAAAGAGGACTCAGGGAAGGGTTGGCAGGTCTCAGCTTTAGTTTTGGTGACTTAAGACAAAGTTATTTTAGTTGCAAGCAACCAAAGTTGCTCCCTGAAATTAAAAAGAAGAGTGTTTTGGAGAGAGAGGAGAGTGAGTCAGAACCCAGAGTGGGAAGGGAAGCTTATGTCTCATGAGGGACCAGGGGCTGTGTTTTTGTTTTTCTTTTCCTTCTTGGTTTCTTTCTACATTCCGTGGCATTCTTCTTCTCTGTAGATAGACCTTCTCTGCTAGGGCATGTGCATGTCAAAAATGGCTACCTCACGCTGTGCATACCCATCTATCCACACAACACCTATTGTGGAGAAAGGAGAGTTTATATCTTATCCAGAAAATGATTCTGGCACCCAGCTTGGGACAGGTCTTCCCCTGCCGAATTGCATGTAGGCAGAGGTAGGGCCACAAAGAAAAATATATGTGCTCTGCAGGTGGATGGACACGGGAAGTTCTCAGGGAAAAGGTACCTAGCCAAGCAAGTAAACCTCTGCCTCACTTTCCCTATGCTTGGCATTGTGTTTTATTATCTGCTTCTACTTGGAGAAATCTTTGAAGCAAGTCTCAATTTCCTCATCTAAAAATGGAGAACTGCATGAAAGGTTTGAACATTTCCTTGAAGCTCTAAAATAACATGTTCTGCAATTATTTTAGTTTATTGGCTGGCTCACCTCACTCAAAGGTATCAGTAATTCTCATTGTCTCAGAGTAATGCATTTGGCTTCATTTGAAGAGGAAATATAGAAGGAAAGTAGGCATGAGGAGATGGAGGCTGAATGGATCCTAGGTTGCCTCTGAGAAAACAGACCATTGAGATAATTTTTGGAACTTCACTGACATTTGAGTGAGCTACACTTTCTCAATTTTTTCCTTGATTCTGTGGTCTTGAAAGAAAGAGTTCCTTTCCATTTTTAAAAGTTTTCATGTTACTCCTGCCACATCAGACTGCAATTCTTCCCATCAGCGAGTATGCATTTAGTCATGGGTTATTGTTTTTACCACTGTCTGTGTCCAGCTGATGAAAATTACTCAAATTGAAGTCTTGTCTTAATCAACTAATATTACACCATAATTTAGTTTTAGTCATTGTTTATAAGAATCTTTGAAGAATCCTTTTGAAGACAATTTAGTCAACTCAGAGTATTTTGGGGCCTGGCCATAGAATATAGCCCTTTAGATTTATAAGTTCTGAGTGCAGCAACTTGGAAAATCCAAGGAGGTAATAGTAGCTGCTTAGCTGGCCTGGCCGCTGGATTCCTCAGTGATTCTCCTTCTCTTCCTGTCCAGATCCAGTTGTTTCCTTCCCTGCTAGAGTCAGTCCCTCACAATAGTTTCACCTTCCTCCTCTGCTTCTCTTCTAAAGGGCCTTGGGAATAAAATGTCATTGTTTGCCACTCTTCAAAGTAGCAGTTGCCATCAAAATGTCAGGTTCCAGTCATCTGTGCCCATATAAACATCGGCTTCATGTTGCGTCAGTTATGGGGTTTAGACCAGCGTAACGTCGGTGAGCAAGTATTCTTCTATGGTCATTAATTAAATCATTGTTTATACTCTCAGATTGTTATAGTATGGAGGCAGCATAACATTTTTCATCTCAAGTGACATGAGGTCCAGGGAGGGCCCGCCCCCCTCCTTACATATTTTTGCCCTGACTCAGCCAAGTTCTTCAGTGAAATGAAGCATTAGCATTCGGGGACCAGAGCAGACCCAGGGAAGCCCAGGGAGAAGCCTGTTGGCTGACTGACCAGAGTGACCCTAGGGAGGAGCAGGAGTTGTCAGGACCAGCTCATTGTCCCGGGGTCAGTGGTCAAGGACCTGCTATCCGTGTGAAACTTCTTGTTTGGAAGTATGGTAGCCATGGAGACAGTTCTCAGTCAGTGGACCTCTGGCACTGCCTCCTGTAAATGGATGTCTGGGAATATTCATGCCCTCACAGGAGTTCTCTGCCTCCTCCAATCCACTAGCAAAATCCAGAGAGGCCTGGAGCTCATTGGTTTGTCTCATTTTATGCATAACTAGGTCCTATCTTGAGGCAACCAGCCCTAATGAGGCAAAGCAGCAAACCATTTTAGATACATTAAAACAATTATTGCCACTGTAGAATGGCTTATGGAACTTAAAATTCTGCGTTCACACTATTGGTTAAACAAGTGAACTGGGAAAACTGAAAAGAGGGGCCAACTAGCCCAGATACTCCATAAAGCCTTGATGACCTTCTGTAATGTTCAGTGTGCCAAGCTTTTAAATAAGCACTGCCTGATTCTCCTTCAAAAATCATGGTGAATGGAGTATTTTCCAGCTGTGCAAATGAAGAAGGGTCTCTGTGTTTGGTTCTCAACTTATCTGTCATCATTAGATCGAATGGAAACGCCACGTGAGTCTGTCTTGTTTATCTACTCAGCCTGTCCCTCGTTGATAGGCTAATGGTCATTCTCTCCTTGTTTGAAAGAGAACTGGCGGCCTGAGCCCTCCTTGGAAGTTCAGACCCATAGCCTTTTCCCACTAGAAATCTCTTAACCTCGCTCTACCTTTCCAAATGTCAAATTTATGAGGCCAGAATGGTTGTTTGGAGTAGGGAAAAACTGGCAATTAAATTTTTTTGCTGTTTCAGAAAAGGTGGAAGAAGGCAAAAATGACAGTTATTCAGATACCTTTGTATAATTCATTTTTTGTACTCTTCGACCAATAACTCTCCAATTCCCCAACCCCCAGCCCCTGGTAAGCCCCTTTAGACTCTGTTGCTATGATTTTCACTTTTCTAGATTCCACATACCAGTGATATCATACAGTATTTGTCTTTCTCTGTCTGGCTTATCTTATTTAGCAAGATGTACTCAAGGTCCATACATGTTTTTGCAAATGGCAGGATTTCCTTGTTTCTCATGCTGAATAATATTTCTTTGTGCGTGTGTGTGTATACACTGTAACTTTTTAATCCATTTATCCATTAATGGAGACTTAAGTTGTATACATTCTTTGTGTAGATTCCATAGAACTTGAGAATTTGAGTGGAAAGGGTAATAGTTGTGAAGATGAACATGGTGCTACTGTTGTTAATAGCAGCTAAGGATGACAAACTTCTTACTAAGTGCCAGGTAAAGTGCAAAGTACTTTTATGTGTTATCTCTTTTGACCCTCATTAAACTGTATGAAGTGCATGAGAAGGAAACTGAGACTCAAAGAGACTAGCAGCTCGCCCCAGGTTACCAACTAGCAGGTGGCAGAGCCAGGAATCAGGCCCAGTTGTTCCAAAGTCTGAGCCTAACTCTTCACCAGGATGTGAGGTTGCTTCTCTTTGGGGAGAAGAAAGTCATGGTTCATAGAGGACTATTTCCCATTATTTGAGAGAATCTAGGAAAAGGAATCTAGATGTTGAGAAAGGACTTTAATGGTCTATAGCTAATAAAGACTGGAGCTGGGATTTATAACCACCCTGTGTGTTCCAGAAATTGTCCTGCTTCAGCTTGTGTAGGCATGTGGTCCAGTTTCTGACATTTTACAAATGGAGATATTAAGGCTCTTGGAGGAGACGAGGCAGGGTGGAATGGGGCACAGCGATAGAGCTGCCGGCAAGCCAGCATTCCTAGCTCCACAGTGTGATCCTTTAAACTAGAGGTCCCCAGCCTTTTTGGCACCAGGGACCAGTTTCATGGAAGACAGTTTTTCCACGGACTGGGTGGGGGAGGATGGTTCCGGCGGTAACACGAGCAATGGGGGGATGGTTCAGGCGGTGAAGAGAGCAATGGGGAGCGATAAGGAGTGGCAGATGGAGCTTCACTAGCCTGCCCGCTGCTCACCTCCTGCTGTTTGGCCTGGTTCCTAAGAGGCCAAGGACCGGTAGCCGCGGTCCCCAGGGATTGGGGACACCCACTTTAAATTATTTTTTC
This sequence comes from Phocoena phocoena, assembly GCF_963924675.1. NCBI lineage: Eukaryota > Metazoa > Chordata > Mammalia > Artiodactyla > Phocoenidae > Phocoena > Phocoena phocoena. The sequence goes on along the minus strand of NC_089228.1, from coordinate 34,260,863 downwards.
TAGCATGAAATTTGAAATTAAAAATATTATAGACTTGAGGACACGGGGAGGGGGAAGGGTGGGCTGGGACAAAGTGAGAGGGTGACATGGACCTGTATGTACTACCGGGTGTAGGGTAGATGGCTGGTGGGAAGCAGCCACGTGGCGCAGGGAGATCAACTTGGTGCTTTGTGACCGCCTGGAGGGGTGGGATAGGGAGGGTGGGAAGGAGTTGGGAGGGAGGAGATATGGGGATGTATGTATGTGTGTGGCTGATTCACTTTATGAAGCAGAGACTAACACACCATTGTAAAGCAATTATACTCTAATAAAGATGTTAAAAAAAGAAAGAAAAATGTCATATTATTCACACACAAAAAGACTTGCTCCTAAGTCAGAGGTTCTGGCTGATTCTGATAGCTTCACATTTGCAAGCCCCCTTCTCCAGGTGGCACATGCCCACTGAGGCCCCTGGGCTCCCTGTCCTAGTGGTCATTCTCTCTTTGGTCTTCTCTTTCCAACTCATCGGACATGTGCCCTTCAGCTCTAAGGGCCCAATAGACCTCTTACTCGTTCTTTGTAATGGTCCAAAGAGATGTGGAGGTAGAAAGTTGTTTATCAATGGTTCATTTTTCTATAGAAGAAAAGTGATTTTCAGTAGTGTGTGATGTTGATGGGGAGGACGAAGATGGGACAGAATATTGTGAGGGTCTTCCAAGAACACTGTTGTTCCGTAAGGGGATGCACACCAGGTCTTGAGGCAACCAGCTCTAATGAGGCAAAGCAGCAAACCATTTTAAATACATTAAAACAATTATTGCCACTGTAGAATGGCAGTATGGCCACTATGCCCCAGTGCCTGACCAGCAACATCACTGCCTACCTTATTGCCTTGGGAAGACTGGGACCTGATCACTGGCTTTCTTGTTTTCAGCCTGCCTTATGTCAGAAGGGAAAAGAGTCTTTGAAAAGACTCAAGGGTGCAGTGCCCATCACACCAAAAGTAGAACGAGGACCTTACCCAGACCTTACCGGTGAGGTAGACAGCCATGGTCTCCCACTGAGGAGCAGACTCCGGGGTCCCTCAGGTCTGGTGTCATTGCGAAGTGGAGTGTTGAATGATGTACTGATGGAGCATCTCATGCAGAGGCACCTCTTAGACAAGGGACTCTTAAGAAATCTCTAAGTAAGGGTAGGAAAATATCAGAAATACAAAGCACCAGGCTGCATGTGGTTTATCACACTGAGTAGTTGTAACTCAGAGTTCACAGGAGGCTTTGTAAGGGAATAGGTAAATAAATTGATGTTATGGAGAAAAATGAGCAGATCATTTATAATAGGTGGCTAATTTCAGCGTTAATTACTCCTTGATAATTACCAAAAGATTGCTGATTCTATTTTCTAACATGATATATGAAGTCCAAAAAGGCACATTAAAGAAGAGAATAAACATTCAAGAACTAGAATTTAAAATAAATAAAAAGAGGTGAGGGAAGGCCGGGGGGAAAGTGGCCAGTTCAAAGGATGCAGAGGGAGAAGGAGGGAAGCATCTATGGTTACAGGCAAAGAGTCCAGCCCTCAGTGACTTCCTGTTATCCATCAAAAGGTACATTTGTTAACTAAAACTTATATGAATAACATTTAAAAACAAAAAGAGGCTCTTTCAGATAAGTTTTATAGTTTAATGGGTTGGGGTTAGATGATCTGATTTGCATTAAGCTTTGCAGTGTACATTATTAATATTATCTTTGTAATTCTAGCTTTTCTTACCTTTTATACATCTGCATTTATGGTCTATATATTGAAATATAAGTTAGAACTGTGGTATGGGTTTTGAGTAGACCTTTGGTGCTAACTACTGTGCATTTGCCAGGAACCTCATAGGGCAACCACATATTTCCCCACCCCAGCCTCAAACTCTCCCAGCCACAGAGATTCAAGCAGCCCATTAGGGGTGTCCTTACAGAGGAGGACCATGCTGTCCATGCTCTGAGCAGCTGCCATGCTGTCCTTTCCCATTACAGGAAGAGGCAGTATCTTCAGTGGTTAAGAGCAAAGGTTTTGGAATCAAATGAATCTGTATTCAAATTGACCCAGGACAAATTACTAAACACTGTTGTTTCTGTTTCCTCCCTATACAACAAGCACACACACATGTTGAGCTGTTGTGTTACCCAAGTGTAGAGCGAGAGTGTGAATCACAGTAAGACTTCGGTGAATGTCCTTGCTTCAGTAATGGCTCTCACAGAGCCACGTGCTGGTTCTGGGAATATCTCTCTGGACAAGACGAGCACCAGCTTTTTGTGACATTTCCTGGAGCCAATATTCCATTGGCAAGAACAAAGTAAACAAGTAAATCAGAATTCAGCATTGATGAATCTTCAGAAGAAAGTGAAAGCAAGGTGAAGCAAGAGGAAATGAGTTCAGACAGCTAACCCCTGAATGATCCAAAGGAGCCATCCGTAGAAAACTGGGTAAATGGTGTGCCAGGCAGAGGGTACAGTAGGTGCAAGTGCCTGGGGGGGGTCAGGTGGATGAACTTGGTGGGAAGATGGAAGGGGATGAGTTCATCCAGGTAGGCGGGGGCCTAGTGAGGGAGAGTCTTAGAGGTCAGGTAAGAAATTTGGATTTTATTCTAATTAAATAGAAGCTGTTTTAGGATTTTAGGCAGGGAGATGATGGTCTGCTTTATACTTTAGATGGTCTGCTTTATACTTTCCTTTGACTGCTGTCAGGAGTCTAGATAACAAGGAGGGGGATTTGTGGGGCGGGGGGTGGTTGTTGCTATACCCTGGGGGAGAGACAGTGGAGTCCGGAGTAGGGTGGGAGCAGTGGAAATGTGGGATTGGACTTGAGACATATTTTAGAGATAGGGCCAGAAGAATATGCTGGTGGATTAGCTATGGGGTGGGGTGAGGAAATGATGGCTATCAAGGATAATTCTTAAGTGTTTGGCCCAGTTGGGCAGTGGCGTCATTTGCTGAGGTGGGAAAGACCCAATGCGGGAGGAATAGGTCTGGCCAGGGAAATCAGGAGTTGGCTTTGGACGGGTTCAGTCTGAGAACACTGTTAGTCATCCTTATGGAGGTGTCAGGTATACTATTGGCTATGGGCCTGCAGCCAGCTTTTTGTAACTTTTCATAACTTTGATTATGATAGCAAGGCCAAGTGAGGATGATCACTCAGCTCCATCCCCTTCCAAATGTGTGATTGTTTTTCCTTCCCACTCTCCCTCAATGCTGAGAATCTGTCTCTCCCATCCCCCTCCTTCTATTTATTCCCTCCCTTCTCTTGGCCCTATTTTGGAAAACCCAAATCAGGGATTTTTACTGTTGGCTTTGAGGATTAGAATGAAAACACAGACAACCAAGAAAAACTCCTCCCAAGAGAGGCTGTGTTTACTGCACATTTGGTACAGGAACCCACAATAGGAATAGTGCTATACTGTGAATTGCTCACCCAGGTATCCTCACGGTCCAGGACCATGGAGTCCTCTCCTCCTCTTATCAACATGGCAACACCTCTCTTGGTTTGTCCTCTGTGTCATGTTTGTCTCTCTAAGACCCTTCATGCAGAGCCAAAGGTTTACCTACTAGAGAAGAGCTGAAATGTCTTCTTTCTTATTCAAACACTGATTGTAGTCGTGGTTTGTGGAGGGATTATAACTATGATGCTTGCTGTCATCCAGCAATCTTCTTTAAAACTTCTTTTTCCCACTATGCCTCTAAGAGGGGCCACCTGGAAGCCTTGCATGAGCAGTGACCCAGATGGGCATCCCTAACTGTAGTGCCTGACCTCTGACGGAGTGCCAAGGTACACATGGGCCCTGCTCCAGAGCCCTGAGCTAGAGCAGGGTCTCACAGGTCTTTTGGGCTCAGTTTCTACTGGGATGGGCGAGGCTCTGGCCCTGGTCAGGAGGGTGGAGTGGACAAGAGTGACAGTGCGTGTTAATTAGCACTGTGCAGAGCTGTCACCAGGAAGCCAGAAGCCACATGGTGCCAACCTGGTTTGGGGTTGGTACAACAAATTAAAACCAGCTGGCTTTTGTTTGGAAATGCCCTGGGAGGGTCCTGGTCCTTTCTGGACAACAAAAGGGCTGGCGTTTCTTTACCCTGAGCCCTGTATTAAACACTAAGAGGTTCTATAAACACTACAGCAAGTGCTGTGATGGATCTGGTTTCAGAGGCACACATATCCTCTCTCATTTGTTGGCAAGTAGGAGGTGGCATCAACTTAGTTATAAAGGTCCTTATTTAGAGGCATGGGGAGGAAACAAGAATCTGTGTCCATCCAGTGTCCCCCTGCTTAAAATGCTTCCATGACTAGTTGCCTGTAGGATAAAGTCTAAACTCTTTCCCAAGGTCTTATATGATAGTCCCTCTGCTAATTCCTCTGATCTTATAGCACCCTACTTCTACTCACTCTCCCCGAGCTTTTTACTCCAGCCATTCTGAGTTTTTTTCAGTTCCTAGAATGGGTCTAACTCTGACCTTGGGCCTTTACTTACATTCCTTGCTTTGCCGGACATAGTCTTTAACCCCCCTTCCTCTAGCTAACTGGTCCTCATCCTTCAGGGTTCAGCTGTACTGACCCTTCTTCGGGGTAGCCAAGTGATTGCCTGTCCATGCTGTGTGTTTCTCTATAATGTTGACTGTGCTATTTTATAGTTGTCAGCTTACTCAGACCTCCCAGGAAGCAGGGGTCATGCTCATCTAGTTAACTCCTGCTCCTCCAGTGGTAGGCACCAAGAAAGCCTTCCATAAATGTTTGAATGAAGGGCTCCCTCCTGGGGATCCAGACCTGTGCTCAGTTCAGCCCTTCTCTTCTAACATCTCCTGACTCCCAGCAAAGCCAACAGGACGCCAAGCTGAAGAGGAGCATAGCAGTACCTGAACTCGAGATCAAAATGGCCTCTCCACCCACAAGATGATAGCATGTTTAGAACTTTTTATGTTACTGAGAAACCATGTCTACCCAGCATATTCAAATGGCAGGTCTGGTAACTACATGAGGGTTTGAGCTGGAGTTTCTGCCTTAAACACACAAAGAGCAAAATTCTGTAGAAGCAAAAGGCATAGATTAAGATACTCAAGGCTGGTTTCACCTTCTGTATTTGCCACTTGTTACCGGTGAGAACACGGCCAAAACACATATGCTCAGTCTGCCTCAGTCATCTTATCTGTAAAGTGGTCAAGTTATGCCCACTTCATCATGTTGTCAGGAATAAATGAGGCAAAGCTTATCAGGTGTTTAGCAAATTTTGTGCCCCTTATTAAGCACTCAAAAATTAATTATAGGGGGGAGGGATAAATTGGGAGATTGGGATTGACATATACACACAACTATATATAAAATAGCACAGGGAACTCTACTCAATACTCTGTAATGACCTATATGGGAAAAGAATCTAAAAAAGAGTGGATATATGTATATGTATAACTGATTGACTTTGCTGTACACCTGAAACTAGCACAACATTGTAAATCAACTATACACCAATAAAAATTTTTTAAAAAAGAAAAAATTATAACTATTGTAGTTATAAAAATAGGACAGCCTTTAAATTTTGTGCTTTTTAGTTTTCCCATTGGAAATAAATACACTAAAATGAAAAAAAAGGGGGGGTTTACAAAATGGCATGTAGAGAGGACTCCCATATCTACCAGAGAAGGTCTATATATATATGTATAGAAAACATCTGGGGAGAGATTCTCCAAAGGATTAACAGGGGCTTCTTCTGGGAGGTGGGTTTGTGGTTGATCTTCATTTTATTCTTTTTGCTTGACTCTGTTTTCTAACATGAACACATTGCTCATTAAGTGGGTGATGGTAGAGAGGAGACATAATGTTTAAAAAGGAAAAGGGAAGAAAGAAATTAGCTAGAGGCTAAGAAGGCATAGCGTAGGTCTGCTCCCCAGTTGTAGTTGTTCCTGTCTTTACTTAACGTTGTTCTCCCTTGGCAGGATTTTTCACCCAGATCTCCACCTTGGCTGATGTGCAGGAAAACGTCATGGAATACCTCCATGTACTCAGCCGGCCCAAAGTCATCGACCAGGAGCACGACGTGGTGTGGACTGAAGCGTACATCGACAGCACTGTGAGTCCCCAGGGCCCCAGGGGAGAGCCTGAGGGTTCCTCCTACCATGGGAGAGTTTCCCTGGGTTTATTCCAGAAGATGGTGGTTGTAGCATTCCTTCTCAGTAACGGGGTTCACTGACGTCTTCCATATTTGTATGGTTTGCGTTGATCTCTTAGCAAGCAAGGTTGGTGACAACTCCTAATATCAGAGAATGTAACAGGTTCTTCTGGAAGGTGTCTCGTCAGCACAGAAAACTCACTTTTGGTTTCTGTCTTCTCTACCTTTTTCTCCTTCTCACAAGTGTACAAATTCTGTCAGTGTGGCAATGATGACAGGTGTGTTAGATTCGGTCCTTGCCATCATCAGAGAGGCCCAGTCCTGGGGATGAATCTTGGGTCTCAACTTGGGAAGGTGGGACCACCTTCAGTTCTGACAGTGAATTGGAGCCACCGTAGAGGCCACAGCTGCCTTTTCTTCCCTTGAACAAGTGAGAAAATGCTTCAGTGGTGGTTATATAGGCACTGATTGTTGTTGCAACTCTGGCCATGGGCTCATTCTAAAGCCAAATACCAAGGAAAAAAGATTCTGGTGCCGAATTATCTTAAAAGGAGGAGTGTTGCCAATCGTCAAATAATGGCTCAATGGCCAGGTTTCTTGTGTAATTGCTGGGTGATTTTTCATAGTCATAATGAATCTGATGGGAGTGGCAGTTTTCGTTTATTGATTGTAAATGTTCTCAGAGGGCCCCCTCCCATCATTTGTGTCGGGATTAACATCACATTAATCGCTGTAACCCAGACCAGCCGTCCTCCAGAGTGATCTCAATGGCTGCCATGGGCCAGCTTTTCTCTCCACGAGCTCGCTCATTCCTGCTGCTCTTCTGGCAGCTGCAGGCAGATACAGGGCAGGAGCAGCATGTGGGAACCCATCTTGGGGGACAGCAAAGCAGCCTGCACCCCCCCACACACAGCCTTAAAGTACACAGTGGGACCATGGAAATACAAACTGGTCAGGAAGGGGTAGCCCGTCCCCAGGAGAAATCACCCTGAGTGGAGATGGGTGTTAAGCTAAAGAGCCATCTCTGGTTGCCAGGGAGACCTTGGGCTTTTATCATGTTCAGAGTCTGACCCAGTTTGGTTTAGAATCATGGAAGTGAAATAACTAAGCCACCCCATTTGTGTCGGCACCATACTAACAGTAATAACAGAGCAATGACAGTGATGGTTTCATCTCTTCCTCATATGTGTGGTTGAGTAAGGCTGGGGAAGAGGAGAGGAGGAGGGCAGCCAGCGAGGGACGGACTGATCCAGGCACCCAGTGGTTCTGTGTACAAACCCTGAACAGCCAGTTGGGTCTGTCATCTTATTTGTTTCATCAATGTAAAAAATATAAAACAGAGTCTCTATGGGACTAGCACCTGGATAAACAGACAGATCAGTAGAGTAGAAGGTCCAAAAAAAGGACCCACCTACATATGGAAATTTAATTTGTGATAAAGGTGGCATCTCAAATCAGTAGTGCTAGTATGGGCTTTGTAATAAATGCTTTTGGGAAAACTAGATAGCTATTTAGAAAAAGATAAAATTAGTATTTTCTTCACATCACACCAGAGAAAAATATCCAAGGGGATCAGAGACCTAAACTGTAAACAATGAAACCATATAAGCACTAGAACAAAATCTAGTGAATTCCTCTATAACCTGAGTCCAGAGAATGACTTTCTAACAATGACTCCAAAATCCAGATGCAATATAAATAAAAATAGGTTTGACTACTTAAAATATAAACAAAGCAAAACCCAACTTTTATAGCTAAAAGAATCAAGCACAGTCAAAAAGAAGCAAACTCAAAAAGCAAATGGTAAAATAGGAGAAAATATGCAACATATAGCACACATAAAGAACTAATAATCCTAATATATAAAGTTCAAAACTTAAGGGGGAAACTCCAAAATTCCTATAGAAAAAAATGAGCAAAAGACACGAGCAGACAGTTCACACAAAAATAATTAAAATGTCTTTTAAACATTTGAAATATGTACAACTTCACACATTGTAAGAAAAATGCAAATTAAAGTATGGCTTGAGATACCATTTCTCTCACCTATTAGAGTGGCAGAAATGAAAAGCTTAACTTTGTGGGTGAGGCTGTGGGAAAGAGACACTTGTACATGCTTGTGGAAAGACAGAATGGGGTATAGGAAGGGGAAATGTACATTTACCCTTTGACCCAGAAATTCTACTTCTAGGAATTAACCCTGAAGATAAACCTCCAAAAATCCAAAAATACATACGCACAAGTTTGTCCACTGTAGAATTGCTTGTCATTTCAAAATATTGAAAGTTACCTAAATCCCCAACCATAAGAGATCAATTGGATAAACTGTGGTACATGGATGTAATGGAGTCTTAATGTTAAAAACAAACAAACAAAAAGCCTGGAATATTTTGTGCCAGACAATAACAAAGCACTCAAAACCATGAGGTCACATCAAAAGGCCCAAGAATCAACGTGAAGGGGCTCTCACTGGTCAACTCTGGGACAATTTGAGCCTCAAAATTAAATAGAAGAGTAATGGGCTATAACTTGAATAAAACAAATCAATGTGTTCTAAATAAGTAAACAAATCTCAAACAGATGACTAAATAGATGATGAAATGCATGGGAAGGAGTGCATATGTAGTGGGCAATGGGATGCTGCCTGGTGGGTGTGGAGGGAGGGAGTCATGAGATGGAAAATCACCAGTGGGCAACCATTTTAGTAAAGATTGATTAGGGTGAAGGTCATCCATGGATGCTAAATCTAGGGGGGAATTTTGATAATGAGCAGGATACTTTCATGGTCTCAAAGTGCTTCCCTAGAGATTTTTGACTAGTTAGGAGGCAAAAAAAAAAAAAAGTATCGATCCAGTAGAAGAATCCAAAAACATCTTGAGCGGGTCTTCAAAATTAGTGTCACTAATGAGAAGCAGATGGACCTTGTGTGCCTTTGGTGAAGGACACATCATACGTTTAGAGTGTCCTGGCTAGGGTTACATAACCTGAAAATCATGGGGAGGAAGAGAATAAAGCTTTGTATCAATGTAACATCTTGCTTTAGGTAATGCTAATCATTTAAATAAATTGTTCTAGATTTGCTAACCACATACATACATATTTACACACACATATATACATTTATATATGGGTGGCAGTTACAAGAGAGGGAAAACCCATTGCTACTGCAGCTTTTCCACTAAAGAACTGACAGCAATAGTGAAGAAAATGGTCTGAAAGCAGCTCTGGGCAAATGGTGCAGAGGAATTGTCTTTGAAGTCTTATGCTTCATATTAAACATTTACATGAAATTTTCATTCTGTGCCATAATCATCTTTACTTACTTTAAAATAAAATAACGCTTTAAGTGGCTCATTATTAATTAAAATGGTAGACCAAGATGACAGAGCTCATTTATTCTACCTCTTCAAGAACCTTTTGATGCACATAAAACTAAACCCCCAGAATGTTTGTCCCTGAAATAATAGCTCAGCACTGCCTCTGTGTTGTATCTTTGCAAATAGCCCTGATAAATGAATCCCCTAGTAGAATGTTCTGAGGGTTCTTTCTCATCTTGGTGGTGCTGAGAAACCTGTTGGGTTAGGAAGGATTGGGGATTCCATATTCCTCTTTCATAGGCCTGTTAGGTGAGGAGAAGGCAGCTACTGCTCCAACAGGTGCCTCACTGGCCAGGAAGCAGCACCCCTTCAAACTCGTCATCTGGGCCTGTATCTACCAGGGCAAGGGCAAAAGCCCCCTGTTATTTATATGGAAACAAAATTGGAATCATTTGCTAAACTCTTCTGCAGAGTCTAAATTCTAAGATGAGGCTGTCAACTTTAGCACCACCCAGAAGATGAAGAAGGTATGGGAATCAGCAGTTGCAAGTTCATGACCATCCTGACACATCCAGGACAGTCCAAACCCAGGATTGCCCTAATGTGTCCCACCTTGCAATAATTAAAGAGACCAAACTCAGGAGCATTTGGCACTGGGAATGGTGACCCCATTTTAATAATATCCTGGTAGGGTTGGCAGCTATGGAATTTTTTTGATATTTGAACATATTTATAATCCACCTTAGCAACTTCTTTAGAGTCTTTCCAAGGCATTTATTTACATAGTTGCAGAAGTAACAACTTCCTTTTTATATTCATAATTTACAGATTTAAATAATGTTTAATTAATTTATACCATTATGATAAAATTACAGCTGCTGTTCATCATAACATTTCTGCTGACCAGTGATTTCTCCAGGAGCCTGGTTCTCCTTGTGACATTGTAGTCTGGATGTGCCTTTGATTCCTTTAGGACTTTTGACCCTACTGATTTACAGCATTTCTACCAAATACTATGGAATTAGGTACTAGTTGATTATCTAGTAAATTTGGACAGTCGATCCCACAAGTTTGCTTAATATGGTCCTAAAAGTCTTCTTTCTCCTTAGTTATCCTATTTGCTTGACTCATCAGTTACTGTGGTTGAAAACCCAGCAGCAACAAATATAATAATATAATTGATTTAATACTTAAGTGAATAGCTTGTAATAACCTAAGAGTATAGTACTTTCTCTCTTTATTAATTATACATTAATTCATACAGTTCTGGGTCTGGACAAGATCAAGATAAAAGTTTGAACAGAAGCTGAGTTAGGATTTTTGCACGTGAGAGTCCAGGGTTGTGTTTAATCCAGCCTGATCTCGAATCAAGACAGACAGAATTTTCCTTTCAGGGTCCATCCTCCCTGACTATTACTACCAGTCTGATTAAATATTCTGTTTCCTGCCTGGCTGTTCTATTCACTATGCTCTCCTGGTGAATCCCAAATAAATGAATTAATGTTAACAGCATTAATTATGTTTAATCTAATAAGATTTCATGTATTAATTGACAAAACAGCAAACACCAGGATCCTGAAATTCATGGGCTTCTCATCTGAATACAAGTTGTGCTGCACAGTCATTATCTCTTAGGTGCAGAGCAAAAAGTCATTAACAATGGAATTTGTTCTATTTTGTAAGCAAATGACTTAGGTTTTCCAGTTGGGTCCTAATCATCTTGGAAATGCTACCCAACTTGGTATGCAGAGTAGAGCATGCATTAGACTGTGGAAGCATCAGCATCCCTGATCAACCCCTCCAGGGGAGTTTGCACAGACCACAGTGACACGTAGAAGGGAAGCAAAGAAATCTTTTAGAAACAGCGGGAATGTGACCATTTAAAATAATGAGAATTCATTACCAAGCTCCCCTGCCCCTCCCCTCTGCTGGTAATACAATTCAGTACGAAATTTGTAGGAACTTTCAAACCAATTTAGTTGCATTTGCAAATTGGACACGTATCCATCCTCCTCACCCCCCACTAAGTCCAACTCGGAGAAAATGCTTTGCATATGATACATTGCATATTTGTTTTGGTTTCCCATCTCAGAATGGCACCTAGGCCATTTAGGAGTCGTTTGGGTGATTGCTTTGGGCTACAACATCTTACTGCCTAGAAGCAATTACTCAGGGGGTTGAAGCCATCATAAGGAAGTTGTTGGGGCTTGGAAGCTGAATTTACAGTATTTTCCCCAAGACACCACTGCATATCAAAGAAGTTCAAATCGTCAAAACAAAAAGACACTCTTAAAGAGAAACGTAAACCATGCTGCTGGGTTGTGGAACAGAGAATGCCATCTGCATTACATGGCATGGAGGAAACTGATTATGTTGGGACCTCTATTTCATAGCAGATGGGTTCATTAAATTTAATAGCCTCCAGAGCCTTTAGAAACCGTGTTAAGAACATGCGGAGCATGCTGTGCCACTTCACTTCTGGCCCTGCAGTCATTATAACTCTGGCATAGACCATAAATATTACAGTACTTTATTTCCATTGAAACAGATTACTATTATAATTATTTTTTTGCCAGGAGATGGTGATGTTAAAAATTGGTGCATTCTTGATTTCAGGTGCTATTTCTATTCATCCAAATATTTTCCTCTTCCATTTGATTCTAGATTTCAGTATTAAATAGGATTTTTTTTTTTTAGCTCAACCATTTTTTTTTCTACTTTGAGCTGGTGTTACAAAACTATGAATCAAAGGTATAAAATTATTTTCTTTAGGAAAGTTGAGATGTTCTAACACCCTGTATCGATGACTGTCACTAGTAGAAAAGTTTAGGGCTGAAAATGAAAAAACTTTTTTAGATTTCAGGTGGGGTTTTTTTTAGATTTTTAGATTTATTGTTGTTTCTGCTATTATGGTATAGTAATTTTCAACTATCTATAATGGAAGGACAGCTTCTAGAAATAGATAAGCCCTTAAAAAATAAAATCACTAAGCCTGAATAATAATTTAGCATGATAGATTGTTCAGCAGTCTTTGTTTACAAGTGACAGTACCCAACTCAAAATAGCAAAGGTCAGAAAGGGAATTTGTTGACCTGCAAGCAAGATATCTGTGTAGTTCTCTCTTGAGGCATGACTAGATTTAGGGATCAATCCCATTTATTTTGACTTGTTCCTTGATTCTTATATGCTTATTCCCAGCAGACTGTCTCTACTGAGTGGCAAAGATGGTCTCTACCATCCACTAACTTTCATTATCTTTATAGCCCTTTCCCTTCCAGCATCTATGTCAAGTCTGTGATAGGCTGTTTGAGTCACAACCCTATACTGAGAGGTGACATGGAGCTGCTAACAGATGGTCTGAATCTCACAGAGTGGGGAAGAAACCAGTCCCAAAGGGAACTGATACTGGAAGGACTGAGAAGTAACAGAGTCCTGCATACAACTTGCTTGTAGAAGCCAAAACTAATCCATGCCCAAGATCGTGTTTCCCATCGGTATGGTATTCATTATGGTACCATGCTTTTAGACGCTGGAGCCTTTTATCTAGTCAAATGTTTCCATGGACTGTTGTTGAAACAAACATATAGAAGCAGAGTACTCTTGTAGACATTGGGGGATGGAGGCATGGAACCCTGGTTGCTTGGCCACCTCCTGAATGCCTAGGGAAGCTCAGAAGCACTTTTTTGCTCCTCCCTGACCCTACAGAGCCTAAGTAGTATACCAAGTAATTGTTGAGTCAATGTCTGAGAATGGCAAAATGGGATTCTCTGCTGTGGATTATGTAATGTGCCTTTACAACAAGATACTGGGTTGGGTTCAGTTAGGAAAGATTGGGAGGTTGTATCTGTGGTTGTATTAGAAAACCAAATTGTCTGTGCTTTTTTTCCTCAAATGCCTGCTGTATTTTTCATATTTTCTGGAGACCAGTTCTCCTGTCAATCCTCATTCGTGGGTGAAACATGGTCTCCTCCAAGTCCTACTTTACATATGTCCCAGTTCAAACCCAACAGAGAACAACTCAGTGTTTGTGTATCTGTGTTCATTTCTGAGCAAAGTACATAACTTTCTAGTCCATGGTTCCTCTGAGGTCAGATGTCTACCCATTATCCAATCAGCCAGGGCTGGGGAAAGGGCATGTGATAGAAACAGGTCAGCCAAGGCTGTGAATAGCAGATTCTGTAAGAAAGAGGTGTGGGTAGGAGGAAATGACTGGAGTCTCAAGGAGTTGGCATTTCTAGATTTCTGTCTTTCCATCTAAGGCTTCTGTAAGTTGCATCCCCAGCTGGGCTCTAATACTAACTCTTGGGAGCATGTCTTCTTTCCTCTTTTATTCCTAGGCTCATGGCTTCCTTTTAGCCCAAGTTGCCCAAACAAGTGTCCCCCAGTCCTCTCCTTGCCTCCCAAATCTTTGACGCTGCCCTTCCTCCACCCACCATCCTGCTATGTGGGTGGTAGGAAGCCCTCTCCCTTGTGCCTTCTGAGAGCTAAGGGAGGTATTTTGGCCACCACAACCAAATCCGTACTGCTTTTTTCCCCCTTCATGGCCCAGATATTTAGGCAACTTAGATTCTCAGAGCTGATTCTCATGCTCTGACATGGTTTAAACTAAAATGAACACATTCCTCTTATTACCAGCATGAAGAACAATTAAAATAATCCCAGAGAATCAGCCTGTGGTTTGATACCAGCTGCCAGTTTCTCCTGCTGTGCACAGGATTTTCCCCCTGTAAAAGATTTAATTCTTTCACTCTTAAAACTTAAGGTTTGTTGTGCCAAATATAAATGTATTGTCTATGAGGCCATGCCTCAAAGATACTGTAGATAAGGGTATCTCAACGGACTTGGGCTCTTAAACTGCTGCTATTGAACAGTGGCAGACAACCACTCTTTTGCTTTCTCTTGCCATCAAAAATTATTCCTTCATGGCCTTTCAAACCTGCTTGTGAGTGATATGGCAACTGGGGGCTCCTTCAATCTTATTCTGCTGATGATACGCACTCCCGTTAGATGTCCAGACCAAGCATGAGGCTCTGTGCCAGCTCCTCAGGGGAAATTCTCTCTTGTTCTGAACAAAGAAAGGAAAAGCAAAGACAATAGTTTATTCAGGCAAAAGGAACATGTTTTCAAATCAATTTCTGTTATATTTAATCAAAATATCTGGAACATCACCATCTTTGCTGGTAGATGGAAACAACTGTGAAGCACCCTTATAATTGATTTCTCTTCTGAAGTGATCAAATTAAAGGTGACCTGAGATGAAGCAAAGCTGAGTACTCATTCCACAGTCTCTTTCTCTCCCACGGTTAAGGAGCGTACGTTGCCATGGGAAGGATCCTTCCTTTGAGAAGGACAGGATTCAAATGCCCTGCTTGTTCGTCGGTTGACCTCTTGTGGTGTTCCAATGGGAGAGATCAGTGGGCAGGACTGTCCTCACACCTTACCCACTATTAAAATACAAAGGGACTTTTAAAAAAGGTTTTGGCACTGTCAGAATTATATTTGGCTGTGGGTATATAATGAGTATTCAGGGAGTCCTTAAAAATAATCCCTTATACTTGTTTTGCATTTCCTGGCTTTCAATATACTTTCCTGTTTGTTGCCTCCAAGTGTCTTATCAACAGAGCCCCACCATCGCCGACCTCTCTCCCTCCCTCTCAAAACATCAGCCATGCTCGTAGCCTTTTTGTTGCTTGAACACCCCCAAACTTTCTCCCTCCTCTGGGCTTTTGAACAATCTTCTGAACTGGAAAGACTGCCCTCCCATTCTGCTCCTTTACGGGGAGGAGAATTATTCCCACTTGCTTTGTCTCAGCTAAAATGTCACCCCTCACATGCCTATTGACTTTCTATTTCAGATGCTTATTTCCTTCATAGAAAGTATGATCATTTATAATTATTTCAATTAAGTACTTAGATATTTTTTCCCTCTTTAAAAATCTTTTTTTTTTGGTTTGTCTCAATGATAATGTAAGGAACAGGGCAAAGTCTGTCTTGTATCCCCAAAATCTAGCACTCTGCCTGGCACACAGTACCACACACTCAGTAGTAGCTCAGGGAAGCTAAGTGGTTTGTTTTTAGTCATATCACCAATCTCTTTTTACTACTCACTGGAGTTTGTTTCTCCCATCCTGCGCTACATGTCTCCTTAAAAAGTACAATGAGATGCCAAGAATTAGGGAAGAAATAATAAAGAATATTGACTGCAAAGTAGATGGTGGTACCAAGGTAGAGTTTAAAATATTGTTCCCGAAATGCAACTGTCATATTTGTCTTTCCTTTTGAATACCTAGCTGAATGATCAAGTTTAGCTCTGAAGCAACTGGGTTTTCTGAATGCCAACTTCAACTACTCAGTGGCAGTCACTGATTTCAGATGGAAGAACAGGGAACTTCAGGGAGTGAACCAGATTTCTGCAGTGCTCCCTTTTTATGCATGTTGTTAAAAGCGATATGTTGGGGAAAGGGCTGATTGCTTGAGGCATATTGTTTATACTACATTACTTAGGTCTGATGGAAAAGTTCCTAACGGTGGTTTTCTTGCTAAAGATACGGTTTATGGATGAAGAGTGGAATGTGATTTTTTTGGTAGGGCATCATAATAATTTAGGTGGATTCCAAGGAAACTTGATATTGGGAGAGGTCAGGAAAAATATTCACGTCCATGGAAATTCTTTAGCATTAGCACTCAATTCTCCATCAAAATATAAATACTGTCTGCTTTAAATTACTGTCCTGATTCAGGCCAAGTTAATTACTCTGGCCCAGACTGGAAAGGAAAATTCCCAGAAAGTCTGATATGATAGAATGGTAGTGTGTTTTCTGAAGATGCTGAGAAATGCTTAATGAATTAGTGTTTCAATATAACTTTTGCAACAGAATACTAAGGGAATGAGGGGAAAAAAAATCATAGATTTTTGGCAGCTGTTCGCCATCATAGCACTTGACAATCTGCTTCTTATTTAGTTTTCTGTTACGTGAAAGCATGGAATTCTCAAGTTAAGAAATATTGATCACTGCATGACAATACGTATGTAAAAAATGGTATTGTGTTGAAAAAGCTCTCCTTTTAAAGTGAGATTACTGACTATTTTGTTATTAAAATGTGTGGGTCATTTTACTTTGAAAATAATGTTGCTTTGTTAAACATAAGTTATTTAAAGGTTAAAATAATCTTAATTTTAATTATTAATATTATTAAGAACAGATTTTTCAACCAAGTATAACTGAATGCAAACAAGAACAAACTTGGAAAAGAAAATTGGTGGCTGGGAATGCAGAAATGTGTTGAGGGTTGTATCTTGGCCACAATAGATAGGTTCACAGCGGCCCTCTGCTATATTGGCAGAACCATACATTTTTGAAGGTCTGTTGATTTCCCCAGACTTCATGGAATCTAGACCAAGTTTGTCAGTTCCCCATTTTTCTTGCCATGATAAGCCAACCTAGGGGCTGTATTAGGAGCACTCAGAGTGTATGGACTTTCTGGCCCTTGTTGGGGAGGGATACATTTTCCTTCTTTAGGTTCTTCTGGCTGGTCTAAGAATTAAATTGACATGAGACAGATTAACAGGAGAAAATCAAACAAAAGTTTAATAACAGGGCTACATGGGAGAAGAAAGCTGAATAACTTACCAAAATGGCCAAAATCCTCACCTTAAATATCATCTTCAGCTAAAGACAAAAGAGGATGTTGGGGGTAGTGGTTTGGGATTTCAAAGGGGAGGAAAGCAAGTGACATGGAGATGGAAAAACAAACAAATGTTAAATGTTAGCTGGGCCATGCAGAGACAATGGGACACAGAATAGACTGATCTTTTAAGAGTTTCCCTTACCACACCTAGTCCATATCTTTGCAAGCATCTCCAATGATAGCTTTCTTCTGGGAACAGGTCCTCTATCTAAATTCTTTTAGGCAGTTAGGGCGAAAGTCAGAGTTTCTTTCTGAGTCATTTGGGGCTTGAGGTTTTTCAGCTCAAAATAATCCACATGCCAAAGAGACATTTTAGCATGGCAAGTTTTGCTCCCCTACACCCTCTTATCCAGCTGTATTGCTCCTTCTCTGTAGTTGTTAGCAAATAGGATCATCTACTCTGACCATATTTGTTCTAGGGATACCTGTGGAACCAGATGTTTGGTTACCTAGTTCATTGACTAGACACCTACTAAGCTGAGGGTCGGTCCCGATACTGGGCACTAGGGTGTCACAGCTTTCATTTTTAGGAAATACGGTTTAAGTCCCTTCAGCGAACAATCCAAGCCAATTAAGTAATTTAAAATTATTAGATTATTTTTGGTAGTGATTGGCAGCTTCCAACATTTAGGGGCAAGGGCTATCCATCCTTTCACTCGCAATCTACCAGGCTATGGTGAAAACAAGTCTCAGACAAATTCTGCCAGCCATGGGAACATTTATTGGAAGCATGCGCAAAAGCCAACCAACTTCTGAAAGTTCAAGCCCCAGCTCTCTATCCTTTTAGGTGGTCTGATGGCATCTTGCATCAGAACAAATGCATTATTTGCAGGAGTCAGTTTAACATTCTATTTGGAGTCAGGTGACCAAGAAGCAGGAGTCAGCAATTGGAGGCAAGACTGTTTAACAATCAGGCCTGGGGCACTATTCCTAAAGACAGAGGCCGCTGAGCTCACAAAGCCTTTATGTGGGTTCATGAAGAGAAAGGTGGGGCCTCTGCAGTCTATGGAACCAATCCACAAAGAATGGATACCTCCAATTTACCAATGAAAATCATTTCTAATGCCCATTATGGTAATTGACAAAACCTCTGGTGTTAGTCAGAGATAAATAACTGTAGCATATGCTGCCTTTTGCTTAAATACTAGCTGGAATATGTATTCCTGATTTGGGCAATTGAGTACCTCTGAGATATAGATTGCAATGAGCATACACATTTATATCACACCATCTATGCTGAAGTATTCCACAGTAAGTTATACACCACATAACAATTGTATATTATATACAGTCAGCGTTTCTTCTTTGTGAAATGGGAATAATAACGGTGCTGATCTCATAGAGTGAAGATTAAAAATGATAAGACTGCTTAGTACCATGTCAGGCACATAGCAAGTATTCCATAAATGCTCATCATTATTATCTAGAAATTCCAAGTAACATTATTTATTGTTGCATACATAGAGTCTTATGGAATGAACTCTGCCTTAGTTTTATTTTAGACTTACCAAATTCTGACATTCTCCAAAAGAAAGGGGGAGACAGTTAGTCGTGCATTTATTGCCCTTCCCAGCAGAAGGGCGTCCCCGAGTTGCCTTTGCTCTTTGCAGCCACATGCCCACTCTTAAGTGGTGTGTCCAGCTTGTCCTGCCTGGAAGCTCCATTCCATGCTTGGGAATGAGAGAGAGAAAAAAAAAGTGGTCTACATGCCATTGCCCCTCATTGTCTCAGAAGTCTTTATGACTGTGTCATTTAGAAACAACTAGAGTAAGAAGTAATTACAGTGCCAGAATCTCATGCTGTGGCCGGCAGGTATGAATCAAGAAGCTTAGGAGGAAAAGCTGAGCTGAGAAAACTAATGGTGATCTTCAGAAGCCTCCTTCCCAGCAGTGCAGTTAGCTAGGTCTCATTTGAGCAGCACAGTAAGAATAACTGGAATGCTAGAGCCATCGGTTTAGGGCAGTTAAAATGCACCCCAGACCCTTTACTAAATGCTTTTGCATCCCTGTCAGGTGGGCCTTACCTCCATTCTCCAAACGAGGAAGCCTAGGCTTAGGGAGATTGAGGAATGTGCCCAAGGAGATGGGATAATTAGTGGAACAAATACGATTCAACCCTAGGTTGCCTGCTTGGGTGTGAGGCCTGTTCTCTCCCATGGGGCGTGGGAGGGTGTCTTACATTTATGTATGTGCTGTCATGAGGAGCTAGCCCCACTGGCTACATTACAGATGCCAAAGTCTTTAAAATGCCTAATGTGAGATTAGAAATGTCCTTCCCATTCCCACAAGCCTGAGTTACATTGCTTCTACCGAATTTTGAAAAACTCACGGAACTGCTTTGGGATATGAAGACAGGGAGCCTGACTTATCCTGAATTAGGTTCCGCATAGCATTGGCAACCCAAGATAGGAAACTTTAAATTTCGTAACATGCATCTCTCGCATGGAGAGTTCTCTGTGCTGTATTAAATGACAGAAGGAAAACTCAGCTCATCACACTTGTAAAAGAAACCGCAGCATTCCTGGGTTTAAATCTGGAGTCATAACAATTCTATCTGATGGGCTTTTAAATATCCTGGAATTTGCATTTTGAATGTGTTATACATCACAAAAGGATTTTGATGGTGTTATCACAGCAAACGCTGTAATCACATCCTGTAATTTATATAATGCCAACTGCTGTGACTATGTCAAAAATCATGATATGCTATTCCTGATCTATATAGCTTATCTCCTGAAGGAAATTGAGGGTCCTGAATCAGACTCCTTAGAGGCATTACTAATGACTTTGAATGGAAAGTCTGGCCACCTTGATGGGTAGTCAGGCAAGCCAAGCAGTGAGTTAATAAGTAGATCAAAAATTCAGACACAAAATTGAACTAGACAAGGTGTCCTGCAGGCAGGCCATAACAGGGTGTTTGAACCTCGGGATTTAGGAGACCCTACGTTGCCCAGAGCAACAGGATCTGTGGTTCACGCTGGAGGCCTTCCAGGAGGCTGTCTCATTAACCTTGGGGCTAGGAGCTTGTCTCTCTCAGACCTTGCCTCTGGTCTGAATCTTTACTCACAGACTGCTTTGGATGGGGCCAGGAGGCAAAGCAGTGACCTCATCAGGCATTTCTTTTCTGAACTCTGCTTTTTCTAACCCTCTCAAATCAACTTTAAGTTCTTTTTCTTTTTTGAGGCAAGATGACCACATTTAACCTCTTCCCTCCATGCCCAATCACTGCCAAATGTTCCCCTCCAAAGCAAAACTCCTCAGGAAAGATCTGGGACCATTAGGAAATGAAAGAGAGGCCCCAGGGCAGAGCCTGGGATGAAAGCGTGCGGAACAAAATTGTTCTGTATAAGAAAATGGGACAAACGAAAAAGCAGACGTGCTTCCTTAGAGAAGAGGGAGGACAGCAGCCTTAGCAAGAGGGTAGGGGCCTGACCTCAGAAGCGCAAAGGAATTTAAGGTCTTTTCAAGGGTAGGGATAACTCTTATTTAATTTTATGTTATTTTCTCTGCTGCAGTGTAACGTCCCATGTTTTACCAAAAGTCCATTACATTTTCTCAGGCCTCAGAGAAATTCTGAAGGGAAACTGTGGGAATTTTTCAGTTTTCTACATCTGTATACTCCCGGGAAGGGAATGAGGGGTTGTACACATAGGATGGTGAGGTAGTCCACAAATAGAACGAATCCAGCAGGAGCAGGAGCTCAGAACAAGGGTGGCTGGAATCCAGAAGCACTCTCTTTCCCTAGGACTCCAGCAGCACCAAGCAGCTTCTCTCAATATGAGATGGGTCTGGGTCAGGTGTATCTAAGTCCCACTGTTAGAGTATCTTGACTGAAATGTATGTTTCTACCAGAAGTTCAGTAGGTTACAAAATGTAGAGAAAGGGTCAGGAGATACTACTTTCAGTTTTCTATCTCGTACCATGTTATATAACGTCTGCTCCTCAGTTTCTCCACCTGAGAAATGGGGAAATTGTTCAAGATCAGGACATCTCAAAATCTGACATGCAGCCATGTGTGAATTTCAAGCAGTCTGAGATCCCTCCTACCAAAACCTGTCCACAAACATGTATGATTCCTCCATCATTTCCCCACAGTGTTAAGAACCACTGGACTAGATCTCTAAGGCTTATTAGTCTAGCTATATAGGCCTGTTTTTGTCTTGTTTTGTTGTAAATTGTTTCACGTTATCTACTTAAATGGCAAGTAAAACACATTAATCATTTGCTGTAGGGATGTGCAGAAGCCAGGAAGCCCAAATGCAGATCCTGCATTGCATGTCTTATTATACAGCGATGTCATTGATAGGAGATAGGTCCACTGAAGACAGCCCTGGTTGATACCAAAGAACAGTGGCCCAGAATATCCAGTGAACCCTGTGATTCCTTATTCTTGGCAAGTGAGGCAAACACCTATGTCACTGGGTTTGAGATACAATTCCTTTTGATTCCACTCCCAAATTATATCTCAAATCTTCTCCCTTCTCGCCATTTGTAATGTGCCATCCACCCTCTACCCTGACTAGACCATGCCTGTGGACTCCTAATTGGTCTCCTGGTTTCACTCTTATACCTCTGGGTTTCTCCCTGTCTTTCTTTCAGTTCCTTGGAGGTGAGCACCCAGCCAACATCTGCCATTGGGGCTATCACTTGTTTCCTGGCTGACTCTTATTTAATCTTTGGGTCTTAAATTACAAACCCCTTCCATGACTTCCCAAATAGAAAGGGACCACCTACTACTCTCTCATAGAATCGGTTCTTGTGCTAGGTAGCACTTAGCCAGCTTATTGTTGCATATTGCTTGGGCTAATTTTAAGATTATGTCTCTCTGGCTTACTCTAACTTATACACGGTCGTGACTTTTTTTTTTTTTTTTTTTTTTTGCCATTGTATTCACCATATCCAACACAGTACCACACAAATAGTAGGATGGGTAAATTAATGGTATATAGGAAAGGAAACTTATTCCTCTGCCCTCTTAAGTTTAATGATATAGGCCCTGCAAATTAAACTGACAAAAAATGAACTAACAGGAAAAAATGTTTATTATGTGTGCATATGGAGGTCTTCATAGAAAAGGAAGTAAAGAATCAAAGAGGCAGTTAGATCTGGGTATGGGAGAATGGGATGGGATTTCTATATACCATTTTAACAAAGAGAGATAAATTTGTGGAGAAGTGACAAGACAAAGGAAAATGTGTTTGGGCTTCTAGGGGTGGTAAAGTATGGGAAGGTAAATATACAGGGGAAAACTAATGGAATGGAAGGGTTACTTTAGTAAGGTTTACTTTGCAGACTCAATCTCATGAAGTCTCTGAGGTGATAAGAGCATTTACCATGATTAAGAGTTGTTTTCCTATTCCTGGTATGGGAGAGGGAATGGGGGGACACGTTCACAAAAGGAAATTTATACCCTGCCTTTAGACAGAAAGAGGGAGGGTACAGAGCTTTTCCTGCATCTCATCTGCTGTTTCTTAATTGCCTTCAGCTCAAGATAGTCCATATGCCAAAGTGTCGTATTCCAGGGTGGTATACTCTGATCCCCTTGATAAAATAGGTAAAAGAGTCTCCACTTGGAGGAACGTGATTTGATTCTTGTCGTAGTTGAATCTATTTGCCTAACACTTATTCATTCTTAGTCTCTTTTTAAGTAGTGCCTCCTCTGGGGACTCATTCCTGCTCTGAGCTCATGGCCCAGTTATACTGTATGGTTATCTTTAGTTTATTCCTATGTCTCCCCAATTTGTAGCATCCCAGCACAGAGTAATAATTAAATCTCTTATGTCTACCGCTCTTCCCTGGCCTAAGGGCTGATGCTTAATAGATATTTAGTAGGTAAATAAAAAGCAAAGAACTACATTATTTGTTCTGATAGGTTTAAAAGTAAAAAAATTATAATGATTTTATCACTTAATTATAACCCAGTGGATAAACAGTTTGCAATTTCACATCCATCTGATCTATGCATGGTTAAAAAAAAGCACAACTGATTGATTTTACATATGGGATATTGAAACTAGGGACAATGTGGTGATACCTCAATGAGCCTGTATATTCTTTATCTTTGCATGTGGCCTGCATACCCGATACTCATGAATGTTCATTGTGTGATTGAGTTCATAAATATATGACTTAAACTTGCTTTTCTGATATAGATTTTCAAATTTTCTAATATGGAGCTGTAGAAGCCATTGTTATTTGAAAGGACTCTATGGGTTTTATTCCTTGCCTGCTTATTCAGGAAGGTCCCATCTCCACTCAAGTACTCAGTGTCTAAGTATGGGGGAACATCTGCTGGGGGGCCCAGATACGTCACTGCCCTCAAGACTCCTGATGTCTCTGTAGTGACTGCCTTACTCTTAGTATCCATTGGGGAGTCAGGTGTGTCTCAAAAAAAAATTCCCCAAATGAGAAGGAATGGGAAACCTGGGGTTACTGAGGAACTGACCTTTGTCCTTCTCAACAATGTGCTGTCAGTAACCACTCCGAAGAATTTCTGAGGCTCTTGACAACTGAATGGAAATTGGGAAAAAAATCACTGAATTTTGAGTTTGAAGACTGAGGGTTACGTTTTTGCTCTGCTCTTCATTGGCCACGTGCCCTTATGTAAATCACTTCCCCTTTCTGAGCCTCAGTTTCCTATAACCATGTATGGTGACTGATATTAACCAGATTTATTGTGGTGATCATTTCACAATGTATACAAATATCAAATCATTATATTGTACACCTGGAACTAATATAATGTTATGTGTCAGTTATTCCTCAATAAAAACAACAACAAAGCACAGATTGCTGGGACCTATCACCAGAATTTCTGATTCAGTAGATGTGAGGTGGGGCTCAGAATTTACATTTCTAACACATCTAATATTTCTCACAGGTGATGCTGGTAGTGCTGGTCTGGGGACCACATTTTGAAAACCACTGTTAGATTAAAAAGACCTATGAAGTGCCATGAAAAATGACCCATGCTGATATACTGTGATGTTTTAGTATACCAGGGATAACAGAGGAAATCCTAAAAGTAGGGGTGGTGGGAAGTGAATTCAAAATGTTGGGAATCAAAATAGCATGAGACTTCTCAACTCCAAAATCAGAATCAGGCATTCTTTCTCAGGAAGCTACTGGAGGATGTTCTTCATCCAAACAAGGACGTAAACCGAGGAAGAGGAAGACCCTGGGTCCTTCCCTGTCCATTTTGCAGAGATTCTAGCCCTTCGGCCTGGCATGCCTTGGTGACTCCCGGCCAGTGTCTTTCAATGGGAAAAGTGTGAGGACCTTGCCTGGGTGCAGGGAGGCCTGGAGGTAAGAAGCATGAGTGCTCAGCATGGGCCAGGCACACAGTAGGCACTGGAGGGTAAAAGTCCTCCTGCGTCACTCCCAGAATGAAGCTAGCCTCCACGAGGTCTGGGGAGAAGACACCAGAATCTGCTTCACTGGAAAGCCTCTAGGTTACCAGCCTGGGTCAGGGGCATCCTGCTGCCCCACCCCCATCGCACCATGTGAGATACTTGTTTTAAAAAAAAACAACATTTGTCCTTTCTTCAGTAGAATATAATATTTTAAAATAAAACCAGTGACTTATTTGATGGGTAAGGGACTTGCCTTGTGCCTGAACCCCCTTGGGTTGCTCTCTACGTAAGCATTGAGTGGTGTGATGGAATTCCTTTATGGTAACCAAATGGAGATTTCTGACACTGTAAAGTTATCATCATACGCTTGATTCTGAGTAAAGTTTGTGAGTATACCTAAGGCCTGAGTTCTCCTGGGTCTGGGTGCACTGCCGTATTCAGGAAATAGGCTGGGAAAATCCATGTGGCTATGGCCAAAATCAAACTGTTTTGCCAAGCATGCTTTCTCCCCTCTTAATTGAGAAACTTATGGTTATTTGGATGAAAATTTAATCTGTGCCTCTGATTCATTTACTCATTGCTCATTAACTTGCTACTTAGTTCTAGCTACATGAGCTGTTAGAGCTTTCTCTAAAGCTCCTCTAAAACAAAAGTGGGTTATGGCCACCTTCAGTGAGGCCAGTTTGAGTCAGGACTAAAGTGAGCCCTAGCTGGGGCTTGAGGGTTCCATTAGGCTGAGAAAGTGAAGGTACAAAGACTGTGTCAGGCACCATGGCCTGTTGCTCTGCTTTTTGAGATGCACCCCCCTTTGTTCTCCCAAAGAATTGCAAAATGGAGTTTTTGGAGAAAGAATCAAACTTTGTATGCATTTGGCCCTCATCTTTGAACTCTGCATCCATGGATTCAACCAACCTCGAATTGAAAATATTGGAAAAAAATTTTTTCCAGAAAGTTTCAAAAAGCAAAACTTGAATTTACTGTGCCAGCACCTCTTTATATAGCATTTACATTTGTATGAAGTATTATCAGCAATCTAAAGATGTTTCACAGTGTAGGGAAGGATGTATGTAGGTTATACACAAATACTATGCCATTTTACATAAGGGACTTGAGCATCCTCAGAGTTTGTTATTGGGGGTCCAGGGGTTGGAACCAATTCCCCGCAGATACTGAGGGATGACTGTAATGAGGAATGTCTTCTTTTTCTTTCCTAATAAACTGCATATATCACTTGTGGAGGTGGCAGGGGTGTGCCATGCTGGTTGAAGACACAGTGGTGGAGTGAGGGGCTGCTTCAAATCCTCTGCCACTTAGCAGATGTGTCATCTGGGACTGCTTACTTAACCCTTTTGTGCCTCCAGTTTTATCATATATAACAGAAGGATAATGATAGACTCTACCCCATTGCGATGTTGTAGGGATAACTGATATAGTGTCCTCTCCAGGGGCCTGCCTACTCCCCTCTCATGGGTGGTTTTGTGGCAGCTGAGGCAGGGTTGTCCACTGCTACTGCAGGCCAACACTTTTAACATCCATGTGCTGTTGATCATCCACGCCAGGAGGCGCAACCATAAATGTTCTCAGGAGCCAGGCTGGTGAACTAAGTGCGTAGAGAACTCTGGGTAGAAGAAAATGGTGGTTGGGATGGGGGGAGTGTGGTGACCTAGAGCATGCACGCACCACCTAAATGTATTCACTTCAAAACTTTGAAAACAGCCAATGGTCAAATGAAGCTCTACGGACATAATCTGCTAGGAGCTGGAAATTCCTTATGCCTATGTCATTCACAACTTTTTCTTTGCCCCCCTTCACCTCCTGCCTTCCAGAATCTGCTTCTTTCTTCCGCAAATTATTGAAGATAATTATTGAAGGCACCTCCCTTCCTGTACACAAGACCACTGGCAGCGAGGATGGTGGCAGAACACAGCTCAGTCTTTGCACTTGGAGCTCACCTTTCATGTCCCTCAGTGCTCACACCTCTGGTGCCTGTTCTTGTCTGCCACTGTGCTCCCTTTGCCACGTTGAGGTGGCACTGCTCTGTGTGTCTGGTGGTCCTGTGGCAGCAGCCTATTGTCTAGAAGGACCTTCTCTTACTTGGCTTGCTCAGGGGTGTCTCTGTTGTTAGGCAGTGGCAGACAAGGTGAAAGGGACTGTGGAATCTCAGACTGTCTGACCTGAAAACCCCAACTCAGTGCTCAGAATCTTGGCTTCTATGGTGTCTCCACTGTGCACTGTTAACCAGCCACTGCTTCTGGGCGCTTGAAGATTTTACTGTCTAGTCTTTATCCTTGTATTTTTATTTCACTTGCTCTTATGGATAGTCTATGAAGTTAATTCCTCTGAGCTCTGCTCACTCAGCAGAATGTCTGCACAGGATAGATGCTTAGGAAACATGTTCTGATCAATTGATTCTGTCTTCCCTTCATTATCAAGAATTTGCTACTGTTCACATGCACATGGCATTATTTGCGGCATGACCCAAAGCTGTTCACGCCCATTTCTTGGTCTCACTCAATGTTCAATAGGAATATAAAGAATTAGCAGAGGGCATAAGAACCACCCTAGACCATGGGCAGGGCAGCGTGAGGGCAGGCATTGTTTGTGTTCAGAGCAGGTACAAAGACAGAAACATGGAGGAGAGGTAGCAAGGAAGAGAAATGCAAGCTCAGTTCACATGTGATTAGACACTTTCGATTTTTAGCCTTTTGGGTTAAATTTGCATAATTCTTTTAAAAAGAAAAATTAATTAATTATGACTGTAGCTTTTAACCAAACTGTGCATTTAAAGTAATCACTCTGGGTAATTTAAATAAAATCTTTTCTGTAAACAGTTTATGCACATTAGACTGAAAAAACTGTTGGTTTATTCAATTAAAAGGACATTATTGTTTGGAGTCTCTCTCTCTCTCTCTCTCTCTCTTTTTTTTTCCAATTCAAAATAGAGGGCAGCCACATTGAGACAGATGAGAATTAATTGACTTGTCTCAAAAGTGACCAGATTTTGCTTTTAATTTTAAAGAAGATAGATTCCAAAAGCATTTTCAAAATCCAAACCACTATTTCAGAATACTGAAAAGAAATTCTACCCTTTACTCTGACAGGCAGTGGGTACAGAAATAAATTTGTTCCCTGGCAAACATGTGGGACTTCCTCACCAGCCCACCACAAGTCAAAGAAGGTGGTTCTAAACAAAGCTCTCCAATACTGTGATCTTTAAAAATACCAGTTTGTACAAAAATACCAAACATTGTACATGTTTGGTGCTTTTCTAGGAGACACCATTCACTGTAGTTAAAGAGGCTCTTTCAATGAAGCCTACCATGATTTCAGGATGTTATTGTCCTTTACTCACTGGTTAGTTAACCTGAATGTCTATGGTCCCATTATACACTCTGGGAAGGGTGACACCTGGACTGTTTGTTCAGATCATGGCAGGTGTTCAGCTCTGTTCTTAAGGTGTACAGGTACCGAGTGCTGAAGTCCATGTTGGACCCTCCCATGTGTTGGGGTGAAGTTCCTGGGAGCCATAGACCTGCTTCCATCCCAGAAGCAAGACCCAAAACTGATGTGAGCAGTACTGGCAGCATTTGGGGATAATGGGTTGTGTGCTGGGTGGATTGGTACAGACCAGGCCTATTCCTGTCACAAACTTGCTTTTCTGGACCTCTAAAATAAGGTGGTTGAACTGAATAGCCATCTTTTTTTTCTTCCTAATTAGCAAAGCTATTTTATTCAAATAAAATCATATGTAAAATAAGAGCAGCTTGATTAAACTGGGGTCAGGGCCTCTGGTTCACAGAATTTGGGGGTTCCACAAAACAGAGTTCATGAATCACTGGTATAGATAGTTGATAATATGTTGTCTTAGTGAATCACGTTTCTTTGGCTATGACAGAGATGCAGCTCAGTCAGACTTGTGTGATTAAGGAGAAACTGAAATGTCAAAGTGTAGATCTCTTCAGGCATGGCTGGATCTACATGCCCAAATGCAGTCAGGAATCTGCCTCTTGCCATCTCTTGGCTTTGCTTTCCTCTGTATATCTTTATTCTCAGGTGAGACTCTCCTCCCCTTGTGGTGTCATGACTGCCATCAGCAGCTCTAGGTTTATACCCTACTAGTGGAGCCCCTTGCCCCCAGAAGAAAGAAATCACTTTCCCTATGGTTCTAGCTAAGACCCTGGTGCTGACTCTCATGGATTCAGCCATGTGTGATCTCTTTCTGAACCAGTCTCAGTGGTCAATAGGATGGAGAGTTCTGATTCACCATGCATGAGTCACATGTCTACCCTTGGATTTGGAGGAGGGTGGAGTGAGCCCCAGTCTTACGACAAGACCTGAGTATGGGGGATAGGATTTGTCTCACAGGCAAATAAAGTGCTGTTACCAAAAGAAGGGACAAATTCTGTTCAGGCAAAAAGCTGTTCTGTTCATCTGCCTTCCAGATCTAATGACCTATGAATCTAAGGAAATCCTACTACTTTTCTTCTGCATCTGTGAAGATTGTGTTCAGGTCTGGTGATAGGACGTATACCTCCACAGAGACTAAACTGGTTTTGTATAAAGGGAAAAAGGACTGGTGAGAGTCTGGGGGGAACAGAGGACAAGATGACAGCAAATAGAAAATGCCAACCCATCTCAGCCATCCTGAGTTCAGTCACCTTTCTAGGAGGGAAATGAATCAATTATTTTTGTCCTGTTATCATAAATACTTGTTGGTTCAACCCCTGATATCTCCTGTGCTGCATGAAAGGGGGAGCCAAGACTCTAATAGGTTTTAGTCCTTTACTTCCTGTGCTCTTTGCAGCTGTTTGGCTAGAGTGTTTTTAAGCTCGTGTTTCAAGCAACTCTTGTATAAATGCCCAGAATTCATGGCTGATTGAGCTACTTGAGCTTTGTAAATGTAGACATTGGGTATATATCTTTGCTAAAGGTTTAATAGTGAGGTAGTTTTGGCTGTGTAACCCATGCATACCAAACCCTGACCTCAAGTGTCTTCCTGAGAGAAGCAGAGTTACCGGGGCCAGATCATTATTTTGGTGATGAAGGGGCCAAAGCCTCTTACAGCCCTGAGCCTAGAACCCTGGTGAATGAGGTAGTATCACACCTGGGACTTCTTCTGTCTAGATCAGCGTGTGCAGTGACTTTGCAGAGAAAGATGGGTTGATACCCCAGCTCTGCCACTGCCACCCACCCTAATCTGTTTGTCACTCTTATGAGGTAGTTTTCTCCTTTGTAAGACAAGGATCATGATATTTACCATCTGTTACTATTGTTGCTTACTGAACACCCCCAAACATAGTGATGTGAAACAGTAATTTTCATGTGCTCACAAATGCTGTGGCAGGAATCTGGAAAGGAAATATCAAAGCTGGTTTACCTCTACTCCAGGACATCTAGTGTCCTAGCTGTAAAGAGTCAAATTCAAGTGACTCAATGGCTGGGGTATGACTCACCTGGAGGCATCTTTATTCACCTGTCAGGTTCTTAGTACTGGCTGTTGACTAGGACGTCAGGTGAGCTATCAGCAGGTTACCTACACTGGCAGCATCTACATTATCTTTCCATGTGGTCTCTATGCATAGGGTAGTTTGAGCTTCTTCACAGCATGGTGGCCGGGTTTCCAGAGCAAGGCAGAACTGCATGACATGTTTATAATCTGTCCCTGGAAGTCACGTGGTGCCATTTCCTCCATACTCTCTAGATTGAGGCAATCACAAAGGTTTTCCTAGTTTCAAAGTGAGGGGACATAGACTCCGACTTTTCATAGGAAGAGTGTCGACATTGCATCGTAAATAGAGCATGGCATGGGAGATATTGTTATGCCCACTTTGGAAAATATTCCACTTGTGGCAAATTTTACTGACTGATATCAATTATAAGAATATCATAATAACTTAGCATTGTTGTGATAAACGCATTTTGGTCATAATTTATTATATATATTGCTGGATTTAGCTTGCTACCATTTTATTAAGGATCTTTGTTTGTATGTTCACCAGGGATATCAGTCTGTAGTTTTTCTTCTTGTAATTTGTTAAGTTATGATAATGTCCATCTAAAATAATGAGTTCAGAAGAATTTCCTTCTTTATCTTCTGAAAAAGTTGGTGTAAGATTGCTGTATTTTCTATGAATATTGTTAGACTTCACTAATGAAATCATTTGAGCCTGGAGATTTTTTGGTGGTGGGGGGGTAGTTTTTAATTCCAAATTAATTTTCTTTATAGATGTAGGGCTTTAAAGATTTTTATATTTCTATATGAATTTTGCTCATTTGTCTTTTTAGGAATTTGTCCACTTAATCTAAGTTGTTGAATTTATTGGCATAAGTATGTTCATAATATTCTCTTATCCTTTTTTTTTTTTCTCTTATCCTTTTAATGTATTTAGGATCCTTGATGATAGCTCCTCTTTCATTCCTGATATTGGCAATTTGTTATCAATCTAGCTATATGTTTTTCAATTTTTTTGATATATTCAAATAACTAGCCTTTGCTTTTTACCAATTTTACTCTTCTGTCTGTTTTTGGTTGCATTGCGTTTTGCTCTTGTGTTTTAGTTTTCAAACTTCCCTCTCATTATATTGTGTTTAATTTGGTCTTTTTTTCTAGCTCCTTTCTAGGTTAAGCTTTGACCATTCAACTGTTCTCCTTTTCTACTATAAGCTTTTAAAGTTGTGTGTTTCTTTCTAAGGACTACTTTAGCCACATGTCACAACTTTTGATATGTTGTGTTTTCATTTTAATTCAGTTCAGAATATTTTCTAATGCCACTTGTGATTTAGAGTTCCTAGTGACTTCTGGGTTATAGTAGTGTGTTATTTTCAAATAACTCCAGATTTTACTAGATACATTATTGTTATAAATTCTAATTCTAATTTAATTATTGTTACGAATTCTCTTGTGTTCAGAGAATATATCCTATGATTTCAATAATTTTGTTTCTTGACACTTGTTTTATAGCCCAGCACATGGACTTTCTTGGTGAATATTTGATATGTACTTGAAAAGAATGTGTATTCTGCCGTTATTGTGCATATTGTTCAGGAACGATCAGTTGGATGAAATTGGTTGAAATAGTGTTGGTCAAGTGTTCTATATATTTACTTATTTTCTTTACAACTAGAAAGCAACTACTTTATGAATTACTGAGAAAGGAGTATTGAAATCACCAGTGAAAATTCTAAATTTATGTTTCATTTTTTGACTCTGCTAATTTTTGTGTCACATATTTTGAAGTTTTAATGTTAGGAATATACACAATGTCTTCTCTATGAATTGACCTTTTTGTTATTGTGAAATATTTTTATCTCCCATATTTCTTGTTCTGAAGTCTATTTTGTTTGATATTAAGATAGCTACCCCAACTTTCTTATGATTATTGTTTTGTGGTATGTATTTTCTATTCTTTTACCTTTAACGTTCATATCTTTTTATTGAAAGTGTACTTTTTGTACACAAAATATAGTTGGATTTTT
This sequence comes from Phocoena phocoena, assembly GCF_963924675.1. NCBI lineage: Eukaryota > Metazoa > Chordata > Mammalia > Artiodactyla > Phocoenidae > Phocoena > Phocoena phocoena. The sequence continues at coordinate 34,228,915 of NC_089228.1, read as the reverse complement.
TTCCCTTTTTATCCAGCCTGACCATCTCTACTTTTTAATCGGTGCATTTAATCATTTACATTTAATGTAATTATCTGTATTTCTTGGTTTAAATATACCATATTGTTGTAAATATCTATCTACTCCGTTGTTTTATTTTTCTTCTTTATTTAACTCTACCATATTGTTATAAACAAATATACTATATTTATGTATACTATGCTATATACATTCTTATATTTTTCTTTCTTTGGTCTCCTTTTGAATGAATTTAGTGTTTCAAATGCCATTTTATCTCTACTATTGGCCTATTAGCTATACCTCTTAGTTGTATCTTTTGAGTGGTTGCTCTAGTGTAACAATTTCCATCTTCAACTTCTCAGAGTCTAACTTCCCTATATAATGGAAGCAACTTACAACAGTATACTGCCATGCACCCCTTCCATTCTATGTGCTATTATTAGCATACTGTTTACTCCCACATATATTATAAACCCCACACAATACATTATTTTTATTTTGCTTAAATTAAAAAGTGAGGAAAAAAATCTCATATTTACCCACATATTTTTCATTTCTGGTGCTACTTACTTTTTGTATAGATTCAAACTTCCATCTAGAATCATTTTACTTCACCTGAACTTCCTTTAATCTTTTCTAAAGTGCAACTCTGCTGGCAATGAATTCTCTTGAAATTTTTTTGTTGTTACTTGAAAACATTTTATTTCACTCTTTTGGAGAGGTATTTTTCACTAGATAAAGAATTCTAAGTTTACCTTTTTTTCTTACAGTACTTTGAGGCACTTGTTCCATTATCATCTGGCTTGTATTGTTTCTGATGAGAAGTCAGTGATAAATCTTATCTTTAATGCCGTTTACCTATGTGCTTTTATTTTGTTGGTTGCTTTTATGATTTTGTTGTTATAAATGCAATTTTATTGTAATGTGCTCTGTTATTTTCTGTGTATGTGTGTGTGTTTATCTTGCTTCAGGTTCATTGAGCTTTCTTGTGTTGGTGTGTTTATAAATTTTATCAAATTTGAGATATTTAGCCATTTTTAATGGTTTTTGGCATTGTTTTTAGTTTTATTTCTCCCTTCATAATGTTTAAGTTTCCTTTAAATTCTTGATTATATTTGTAGTAGCTAATTTAAAGTTTATATTTTCCAAGTATATGATTTCTGGGAATATTTTCTTTCTTTATAAATCATTTTCTTCTTCTGAGTATGATTGATTGTTTTTCCTCTTATAAGTCACTCTTTTTTTGGTTTCTGTATTAGTAAATTTTTATTAGGCGTTAAGCATAATGACACATGATAGTGGGCATTATGTTGTCGAGTGTCTGGATTCTTTTGTCTTCCTTTAAGGAGTGTTGAGTTATGTCCTGACAGTTAATTTACTTATGTATCAGCTTAGCCCTTTAAACACTTAAACTTTGGTTGGCAGGTATGAGGTACCTTTCACTCTAGGTCTAGTTTAGTTCTAATGCTAGGCACAGTCTTTCTGGGATTCCTACTGAATGTCCCGTGTTTAACAAGGTGTTCTATTCTGACTGGTTGGAACTTGTAAATACCCAGCCTTGTTTGAGGCCCAGTAGATTCTTTTAGCTTACAACTTCATTGTAGTTCCCCTCTCCTACCCCCTGTAATTGTGCTTTTCTCAGCCTCATGGAGTCTTCCCCTAGCTCATTTTAGTATTAAATCGAAGACCTAAGAGGCCCTCTCTGTAGATTTCTGGAGCTCTTTCTCTGTATAGGTTTCTCTCTCCAGTGCTCTACCTTGCAAATTCCAGCCACCTCAGCATCTGTAAACTTTGATTCATTCCTTGGCAATTCAGTGCAACTTCCAGGTTCTACTTGGCATTACCTTCCCTGCTCTGGGGTCTCATAAATGCCTCCAGGTAGAGTATTAGAGTGATCATGAGTCTCACTTTATTGTTTTGCCTTCTTTCAGGAAGCAAAGTCAGTGCTGATTATTGACCAATATCAAAGGACATTTATTTCTTTTTTGTACTATATCCAGTTATCTAGTTGTTTGTGTCAGGAGGAATAATGCAGTACTAGTTATTCCACTGTGACCACAGTAGAAATAGAAATAAAAGATGACATGAATATTAGTTTGTTTATCTTCAAGATTATTTACTTAAATTGTTCTATTTGTTTATTCATATTCAAGATTTAAAACATGTTAGCTTTAGATTAATTTTACCAAAAGGTAATACGTATCTTGTAAATGTTAAAAGACAATGCCAATTTATTGGATATGACATTGAGATAATTTTTATTTAAATATGATACTATACTAAGTCAATTTAATTGTGAGATAGCCCTTTTTTATGCTTCTCTTTTGATTTCTTGATCATCTTACCTAACTCATGTATTCAGTATGAATGGCAGAATTTTATAGTTCAGCTTTTGGCATTTGGATTCCTCTAGGGGTTGTTTTGTTTTTTAAAAAAATAAATTTATTTAATTAATTAGTTTATTTATTTTGGCTACGTTGGGTCTTCATTGCTGCATGTGGGCTTTCTCTAGTTGCAGCGAGCAGGGGCTACTCTTTGTTGAGGTGCGCAGGCTTCTCATTGCGGTGGCTTCTCTTTGTTGCAGGGCACAGACTCTAGGCACATGGGCTTCAGTAGTTGTGGCACATGGGCTCAGTAGTTGTGTCTCGTGGGCTCTAGAGCACAGGCTCAGTAGTTGTGGCACACGGGCTTTGTTGCTCCGCGGCATGTGGGATCTTCCCGGACCAGGGCTTGAACCCGTATCCCCTGCATTGGCAGGCAGATTCTTAACCACTGCGCCACCAGGGAAGTCCCCCCTCTGGTTTTTAAAGGTGAACTTCAGAAGCACATTGGCCTCTTTGAGATTTGAACTGAAGTGGCACTGATAGCACTTGACTTTCTTAACTAAGACAAAAAAAAAACCTGTAAAACTGTCATTCTGTAAGGTGACAAGCAAAAAAGACCCTAGGAAATACACATGAACTTCAATATTATAGGAACATGTGTTTGGCAAAATGTGGAAAAACATGTGTTTGGCAAAAAAAGCCCAAACGTGTTTGGCAAAAAAAATCTGGGGTTTGGCAAAAAAAGATAGCCAAATCCCAGATTTGGGGGGGTGGGGAGCAAGTGTATTTTGAGAGATTAGCAGTCCCAGCATATTAATAGATCTCCTTTCTAGATATGAGAAAAATAAGCCTGAAGTAGTATGGTGCTCAGTGTGTCAGCAGGCTTGAGGGGAGGACAAAGCTCTCTTCTACCCTATTGGCAAGCAGACTGTTTCGTTTTTGTTTTTACTTCATATTCCCTTAATTATGCACTAATAGGTTATTCTAAGTTTTTAGAGAAAGACTAATTGGATTATTTGACTTATTAATCCTATTGGGTCAAAAAATAGGGTTTCGGGTCAGACTCAGTTTTCCTGTCTTTAGAATGTAAATGGTTGTATTTGGCCCCTACAGTTGTCCTGAGAATTACTCATGAGGACACATTCAGAGCCCTTAGCTCCTGGCCTGGTTTAGCATGAGCACTCAGCATGTGCAAGCTCTCATCATTAGTAAATAGGATCCAATCTTGACTTGAAAAGCGCTTAGATGCAAAAAGAGAACCAGTATCATTCAACACATGGCTTTGGCCATTCTTTCTCTGTTCAGGTGAAAAATATATGCACTGATGGGCCAAGGTGAAAACAATATGTAAGAGAAGGAAATTTTCATGGATTTTTCGTAGAAATGAACTTCTCATAGACTAGAATCACAGAGCTGGGGGTTTCCTGAAGGATCCCCTAATTGAGAATGTCATCAGAGATCATCTGTCACCCACAGCTCATACGTTTACCCTTGACTGTCTATTTAATGTGTCCACTTCTGTGAGACACAGGCTTGATGGATGAAAGAACTGTATCGTCTCTTGCTTTTGCTTAACAGCTTATTAAGCTTTTCATAGGTGACAGGAAACGGACAGACCACGATGAACCTTTGAGATAGAGATAGAAATAAAGATGGAAATAAATCTATCAATGAAATGTGTAACTTACCAGGTTGGCCACTAAAAATATAGTATTGACATTTCCCATCCTTTGTGAGTATGCAGACCACTCATTTACCTTTATTTCTGGCTCCATCGATTTCTTTTTTTATGTCAAACACTGTCTATGTACTCTTTCCACTGCAGACATGGAGGGTGACTGCACATCATTCATTTTGCAATTAATAAAGGATGTGTGTTGAGGGGAAGCTGTCTTTCTTGGGGGCCCAATATTTCTAGTTAAGTTGCCACACAGATTCCTTTGTGGTTCACCAGTTTGGCAGATCCCTACAAATTCTCTTGAAGACATCTGTTGAGTGAAGTAACGGTCTCATTGCAGACTCTTGAGTTTTCATTAATTTTCCTCTGAGGATTTTTTGTTTTGTTTTGTTTCGTTTCTTGTCTCCTTCTGTGGGGAGGGTAGGAACACATTCATCTATTTTGGAGGGTTTCAAGTTCTTAGGCTCACCATTTCCCCTGGTAAGGCCTTTCTCGGAGGGCCATTCTGGTCATTTCTGACCCGTCTGGTTCTCTGAGTCTGTGACCTGCCAAATGGCTCCCTGCTTTTAGATATCACAGCCCATGTCTCTCCCAGGTGGCTGCAGATCCAAGTGGTGGGAGGCTGAAACAAAGTATCAGGACCTTCCTCTGTTGAGCCTGTTGGTACTTCTCTTCCTACAACCCTTTCCTCCCCCATCCTTCTCAGTATAGTGTCTCCTTATATGGCCCTGAGTTGGCTCCAAGTTCATCTCAGAGGAATTACATGACATGCATAAATTATGAAACATTTTTGCAAATTAAGTTTTAATTAAAACCAGCAGCTTAGAGTATCCAACTGGAAGCAGTCACAATGTTGAAAAGTGACACTGGTAGGGTGGGAGTTCAGGAGAAGGTCTGAGTGGGTTTGCATCCTGTTCAGATATTTCCAAAATGAATCCTGCAGAAAAGAGCTTCCTTCCCTATCAGATCCTCCTTAATCCACACTGATCCCTGGCCTGCCATGTGGAGCAACGCGGTTTCCAAGCGGAAATACATACACATCATGGTGGTGGTTTTATCTGAACTTTGCCAGATTTCTTTTTGATTCTACCAACTCCATGTTCTCACGGGGAACCATCAGGACCTTGGGCTCTCCCACATTGCCAGAACTCCAGATAATTTTTCAGCAAGATGGCCACCCAAAATAAGGCTGAAGTATGACAATTTTAATTGGAAATGCATTTTTCTGATACAGTGCAGAGTTCATGCCTGATGAGAAATGACTTCTTGTTGTGAGAATTTTCAGAACTTTATAACGAGCAAATATGTCTGGGGCTTTCCCCCAGCTATATGTAATGTGAGAATTGTTCTGGTCTGCCCATTAATAATCCACATTTTCCATGTCCCCAAAAATGTCTGCCATCAAGTGAATAATTTATGCGGGCTTGCCTTTCATCTAGGCAGGGCTCTACTGCTGCAAAAAAAGACACTGGATTTTTTCATTCAGAGTTCAGTTTGAAAAACCTGACCCTTAGTTATCAGTCTACATCTTTTCTACTAAATAACCTAAGGATGCTAGTCTGCAGTGGCCTGGACAGTGTTCTCTGGAGACCTGAAACAGAACGAGCCCTTGCCCTTTAGGCATTTTGAAGTTTAATATTTTCTCTGCTTTAAACTCATTTGGAACATGGAAAAGACTCATCCATATAATCTGTATTTTTAAATTCCTGGGAGATTTTTTAAGATGGTAATACTTAGTGTTGGTTTGGAGTGTTGAAACTGACATTGGAAAGAGAGAATCCTGGTCAGAGTGTAAATCAGGACAACTTTCCTTGAGAATACTTGGACTGAAATAGGCAATGCCCTTTGATCAATTATTCAACTTCTTGAAAAGTTGATAGTGTATGTAAAAATTTCACTACAAAGATGTTTATTACAGTGTCATCCATTTAGTGACAGGGTGAATACAGCCTAGATAGCTAATAATAAGGAATTCAGTAAGTAATATTTTTATATTCAAATAATTGAATAATTGGCATTAACTGAAATCAACAATGGATGTTACCATCATCAGTGGCTTTAAATTTCTTCTGTTGCTTATCTTTGAGATCTAATTTTCTATAAGAAACATGCATTGCTTGTGTGATTTTTTTTTTTTTTTTAAAAGAAACATTTTAAACAACACGTGTATTACAAAGATGGGTCTTTCTGTCTATATTTTTCTTGACTTTAAATATGATGTTGGAAAAAGAAGTTAAAGTTCCATCTGTATCCCAAACTAGATGTTGAGAAATCACTATTAAATTATATATGGTTAGGCAAGATAATACCCAAACCAATAAAAGTAAGACAATTTGGAATACATACATACCATTCTCTTCATGATCTTTCCAACAAGGTTTGAAAAACGTATAGGATATGAAGGGAAAATTGGAATGGGTACTTAAATTACTTCAAAGTAGAAAAGTTAGTTATATTTATCTTCTTTTATTGAACCTGTTTTTGTTCTTGTCTTCCACTCTGCAGGGTTATCTATCTCTACCTCTACTCCTACTCTTTCCTCCTCATCCTTCTTCACCACCGCCATGACAAGGGACTGGATAAAGCCACGGGACTAGGGATTGTAGAGGGAGCAGCCTGGCGTCCACATTTAAGGAGCTAGAGAAAGAATATGGGGAAGTGGGGAGTAAATTGACACTCGTGATAAAGCCCAGGGAGGAGGAGATTCTAAGAAGGAAAATTGACACAGAGAGATAACCGATTTATCTCCTGACTTACCTAATATTCTCAGGCCAAAATAGCTTCTGTTATTTGGAGAAATATGATGCCCTGTGTGTTTGTAAGGAAATTTCACACATACCCTTGGAAATACTTTGAGGAAGTTACTGCTGAGTATTTTTGAAGCTGAGCAAATGGTACAGAAATATTTTGATAAGTCTCTTGATCTATATGAGTAAAATCTAGCTCTGAGTAGCCATGGTCTGTACCTAGAGATGGCCAGCTACAAGTATCTGTGGAAATAATGAGAAAAACTCAGTTCACTCAGGATGTCCCCATGCCTCGTACCGAGCTGGAAGCCTCTAGAAGCTAAGTCTCATGGATGGACATGGGCTCCAGTGACACCACTGGTGCTGAGTTCTATCTGTCTCACTGCCCTGCTTTCCATGGTGCTGGCTTCACTCTAAGGTCCCATTTGATGATCTGTCCCCAGCAGCACATCCTCTCAGACTCTAGTGGAGAGAGGAAAGGGAGGCGGAGAGAAAGGAGGATGGGGGATTGATATTTGGTTACTTCTGTAAAAGTCCTTAGTAGACTAGGTGAGGTCACATGTGCACCCTGAGCCAGTTGTTGGGGCCGGTGATGAATTGATTGGCTGAGGTCTGGGCACTGCCCACATCGTGGGGCTTGGAGTAGAGCCTTTCCCTACTACAGGGGTCCCCAACCCCCGTGTCACAGACGGATACCAGTCTGCGGCCTGTTAGGAACCAGGCCGCGTAGCAGGAGGTGAGCGGTGGGCGAGCAAGTGAAGCTTCATCTGCCACTCCCCCTCCCTCGCATTACCACCTGAGCCATCCCTGCCCCCCCATGGCTCACATTACCACCTGAACCATACCCCCCACCGCCCCCGTCCATGGAAAAATTGTCGTCCACATAACCGGTCCCTGGTGCCAAAAAGGTTGGGGACCGCTGCCCTACCACTAGGGCCACTACTAGGAAAGAAGGGAGTTGATGGTGAGAGCAAAGAAACACATGTCCACTGTAAAGAGTAAGCACGTTATTCAGGCCTTATCACTTCTTCACATAACCCACTGTGAAGAAGTGATGGCCCATTGAGAATGTTTGTGATCTTAGGTCTGTGGGTTTATCTGTGGACCATGAGGCCCTTGCTTATTAGTATACTTCTCACACAACACCAGGTTGGGGCACCCCTGAAAACTCTAGAGGTTACAGGGTCATGGGGTGAAAACAGCAGTCATTATGGGCCAGTGGCTTTCACAGGGGCTTAACATGTATTTATCTCATTTAATCCTTACATTAATTCCATGAAATGGTATTATTACTATAATATTACAGATGAGAAGTCCAGAGCTCAGAGATGATGTATTGTTGCCTAAGTCCTTACAGCTCATAAGAGATAGAGGTGGGATTGGAAACCTGGTCTACTAAACTCCAAGGCCCTCCTTCCTCCCTCCCTTTCTCCCCCCCTCCCTCCCTTCCTTCCTTCCTTCCTTCCTTTCTCTTTCCTTGTTCCCTCCCTCGCTTCCTCCAACAAATACTCCTTCGTGAATTCTTACCAAGGGCCAGGTACAGTACAGGTCTAGTTCCTGGTGATACAGCAATGAACAAATTGTTCATTCATGTGGCCCCTAGATGGATCTTGAGTTCTTATGTGGAGAAGTAGTAAAAAAAATAAACAAGAAGATTACAGAATGCAATAAATGTTAAGACAGGAATAAACAAGATGATGTCATAGAAAGATACTTGGGGTTGAGATAGGAACTGCTGTCAGAGGAGGTTCCTTCAGAGCTGACATCTGACAGATGGGTAGGAATCAGTGAGGCAGGGGTCGTGGGGGGTGTCAGGGAATTGACATGGTGGGAGAGCATCAGCCAGTCAGAAGAAATAGCCACATGAAGGCTTTGAGGCAGGCGAGGCTTGGACAACAGGGCCAGCAAAGCACCAGGCTTATACTTTTAGATTGTTCTGGATGCAGTATAGAGGAAGGACCAGGGGGAGGAGTGGAACTGAGGAGATGGACGAGCAGCAGTGGTGGCTTGGTGTGGGGTGGCAGAAGTGGATGGATGTGGGCAGAACTTCCACCACCTGGCTCATCAGAGGCCTTCTCCTCCTGGTGTAGGTTTTGGAGTTTGAACCAATGAACAGAACGTCCTCTGATACATATAGGAGTAGGAATCTTTATCCACATTGCTTAATGAAGAAGAATGGAAGATTATAAATGTAAACATGCATAGGAAAAAAGAAAAAAAAAAAAACGAACACAGGGAACCTTTGCAGCAAACAGGGATTTATCACTCATTCATAAGGCCCAAGGCAAAGGGCCAGTTTTACAAATGGAATAAACATATGTAGACCCGGCTTTTTTTGTTTTGTTTTGTTTTATACAGTTGGCAGAAGAATACTTTATGTCCCATTTGGTCTTTACATATTTCATAGTGAATGTGTTGTTTTGATCAATATAACTTTAATTGAGTTTTATTTTTGAAAGAGTCCACTCAACTGCAGAAGTTCGTTGAGCTGGAGTGATGGATGTCCCCTCACTAGCCCCTGTGGCTCTCTATGGGACTCTGAGATAGAAATGAAGCAAACGAGGAAAGTTAAAACAAAAACATTCCCTTCGGTGCAGAAAATGTCTTGCTTTTTTTTTTTTTTTGCAGTACACGGGCCTCTCACTGTTGTGGCCTCTCCCGTTGTGGAGCACAGGCTCCAGACCGCAAGCTCAGCGGCCAAGGCTCATGGGCCCAGCCGCTCCGCGGCATGTGGGATCTTCCCGGACCAGGGCATGAACCCATGTCCCCTGCATCGGCAGGCGGACTCTCAACCACTGCGCCACCAGGGAAGCCCTTGCTTTTCGAAACACCTTTACTTACCATGAGGGACTCAAAGCACACTCGGATCTCTTCCGCCTCCCCTGTGGCTCCTCACAGCTCTTTTCCCTGGCCTACCTTAGCACACAGGCCTCTAACTGGTGCCCCACAATTACCTCATGATTCAGTCCCTGTACTCACTCCCTGGGTGACCTTGTCTGTATGCTCACGATGACCAAGCTGCCTACCCTACACCTCTGCCTGCAAGTCTAGGGGACATGCTCAAATTGTCCATTTTAGACAAAACTGAACTCTGTGTTTTTTTTTTTTTTTTTTCTCAAAAATGCTTCTCCCATAGTCTTCTTCTCAGTAAACAGAGGCTCCGTTTTTGCATTTACCTGGGCCAAAAGCCTTAGACGCAGACTTGATGTGTGTCCTTCTCTCATATTATCTATCATCCAGTCCATCATCTCTTCTCTCAAGTAGATCTAGGGTCAGACCACTGCCTGCCACCTCCACTACCAGCACTATCTCTTTCATCTCTCATTCAGATTATTCAGTAGTCTTCTTACTGGTCTCCCTTCTCAAACACTATCTTTGCTGCTCTCTGGCTATGTGACCTTGTAGTTTCATGGAAAATTGAGGTAATAATAGAACTTACCTGATAAAGTTTCTGTGAGTTTTCAATAAATTAATATAGGTAAAGCACTTAGAATGGTGGATAGTATGTCATAGCTATTAAAACTGCCTGTCATTACTGCTGTCGGCAACATTGCAGCATGTGGTTTCTATCCAAGACAACCTCATAGTCCAGAATGACTGCTAAAGCACCAGCCATCACATCTGCCTTCTGGCCAGCAGGATGGAAGGAGTCCTTTCAAGGGTGCTATCTGGAAAAACCACATCCATGGATATCTCATTGACCACAACTGAATCACTTAGCCACACCAAGTTCTAATAGGGTCGTTTAGCTGAGCCTGGCTAAAAGGTGGGTTTCTGTTACCAAAAAAGGGCAGAATGGCAGTTACTGCTACTAGCAGTAACTATGCTATGAATAGGCAATAGGTGATATTATGAGGGCATGTGATGAGGACATTTGATATGAGAAGTCAGACAGGACTTTGTTAAGACAGTGACAACTGACCAGTGAAGTAGGTGTTTGCTGGACAAGGGGGGAGGGTAGGAGGGAGCATTACAAGATGAGGGAAGAACAAGTTTGTCTGTGACAGGAGAAGACATGGTAACTATTTGTGCTACACCATACATCATACACTACATGCTGAGAAGCGTGGTAGGCTAGATTCTCCATCCAGACTCTTCTGTAAGGGGTGGTACCAGTATTTCTCATTCCCTCTTCCTCATCGGGGGACTCGTGGATGAAATAGCCTGAGAGGCCCCAAAACCTTGGGTTGGTGCTAGCGCCCTTGGTCTGCATGAGAAGCAGCACCTTGAGCCTGACAGTTAAAGCAGAGGTGAGGGCTGCAGAGAGACGTGACTCTGACTTGACTTTCAGCTCCAGCATTTCCTGACTGGGTGACCTTGGCGAGGTTCTTAGCCATTTTATTTATTTTTATTTATTTGTTTATTTATTTTACATCTTTATTGGAGTATAATTGCTTTACAATGGTGTGTTAGTTTCTGCTTTATAACAAAGTGAATCAGTTATACATATGTTCCCATATCTCTTCCCTCTTGCGTCTCTCTCCCTCCCACCCTCCCTATCCCACCCCTCCAGGCAGTCACAAAGCACCGAGCTGATCTCCCTGTGCTATGCGGCTGCTTCCCACTAGCTATCTACCTTACGTTTGGTAGTGTATATATGTCCATGCCTCTCTCTCGCTTTGTCACAGCTTACCCTTCCCCCTCCCCATATCCTCAAGTCCATTCTCTAGTAGGTCTGTGTCTTTATTCCTGTCTTACCCCTAGGTTCTTCATGAAGGCATTTTAAATAGTCTCTATTTCCTCATCCATAAACTGAGGATGATACTAATATATAACCCAGAGGTCTGCTCTGAGGACCAAAACTGCTCAGGGTGGTAAAGCACTTAGTCAAGTTCCTGGTCTATTGAGAGCAGTCACTCAAGAGTGGCTGCTTCTGTTACTACTGTGCCCTTCATCTCTGTCACTCTCTTGGATGACATATTCTCAGTCTTTCTAGGTTTGAATGTGAAGTGTCCCATGAATGTATTCTACACCATTGGAATTTTCCCTAGGAATGTACAAGCCCATCATGTACTACAATTTCTTTCTTTCTTTATCCTTCCTTTTAAAAAGTGACTAGAGGATGTGAATAGTTGGATATAGAGTCATACAATCAGGGGGCATTTGGCCTGAAGGAATCTGAAGCTGCCTGTGCAGACCCTGATGTAGTAAGTAAGGAAACAGACCCAGGGAGGTGGAGCCCAGTTGACAATGCCTGACAAGGTGGCTTTGAAGAAGAAGAGGTCTTTGAGGAACAGAAGTTGTCTTGCCTCAGACTGAGTGATGATGGGAAGTTCCCAGGCTGGTTTTATGCACATCCATGGGTCAGTGAGACAATCTGCACATCTGCAGAAGTCTGTACCAAGCATATTGAAATCTGAGTTTCATATCCATCCTTCTGGCAGAGATATTTCTTTTTCTCTTGAAAGCCATTATCTTGGTTTATCAACATGGTCTTTGTGTTTGGTGGGGGGGTGTAGACTGCAGTCAGTTACCCCAGTTGTCTTTCCCTGGCATCCACCCTAGGTGTACGCTAGTAATAAGTTACCTTCTTTAACCAGGTGAGCACCATATCACAGTCACAAATAGAGAACTTAATAGAGACTTGCATACAGAGCAGGTACCCTCATGCCCTCATGGAGCTTGTGACCTAGCAGGGGAGAGACATTAAACTAACTTACATACAAATTATAGATGTGCTCAGAACTACAAAGAAAAAGTACACTGAGACCTTTAGAGATCATCGTGTCCAGAAATATGTTTTGCCACTCCTTATTTTGAGCCCACAGCAGACATTGCTAATTGGTTATAATATTCTTTACAACAAAACTCAGATATAACTTCAGAATCCTTCTCAACACCACCCTATAGAAATCTATTACCAATCAGTTAGACTTGGCTCTTGAGACTAACCTTTCTTGCCATATAAGGACTGGCCCATTCCCCAGCCCTCCCTCCCTCATCTTTTTTTAAGGATAAGCACTCTGGCTAAAGGCTGGAAGGCACATGCCTCAAGACTCTAGCCAGAGGCCAGGGTGGATCTAATGTCCAGCTGGTCTAGCTCCCAGTTCAGGACTCTACACACTGTGAATATTCGGTGACCATGTGTCATCAGAAGAGCCTACTCCCGAGCAGTAGAGTCTGTGGCTGCCAGTGAGCCCATCTTAATTTGTTATGTTTTATTCTGAGGTGCAACCTGTATAGGGCATTGCAAGCTGTAATTTATGTTATTTCAAAGCTCTGGTAGGAAAGTTGTTCTTTGTTCTCATGAGTTATTTCTTGAGGAAAATATATGTTTTGTGGAGAACTTGAGGGCAGTCTTAAACTGAAGACATTACCACAAAGGCCTGGTCTCTCATTTTCCTTCCCAAGATTTCTTCTCATGTGCTTAAACTGGTGAGTCAAAAAGAGGTGTTTCCTGCTCCACCAAGTTAAAACTGAGAGACAGAGAGAGAGAGAGAGAGAGAGGGAGAGGAGAGAGAGGAGAGAGAGCAGCTCTCCTTTTAAAAGGCCTGTCAAGTCCCACAATTTGTGCAGGACTTAACTTTGGTATTTATTTTAATTCATCAAACAATTGTAATTCTCATGGCTCCCCAATGCATTTCACGTGACATAAGCTGTGATTCAACACAAATACTTTCCTAAGGTATTTATCATTCTATTAATGTTCACATCTCTAAGGTTTCTTTTCCGTTGTGTGAAAAGATGTTTAATATGTAAGAGACCCTTCTTTAAGTGATTCTTCATTTTAGGCTCAATTTCTCACCTCTTGATACATTTCTGCACTCTTGAGAAGTGCTAGAGAAACATGTGAGCTTCCTTTTTAATAGTGGCAGCTTTAAGTAGGAGCAAAGAATCAGAAAAACATGCTTGCATTCCTGTCTTCTTAAATTGGGAGACCTTTCGGCATAAAAGAGCTTGGAAATGTATTGTTGGGAGGTTGGGGTCTGCCCTTTGTGGACATTCTCTGTACCATTCTGGAGAAGTCTCTGAGATCCAAGACACTTCGTTGGTTTGCGTTTATCCCTTCTACCCTTTGTTGGGCTCCATCCACAGGGCAGGGCCTTACGATGGGTTCAAGAAAGCCCCAGTCTTAGTGTCTGTGAAGAGAGAGCATTGTTCACAGGGACAAAAGAATGGAAAAGGCAGAAAATTCAAATGAAGACCATAGGATATCTCGTTTAGTTATCTTGCATCTTCTGGCACTTGCAGGGTTATAAACTCTAGAGAGACAGAGAGAGTTTGTCATCACAATTCCCAACTGTTTGTGGCCTTTATTAACGTGTGAGTTGAATTGAATTTGCACGTTCTAAAGTCAGGAAACCCCACTCTCTAATTTATTGTCTATGGAACATCGTATAATTACATAACCTCTAAATGCCATTTTATTTCTCATCTGTAAAATGGGGATAATAAGAGTACCCAGTATTGGGTTGTTGTGATTTAGTGGGGTGATGCAAATAAAGGGCTTAACAAAGTACCTAGTGACAAGTTCACACTCAATAAATGTTAGTCTCTATGAAAAGTAAATCTTGAAAATGATGTAATTCTTAGATTTGGTATCTGATATATGGATAATGTTATTTCCATTCCAGATTAGAAAATGCTTTTCGAAACCCTGCACGCTGTAATGGCAGTCACAAACACCGTGACATTAAACCACAGCCTAATAGACTCAATGTAGAAAAATAGATAAATGTATCTCATAAATATTCAGTCTTTCTCCACATACCTATAATTTCAATTCCTTGCCTGAGCCATTGGGAAAGCTATTATATCTTATTTTATGGATTGACTGACTGCCTTTCTGTTGTTCTTAGACTATCAGCCTTACTTCAAATGCATAAATCCTTGTTCATGCTTCCTTAACCACCAATAAAGGGAACAGTTACTGTGCTACAAAGCAAGAAAAATTGACTTTAAAAACAACACTCTTCTAATGGTCTTACCTTTATCTACAGTACAGTTTCTCAACTTCGGCACAGCTGCCAAATGGGCAGGATAATTCTTGGTAGTGGGGGCTGTCCTGTGCATTGTAAGATGTTTAGCAGCTTCCCTGGCCTCCACCTGCTAGAGGCCAATAGCTTTCGCTCCTTCCACTGCCCCCAGTTTTGGCAGCCCCACATGTCTCCAGACAGTCCTCCGCTGTGGGGAACTGTTGGCATACAGGAAGAAAGAACTCGGCCTTCATATTGTGAGCTTTGGGCCACTGGACAGAAGAACCTCAAGTCCAGCGTTGCAGGTCCAGAACTACCCAAAACACACACTGTCAAACTCACAGATTATCTGTTGACTCTAAGATTCAGCAGATTCAGATAGCAGGTGGAATAATCAGCACCATAACTTTTTTTTTTTAGATGTATTTATTATTTATTTATTTAGTTTTGGCTGTCATGTGTCTTAGTTGTGGCATGTGGGATCTTTTTTTTTTTTAACATCTTTATTGGAGTATAATTGCTTTACAATGGTGTGTTAGTTTCTGCTTTATAACAAAGTGAATCAGTTATACATGCACATATGTTCCCATATCTCTTCCTTCTTGCATCTCCCTCACTCCCACCCTCCCTATCCCACTCCTCTAGGTGGTCACAAAGCAGCGAGTTGATCTCCCTGTGCTATGCGGCTGCTTCCCACTAGCTATCTGTTTTAGGTTTGGTACTGTATATATGTCCATGCCACTCTCTCACTTTGTCCCAGCTTACCCTTCCCCCTCCCTGTATCCTCAAGTCCATTCTCTAGTAGGTCTGTGTCTTTATTCCTGTCTTACCCCTAGGTTCTTCATGACATTTTTTTTTCTTAAATTCCCTATATATGTGTTAGCATACGGTATTTGTCTTTCTCTTTGTGACTTACTTAACTGTATGACAGACTCTGGGTCCATCCACCTCATTACAAATAGCTCAATTTCGTTTCTTTTTATGGCTGAGTAATATTCCATTGTATATATGTGCCACATCTTTATCCATTCATCCGATGATGGACACTTAGGTTGCTTCCATCTCCTGGCTATTGTAAATAGAGCTGCAATGAACATTTTGGTACATGACTCTTTTTGAATTATGGTTTTCTCAGTGTATATGCCCAGTAGTAGGATTGCTGGGTCATATGGTAGTTCTATTTGTAGTATTTTAAGGAACCTCTATACTGTTCTCCATAGTGGCTGTACCAATTCACATTTCCACCAGCAGTGCAAGAGTGTTCCCTTTTCTCCACACACTCTCCAGCATTTATTGTTTCTAGATTTTTTGATGAGGGCCATTCTGACTGGTGTGAGATGATATCTAATGGTAGTTTTGATTTTCATTTCCTTAATGATTAATGATGTTAAGCCTTCTTTCATGTGTTTGTTGGCAGTCTCTATATCTTCTTTGGAGAAATGTCTGTTTAGGTCTTCTGCCCATTTTTGGATTGAGTTGGTTTTTTTTTTGTTATTGAACTGCATGAGCTGTTTGTAAATTTTAGAGATTAATCCTTTGTCAGTTGCTTCATTTGCAAATATTTTCTCCCATTCTGAGGGTTGTCTTTTTGTCTTGTTTATGGTTTCCTTTGCTGTGAAAAAGCTTTGAAGTTTCATTAGGTCCCATTTGTTTATTTTTGTTTTTATTTCCATTTCTCTAGGAGGTGGGTCAAAAAGGATCTTGCTGTGATTTATGTCATAGAGTGTTCTGTCTATGTTTTCCTCTAAGAATTTGATAGTTTCTGGCCTTACATTTAGGTCTTTAATCCAGTTTGAGCTTATTTTTATGTATGGTGTTAGGGAGTGATCTAATCTCATACTTTTACATGTACCTGTCCAGTTTTCCCAGCACCACTTATTGAAGAGGCTGCCCTTTCTACACTGTACATTCCTGCCTCCTTTATCAAAGATAAGGTGACCATATGTGCGTGGGTTTATCTCTGGGCTTTCTATCCTGTTCCATTGATCTATCTTTCTGTTTTTGTGCCAGTACCATACTGTCTTGATTACTGTAGCTTTGTAGTATAGTCTGAAGTCAGGGAGCCTGATTCCTCCAGCTCCGTTTTTCGTTCTCAAGATTCCTTTGGCTATTCGGGGTCTTTTGTGTTTCCATACAAATTGTGAAATTTTTTGTTCTAGTTCTGTGAAAAATGCCAGTGGTAGTTTGATAGGGATTGCATTGAATCTGTAGATTGCTTTGGGTAGTAGAGTCATTTTCACAGTGTTGATTCTTCCTATCCAAGAACATGGTATATCTCTCCATTTGTTTGTATCATCTTTAATTTCTTTCATCAGTGTCTTATAATTTTCTGCATACAGGTCTTTTGTCTCCTTAGGTAGGTTTATTCCTAGATATTTTATTCTTTATGTTGCAATGGTAAACAAGAGTGTTTTCTTGATTTCACTTTCAGATTTTTCATCATTAGTGTGTAGGAATGCCAGAGATTTCTGTGCATTAATTTTGTATTCTGCTACTTTACCAAATTCGTTGATTAGCTCTAGTAGTTTTCTGGTAGCATCTTTAGGATTCTCTATGTATAGTATCATGTCATCTGCAAACAGTGACAGCTTTACTTCTTTTCTGATTTGGATTCCTTTTATTTCCTTTTCTTCTATGATTGCTGTGACTAAAACTTCCAAAACTATGTTGAATAAGAGTGGTGAGAGTGGGCAACCTTTTCTTGTTCCTGATTTTAGTGGAAATGCTTTCAGTTTTTCACCATTGAGGACGATGTTGGCTGTGGGTTTGTCATATATGCCCTTTATTATGTTGAGGAAAGTTCCCTCTATGCCTACTTTCTGGAGGGTTTTTATCATAAATGGGTGTTGAATTTTGTCGAAAGCTTTCTCTGCATCTACTGAGAAGACCATATGGTTTTTTTCCTTCAGTTTGTTAATATGGTGTATCACATTGATTGATTTGCATATATTGAAGAATCCTTGCCTTCCTGGAATAAACCCCACTTGATCATGGTGTATCATCCTTTTAATGTGCTGTTGGATTCTGTTTGCTGGTATTTTGTTGAGGATATTTGCATCTATGTTCATCAGTGATATTGGCCTGTAGTTTTCTTTCTTTGTGACGTTCTTGTCTGGTTTTGGTATCAGGGTGATGGTGGCCTCATAGAATGAGTTTGGGAGTGTTCCTCCCTCTGCTATATTTTGGAAGAGTTTAAGAAGGTTAGGTGTTAGCTCTTCTCTAAATGTTTGATAGAATTTGCCTGTGAAGCCATCTGGTCCTGGGCTTTTGTTTGTTGGAAGATTTTTAATCACTGTTTCAATTTCAGTGCTTGTGATTGGTCTGTTCATATTTTCTGTTTCTTCCTGATTCAGTCCTGGCAGGTTGTGTGTTTCTAACAATTTGTCCATTTCTTCCAGGTTGTCCATTTTATTGGCATAGAGTTGCTTGTAGTATTCTCTCATGACCTTTTTTATTTCTGCAGTGTCAGTTGTTACTTCTCCTTTTTCATTACTAATTCTGTTGATTTGAGTCTTCTCCCTTCTTTTCTTGATGAGTCTGGCTAATGGTTTATCAATTTTGTTTATCTTCTCAAAGAACCAGCTTTTATTTTTATTGATCTGTGCTATCGTCTCCTTCATTTCTTTTTCATTTATTTCTGATCTGACCTTTATGATTTCTTTCCTTCTGCTAACTTTGGGGTTTTTTTGTTCTTCTTTCTCTAATTGCTTTACGTGGAAGGTTAGGTTGTTTATTCAAGATGTTTCCTGTTTCTTAAGATAGGATCGTATTGCTATAAACTTTCCTCTTAGAACTGCTTTTGCTGCATCCCATAGGTTTTGGGTCATCGTGTGTTCATTGTCATTTGTTTTTAGGTATTTTTTGATTTCCTCTTTGATTTCTTCAGTGATCACTTTGTTATTAAGTAGTCTGTTGTTTAGCCTCCATGTGTTTGTATTTTTTACAGATCTTTTCTTGTAATTGATATCTAGTCCTATAGCTTTGTGGTCGGAAAAGATACTTGATACAATTTCAATTTTCTTAAATTTACCAAGGCTTTGTTTGTGACCCAAGATATGATCTATCCTGGAGAATGTTCCAGAAGCACTTGAGAAAAATGTGTATTCTGTTGTTTTTGGATGGAATGTCCTATGAATATAAATTGAATCCACCTTGTTTAATGTATCATTTAAAGCTTGTGTTTCCTTATTTATTTTCATTTTGGATGATCTGTCCATTGGTGAAAGTGGGGTGTTAAAGTCCCTTACTATGAAAGTGTAACTGTCGATTTCCCCTTTTATGGCTGTTAGTATTTGCCTTATGTATTGAGGTGCTCCTATGTTAGGTGCATAAATATTTACAATTGTTATATCTTCTTCTTGGATCGATCCCTTGATCGTTATGTAGTGTCCTTCTTTGTCTCTTCTAATAGTCTTTATTTTAAAGTCTGTTTTGTCTGATATGAGAATTGCTACTCCAGCTTTCTTTTGGTTTCCATTTGTATGGAATATCTTTTTCCATCCCTCACTTTCAGTCTGTATGTGTCTCAAGGTCTGAAGTGGGTCTTTCATAGACAGCATATATATGGGTCGTGTTTTTGTATCCATTCAGCCAGTCTGTGTCTTTTGGTGGGAGCATTTAATGCATTTACATTTAAGGTAATTATCGATATGTATGTTCCTATTCCCATTATCTTAATTGTTTTGGGTTTGTTATTGTAGGTCTTTTCCTTCTCTTGTGTTTCTTGCCTAGAGAAGATCCTTTAGCATTTTTTGTAAAGGTAGTTTGGTGGTGCTGAACTCTCTCAGCTTTTGCTTGTCTGTAAAGGTTTTAATTTCTCCATCAAATCTGAATGAGATCCTTGCTGGGTAGAGTAATCTTGGTTGTAGGTTTTTCTCCTTCAACACTTTACATATGTCCTGCCAGTCCATTCTGGCTTGCAGAGTTCCTGCTGAAAGATCAGCTGTTAACCTTATGGGGATTCCCTTGTGTGTTATTTGTTGTTTTTCCCTTGCTGCTTTTAATATGTTTTCTTTGTATTTAATTTTTGACAGCTTGATTAATATGTGTCTTGGCATGTTTCTCCTTGGATTTAGCCTGTATGGGACTCTCTGTGATTCCTGGACTTGATTAACTCTTTCCTTTTGCATATTAGGGAAGTTTTCAACTATAATCTCTTCAAATATTTTCTCAGTACCTTTCTTTTTCTCTTCTTCTTCTGGAACCCCTATAATTCGAATGTTGGTGCGTTTAATGTTGTCCCAGAGGTCTCTGAGACTGTGGTCAGTTCTTTTCATTCTTTTTTCTTTATTCTGCTCTGCAGTAGTTATTTCCACTATTTTATCTTCCAGGTCACTTATCCATTCTTCTGCCTCAGTTATTCTGCTATTGATCCCTTCTAGAGTATTTTGAATTTCATTTATTGTGCTGTTCATCATTGCTTGTTTCATCTTTAGTTCTTCTAGGTCCTTCTTAAATGTTTCTTGCATTTTGTCTATTCTACTTCCAAGATTTTGGTTCATCTTTACTCTCATTATTCTGAATTATTTTTCAGGTAGACTGCCTATTTCCTCTTCATTTGTTAGTTCTGGTGGGTTTTTATCTTGCTCCTTCATCCGCTGTGTGTTTTTCTGTCTTCTCATTTTGCTTATCTTACTGTGTTTGGGGTCTCCTTTTTGCAGGCTGCAGGTTCATAGTTCCCATTGTTTTTGGTGTCTGTCCTCAGTGGCTAAAGTTGGTTCAGTGGGTTGTGTAGGCTTCCTGGCGGAGGGGACTAGTGCCAGTGTTCTGGTGAATGAAGCTGGATATTGTCTTTCTGGTGAGCAGATCCACGTCTGGTGGTGTGTTTTGGGATGTCTGTGGACTTACTATGATTTTAGGCAGACTCTCTGCTAATGGGTGGGGTTGTGTTCCTGTCTTGCTAGTTGTTTGGCATAGGGTGTCCAGCACTGTAGTTTGCTGGTCATTGAGTGAAGCTGGGTGTTGGTGTTGAGATGGAGATCTCTGGTAGATTTTCGCCGTTTGATATTACGTGGAGCTGGGTGGTCTCTTGTGGACCAGTGTCCTGAAGTTGGCTCTCCCATCTTGGGGGCACAGCACTGACTCCTGGCTGCAGCACCAAGAGCCTTTCATCCACACGGCTCAGAATAAAAGGGAGAAAAAGTAGAAAGAAAGAGAGAAAGAGAGAGAGCGAGAGAGAGAGAGAATAAAAGAAAAGAAAAGAAAGTTATTAAAATAAAAAAATAATTATTAAGAAAAAAAAATTTTTAAGTGTAAAAAAAAACGGACAAATAGATTCCTAGGACAAATCCTGAAAGCAGAGTTATACAGACAAAATCTCACACAGAAGCATACACATACACACTCACAAAAAGAGGAAAAGGGGAAAACATCATAAATCTTGCTCTCAAAGTCCACCTCCTCAATTTGGGATGATTTCGTTGTCCATTCAGGTATTCCACAGATACAGGGTACATCAAGTTGATTGTGGAAATTTAATCCGCTTCTCCTGAGGCTGCTGGGAAGAGATTTCCTTTTCTCTTCTCTGTTGTTCTCACAGCTCCCAGGGGCTCAGCTTTGTATTTGGCCCCACCTCTGCGTGTAGGTCGCCGGAGGGCGTCTGTTCTTCACTCGGACAGGACGGGGTTAAAGGAGCCACTGATTCGGGGGTTCTGGCTCACTCAGGCCGGGGTGAAGGTGGGGCACGGAGTGCGGGGCGAGCCTGCGGCGTCAGAGGCCAGCGTGACGTTGCACCAGCCTGAGGCGCACCGTGTGTTCTCGCGGGGGATTTGTCCCTGCATCCCGGGACCCTGGCAGTGGCGGGCTGCACAGGCTCCCCGGTAGGGGGGTGTGGATAGTGACCTGTGCTCGCACACAGGCTTCTTGGTGGCGGCAGCAGCAGCTTTAGCGTCTCATGCCTGTCTCTGGGGTCCGCGCTATTAGCCGCGGCTCGCGCCCATCTCTGGAGCTCATTTAAGCAGCACTCTTAATCCCCTCTCCTCGCGCACCGGGAAACAAAGAGGGAAGAAAAAGTCTCTTGCCTCTTCGGCAGGTGCAGACTTTTTCCCGGACTCCGTCCCGGCTAGCCGTGATGCACTAGCCCCTTCAGGCTGTGTTCACACCGCTAGTCCTCTCCCTGTGCTCCGACCGAAGCCCGAGCCTCAGCTCCCAGCCCTGCCCGCCCCGACGGGTGAGCAGACAAGCCTCTCGGGCTGGTGAGTGCTGGTCGGCACAGATCCTCTGAGCGGAGATCTCTCCGCTTTGCTCTCCGCACCCCTGTGGGTGTGCTCTCCTGCGCGGCACCGAAGTTCCCCCACTCCGCCACCCCCAGTCTCCGCCCGCGAAGGGGCTTGTAGTGTGTGGAAACCGTTCCTCCTTCACGGCTCCCTCCCACTGGTGTAGGTCCCGTCCCTATTCTTTTGTCTCTGTTTATTCTTTTTTCTTTTGCCGTACCCAGGTACGTGGGGAGTTTCTTGCCTTTTGGGAGGTCTGAGGTCTTCTGCCTTTGTTCAGTAGGTGTTCTGTAGGAGCTGTTCCACATATAGATGTATTTCTGATGTATCTGTGGGGAGGAAGGTGATCTCTGCGTCTTACTCTTCCGCCGTCTTCCCCCTCTCTTGGCATGTGGGATCTTTTGTTGCTGTGTGCAGGCTCTTTGTTGTGGTGCACGGGCTTCTCTCTAGTTGTGGTGTTTGGGTTTTCTCTTCTCTAGTTGTGGTGTGCAGACTCCAGGGCACGTGGGCTCTGTAATTGTGGCACACAGATTTCAGAGCACATGGGCTCTGTAGTTTGCAGCACGCAGGTTCTAGTTGAGGTGCGCAAGCTCAGTAGTTGCGGCGCGCGGGCTTAGTTGCCCCTCAGCATGTGGGATCTTAGTTCCCTTACCAGGGATCAAACCCGAGTCTCTTGCATTGTAAGGCAGATTCTTTATCACTGGACCACCAGGGAAGTCCCAGCACCATAGCTTTATATGGGGAAGTGACTTGGCTTTAGTTTTATTTTCCTCTTTTTCTCCCCGTTTTGGTCTTTCCATTTGCCAATGACAGCCAAATGAAGTTTTACAGTTAATCTTAACTTCTTATATAATGATTGTTTTTTCTTCTTTTTTCCCCCTTATTTTTCAGCTCCCTCAGGCACAAAAGGTAAACTCTTTTCCATCACATTCCAGTCATCCCCAGAACTCACGAATTGTGCATGCCTCCATGGTCTTGTGCATTCGGCACTGTTCATGACCAGTGAAATGGTTTTCCTCTTAGGACTTCAGGAGCCTGAAGTTGGGCAGGAACAGAAAGGCCAACAGACTTAGCTGTCCACTAGCCCCTCGCCAACTTAGTCCCACCAGAGAGCTGTATGGTGGCCAGTGGTTTGGGGATGAATCTATGCCCAACCATTTTGCTAAGAATTCTCAAATAATAGGTCAAGCGTAAGTTTGGCACATTCCTTCAAACATAGCGTTCCAGATCTTCCCTGGGATACTTTCCTAGGGAGATAGGTAATATGAATAATTAATTAAAGCCCAGTAACCATGTTTAGATTCTGGGCTCTTAATCCAAATCCCTGAAACTCACCTTGGGTTTCATTAATTGCAAACTCAACAGCTGCTTTGCTTGTCTCAACACCCATACCACTCAGAGAACATTAAAGCAGAGTTCTTGCCAATGGTCAGACCCTTTCACTGGTCCTCATTATCTGTCTGAGATGATCTGGTGCCACCATCTAGAATGTTCTCTGTCCAGAAAGATTACATGTGGTTGCAGTGCTGACTTTGCTGTATCATTCCCATGGCATGTCACTGCATCCTAAGGACAGTTATGGCAGAAAACATGTCACGTGATGCCTGCTGCATTGTTCTTATGTATTTCACAAACAAAAGCAAGATTTTCAGAAGATAGAGTAATTTCTGGGGCCCAGATGTGAGTTGGTTTCATTTCAAGAGTTGAGGTAGGGCACCACCCTGAAATTTAAGCAGTACCTCCTAAGCCCTCCAAATCAGAGATGATTTGGTTTTTTCTCACTAAGAGAGATATCACAACTGTTCTACAAAAGACAGTCTGTTCAGACCATATGGACAACCAGAGGCCCAGAAATCATTACACAATTACTCAAATATATTTGAGATATTTAAACAAGGCAAGACATGCTAGTGTGTGACTTGGCTTGTGTTAATGTTTGATTACACTTCAGTGCCATCACAAAAGGACTGAACACTTCATTAAAAGTTAAAGTATTTGAGTAGAGCAACAGCTTCCAGGGTAAATATATGTTCAGAATTCCACATTATCTGGAAGGCTCGGCATCCTTGATAGGTCATGCTTGCTTAATTGCCCACATTTGAAGTTTCTTTGCAAAGTGACTTAAACTCAGTGCCTAAAAATGGACTGGCCTCAACTTACTAGTATTTATTCATCAAATTTCCACTGATCCGTAGACAAAAGCGTTTGCTTGTAAAAGATTCCTCATGAATTTGAGGTGCCATCAGCCATGGAGTTTAAAACAAAGTTCAAAACAAACCAGCACAGAATATGGTAAGAACAAATGTTGCTGGGCCATATGATTCTTCAATAGCACTTAGCTCATCACACTCTTTTCTTCTATCATCATATCTTATCTTGACTCACATCACATGCCCTGAAAAGTGGAGCCTATTATTATGATTATTGAAAGTACAGTAGTGAGGAAGATGCTCCAGGGGCTTTTCCTGTGTCCCAAAGATATTTGACTGCCCAGCAGATTCGTTCTGCAACCCTAGATGACAAAGAGTAACCCTGCCTCCCATTCCTCACTATGGCTACAAATGGTCTTCTGTTATAATAGAGAAAGTTATTTACCTTAAACAAAAAATTAAGAGCCGTGTGTGAAATGATTTCAGAATTCTTTGGATAATTTCTGGGAAATTCAGCTCTTTGGAGAAGGAGTTTGACTATAAACCTCGGGTATCTGGGCTGGAAGATGAGGAGGGTTGAGGAGAGACACGTTGCTGATTGAAGGCATTCACCCTCAGGACCACTAGTCTCAATTGTTGATGTATGAGCATCCCTACCCGTCATGTTCCTTCCCTTCCCCTCCCCAATGTTACCAAAGGCTTTTGACAGAAGGTTAAGGTTCTTACAATCATCAGTTCCCCTCAAATGTATTGTCTTGCTGCTTTACCAGCAAAAGAAGATGGTGGGTTCCATTCTAGCCATTATCTGTTTGTGACCATGAGCAAGTCACTTAACATCTCTAAGTCACTTAACCTCTCGTTATTCAACAAGAACGAGAGGCTGACTTTGTAGTTTTGTCATGAGAGTTATTTCTCTTACTTGCACCTACCACAGAGCCTGACATATGCTGAAACTCACAAAATTTAGAGTTCCTATTACCATTTGCTCAGCTTGGCCCCCAGTGCTTTAGAGCAGATGAAGAGTGCAGTCAGACATGATGTGGTGGTCTGGGACCTCCATAGTGTTTTGTGGTCCTGACTCAAGCCTAATGAGTAATCAGGAGATGTCAAAAGAGCCTAGAAGGAATGTGATGCTTCTCTTGGTTCATTAAAAACTCTGTGTATCACCTGCCTGTACCTCCTACATGGAGTCAGAAAGAAATGGAGACTGGACTTGAAATCCCAACAAAGCAAAGGCTTTCAGAAACAATTGTTTTGAGAGATTTCTTCCCAAAGCCTTTGACATTACCCATAGATTTCACCCATCCATGGCCATGATTATAATGAGTCCCTTCCAAACCCAAGAGTTTGTTGTTCTGGGGGTAAAAGGGAGGTAGCTCCAGCTGCTCTGTCTTTGGCCAGCTTTTCACATGAGGTCATGAGTGCATACATTGCACCATATGGTGTCTGCATTTGTGCTATGTTTTTGTTGGAATCTCTCTTTGTATCATCTGCAACTGTTTTCTCTATAAATATTTTAAATAGTTATGTCTCTGTAAACATGCTTATTTTAATCTCTTGGCTGATCTACAACTAAAAATGTCCCATTTGGGTATCCCACTTATGTGTAGCAGTCATTAACGATTGTTGTCTATAAATTATCATTTTCGTGATGCTAATAATTTGAGGGTTTTCCAAAACTTCTCTTCTAGCCCTTTTGGCTATTTTCTAGAAAAATGGTTTGCAAAAAAAAAAAAAAAATTTTGTTTTTCCTGTGATTCTTAAGCACCTCTGAGATAATTTCTAGATTCTATAAATTTCAACCCTTAATACAAAATAGGGGTAGTACTAACTGGTTATACACTTGACCAATAAATATTTTCACCAAATACATAGGCAGTGTCCTGAATCTTGGTTAAAAAAAACATGTAGCAATACAGACCTGATGCCTTCAGGCCATCACAAAACTGTTCTTTTTAGTGAAAATTGAACCACTTTCTCCATTGAATTGATTGTTCTTGAGTTCAACAATGAAGAGAGGTCCATATGTAAGAAAGGTTTGCCTTTTTTCCCTTACATGGTACTTGACTTCTACAAAAATGGCTGGGAGATTCCATTTTATAATAATAACAGAATTACCCACAGCCTTTGCAAATGTATGTTCAGTAGTCTCAAAAATAGTCCAGTTTTCATACTACATATTCATCCATGTAGGTTCTGTCTATAGGAACTAAACATCAGTTGTTCACTGTGTGATTAATCACTATAGCATGGAGCCTTGAAAACTTAAAGGAAAAAATACTCTTTGGGGTATTCCAAATTTGGCTGTTCACATGGTTAACTTTTCCACACATAGGTTTTCCCCTCCCCTTCATTTTGTGCCGTCTTCAAACAGCTTTGGAATTTGTCAAAGACAGTGTCTTGAAAGTTTTGAAGGTACTCCGTGTGTTGCCTGGCACTATATTAGTTAATATCAGCATGAAAATTCTGAGCAGGCATAAGCATTTTTCTCAAAACCATGGTTAAAGAAAACCACATCTCTAATCCTGTTTGGAACAGCAATTGATGGATTCAGGGCTGCACAGTATGGCAAAACGATCCCTGTTTAATAGCCAGACCGTGTGTTTTGTTTCCTGTTAGGAATAGCTTAACTTGCCTTCTTGAACAAACACAGCAGGGCTTGAGATCTGTTGTTCTATGCCTGCTGTGATACTCTGTGCTGCTTAACTTGTATGAGGACTCAGGAGTGCATAAATTAGCTTCTTAAAAGAGTGTCGATTTGGGGGTTTTCTTTCAGGATGGAACTGTTTTATTAATTTCTCCCCCTAAGTGTAAATGGGATCCTGAATCCATTTGCATTTTCTTTGTTTCCTTGTTTATATTATATTTAGAAGGAATAAATGGAAGCAGTCATTTATCTAAAGACTTTTCTTTTCTTTTCTTTTTCTTTTTCTTTTTCTTTAGGTATAGACTCATGCAAGCAGAATTTGCCCAGCTCTTATCTCACTGTAATCAGATTTCAGCAATTGTGGGGCATCATTTATCATTCCTTGTCTCTTTTAACTTCTGCACTTTGAAATGTTGACTTGTCATTGAAAACAGAAATTTGAAAGTTTGCAAAGCTGCTGATTTCAGAGAACTGTAGGTCTAGTGATTTTAGTGTTTCATTACAGTTATATAACCAGCTAAATCAATGCAAATGAAGTGCAAAATGGAGAGGTGATAACTATTTACGTTTGGATCTGGTTTATGACTCATTTGCTTTTACCTTGACTGGCTTTCTGTCTAAATTATTATATTTTGTTTTGATACTCGGTTTTCTTCCTCATCATTTACTGTTTGTTTGGTTTTCTCATATATATATATAATTTTTTTTTTTTTTTTTGCGGTACGCGGGCTTCTCACTGTTGCGGCCTCTCCCGTTGCAGAGCACAGGCTCTGGACGTGCAGGCTCAGCGGCCATGGCTCACGGGCCCAGCCGCTCCGCGGCATGTGGGATCCTCTCAGACCGGGGCACGAACCCATGTCCCCTGCATCAGCAGGCAGACTCTCAACCACTGCGCCACCAGGGAAGCCCTCATTTACTGTTTTATAGGAACACATACAGACATCTTTTATATGCATTCCCAAGCTGGGGCTGTTAAGATTGACTATCCTCAGAGTCCGAAAGATGATAACTACATCTTAAATTAGTAGATTTATTTTGTGAATAAGGCAAGGGAAATAGAAAGTGGAGCAAGTCCAGGCACTTTAGCTTCCCCCATGGTCAGTGTGATGGATTCTGTGGAAATCTGAGTTACAACATATTGTTCCACCATAATGATGATCACAGAACCAAACATTTTATTCTTTGCAGTAGTTCCATATGAGTGTACCTGTGGCATTCCAGACAAGCTGCCCTGCTGCTGAGAAAGGAGGTGAACTTTGCAAGGTTCACAGCCATGTGAATCTTAGCCAGTCCCTTTCCCATTGGCCCTGTTCAACTGTGTGTTTGAGACCGTAAATAAATGAATGCAAGACCCTCAGATTCAAAGCGTATGGCTTCCTGATGGTGGGATGACCGACAGAACAGTGCAGAGGGGCTCTGGCTGAAGCCCCATATGGGCTGATGGGGGACCAGGGAGCTCCATTTTGGAAGCAGGATGCTATTTGCATTTCTTATTTAAGAGAAAAAATTTGTTAATTTTAATCAACCTCAAAATGTGTGTCTACTTGTGTATCTGGAAAAAATGTTCAGTTTGTACCCATTTTAATATATATTTGAATTTTTGTAGCGTTATGTACTGGGTTTTTTTTCTTTTTTTTTTTTGCGGTACGCGGGCCTCTCACTGTTGTGGCCTCTCCTGTTGCGGAGCACAGGCTCCAGACGCGCAGGCTCAGCGGCCATGGCTCATGGGTCCAGCCACTCCGCGGCATGCGGGATCGTCCCAGACCGGGGCACGAACCCGCATCCCCTGCATCGGCAGGCGGACTGTCAACCACTGCGCTACAAGGGAAGCCCCCGTACTATTTTATAATAAGGAAAAGAGCAAGGTGACAACTCAGAAGTTCATGAGCAGCACTTGCCAAGGCCCACCCACGATGAATGCTTAACTCAGCAAAATAGTACTGATAATGCTAGTCCATTGTACCTTAAAAGAGACACATTTGATACAAATAAAGCAGAAATGGTTTTGAAACACTGGTATAATGTGTTCTTTAAAAAAAAAGGCTAGACACTGTAAAGTCAAAAACTAAGAATTGATTTAAAAATCCCTAATATATCAATGCTTTCTAGTCCCAGACTTACTTTTTAGTGTCTTAGAAATTTAAAGTCTTCTTTCAGAAAATTCTCATTTAGTTAAGATATGTGAATGTCTTCTACTATTTATTTAAATTAAGCACAACTATAAAATATGACTCTCTTGAGGTGTTAAAACAATACAAACTCTACTCATAACATTGCTAAAATGAAATTGCCTTTTCTTTTGAAAGTCAAAAAAAAATCTAAATAAAAACAGTGGAATTTTAAAACTTAAATTGTTCTTACCTCTCCCCAGCCCCCACCCTCACCAAAGAAATGTATATACCCTTCTTCCTTCCGTATAGAAGGGAAGGCAGAGGATTGAGAAAAGTTCTTTCAAAAAGCCCAATGAATGGGGATATTGTGGCATTAATGTCAGCATAACCCATATTAAGCCTGGGACAGTCTTGGAGAGGGTATTACAGGACACCCAATGTTATGATTTCCTTGCTTCTAGATGCAATTCTGTAGGTCATTCTTACTGATCCTCAGGCAATATTGAACTCAAAGAACTGGATTGCTATTTTGAGGTCCCCTCTGTATTTACTGATAGATTTAGAACACCTGTATCCATCACTTGACATACTAGATATGTTTCCTGAAAAAGCAGTATATGAATCTACAGTTTATTGGTCAAGACCCTGGAAAAGAGTACCGTTTAAAGGATAGCTGCATGGAATAGCTTAACGAAGTAAAGAATTAAGCGACTGGCTTCCATGGTGGCGCAGTGGTTGAGAGTCTGCCAGCCGATACAGGGGACACGGGTTCGTGCCCTGGTCCGCGAGGATCCCATATGCCACGGAGCGGCTGGGCCCATGAGCCATGGCCGCTGAGCCTGTGCATCCGGAGCCTGTGCTCCGCAACGGGAGAGGCCACAACAGGGAGAGGTCCGCGTACCGCAAAAAAAAAAAAAAAAAATTAAGCAACCTAGAATGTGTGAACTTGAGCCAGAAATACAATTTTTTCTGACTGTGTTATTATGTTTCCACTAGCTCAAAGGAGAGAGAGAGAGAGAATACACAATGAACAACATTTCAACACAGGACTAAGCAAAATCAATATAATTCAGTGACTAATTTGAAAACTAAATCTGTCAAACTAATTTGAAAACTAAATCTCTGTCAAAATATGAGTCAAATCTATATCAAATAATGGCAAATAACTGTCAGTGATTTTTTTTTTTTTTTGCGGTACACGGGCCTCTCACTGTTGTGGCCTCTCCCGTTGAGGAGCACAGGCTCTGGACGCACAGGCTCAGCGGCCATGGCTCACGGGCCCAGCCGCTCCGCGGCATGTGGGATCTTCCCGGACTGGGGCACGAACCCGTGTCCCCTGCATCGGCAGGCGGACTCTCAACCACTGCGCCACCAGGGAAGCCCAACTGTCAGTGATTTTAATATGACTATATAGGTCCTCACAGGAGGGAATTTCCTGAGTGGCAGATGTAGTGGGTAACTCTCATGAATTACTCAAGTGAAAACACACACTTGCACTATATACTCATAGGCATTGCCTTTCCTTTCTTCATTTTTTTTGGCATGATTTTTTTGATACAAACAATTCTAATTTTCATCAACAGAATTTGTCTACTTTTATTGTTTCTGCACATTAAAATTGGAAAATTGGTCTGCCTTTTCATTTTTTTGTACTAAAGTCATGTATTTGTTGATCTGGTCATAGCTCAGCTGCCTGATCTTTTTTCCAGTCACATTATTCCCAGGTCAGACCCCCAATTAATGGATATATATTGATTACAAACCCAGATGTAGCCCAGTTCCATGAGAACTGGAGGGATGTCTCTGTGCAAGCTTCCAGGCATCACATGCCAAAGGATTCACCTGAAGTGACCCTCTGGGGCAAACTGGAGCAGTTGTGCAATCGTGTACAGCAAT
Organism: Phocoena phocoena; assembly: GCF_963924675.1. NCBI lineage: Eukaryota > Metazoa > Chordata > Mammalia > Artiodactyla > Phocoenidae > Phocoena > Phocoena phocoena. The sequence goes on along the minus strand of NC_089228.1, from coordinate 34,198,235 downwards.
AATACTGAGAAGTCCAAAAGCAGAAAGTTAGATGTTTATCCCTTCAAATTAACTGGAAGGGTTTTGGAAAACCTAGCCTAGTTTCATGAGGTAGAAAAATGTCAGGCAATGGGCTAATGCCATGGTATGGACTTTCTTTTTCCAGAAATGACTCATGGAATTGAACCACTTGCTGAATCATGAGCCCTGTGTCCTTGGATTGGACCCATCCATGTCTGCCCAGGCCTGGGACACATTAGATGATTTGGCCAGGTGCTTCTGAAGCATCTGTCCTTCCTTTCCTGACCTCCTTCCTCTCCAACAATTTCCTTCCCAATGTGCATCCTTCCCAACCTTCTTTAATATTTGCAATTACCACCACCCCCAACTGCTTTCTAAACCATATTGTCTATACATGGCATAAAGGAGAAGTATTTTTTTATTTTGTGTATGTAATTTGAATGAAGAGATGGATGAAGTTCAAATTTGATAGAGCAGTGGATGGATTTCAGAGAAGCTTAGCCTAGAATGGTCTTTATGAGAACAGCTGCACTTGTTGGATGTGTCAGGCATTGTATTAGATGCTTTGCATCTACAATTCTATTTAATCCTCCCCAGAACTCTTGGAGATATTCCTATTTTAGGGATGCTTTGCTTGGTTGCCTCTTTTACTTCATTCCAAGATCCTTAAGGCAAAACATGACATTTGTCTTTGTACCCCTAAAACAGGAGGCTGAGGGCAGAATGATTTGGACAGGAGCTCTAGTGTCAGGTTGGCCAAGGCTCAAACCCACACCCTGCTACCCTCTGTGACCTAGAGCAAGGTACTTTGCTCCTTTATCTTTAATTGATTCATCTGTAAGATGGGTATAGACATTTTACAGGGTTAAATTTAAAGCTGTATAGATGTTAAATGTTTAAAGCAATATTTGGTAATAGCAAAACATGTTTGGAAATAGAATATGGCTGAGTGGATGGGTGGATGGATAGATGGAAGAATGAATGAATGGAAGGATGGATAAATACAAATGACTCAAGTAGTGTGAGTAACCTGTTCAGGAATAATTCAGGTCTCTGCTTCTGTAGCTCATTTCTCCTATCTGTTCTGCTTTCCAAGGAAATCATAGTGTTCAACTAAGCAGTTTATTTTTTAAGTCCTTTTCCTTTACCTCTTTGACATCATAAACCCTTTGCCCCTATCAGCAGCAGCTGCACATAGGTACCAGGCTCCCAGGCCCTCGTTACAGTCTAAGTTTGACCTCACTGGCACAGGCAAGATACACAAAGAAAGGTACTAAGAGAAGGAGCCAAGAGCAGGTAGAGGATGCACAACATAAAATGGACAGTGGCAGCCCTGGAGTCTTGTCCAGATTCTGGTACCAATTCTCTGTGACTCCTCTTCCTCTCTGAGCCTCATTTATAAAGTAAATAAAAGGACAGGATTAGAATAAATTCATTCAAGGAACATTTGCTGAGTGCTTCTTATGTACCAGGCTCTGTGCTAAATGCTATGGATAAAAGGAGGAACCATTCCCACTTCTGCCCTTGGAGTTCACAGGCTCTACAGAATCCCCAGCTTTTCTTCCAGCCACAGTGTTCAGTGACTTAGCTGTATTAACAGTTTGCGCAAATTTGGTCCTAGATTGTATCGTAGGTTGTAGAGTAAATATGATTATCTTTGTAGTGAAGTTTGAGAACATCTGGTTCCCATTTCCAGTTTGTTAGGGAAGTTTTTATGGAGGAAGCTGCATTTCAGGGGGTCTTTAAACAAGGGAAAGGTTTTGTCCCAGGGCCCCGAAGCCCTGACTGTTGGCAGTGTTTTCAGGCATCTATTTGGGAGGCGTCTAAACCATAGTTTGTGAAAATATAAATCTTTGGCCACAATGGGGGGTCAGTTATGTGTCATAGCTGATCATGAATATTGGCCAAAATCCAGTGCCCCATAATAATTCCTATTGTCCTTAATTTGGGGCATTCCTGAAGTAAGCATGTTGTACGCTAATAAAGCAGTTCCCTAAGACAACTTTCAGATATGTTAATCAGTAATATTCTCTCGTCCATGGGTTTGCTTATATATGTGTCCCTGGTCAAAGACAGCATCCTCCCTCTGTCTAGATATTTACCCATAAAATGTATTCCCTGCTTAATGACTTAGATCTTTGAAACACTGGGAGAAAAAGGAACAACATAAAAATTTTCCTCAATAATAACAACTTTATTAGAAGAAAGTTATTTTGAGATTCTCATCCAGATGGTCTAACATTATCTAGCATTATCATTCACAAAGTTGTCTTTAGGTTGTTAAAAAGAGAGAGAACAAACAAATACAACAATTTAGTTCATAAAAGATGCAGCTAAAGTTCAAAGAGGGAAATCTGATTACTTTTATATTTAGACAACCTAAAATACAGTGAATCTCATAAGAATTCAGGATTTCCAAATCTCAGATGCAAGTAATAATGATTCAATAAAAAGAGGAAAAGTTTTGTCTAAAAGCAAAGTGTCATTTATGTAGCATTCTCAAGGACTGAGTGATGACACTTTACCAAGACAGTCAAATGCAAAGCAAGGGAGAAATGTTACTTGGAAGGTTTACTTCTTCTTTATTATTCTTATTCTCTACTGCTACTTTCTTTTTTTTATAAATTTATTTTATTTATTTATTTTTGGCTGTGTTGGGTCTTTGTTGGTGCGCGCAGGCTTTCTCTAGTTGGGGCGAGCCAGGGCTACTCTTCGTTGAGGTGCGCGGGCTTCTCACTGCAGTGGCTTCTCTTGTTGCAGGGCACGGGCTCTAGGTGCGCGGGCTTCGGTAGTTGTGGCACTCAGGCTCAGTAGTTGTGGCTCGCGGGCTCTAGAGTGCAGGCTCAGTAGTTGTGGCGCACGGGCTTAGCTGCTCCATGGCATGTGGGATCTTCCTGGGCCAGGGCTCGAACCCATGTCCCCTGCATTGGCAGGTGGATTCTTAACCACTGTGCCACCAGGGAAGTCCCTCCACTGCTACTTTCTTAATGCTTTAAATTATTCAAGGTTCAGGCATCTTGCAAAAATATTGAAAAATGCCAGTACAAAATGGGAATCTAAACAATGGTTGGTGTTCTTAATTTGTCTAGATTTTAAAAAGGAAAGCAGTTCATCTGAGTAGTATCATAAAAGACAGGTAATTCATATTGCTTACATTGAAAGAATCAACTCCTCAATTAAAAATAATAGCACCTGCTTTTTCTAAATATCTTGTTATGAAGAATATCCAAAATACTGATAATCAAATATAATATGTTTAACCCAGAATATAAAAACTTTATTCTGATAGCATTTCCATGTCAAAGTGTTACCATGGTTTGTTTAAAGAACTTTTTGATCTTCATGCAAAAAGGGGTTTTTAAAATAGGATTACTGTTATATATTTGTTTGTTTATATTTATTTTTAAGGCATTAATATTCATTGCTACCATATGTTACTGGGTGGTTTTATTTATTAATTAATTTATTTATTTTTGCTGTGTTGGGTCTTCGTTTCTGTGCGAGGGCTTTCTCTAGTTGTGGCAAGCGGGGGCCACTCTTCATTGCAGTGCACAGGCCTCTCACTATCGCGGCCTCTCTTGTTGCGGAGCACAGGCTCCAGACGCGCAGGCTCAGTAGTTGTGGCTCACGGCCCTAGTTGCTCTGCGGCATGTGGGATCCTCCCAGACCAGGGCTCGAACCCTTGTCCTCTGCAGTAGCAGGCAAACTTTCAACCACTGCGCCACCAGGGAAGCCCCTGGGTGGTTTTATTTATAAAATGTTTTCTGTAAGTGAGAATTTATGGGATGCTCTTATTATTAAAATTTTCAATCATACAGAAAAGAGACAAATTTTTAAAAAAACACTTAATCAAATACACACACACACACACACACACACACACACACACAGAGCCAGTAGTGATTTAGGAATCTTTTGGTTTTATCACCAAAGCAAGCTATTCTTGCTTTCCCTTCTCATTTCAAAATGACTTCTTTGATTATTGAGGAAATGAATTTTTAAGTGTGCCTGTGTATGTAAATCCTCTCATTTACAACTAGCCACTATTGAAACAGCCAGCAAATTTCATGATCATCACTAAAGGCTGTGGCAGTCTAAGTAATGTGAGAGTAAAATTCACAGCTAGAGTCAAATAATGTTAACATTAGCCAAGCAGACAATGTTGATACTGTGCTCCCTCTTCAGGCATAAAATGCACCAATAGGATTTAGTTTCCATGTCTCAGTGGGTCTCACCTGTGTTCTACCTCTGAAGTGTGTCTATATGTGTCTCCAGAGAAAAGGTCCTTCTGCGTATACCCAGTACAAAAAGTTAAAACAGATCACTGAGTATGGTTCTTACTATATTCTTGCCCTGATACTTTGTTCAGTATTGAGGATAAGGGATGTTGTAATGGTAGAAGGAGAGGGAGATTTGGGGGAGGGGAAGTAGGCAGGCATTGAAAAGGAGTAGATACAGAGCACTGTTTTTGATCTGGGAATAGGTGGGAAGCTCCAGGGATCTTTTCTGTGTCTTTTCTGTGTGTGTGACCAGGGGGTGGGGGTGGGGGTGAGGGTGGGGGTGGTCTGTACATAGCCACATACTCTGCGCATGCCCTCTTTTCTTGATCTGTGTTTCCCTACTGTTCTCCTTAGTGCTGTCTCACCAAGTAATTTGTACAGAGTGTTATTCTGATGACTTTCTACTCTCCAGCTCTCCCCTCACCATGGAGTGTGAAAACTGGAGAATATGGGTGTTATCTGTCCCACCCACATTGCCCCTCATCATGTGTTGGCCAGAGAATGGCCCCTGGGGGATTCCGAGGTCATTTGTAAACTTGAGCTCATGTAGAAAGGAGAGAATGCCAAGGTGTTGGCTTCCCTTCTGTTAAATCTGTGTTTGAGAAAGTAGGTGTGAAGGAACCCCCCTTTTCCCACATGCCCTCATCACATTCTCAGATCCTGAATGCTTTAAGGAAACAGTGGTTCTCCTTTCAAAATGTTTCATCTGATATTTAAAGATGTACACAGCTGCATCTTTCCACCAAAGGTTATTGATAGAAGGATAGTTGATATCGCCTATCTGTGTTTCAGTTCAGTGGGGAACTTAGTGACATTGGTTACAGTTTAAATACGTTTTTATTGGTAAGGCCCATACTCTGGAAATGGATTATCACCCAGGACCTTGTGTCTGCAATTCACCCTGCTTGCCTCTAGATGGTGGTAGTGTCTTTTCCTGGAGTGCAATTTAGTGTTCATACCAGGTGTTGGAAGGAAGACAGAAGAAATGCAGCTGTGTACTCACAAATTACATAAACATATATAAAATATTTATGTATTATGTAATATATTTATATGATATACTCTATTAATGCAGTCAATATGCTGATCAACTTTAATAAGAAAAGAAAAACATACAAACATAGGAGGAGCAAAGTACAGAAGAAATGTGATATTTGCAGAGAGTTAGTGAGTTGGCCTTTGTTCTTGGCTTAGAGCCATTCTCTTCCTAAGCTGAGTTCCCCATTTGTGCACAACCTTCTCATTGAGTCCCAGCCTCCAGGGCTGAGCACATCTGGCAGGAGGCTCTGCTGAAAACCACCTGGCAGCCCTCAAACGGGCTTCCAAGCCTGCTGCCCTTAACTCGCTCAGATGCCTCCTCAGGACCAGGAGTCCTGCTTGCCTCCTTTCTCTGGGGCTTGGCACTCACCACCAGGGGCCTCCAGCTGTAGAATAAACAGAGCATTCTGCCACTGGCGCTGGCAAACTTCCTCTGATTGGAGATGTGAAAGAAGGCAACATAGTAGATGTCCTCCAAAAGTCACAAATCCAATCCATGTTCATTTGGGCAAAGAGAAAAAACTTATTGCCTCAACTAACGCAACAGAAGAAAGCATGGATGGGGTTGATCTTAGGGATGAAGGCATTCAGGACTGGTACCTTCCCTCCCTCTCCCCGTTCCTCCCTCCTTCTCCTTCTGCTTTTCCCTCATCACACACACACACACACACACACACACACACACTCACAATGTCTCATCTCTCCTCATCTCTCTGGGTTGACTTTATTTTCTCAATTTTGTCTCTGTGAGGAGGGGACATAGCTGTCAGGCTTACATTCCTAAAACCACACACAAAAGAGTGTAGAGAGTTTTTCCTATTTGCTCCAGATGGAAAAAAGGAAAAACCCCCAAATAGCCCATTTTGAATCCTGTGTCTAATTAATAAACCAATCATTGTGACCTGGGCAGAGATTGTGTGTATTTTTGTGTGTATGTATATATGTATGTGTGTGTGTGTGTGTGTGTGTGTGTGTGTGTGTGTGTGTAGTGCTGTGGTTGGCACAGCCTGGGTTGGATACCCAGCCACACGTGCAGGGTGGGAGAGGTTAACTGTCAAGAAAACCTTGTGAATGGAAGGGGTGAAGAAGATTTCCCTAAAGGAAGGGGTTGATATTTGTAAAAGAAGGAAAAGAAAAGTGCCGGGCAATTTTTTTAAAAGGTCTCCCCTGCATTGTTCCATTTGTAAATATTTTTAAGTATAAAGTAAGTGATGAAATTGCTGTGCGGCAGGGAACTTGCTCCTAGTGTTGTTAAACTGGTTTTCAGAAAGCTTCTGAATTTGTCCTATAAACCCTGAAAGATATCAGTAAATGCTGGACATTTTTATTTTAGTTAAGGCTGGTCATAAAGAAGACAGCCTTCTGCTCACGTGTAGAGAGACAGTGTACCCGCCCCAGCCAGCTCTTCCCCATTTGCCTCATTAGCTTTCCTGTCCCCACTAAGACCTATGTCTTATTCCTGGTTATCTTCCCAGCACATGGCATGGAACTTGGCACATAGCTGATGCTCAAGGAATGTTTATCAAGGGAATCAATGAATAATAATGACTAGACCTGCAACAAAATTGATAGAACACAAATCTGGTTCTGTTATCCTATCTGGGGCCACACCCTAGAGCGGCGCCTGCATCGAGCTAGTGCCATTGGTGGGAAACTAATCAAGCATTAGGAGGAGAGGCCTGGCATCACTGCATGTACCTCACAAATGCATATTCATATGAGCCCACATGCATGATTAACTTGGGAAGCTGACAGGAAGCAGTCAATCTGTTGAGCAAGTTTGTGTTTTATAAACCAGATGTTTGGTATTATTATTCATCATTTCCTTTGATACCAGAATGGTCTCCATTATGTAGCATAGGAAATGAAGGATATGGAATAATATACACTTATTATACAACAGAACACCACAACCAAGCATTTCAGAGGCCTGTTCAAAGCCTGGGCAAGTATAATTGAATGGCAGTTCATTTTAGGATTCCCACTTGGACTTAAGTTAATGGGATTTTGCCTAGATGGACCATCGTGACCCCCACTCTCCCACTCCTACCCTTGGAAAATGAATGTTGACTCTATGTCTGCGTTTTTCTTGGAAGCCATGTCTATGAATCATAAGCAGTGCTCTTGCCTCAGTGGCTACTACAGGTTAGGGAGCCACAGGAAAGCAGGGACCCCCTAGTGTAGTGCGGGGACAGAGGGTGTCTGGCTGTGGTTTGCTGCATAACTCCTGCTTGACGGTCTTAAAAAAAAAACCAAAACCTTTTGCCACCAGCTGCTATTTCCTATGGCAGGAGTACAGAATGCCTTTCAATCGTAAAGTGCTTACCGTGCAAATTAACTTTCAATTTGATGTTCACTCTCCACAAAATGTTTAAGATTCACAGGACCCAGACCCAGTGGAAAGTGGGAAAGATGGAGCTGGCGGGTGCAGAAGAGCATCTTCATGTTGTGCATTACAGTGATATTTCCGGAGTGCTGCCAGCCCTCATGGCCATACTGATGAGCTGGTATAACATCAGAAAGGCTACAGGTTAGGGTTCTGGCCAAGCCAGTACAAATCTGGGCCAGAATTGTCCCTGAAAGAGGGACATGTGAGCTCATAACAGTGGCTAGACTGAGATCACTGCATTTCCCTTGTTTACCTGGGGCTGGTTTAAAATGGGTGGTTTCTGTACAAATGTAGTATTATGGGTTTTTTGAAAATTTTAAGTAACGCAGTAATTATATTTGGAATTAGCCCCCGAGTGAAGTTGTTACTATTTTCTGGCCTTAATATTTGGAAGTTAGTTTCCCGTGATCTTATATTTATGCCAGGACAAGTACCAGTGATTTATAACTGATTTTTACTGTTTGCAGGAAAAAAGCTTCATTTCTCATTATTGTCAATGGTATGTTTTGATTTTATCCATGATACATGTTGGCATTGCTTGAAATTTTGATTTGAGTTGCAAAGTGGAAGTTGCCCAGGGTTATGGATCAGCTCAACTCAGTTTTCTTTGTAGCATTAAGGATTAATCAAGGAGTCAGAATATGGGAAGATTTCTGATTCTGAGGGAGATGTTTATTGTGGGTTGGTCCTGCCTTTGAAAATGGCCTTGCATGCCCCCATTGATGGCCATAGTATACTTTAAGTATTTTTAGCAAGGTGTTGGAACCATGGTTTCACAAACTGTTATATACCAGTTGGTTTGGTTCCTGGCAACAATAACTGTTAGCATTATCTCATCGTTAATATTATTTGGTTCTTAATATGATACATCAAGTTTGTTTATTTATACTAACACCAAAATTAGGCTGTCCCAAATAATAGATTACATGATTACAATGTGTATTACTCAGGATTCTCCAGAGAAAGAGAACCATATGAGATATATATGTATTTTTTTTCTTAAGTGTAAGGTAAGTATACACACACCCACACACATACACACACACAGAAGGAGGGAGGGAGAGAGGGAGGGAGGGAGAGAGAGAGAGATTTATTTTAAGCAATTGCCTCACATGAATGTGGGGGGCTGACGCATCTGAAAAACTGTAAGGCAGGTTGGTAGGCTGGAAGTTCCAGCAGGATGGGATTTTACAGTCTTGGGTCTGAAGGCAGTCTGGAAGCAGAATTTCTTCTTCCTTGGGGAACCTTGTTTTCTCTTAAGGCCTTGAACTGATTGGATAAAACACACCCAGATTATGTAGGATAATCTGCTTTATCAAAGTCTACTTATTTTTTATTGAAATATAGTTGACATGTAACATTATCTTAGTTTCAGATGTGCTACATAGTGATTTGCAAACATTATGAAATGATCATCACTATGTCTAGTAACCATCTGTCCGTGTACAAATTATTATGTTACTGACCATATTCCTTATGTTGTGTATTATATCCCCGTGGCTTATTTATTTTATAGCTGGAGGTTTGTATCTTTTCAGCCCCTTCACCTATTTCGCTCCCACCTGCCCCCCGCTCTGGCAACCATCTGTTTGTTCTGTTTCTGTGAGTCTGTTTTTATTTTATTTTGTTTGTTTGTTTTGTTTTTTAGATTCTACATATAAGTGAGATCATACTTATAAGTGAGATCATTTGTCTTTCTCTGACTTATTTCACTTAATATAATACTCTCTAGATCCATCCATGTTGTCACAAATGGCAAGATTTTTTTATGGCTGACTAATATTCCATTGTGTGTATATATCACATCTTCTTTATCCATTCATCTCTCAATGGACAATTAGTTTGCTTCCATATCTTGGCTATTGTAAATAACATTGCAGTGAACATTGGTGTGCATATCTCTTTTTGAATTAGTATTTTTATTTTCTTCCGATAATTACCCAGAAGTGAAATTGCTGGATCGTATGGCAGTTCTATTTTTATTTATTTATTTATTTATTGGCTGTGCTACGTGGCTTGTGGGATCTTAGTTCCCAGATCAGGGACTGTACCTGAGCCCTCAGCAGTGAAAGCATGGAGTCCTAATCATTGGACCGCTAGGGAATTCCTGGCAGTTCTATTTTTAATTTTTTGATGAGCCTCCATACTGTTTTTCACAATGGCTGCACCAACTTACAATCCCAACAGTGCACAAGGGTTTCCTTTTCTTTACATCCTCACCAACACTTGTTATTTGTTATCTTTTTGATAATAACCATTCACCAACAGGGATGAGGTGATATATCATTGTGGTTTTGATTTACATTTCTGTAATAGCGATGCTGAGCATCTTTTCATGTGCCTGTTGTCCATCTGTTTGTCTAATTTGGGAAAACGTCTATTCAGGTCCTGTGCCCATTCTTCAGTCTGGTTGTTTGTTTATTTGATGTTGAGTGTATGTGTTATTTGTATATTTTGGAAAATAACGCCTTATCGGATATATAATTTGCAAGTATCTCCTCCCATTCAGTAGGCTGCCTTTTCTTTTTTGTTGATAGCTTTTTTTGCTCTGCAAAAGCTTTTTAGTTTGATGAGTCCCATTTGTTTATTTTTGCTTTTGTTTTTCTTGCCTGAGGAAACACATCCAAAAAAATTGCTAAGACCAATGTCAAAAACCATACTGCCTGTTTTTTTTCTAGGAGTTTTATGATTTCAGGTCTTACATTTAAGTCTTTAACTCATTTTTAGTCTACTTTTGTATATGATGTGAGACTGTCCAGTTTGATTCTTTTGCATGTAGCTGTCCAGTTTCCCTAATACCATTTATTGAAAAGGCTGTCTTTTCCCCATTGTATATTCTTGCCTCCTTTGTCATAGATTAATTGCCCATATAATTATTCATATAATGAACCCATATAAGTGTGGGTTCATTTCTGGGCTCTCTATTCTGTTCCCTTGATCTATGTGTCTTTTTTTGTGTGCCAGTACCGTAATGTTTTCATGACTGTACCTTTTGTAGTATAGTTTGAAATGAGGGAGCATGATCCCTCCAGCTCTATCCCTGCATGTGGCTCTCTGCACAGCCCCAAGGTGCTCAGGGTGGTACCAGCCCACTGTTGGGTGGGGCTGGGTCCCTGTTGCTCTAGGCTAGAGGGAGGATTCCAAAATGGGGCTTGCCAGTGCCAGTGTTATTGTGGAACAAGCTCCTGAAACTGGTTGCTGCCAGCATCTCTATCTGCAGGGGGAGTCCCAATTGCCTCCTGCCTCTCCGGGAAGCTCTCCAAGGTCAGCAAATGGGTCTGACCTAGGCTTCTTTTAAACTACTGCCTCTGTGCTGGGACTTGGAAAGTGTGAGATTTTGCAAGCACTCTTTAGGAGCAGAGCCTCCATGTCCTGTCACTCTATGGCTCCCCTAAACATAAGCCCTGCTGGTTTTCAAAACCAGACGTTCTGGGGTCTTGTCTTCCCAGTGTAGGATCCCTGGGATGAGGAGCCTGATGTGGAGCTCAGACCACTCGCTCCTTGGGGGAGGACCTCTACGATTGTGATATTCCTCCTGTTTGTAGGTTGCTGACCTGGAGGTATGGGTCTTGACTTTACCACGTCTCCGCCCTTCCTATCCATCTTGTTGTGGTTCCTTCTTTATGTCTATCGTTGTGGAAAATCTTTTCTGCTATCTTCAGTTTGTTCTCATAGATAGTTGCTCTGTAAGTAGTTGTAATTTTGGTGTGTCCTTTGGAGGAGGTGAGCTCTGGGTCTTCCTACTCCACCATTTTGGCCATCTCTAAAACCAACTGATTTAAATGTTAATCTCATCTAAAAAATACATTCACAACAACATCTAGACTGGTGTTTGGTCAAACAACTGGCACCGTTGCCTAACCAAGTTGCCACATAAAATTAACCATCACATCATGAATTCCCAGTCCTTGAGGGATCTTGAGATTCTTGCGTTGTTTCTCTTGTCATGGAGGAATGTAGGTCTATCTTGATATAGAGGTAAAACTAATAAGAACATGGCCTCCTCTATCCCTGTTAGGAGTTTTCCCAAAGCATATAAGTTTCTCTTTAACTATCATGGTTATTGATGGTGGAAAGCATTGCCTTTTAACAGTGCTTCTTGGATTTTAATATGCATACTAACTATTGAAATGAAGATTCAGATTCAGAGAATCTAGAGAGGACTTGGGATTATGCATTTCTAGGGCACTCAGGTGCCAGAGGTACTGCCATTCTGTGTGCCACATTACAAGTAATGAGGTCCTATTGCTCAAATAACCTATTGGAAGAACAAGACTGGGAGAAGATTGACTGAGTTTAATGACCTTTTCTCAGGAGGCCAGTCAGTCTGTGGGGACCTCAGTCCATGGGGACCTCTAAATTTTAGGATCTTCTCTTTATAATGCCTTTTCCCAAGAAGACCGAGGGAGCAACACCTCCGTTTTCTATGGAATTAAAGTGACAGAGAAGTGCCCAAACATCAGAAAACACTCTAGACTGAAGATAGTGGATTCTTATTCACAGATTGCTTCATTTGAAGCTTGAATGGGCTGTGAAACCAGGAAGTAAACCTCTCCCACCAGACTTGCCAATTTTGGTCTCTGTCCGCAGTGCCACATGCCTTGATCTTACTGGAGACTCTGCTACTTGCTAGCCATGTGACCTTGAAGGCAGGGAAAGGAAACTAGCATCTTTTGAGCACCTGCAGATGCCAGGTACCTTGCTGGGCAGTTTCACATTTTATCTTCATGGCAACACTGTTGGGGAATACTTGGCATTATTTCATACGAGGACATGAAGGCTTAGATAATGCAGTTAATAAAGATTCAAAGCTGAGAATTAGAACGAGGTTTGTCTTGGACCAAAGCCTACTGTGGTCCAGGACTCAGTTTCCCCATTTGTTAATGGGGCAGAGTAGGGGTTCCTGCCTTTCTCCTAACACTGTTGTGAAGGACGGTTGGGATGGTGGTCTCAGTGCATTTGTATGCAATTCAGTGAGTTACAGAAGTGTATTATGTGCCAAATTTCAAGAGTTCTTCTTCCGGGAGGGATGTTCAGCTTCTTACCAGTGATTTAAAGATGAGCTGATCAAATTATTTTTTTTATTTTGTTTTTATTTTGTTTGTTTTCCATCTGGGACTGACATACAGAGATACGCAGAAGTTCAAAAAGGCCATGACTCAGCTACCTTGGGGAGAATAAATGCTTCCAGATTCCATTGTTTCCAGCAGGGGCACCTCATAAAACCCCTTGTGCTCATGCTTTCTGATCCTCAATTTCCAGATTAAGGAGAAGCATTAATATTGCACATATTGAACATAAAAGTCTGCAAAGTAAAACAGTAAAATCAGTCTGTAGTAATAAAATAAAATGAATCACTGAGATCCAAACAGGGCTTTATTTGAACTCAAATCGCTGAATGCAGTAAACAGATCAGCTGGAGTGACTGATGGTAACTGACGTTGTTTCCCCTGCTGGGGAGGAGGGGCTGGGATCTTCACCTACACGTCAGGGTGGAGGAATGTTGCACTCCCACCTATGCTATGAAGGCTCGAGTGGACCCTGGTCCATTCCCAACAGCCCCTGGTCAGGAAAGGATGAGATAGTCAAAGGGTATGGCCTCCAGCACTATTTATCCCAGATCTTTCTCAGGTAACTGGCTTTTCTGTCTCCATCCAGCTTGCCAATGGTCAGGGCCCCGTCCTGATGACCACGGTCGCCATGCCTGTGTTTAGTAAGCAGAACGAAACTGTGAGTACAGTGACTGGATTTCCTACCTGTTGCTAGGACGGTTGTTATCTCAGACCCCCTCTGACTCAAGCTTTGGTGCCCTTTTTTTACTCATTTAATTTAAGGATGGAGGGTGTATAATTTTTCCTCACTTTTTTTTTTTTTTTTTTTTTTTTTTTTTTTTTTTTTTTTTGGTACGCGGGCCTCTCACTGCTGTGGCCTCTCCCGTCGCGGAGCACAGGCACCGGACGCGCAGGCTCAGCAGCCATGACTCACAGGCCCAGCCGCTCCACGGCACGTGGGATCCTCCCGGACCGGGGCACGAACCCGTGTCCCCTGCACTGGCAGGCGTACTCTCAACCACTGCGCCACCAGGGAAGCCCCTTTCCTCACTTTTAATCCTGCTGGTAGCATCATGAAATCAAGAATAGATGAGAGATGAGACTTCCCTGGTGGTCCAGTGGTTAGGGCTCTGTGCTCCCAATGCAGGGGCCCCAGGTTTGATCCCTGATCAGGGAACTAGATCCTGCATGCCACAACTAAGAGCCGGCACAGCAAAAAAAGAATAGATGAGAGGAATTCAAGCAGGCATCATTTTACAGTTTGTAGCACTTTTCCAAAATTTAAGTGTTTAAATGACCAGAGGAAGGAAACCCCCAGAAAGAATCCTTGATCGTAGTGGGTTAACCTCTCTCTCATTTACAGGTACCAGCCTTGAATTAGATTCCCAGGGCTGTGGCAACAAAGTGCCCCAAACGGGATGGCTTACAACAATAGAAATGTATTCTCACAATTCCAGAGGCTAAAAGTCCAAAATCAAGGAGTCAGTTCTAGGGAAGACTCCTTCCTTTCCTCTTCCAGTGGCCCCAGGAATTCCTTGGTTTGTGGCAGCATAATTCCAATCTCCGCCTCTGTCTTCACATGGCCTTCTTCTCTCCTCATCTCTCTGTCCTCTCTTCTTCCTCTGACGACACAAATCATTGGATATAAGCCCCATCCTACATCCAGGATGATTTTGCCTTGAGATCCTTAATTAATTACATCTACAAAGACCCTATTTCCAAATAAGATCACAGCCTGAGGTTCTGGGGACACTTGAATTGGGGGGAAACAACAGACAACAGCGATGAGTATTTTCTTCTAGAAGCCCCTTTCTGACATTAGAAAGTTTAGTACACCACATTGACCTTGGGACCTGGGACCCTGGAGGCCTATTCCTTCCCCTTAGTCCTTGATTCCAGCTTGCTGCTAAAAATGTGTTAGGGTTATTGCATCTTTCTCTGGCTATTTAGTCTCTCTCTCTCTCGTGGGCACCAGATGGCAGTGTAAATTGAGAAAGTAGTTAACATGTAAAGTGTTTCCTATAAAAAGTTTCCATAAGAGAAACTGATTAATGATCATAAGTCCTTAGCTTCTTCAGATTCTTGATTTTCAGGAGAGAGAAGAAAATGGTTTTTAGGGTATCTTGGTATGGGCGTGTGTTGAGGGATATATAATAGGTAATGTTTGGCCTGAGAAGCTACCATTCTTGCCTAGGAATATTTTGGGTAGCGGATGGGGAATAGAAGAGGTTCCCTCATAGAGATCCAGGTTAATCGTCAATCTCTCTCAGTTTAAAGGAGGCACCAGACAGTGATCTGTGGTGTGTGGCTTATCAGGAGGTTCTATTTCTTCTACCAGATTAACATACTATTGTTGATATTGTTTAATGTTTCTTTTCAACAGAGATCGAAAGGCATTCTTCTGGGTGTGGTCGGCACAGATGTCCCAGTGAAAGAACTTCTGAAGACCATCCCCAAATACAAGGTAATGCATTACATAATTAATAGTCAAGGGCCAAATGCACAAGATAATTTCACAACCTGCCATAGTGACAAGGAAAACACGAAGGAAAGAGGCCCTTCTACTCTCTTTCTAGAGGGCTCTGTTTTGTTTTGTTTTGTTTTGTTAGAATAATAATAGTCCATGCAGGTCTGATTAGGTCTACATGTGCCTATCCAGGTTTGTGTGAGTCTGTGGAAATCTACACAAGTCTGTGCAGTTCTCCACAGGTCTTACACCTCTGATGGTTTTCTAAGCCAATCTTGATTCACCCCAATCTGAGGACCCTCTAAAATCTGTTACTTCTTAACAGGAACCCAATGAGGCACAAAGAAAAGTGGTCTCTGACTCTCGACTACGTATTCCCTTTATCCTGGAAGGTGATGGGGTACAAATTAATATTCCTTTCCTAAAGCTGCATTAAACCTATGGCACTAAGGGAATTGTAAGTTTGTTTTAAATTCTGGGGATAGTTGAGAGGGTGGAGTAGGTAATTTTGGAACAAAGAGATTAGGGCAGGCCTTGGTAGGCCACTGCCTTGGGAGTTTAGAACAACATGGAAAAGAAACACTAGATGGAAAGGGCTCAGAAAAGGCTGTGGCGGGGGGTGGATATGCTAGAACCAGCTCTGCGTGTGAGGCCAGCCCTACCTCGAGAGAGAGGGTCATGCTTTCCCCCTTACCTGGCTATATTCCCAGCACTCTGTTCCCAGAACTACTCTTTGGTTTATTTAGTTCTTCCACATTTGGGGACAGAGGGACTCTAATGGGTCATCCCAGTGCCACCCGCAGCCCAACCTCTTTCCATGAGAACAAGCATCCCAAGCTCCATGTGATTTCTCAGAGGTCCACAGTCTGGATCTGCCCTCTCTGGGGCAGGCAGGCACACACAGTGACAGACTGCACTGCCACCTAGGCTGGGTGCAGGAGGTGGCAAGTTGCTATGCAGGGGACATGGTGGCAGTAACCATTTTGTGGCCCATAGGGATGATATTACTTGGTATTTATGTTCTTTGGCTGCTGTAGTTAAATAAGCACTTTAACAAAATCAGAGCAACGGACAGGCCAGGAGCCTGGTTTCCATCCAAGTCAGGTTCACACTCTACCACCTTTAGAGCAGTGTTGTTCCATCTTCAGCCTTTTGCTTCCCACCATCGTAACACATTGTCTTTTCTTTGTACCACCTGCAGAATTACTGAACAGATCTTTTTAAATTTCATTTGACTGGCACTTTTTCTTAATTATCTCTTCTAACCTCAGCCTGAACAGCCACATGTGAAGTCGTAAATTGAGATATGGTCATTATATTTTTCTGATACATAGGTTAGCCAGGGGAGTAACATGCAGGTTTTCCTTTTAAGGAGATGGCCCAGAGAGTCCTTGAACCCCATGCAGAAAACTCTCACCTGTTCCCTAGTGGGGGCTCCCCAGAAAAGCAAATCAAGGGGTAAGAAGAGGAAGGTCCCCTTAAGCCCTATCCCAGTGCTATGGAACTGCCCAAGAGCCGTCTCTGTGTATGCATGCATGGGAGTGCAGGGGGACAGAAAGCAGCCCCTGCTCCTTGTCCTAGGAGGAGTTCATGGACTGACATGGTTCCCCTGGCTGCGCAAGGGTTGAGACCATACCGTCCCCTCTTCCCCCAGCATGAAGCAGACCAGCCCGCCCATCTCCATCTCTGGCCCACTCACAGACTGACAAGGGTTCTTTCCGTTCCCATCTGGAGGGAGGCAATCTCCTTTGGGCTGGGAATCTGAGATTCTTGGCTAACTGGCAGGGCCCCCTCCCTTACCACCTCATTCCCTGATGTGCTGAGCCTGCCTCACCACCGTTGTGAGAGGCCCTTCTTCCTGGGCCTTGGCAGGAAGAGGCAATGGTTAGTGCTCTGGAAGAAGATACATTTGGAGTTCAGCCCCATCACTGAGGAGCTGGGTATGGACAACTCTCTCAAATCCTTAGTTCCTCTCTGTCCAATGGTGGTAACAATAGAACCTGCTTGTAGATTTGTGTGAAGAATTGACCACTGTCATCAGTCAGGAGCAATGGTAACACACTGGTCAAGAGGACAGGTTTGACCCCCAGCCCCTGGTACCTGCAGCCCTCTTCCACAGGGGGCACTGCTTGCAGAGAGCTATTGACACCTTTCCTACCCCAGATTCTGACACCTGTGGCTTCACATCCACTGATCCTATGCTAACCCAGAATGCCCAACAGAACGATGGGTTAACTGAACAATGGACTAGGCAACCACATGCTGGGATTCTCAGCCACCTTTGAAAATGGGGTTTTCAAAGAATTTTGAAAGACACGGGGAAAGGCTTACGATACAAGGTCATGTGTGTTAGGCAATATTCTTAAGTTTGACGACAAGGATAGGTCCACCTTTTTGACAGAAGGCCAGGATAAGAGCAAGAGAACAGATCACCAGGCATCACAGCAAACCCTTATCCAAGCAAGTCAGCTAAATGGATGACTGCAGCCAAAATGAACAGGTCACCCCTCAGAGGGTTGGACACAAAGTGACAGGTGCAGAAAACACCTATTTAAAAAAGCACCATTTTGTGGTACAAAATGGGATGTCTCAAGGTATAATATTAGCAGATAACATTTGCCCAGTACTCTGTGCTGTGCAACGAACATTACCCCCATCATGTTGTGAAACCTTCCTCAGGTAAGTGCAGTGCTGTTGTATCCATTCTACTCATAAGGAATCCCAGGTTTGCAGGGCTTATGTTCACAGAGCTCAAGGCTACGTAAGTAGGAAGTGGTGAGTGTGATTTGAGCCTAGACCCACATTCTTAGAGCAGATCTAAGCCATTCACATACTACTTCATATACTCTCTGTACCATTATTTACTTAATACTTCACTTGTAAATCAGCCTGAAACTTTCTTCACTTAACTAAATTTTGATAGGAAACACATCATTTCTAAAAAGAAAAGCCAGTGTCAGTTTGCATTATAGAAGATAATTGTAAAAAAAATTATAAAAACAAAATAATAGTATTAAATAATTGATTCCAAGGTTCTGAACTTGAATTCTGTTCTCTTTTTTTCTTTTAAGTTAGTATTAAAGGCAAATGTTAAAGATATACTAATGGAAAGTTTATGTTTGATATAATTGGAAGGATGGAAGAAATTTTTAAAAGGGCTGCCTCTTACTAGAGGTTCTGGCTATAAAGTTTAACACAGGCCCTATATGCCACCTGAAATCATCTCGCTCTACACTGTTTTTCCTAAGAAAGCAAAATAGGCCATGGGAAGATGATGGAGGACTGAGGAGTGAGGACCATAGGGGATTGTTCAGACTTGGGGTATGTATCCCTGCCTCCTAGGGCTCCCCTTAGCCCTGGACATCAGCGCCATCACCACCCTCCATAAGCCCATGCTGCACCCTCACCTGTTGGCCCAACCTTCTCAGAGAACCCAAAAGGTTAAGTTCTTCCCAGCGCTTCCTAGCTGGTCCTTAGCACATGCTCCACTCCTAGAAGAGGAAACTTCTTTAAACAAGCAAGGCATGTATCTTCCCATATGCCAGTTCCATTTAGGTGATCAAATTAGAAAGCCACCTTCATGATAAGAGGAAATGAACTCTAATCTAAAACCAGGTGTCCAGGCTCACAAAAGGTGGCCTCCTTAACAAAAAAACTTTCCTGATTGGGTTTACTGAGATGACAAAAGTCTTTCTTCCTATTGTCACCCTGGAGCCCTGACAACCAGGTTCATTCAACAACAAGGCTTTTACAGTTGAAAGTAAGTTTCCAGAGCATGATAGGACATGTGGTTGATCTAAACTCACATAAGCACATGTTGGAAACTGTACAGCTCCCTGGAGATGGAAACTCAGGGTATTTGAGGCCCCTAAAGATAGTGGACTTTACTTTTATTGAAATCCCCAGACTTAGGTACCCAGAATTGCTGGCTTACTGTTTAAGGAAGGGCATCCCACCTTCCTTAACACTCTTAATCCTCTTGCACCATATAAGAAGATGTAGAAGCCCATATATAGGGCCACTATTTAATATATGCCCAGTAAATCAAGAAAGTGTGAACATATAGCAACTGATAACAATTACCCTGTGAGTCTGTTTCTCAGAGCTTCCTCTACTAGGCAATGTACTAAGCTCTTTATAGCATTATCTCACTTAATAATAGGTAGACACTGCTATTACCCTTGGCTAAAGAAACAGAGGCTCAGAAAGTTTAAATATCTCACCAAGTCTCACAACTAGCAATCCAGACTTTTAGCCTTTATTACCCTAGAGCCATTAGGAACAGTAAAGGACAATAATAGTAATAGTTTAAATAATAGTTAAAATATTAAAAATAATATTAATGGCTAAAATAATACAATAAAACATTCATTGAACTTTTTACTGTGTGTTTGGTATGGTAAAAGTGCTTTATATCCACTATTCCACTGAATCCTTATTAAACTCCCATGAAGTGGGTACCACTTGACCCCGTTTTTAGATGAGGATACGTGAAATAACTTTCTCAGTATAACTCAGCTAATAAAAGATAAATGAAACAAAGTATAATAAGGGGATAGAGGAAGATCAGCTACAGAAAATTAACCAGCAGTGTCTGAAATACAGGCATTCCTGTTTTAGGCTTTTCCTAAGGTCTGGGAACGAGAGACCCACGTATGACATACCTTAATCTAAGTTATCCTTCCTCTGGTTCCCACAAGAGCTTTGGGAAAAAGGTGTGCATGGCAGGCAAAGTGAGCCATGGTTGAACATGGCTCTCTCATCTAGGAGAGGAGAGCTCCAGGGAGCAGAGTGCAAATTATACCTTTTTCTCTTGATTAACACCTTGTAAAGATGAGTCTGCTCTCGGGGTTTTCCCAGAAGATAGAATTCTTTTTTTTCCCTTAGCTTCATAGATTTTCCCACAAGCAATCAGACTTCCTGTACTTTTTATTAAGAATTCCAAACACCCCAGCAATAATTTCCGGACACCACAGCCTCTGTTAATGTAATGAGCCATTTTATAATTGGGTTCACTTCATTAGCCCAAAGTCTCTGCACTTGGAAGGGAAGCACCTCCTTCCCTGGGCTGTTGGAGCTTGAGGCTCCTGGCCTCCAGAAGAGTATGATTCAGGATGAGGGCCCCTTTGGCAGCCCCAAGTGCTGGAAGGCCTTGTGTCCCATCTGTTCTTTTATTACTCCACGGGACTGCACATTAGAATGGACAGGAAGACTGTTCTATTTCAGATGAAACAAAAATTGGAGATTTCATCTGTGTATTGATTTGGGGCCCAAAACAAATGTTGGACATTGCCATACACAAGTTTAAGGTTTCTGAGAGACTCATCCACAGAATGTGTTTTGAGATTTGCTCAGTTTCTGTTCTTACATCTACATTAGGTTATATCCATATGCCATCAACCAACCAACAAAACATTCTGATGTTATTTTCTCAGACTGTTCTCCTGGGAAGGATGTTAACCAGATAGTTTTTGAATGTCAGAAGACTTTCTCAGGTACAGGCTTGAGGAGGACTGACTATGTACCTCCGATAGCAAATCAGCTTCTACTTTTCAGCTCATGTTCAATATTTACTTTAGCTGAAACTTTAAAGATGAACTAGGTAATATTTGGGTAAAGTAGTGAATGTCTTAAATACATGCAAACCTTAACTGGAGTACCTGTCATGTGTTAGACATTATGCTAGAGACTGGAGACGTCAGCAATGAGTGAGATGATTCCTTCCCCACAAAGAGCCCATTCTTATGGGCTTATCTAGAACAAGGCAGAGGAAAGAAAGACAACCAGCTAGAGTTGAGAAGCAGGCAGAAAAGTAAGTGTAGCATTTTCATGTATTAGGGTTAAGGTAATAATGGAAAAAATTCTCAGGGTTTTATGGAGACATGGTATGGAAAGGACGGTGCAACAGGAGAGACCTTTTATAGGGGAAGATCCTGAGGCTGAGCTCATAGCATGGGTGAGAATTAGCTCAGGGGAGATGGGAAGGAGCAGTGCTCTGGGCAGCTCCCACTGTGTGAGTAAAAGTCTAAGTGGGAGAAAACAGCTGCAGGGGTGGTGTTGTCCCTGTCGTATGCCCTGGAGAGGCCATGAGTTAAAGAAGGCAGTGCTGGGTAACGAGGTAGGGGCCAGATCCCAGGGAGACTTGATGGCTGGGCCCATGGATTTTATCTTGTACATGAAAGAGGTCTTTAGTGGGTTTTACAAAGGGGAGCAACAGAGTCAGAGTTACCTTTGACTTTGATTAATCTGAAGGATGACTTTGTTGGGGCCAAGCTTTGAGGCAGGAAGTGCAGGTAGGACCATTATGGCAGTCTGTTATATTAAATCTACATGAATGGTAGGGTGGGGAAGCAGAGTTGAATCTGAGTGATTTCTGGAGGAAAAATTAGTAATTACTTAGGTCAAGAAGTTGGGGATGAAAGAGAAAAAGGCGTTTGCAGCTGAGGAGTCTGGGTGGTTGGTGGTGCCGCCGATTGAGAGAGAAGAGCAGGAAGAGCAGCGCTAAGGGAAAGAGCCACCCTGCTGCACTGGTGAGCCTGGGGCGCCTGTGGGATGTCCAGGCAGAGACGGCCGACACGCACGTAGATACTGGGATCTGCCACTGAGGGGACAGGCCAAGGCTGGAGCACAGATCTGGAGATCAACAGCATCCAGGTGGTTAATGAATCGTGTTGGGGGAGAGAGAGCTAAAGCAGACAAGGGACGCTGGGGACAGAGACTTAGGGAAAATTAGTGCTTCCAGGTGGGTGCAGGATGAGTGTCCTGTGAAAGGGAGGAAACCCGGGAGTGTGGGTCCTCGCAGCTGAGGGACTAGAGAGTGTCAAGGAGGAGGGGGCAGTCGGCTAACACAACCAGGAAGAGAGAGAGCTTTCTATAGGGTTTGGCAGTTAGGAGGCCACTGGCAACTGTAAAGAAAGGAGTTCTGGTGGCATCTTGGTAGGTAGGCAAGGGGTCACAGCAGAGGCAGACTCTAGTAGGGTCGGGCATGAGTGAGCAACAAGGAAGTAGAGATGGCAGTTGAACAGTGAGTAGAGGACATTGTGTGGGAAGGTCAGCTCAGTCTCTGCATCCCAGGGAGGAAGCAGAGAGTTTAGGATAGCTTTGTAGTATCTGCACTCAATTCAGTTTCTTTTGTTTCCCTCCTTCCTCCTTTTCTGCTTTCTCCTTTCTCTACCCCTCTTCCCTCCATGCCAGCTACCCCTCCATAAGCACATGGTATGACCTTGGCTGTCACAGAACTTATATTCTGGCAGGGAGATAGGCATTAAATAATTAAAGGCCTTGACTGATGCCTTGATTACTGATAGTCAGCCTCACAAATAATTGATTATTATCATTTTGACACAAGAAAAGTAGAGGGCATTGGGGGGGCATATGCGTGGAGTTTTACCTTCTTTTGAGTATTACTTCCTACAAGCAAACCAAGAAGTGAAGGAATGTAAATTAGAAGGCACTGAATGTATTAGTTGACTATAAAATATTATTTGTTTGGTCTCATTGTGAATTTCCAACCAAATACCACTTGTGCCTTTAATGGAAAGAGTCAAACTCTCTGAGTCTTTTTTGACCCCTGCAGTCCATATTAAAGTGGGACATAAATAAAGGTAATTAACGCAGTGTTGACTGTGTCTGACATTTTTCCCAAGAGACAAGATGAAAGAGACAAGATACATCTCAGAGGATAGCTGGTTTATCTTTCACAGCATAATGAAATACACTTTTATCATTAGAATCAAGTAGAATCTTATTAAGATTCCAGAAGAAAATGCCTGTTGCCCTTGACTACCATGTGCATATTTACTTTATGTAATGCAAGGAAAACTTTTAATTTCTGGTGTTAAATTCCCTGAAGTTAATTTCACATCACCTTGACGTTAAGCTAACAAGCAGACAGGGTCATTCTTGGTTTGTAAACTCTGTTGTCTGGATCATTTAGTAGTATCATATTCAAGAATGTGAGCAGCAGAGAATTTCCAAGAAAAGTAACAGTGAGGGCTCAGAACTATGAAATAACTCGTTGGAAAAAAACAGAGGATTTCTTTTTCTTCTCCCCTTTCACTGCTCTGGCAAAAGTGGGTTACATTTTCTTTCTTCAGAGAGAGAGAGATCAGTATGGGTTCTGTGCCAGAGGCCATTTTAATACATGAATGATTTGTAGGTAAATTTATTGTAGCCAATGGGTGCAGTCAACTGTGTAATAGAAATATTGTCAAAAAGCTGGGATTATTATTTAAATAAGTGCAGTGTTAAATTTGATTACATACTTTTTAAAGCTAGTAAAACATTTCATTGCTCTCAAACTATTTCCCATAGTCCCATTTAGTCAGAAAACATAAATTAAGTGAGGCTCTGCATAGAAAATTACCCAGGCTTTGTGTCGATGGAAGCATGCATGGAAAAGCTTGGCAGCCTCACAATTTAAAGACGAAAGGATATAAAAAGGGTTGGCAGGCTCCTATATAGGCTGGTGGGGACACTTTTATCCTTGAAGAATTATGGAACATGATTGCCTAGGAGAGTGCATGCTTGCGATGGCCCGTAGGGGTGTGGAATTGTAGGGAGCCTAGGTGTGCCTCAGAGGGAGGCCCCTCTTGCCTTATCTCAGGTAGAGAGAAGACACCCAGGTTGACAAAGCTCTGTTCACTTGGACATAGGGTCTCCAGAAACATTAGCCACTTGCCTTTTAGAAAATATAATTGTTTTTGTTTTAAATAAATCAAAGTAAGGGCTTTGGATGCCAGCGTGGGTCTGTGACATTTTAAATTGTGCTATTTGCTGAGCTTATCCTGTGACAGGTCTTCATTTCCAGCAAAGGTCAAGGATCAGTGCCTTGCATTCATTTTAATGAAATATTGTGCTGATAAGGGCTATGAGTGCCAGGTTTAAGCTGCACATTACTAAATGTCGGGCTGCTTTCTGCTTTGTGAATTCACCAGGGAGCAAGCTAATGAAGCCTTCTTTCTCGCTTCTTCTTACAGTTAGGGATTCACGGCTATGCCTTTGCAATCACAAATAATGGATATATCCTGACGCATCCAGAACTCAGACCACTGGTAAGAAACATACTTATTTCTGTGTTTCTCCCTTTATGATTTTAAAAGGCTTTCTTCAGTTCTACAGTAATTACGCTTTGCAGTTTTCACTTGAAACGCTCAATTCATAATACCGTCTCTAAAAGGTTGTTCTAACAGTTTATAACTAGCATTTTGACATAAAATATGTAAATAATGTAGGGTAAATATATTTACTATCATGGTTTTATATATAAATCCATATATATCTATATGTACTTATATATTTATTTCACATCTGCCAATATATGGAAAAATTTTAAACTCTGGACAGCTTGAAACCCATCATAATAGATACCTTTATATAACAAATGGTCTCTAACACTTCAGTCTGAGACCAACTTATTGAAAGTTACATTTGATACAACAGATTAGATCCAAGATCCCTGGAAATTCATTCTGATGGGATTTGCCCCCAAAATACATTACCCAAGCACAGTGCCTGCTGCCTTGAAGGTATTTGTGTTTAATTGAAACAGTTGAGATTTTTCTCCTTGTCCTGCCTAAGCTGTATCCAGTAGCATTGTTTGGTGAGCTGACATGTAAACCATTTTCTTTCAGCATCGTTTTCACTCTCTCTGAAGTGAGTGGGGTTAGGTCAAATCCAGGACAGCCAGAATATCATGGTCCATTCTGATCCCCGGGGAGAGGCTGCCTGGAGCACTGTGTTGAGGAGCATTCTGAAGGGCAGCCAGGCTTGTCAGATAGGAAGCCCTGGTCCACTGTGCCCTCTGGAGGGGCACAGGCAGTGAGTGCACCATGTTTGCCATCCCTGGACTAGTTGTAATGTGTTGAAAAAAGGACATCCTTTTCGTTCTGTGGTTAGCTAATTTTAAGGAAGATATAAAAGTATAAAGAGTAATATAGTAAACTCTGCTTTTGAATGTTAAGAAAGTGTAGTTCAGGGCTTCCCTGGTGACGCAGTGGTTGGGAGTCCGCCTGCCGGTGCAGGGGACACGGGTTCGTGCCCTGGTCCAGGAGGATCCCATGTGCCGCGGAGCGGCTGTGCCCGTGAGCCATGGCCGCTGAGCCTGCGCGTCCGGAGCCTGTGCTGTGCAACGGGAGAGGCCACAACAGTGAGTGGCCCGCGTACTGCAAAAAAAACAAAAAACAAAACAAAACAAAGAAAGTGTAGTTCATTTCCTATAGCTACACACACACACACACACACACACACACACACGCACATCCACCCCACATGTCTTTTTCCCTTTCATCAAAATTAGAAAATAGCAATGCCTGCTATGCAAATGTTTATTGGTGAAACATCGTGGGGACCAGTTTGCTTCTCACTTGAATCATTGTTTAGAAAAAGTCCATGTTTTAGCTCCATCATCATCCAACTTTGCTCTAATTGCCCTGGTATTAATGGAGTCATGGCCACATCATGTGGATCCCATATGCATGCTTCAGGATGGGAGTTAAGGTAATACTTGACTTCAACAATCTTTTTATCAAAAAAGCGTTGAGTTAACTGGTTAGCTAATTCCAAACATAACTCAGAATCATTGAAAAGTCCGATTGAAAAAGCTACTAACTTTTTAAGGATATTTAAGTCTAAAAACATATTTAAGTTTAAAAAGCTTAGCACATTACCCATTTCTAAGCCTTCCGGTTGGGGTTGCCTGTTGGTGGGTGGTAGGAGTTATATATTTGGTGTGGCTGAGTATGGGCTCCTAGTGCATATTTATTCCAAGTTGGAGTGGATCAGAGTAAATGAAACAATCAAACCTGGATCTTCCACTAGTGAATGAGTAACTTTCTATGTATCAGCTTTTAAAGAAGGAACAAAATGGAACCAGATGTCAGAAGTCACCAAGGTACCTTTCCTTTCTCTATAGCAATGGAAATGAGCAGCTCCCATCTGCACAGTCAACTCACGAAGTCTTTCTGGTCTTTTATATCTCCTGGTCATGCAGCAAATGGTCTGTTTGCAAATAATCCATCTCATGTACTTTCCAGAGCTGTGGCCACTGAGAGGGCAGCCAAAAGGCTCTTATAAAAACAGGCCAACCAGTCAAGACTGATCATCTCCTGACAGTGCAAATACTCACAAATACAAGTCATTTCTGTTCTTCTCACTGTTGACACATTGCACTGAATGATTTCACTGGAAATGGTAGCTAGGGTCAAATTCCCATAAATGGGGTGACCCAAGCAAATGCTGCACATCTCACTTGTGAGAACCCAAGCCCAAACCAGATGAAGCATTTTGCAATTGATCCATGATAAGAACATAAGGAGAGGCCAGGTCAGTGAGCCATCTATCCCATTTATCAGTCTGTGACCCTGAGGCCCTGACATATTTAGAAGAGGTTTGGCGTGATGCCCACCATTGAGGATTACGTGAACTAACCCATATGAATGTGATCAGTAGTGAGTGTTGACCCTGCCTTGAGTTTTGCATTTTCCTACTGGGAAAAAGACAGCGGTGAAGTGGAAGGAATTCCACTTCAGCAGTACACAAGTTGTCCTTGATTCCTGGTCCTGCCATATCCCAGCTGTGTGACTTTGGGCAAGTCACACAGCCTCTCTGAGCATCATTTTCTCTTGTAATCTTGCCATAACCAAAGTATGTAATATTACTGGTTGTCAGTGTAAATGGGATAATGCAAGTAAAGAGCCTTGTGTGACAAAGCAGGCCCCAGGACATTTTGCGGACAGTGGCGGTTATACAGGCACTCCGTTTGTGTTTTATTGATTTTATTGAACTATGCCTGGCTGCTATAAGGGTTGGGAGGACATGGTGGTGGTGGATGCTTGGGAGTGGGGTTGGATTTAAAGAACACTTTTTATTATTCAGTTGGTTCCGATTATCGTGATAAACATTGGTGAGGGATTGTATACACACAAAAACAAGAGAATAGATACAGGGTCCTTGGAATCATGCAGTCTCCATGCAGTTCTGCTTTGAACCTGGTATCAACTTAGTCTGTGCAACCGCAGCTGAGCCTGTTTATGCCTGCTGTCTCTCCCCTTCCCTCTATCTCTCTGTATCTGTCTGTCTGTCTGTCTGTCTCTCTCTCTCTCTCATACACACACACACACACACACACACACACACACACACACACACCCTCAATTTTCTGGGCCAACTCTGAGCTAGAAGACAAGCAGACAGTAGCCACACTGGGATGTTCTGTGTGAGCCCTACCACGTGAGGAAACCGAAGGGTTTTGTTGTTGTTGCTATTGTTGTCTGTTTGTTTTCAGAGTAGCAATAAGGATATACTAGCAGCTGCAGTAACTGAAGAATGACAGTTAAGAATCAGTCCACATGGGGGGAATAACCCCAGCTCTGGCACATACAAGTGGTTTGTTTCTCTCTGTCTTGTTCACGTGAGCAACAAAAGCAGAAAGCTTCATCCCTCCTTCTCCCTCACCACCAGCCTCTCAGCACAGAGGAGGAACTCAGGAGGGGAATGAATGAAGGGATCCTCCAAAGCCACTGTTCGGTTTTCTCTTACTTTGGGTCCTTCAGGATAATGTAATTGGTGTGCTTCCCCCAGAAACCGGTGTCTGCACCAGGTGTAAATGCACCAGGTCAGACCCTCACACACGGCTGGGGAGAGCCAGCCGCCAGCAGCTTCCTTGGCCAGCTCGGGCGGGGAATCCTCACTCCAACCTGATTGGCCTTCTCCAAGCCCAGCCATATAATCGAATCCTTGTTACAAATGGATGTTCCCCTCGGTTCTGGCCAAGGCTGCTAGCTTAGCATGGTGGGTGCAAGTGGGAGGTTGTGGCCAGTGCAGAGGATGGAGCAGACTCACTTAAAATAACTCCTATTCCATCTCCATCTGCCACTGAGATTGTTTCTGCCCCTGCAGGCAGAGGAAAGAAGTGGGTTTCCTAAAGCACAATACCAATATTTTCCTTATTTGTCTAATAAAATTTTCCCCCCAAACTTAATATTTGGTTTGATTTTATCCAGTATTTTCTTTCATCTTGTATGATTTGGGTGTGAATCATGAAGTGTCTCCAAAAACAGCTCAGATGTAGGAGGCTTACTCAGCAGACTGGCTTTGGTTTAATTGGCAAAGCTGCTCAAGTAAGACTTTTCTGTTGATAAGTGGGCTCTCTGTAGTCTTTGTCCAATTGTTTCTCAGCCACCCTGTCCTTGCCACCTGCTTGGGACTTCTGGTAGACTAACCGATGTTGATTCAACAAACATTTATCCGGCTCCTGGTGTGCTGGGCCCCGTGTGTTAGACTGGGGACTGATGGAGCTATCTTACCATGGGCTGGGGGCCATATCACGGGTGGGAAATAGGACAATAGCACAGCAAGAAGGATTCAAGTCAGACCTTGCGGAACACTTTTTGAGTAGTTATTAAACATCTGGAAGTTTTTTCTTGTTCTCTGCCCCTCCTTAACATTCAGGTTAAAACTATTTCAAAGCAGTTGCTTAGAGTTACTGTTTAAATTGATTCTTCTTACACTTTATTCTTCCCATGTCTCTGAGAGCTTTATGAATTTTTCTTAAAATGTGGAGCCCCTAATATCTCTTTTTCTTTTGCCCTACAGAGCATTGAGGGCGATAAGACTAGGAAGGGACCACCTTTGCCATGATCTTATTTTCTTTGAGATTTTGGTAATCCATGTGCCCCTCGGTTTTAGAAGAAAGGGACATCTGAGTTGATTGCCTTTCCCAAGGAGGCCTGGAATGTGGGCCTAGTCAAACCACCAAGAGAACACAAAGAAGGCTCCCTTCCAGCAGCCACAGCACAGGCAAGCCTCCACAGAGGAGCCTGGGGCAGGCAAAATCTAGGACTCACTTCCACGAAACCCACGTTGACATTTGCCAAAAGCTATTTGTACTGTATCTTCAAGCCCAGAAGATGAGGAAGGATGCTGAAGGGTTTCTATTCTGGATGAAAATTAGCCAGTCACATGGGCCACTGCGTGTAGTGGTGGATGAGATGGAAGTTGGGAACGATGGAGAGAAATCTTCATTCCTTCCCTCAATGTTTGTTAGATGGCCACCATGTTCTAGGGCTGAGCAAGCTGCTCAGAGTGGTTGCAGAGAAGTGCCCCATCTCAGAGAACTCAAAATCAAATAGAATGGATGCGATTTTATATGTAGGGTGTAAAAGTAACCATAGACACAACTAGGGAAGATGCATTTTGTATTTGTTACTGTTGTTGTTGGTCTTAGTCATTTTTTTCACATTCGTTGATTCCTTTTTGTGTGGCAGACACTGTTCAAAGTGTTTTAAGTTGTTAAGGCTTTTAATTATTAACTAGTTTAATAGCAAGCCTAGGATGCTGGAGTAGTAGATAGGCCCAGAGGCTCAAGGCAAGGGTGTGCATGATGGCAGGCCTGGGTGGAAGGTGGGTCTAGAAGGCAGCCTGGAGTTAGACTGTAGACAACGGGGGGTGCCAGGCTGAGGAGCTGGGGTTCTCCATGAGGCAGTGCATATCCCCATGTTACAAACAGGAAGGTGAGACACCAAGCGATATGGTGGTAAAATGACTAGAAAGAGCCGGAACCAGGAGCCCCCAGATCAGTTTGGATGTGCTAAATTCACTGTGCTACATTGGTTGGTTCTTCAGGAAATGGGAGGCAGAGTGGCTGGAGGATGGGAGTGACCGAGAAGCCTGGTCTTTGCAGCCACATGGATGAATAACAGGGTCATCATCAGGTGATTATAGTGAGAATCTGTCTAGACTAGTGCTGTCCAGGAAGAATGTAACGCAAGCCACGAACATGAGCTGCCTGTGTAAGTTAACATTTTCTAGTAGCTACATCTAAAAAGGAAATAGGTGAAATTAAGTTTAAGACTATATTGTATTTAACCCAGTATATCCCAAATCACATTATTTCAACATACAATCAATATAAAAATTATTAATGAAATATTGGCCATTTTTTTCATACTAATCTTTGAAAGCTGGTGTATATTTTACACCCACAGCACATCTCAATGCCGACATTTGAGGAGCTCAAGAGCCACATGTGGCTTGAGGCTGCCCTCTGGAACAAAACAAGTCTAGAGTGTAGCCAGACGTTTTGAACCAGATGTTTTAAACTCAGTCTAGAGTGTAAACAGATGGTAGCACCTCCTCTTTCCTTAAAGTGGATTAGAACAAGCTCCACCATTACCACCAGTCTTTCATCCTGGGAGTCTGTGCAAACAGTCGGGGGCTACGTAGTCTCCTCCATTGTGGCCTCGGCACCTCCCTTCCAGGCTGTCGGGTCAGCACAGATTGGCTCTGCCTGTTTCAGCCCCATGGTTTCCCACTTAACCCATGTAGATGCCCTAAACCAAACTGTGCTGCCCAGGCCAGGGGGTGGGGAGACTGAGCTGTCAGGTTATCTACATCAGAATACTCAGACACCAAACCGTTCCTGTTGTTCTGTCAAACTCAGCTTAACTCTTTAAGGATCCCAAGTTCTGCGGATAACAGTGTCATCTTCCCATTACTGAATTGCCCCACTCCCTCTGGAAGTTAATGTTGTTGCTTTACCCACAGCCTGAGTTCTGCCTGATGTCACCAGCAAGTCCCCGTGTTACTCCTTGACTGTCCCCGCCCCACTCCAAATGTTGATTCTGTTTCTTTGTTCTCGTGGACGCCCAGGCAGTTCATTTTTCTGTGCCCTTTTGCTATTGCACATGGGTTATAGATGGACCCTGGCGGAAGGTCATAGATAACACAGATTGACACGTGAACATGCTAATAAATGTAAATATTCTTATGCCAAAGTCCTGTCATAAGGAATGAAATGGACATTCCTATGGACACATGTAAATATGTTAAATGCTAAGCAGACAGCGCATATCAAGCACCAGTTTAAATGGGAACTTGAAAGGAAGGACCGCTATCAGAATCCTTGTTGAAGTCCACTGACTTAGTTCAAGCAATGGGCCCTGTGAGGAGATTCTGTGTCATTCCCAAAAAGTTCAATGTGAGGTTTAAATGTGATTTTTATATCACGATGCAGATCCTCAGTCATGCAAGGACTAGCTTCTATCCCACACATCTAATCGTTTTCTTTTTTGTTTAAGTTTTGGACCAGGAATGCCTCAACTAATCTTCCTTCATTTCTTCTTCCCATCTACACCCACTCATTGCAAATGCTAAGGGTTCTTTTTAGTTCAACAGGTGTGGGTGTGGCCTCCAGCACTGACTTTTTCTGGATCCCTCCCCATGCCATCCACCCTCATGTCCTATTGGTTCCAAAATGCACCCCAAGTCCACTCCCCTCTGTCACTCTTGACAGGGCCTCTGTCCTGTCTTTCCTGGATGACTTCGGTTCCCTTTGAGCTCTTCTCTGGACACCTATTTTTGTACCCCCCTCACCCCATCCCCCACCCCCACCCCAGCATTATTCACTCAGCAGTCAGCAGGGGCTTTCACAGGCATCACTCAGATGGTCTGGCTTCCCTTGGCATTTACAGTAAAACCCAAACTCCAGGCCATGATCCCAGCACCCTGCCAGATCTGGCTTCACCTCTCTGACCTGCCAGAGTTGCGTGGCTACCCACCGTGCTCCAGGTATACTCCGGCCCTTTTGTCCATTCCTCAGAAACACCAAGCTCCTTTCTGTTCCAAATCCTTGTGCCTGTTCTTCCCTTTACCTGGAATCTTGTCCCGGATACATCTGTGACTGCCTTGTTCTCAGCTTCCATGTGTCATCTCACATGTCACCCCCACAGAGAGGCATCCTTGCTCTCTGACCAAAGGAGCCACACATCTCCTCCATCACTCCCCATCACATCCCCTATTTTAGTTTCCTCAGGATCACTTATCACTCTTGGGAAAGGTCTCTATGTTCAGCCTCTCCTGCCCCATCCCTTGTGATTTCCTGTGACTTTGCTGCTGTATCGAGGGCGTGGTTGGTAAATATTTATTGAGTGATTTTGATGATGTTTGAAGGGTGCTGGTGACTAAATATCTGGGTACCAATTTCCTACAAAAAATGAGAAGTGCAGGTGTCACATGTTTACTCAGTCAAACATTTATTGAGTCCTTGCTACGTTGGACACAAAACTTGAAGCTCATGTGATTGGTCAAGCCCTCCTTTCTTTCTGCCCCTGCCTCTGCCCTCCTGCTGGCCTGCAAACATTCATCAGATGTTCCTCAAGTCAGGCACTGTGCTAGCTGATGGAGACATAGAAGCAGGTAGAAGAATGTCTCTGCCCACAAGGAACTCATTGAGCAAAGCAAGAGTTCTTGATAGCAAGAGAGGCCAAGAAGAGCTATGTGCTCGCAGGGGAAGCATCTTTTTTTGTTGAGAAAGGGTGCCCTGAGATGCTGGAGGGCTTCCCAGAGGAGGTGGTATGCACACCAACTGCATCCACAGTCCACTTTGGAGGACATTTCTTCCTACTCAGTGGGGGTTCCCACACGCTTCCCGGGATCTCTGTCCTCAGGCTGGACCAGGCACGACTTTTCTCTCTGGTCTCAGAACCATGCATCATGCTGGCCCCAGCCTGTCGTGGTGTAGGGGGTAGGGACCTAGCCTCATTTATGGTCCTTTCTATGGCTCCCAAAGGCTGGAATCCCCTCTCAGCCCACTCTCTGTTCAGACTGCTGTGAACTGAACGAGACTGGCCAGTAGGTGGCGCGCGGGCACCGCAATGTGCCTGGTCCATGAACACATTCTCAAAACACAACCCAGGAGAGTCCTCTTAATGCCAGGTCTGAATCCATCCCATTTAGTTTAAAAGAAAGAATGAACAGATGCTTAGTAAGTGTGTCTGCTCAGAGGAGTGTGTGCTCGGAGAAAAAATAAACAAGACTGCGTGACCCCCACGTAGCGAGCCTGTTCTTTTTGAAATACATCTTTTGGCAAAGGAGAAAACAGAGCCTTGCGTGCTTTCCACTTGATGAAATTGTTGAGGGCAACGGTTGGAACTGCCTGGGTCTGGACACTTGATTGGAAGCATTGCAGCCCTGAGCAGGGAATGCTTACACCTCGTGAGCTTCAGAATTAAGCAGATTAGAGGGGTGCCTGGCTTTCTGTTCTGCAAACCTCAAGAACTCAACAGCCTCTTGGTCCCCAAGTTCTGTGGCCGGGTGTGTACATGGACACGTAGGACATAGATGGGGTTTAGCAGAGAGGGGACTAACAGTGACAATGCAGTTGTTACTTAGCGTGTCAAGAACCAGGCTCCTTGCCTACCACCTTTGTGTGTTTTGCCTCTTTTAAGTCCTCACGGCATCCTGTGCATTAGTGCTTATTTCAGAGAGATTAACTGATGCCTAGGCCAAGGACTGTCAGTCAGAAAGCAAATTTGGCTCAATGTTCAGAGAAAAAAAAAAGACAACTATGAACAGTGTCATTTTTCATAAAGTTAAACCTATTCAATTGAACAAACTTCCTTAATTTGAAGCAGTGTTATAAGGTTCTTTTATAAAATGAGCGTTGGGCTAGAGGGCTTCCCTTGGCTTCTGTGGACAGTTTTCCTTTTTGCCTCTGCTCTCTGCCCCCGCACACCACCTGCATGGCACTCAGGGTGGCTCCTTTGCTCTCGGCTATGGATGGAGTTTAGCTAGTGGGGGACACACACTCAGAAGAAATGGAGAGAGGAGAGTGAGATGGGATTGTATATTCAACCCTATGTCCTCTGGGACTGGCTGCACCCAATCTAAAGCCACGTTAGCCTCCTTTTCTCTGTGGGCTCCTGTGACTGCTCCTTCCTCTGTCCCTTCACGCAGAGTGGAAGAAAAGGTCCTCACTGCTTCTGGCTTCAGGGTACTGCACCATTTCTTATAGTTTCCTACACCCTACCCCACTGTTCCAATAGCCTCTTTATTAAACCTTCCTTAATTAGCCAGCTTGACTATGCCATGTGATTCCTGCTGGGCCCCTGACTGATACAAAGGTAAGAATACATGGAAGGTCTGTTTTTCTCAAGTCCTTAGTATGCCAATAAAGAAAGGAAAAAGAAGAAAGGAAAGAGGAAGAATTAAAAGGAAAGAGAGAGGAAGGAAGGAAGGAAATGAAGGAAGGAAGGAAATAAGGAAGGAAAAGAAAAGACAAGAGCAAAAGGCCCTCTATCAGGTCCTTTATTTATTTATTCATTCATATTAATTAATTCATTAATCTCTCATTGTGGTAGGAACAGAGAGCTTCCATATACACTTCTAGTAAATTCCTCTTTTGCTCAAGTGATAAAGAATTGGTATCTGTTGCTTACAACCAGAGCAGCCGGGTTGATACAGTTGTGAAATCCCCAAATCTGGGAACCATTGCTGGTGTGGCTCTGACCCCTCCTCTCTACTTGCCTCCCTCTCTCCCACTCCCACCCTCCAAAACTTTCCTCTCCACACCACCCTATCCCTTCGTCCCACCAGGCTTCTTGCACAGGTCTTTGAGTTTACGCTCCACACTACATTATAGAAGTCCCTTGACACATCTGTCCCCTCACTGCACTGCAAGCAACCTGAAGTCACTAATCAAATAGCATTTTATTCACCCTTGCATATCCAGGACCTGGAGGGATACCTAGCAGATGAAGTGGAATAATAAATAAATGGGAGAGAAGACCCATGTATAGGAAATTGATTATACAGTGACACAGTGTATTATTAAGTACCAGGGTGGGAATACTGACAAGAAGGAGAATTTATAAAAGGACTTGGTGTCTAGCTGTGGAAGGGGTGGCTAGAGAAGTCTGCAGGGAGTTAGTTTGCATCCTGTAAGCTTCAGTTCACAATTGGTGATCCAGTCCAGCATATTAGGGAGCAACAGAAGGCTCTTCAGACACCTAGATGTGTAACTTGCTCCTACTTGTGTTGCTGTAGCCCACCTTCCCTCCCACCGTTCCTTCCCTCATCTGGCATGTATTTATCGAACACCTCTCCTGTGCCAGGCACTCTTTTAGATGCTGGGGATCAAGTGATAAGACAGACATAATTCTTCCTTCATTTGGTCATGGAGAAGATGTCTTTTTTAAGCTCATAAGTAAGCAAATAAAAAGTATTACACATTTTGGATAACCTCTCCAAAGGAAACAAGGACCTGAGAGATAAAAGTAGGGACATGCCCTTACCTTTAGTTGGATGGTCAAGGAGAACCCGTGTTAGGGATGACATTTTAAGCTGAGCCCTGTAGCCCTGAGGGGGAGAAGAAATTGCTGTGCCAAGAGAGTGGAGACTAATTCAGGCTGAGGAAACCGAGTATGCAAAGACCCTGAGGCACGGGGAGATTTAAGGTGTTGTGTCTGCAATCTGGGTAGATTTAGGACAGACTTGCAAAGGACAAGGGAAAGTGCCTTGAGGTTTTATTGATAAATTCCTATTGGACAACACACTTAGTGGAGTAGTTCTGTGAATGCCCTACCCATGTCCCCTCGGCCCTCACCTCTGTGGGGGCCAGCCTAACTTGCGGCTGCCAAAACCCTAGTGAAGACTTTCTCTGACTTCTGGAATTCACTCCTCTCCTGCACGCAGCGGATGAGATGTGCCAGGGAATTAGCATCCTTCCACCAAAGATTGGTGAGCACTCCCACCTCCCAGGTGGGCTGCACACCTGTACCACACTCCTACTCCACACTGGCTCCCAGACCCCTGCAGTCGGATTCAGCTTGGGGTGCCCACAGCGCTAACATACTCGATGATGCAACTTGTGTTGGCTGCCTGCCCATCATCTCTGTCTCTGAGTCACTTTGCTATGTCCCTACAGGCATTCCCTGGGAACCCATCCCAAGGAAAAACCTTGCCCTTGAATCCTGGTCTTAGGGTCTGCTTCAGAGGGGACTCAAATCAAGACACCAGTGGACTGATATGTCTCTGCAAAAATTGATTGCTCTAGACTAGAGCTTCAAATACAGTTCTGTGTGCGTACATACCTTAGCTTTAAAGTGATGGTGTCAGGCACATTTCCCATCTCTGTTTCAGGGCGCTGCATGTGTATTCACCTCACATTGGCCTGCTTGCACTTAGAAGCACCAGAGAGTGTTAGTTTTATTGCTGTTAATAATGGAGAAGGCACTTTAAGGAAATATGGTTTAGAGATAGGATTCTCTGCTGCTTTATTGTTTGGCAAAAGGATTTGATGAGGACAAAGCTTTTGTTTTCACTGGACACACTCTGACCTTTGTTTTACTAGATTAATTTCATATCTAGAGTGCCCCATCTTGGATGATGAATTAGCAATAAAAGGCTCATCAAAATGTAATTACAGGCAATGTGTTGAATAATGATCTGTTAAAAATTCCTATAGATTTGTCTGCACCTCCTTCCCCTTGTGGGGGAAATGAGCCTCAGCTGCTAGCTACTAGCCTGGGCTCAGGAATGCAAAGCCTAGCCACATTGTGAGACTGAGATGCGAGAGCTGGCTTCCATCATTGTCCAGTGTCATCTAATTGATCAATTGCTTTTCTCCATGTGATGCACATCTTTATATAATTTAAAGGACCATCTCAACGGGGGTAGGAATACACAGGAAGTGGGAGCTCAAGGCGAAGTGAAACCCTCACCTCCTCCATCTGCAGCAGCCTGTTGTAGGGAGAGTTATTAATTAAAATGTTAACTGCCCAGACAATAGCCGGCAGACCAGAATGAAGAGTTCTGGGAAGCAAGCATTAAAGCTTTCATAACTATGAATTCCAGGAAAGTTTGTTCCTCCTTAAAATAGGAAAACAGAGCCATCTTCATCTAAGAAGAGGCCAGACTGGGCTGTGAGACTGAGGTTAGGTTTCCTTGAGGAGGAGCTGGACTTATTTCTCTCCAGAGAGTTGGGAGAAATCTAGCCTTACCCTCAGTGTATTGAGGACCCTGTAAAACCTACAGCTGGGGCTGACAGCAGAATATTCATATGATTCAACAGTGTAAACGCCCACCCTCATTTGAATAACTGAAGAATTCAATCATTTGAATGCCAGTGATGATTCCTCTGTGAGTTTACATTTTAGAAAGACAGTGCATCTGAATCCCCATGAGAGCATTAAATTGCTATCTAATTAGCAGTCCCAAATTATATATATTTAAGAGATAATTAAAGGTTTGAAGGCTGTTGGAATAACTGGTTATACATTTAAATGAATCACTAGAAATTTGTTAGTAATGTGTGGAGTTTTCTTTTATTTTTTGCTTCCCTCTTTGAAGTTCAATAGACCCAACCTCGAGGGGTTAAGTCTGGTAGCGTAAGATAAAGGCAGATGTTTTTAATTATTGCAACTCAAACCTCCAAATAATTATAAGCAGCTGTCATTTTTACATAATCCTAAATGATAAGACGCAAAGAATGCAAATAAAAAGGTTGAGAACATGGGCTTTGGGGCACAATCTTTTAATCGCCACCACACCCCTGAACTGACCGTTGCCCTTCATTAAGGAGGTTCCCAAACCATTATGCTCTTCAGTCAACTTTTGTAATCAGGTGACAGGCCACATGTATTTCTGAACACCTCCCAGGTGCCATTTCCACATTCTCCATGGATATTTTCATAGCAAAGGGAATCAGGAATGAATTTGGGATATTGAGGCCAGAAAGCAGTTTGGCTAAGCCAGGCAGGGCTTTTGCTGAAAGCTTTTCTCAGCTTCACTTGCCCCTTTCTCTTTGGGACAGGACCCGGGTGATCCCCCACCACCACCACTAGCTGGCATTTCTTTGGTTTGTGGCTGGGGATTTCATAGGATGGAGTGCTTTTGTGCCCCAGCTGGCCAGGGCCAGAAATGCCAAATGACAGGCTGGCCTGCCAGCCTCACCCCAGGGATCCCTGGGTTCAAGTCTGAAATTCGATGCTTTGTGTTCCTGTCTCTCCCTGGAAGGACTGAGACCACCTGAGGAGGAGCAAGTCAAGGGACATTTATCATTGTCACGATGGCCTCTTTTTGGACCCAATGACTATAAAACCAAAGTCCCACAGATAAATGCACGCAATTCACCCCATGCAGAGTGGTGGCCAGACTCTGCAGGAAACAAATCTAGAACATCATCTGAAAGGAACACACATACACACATACAGACTCCAAGTTAAATCAAAAGCCCAAGAACCCTTCTGCTAAGGAATGCTCAAGACAGATTTAAATAGACAAGGACTCTGCTTGGCAGAAATGTGCCCAGGCAGAAAGACGTGCCCAGTGAGCTAAACTTAATTTCTTGGGATTGGGAAGGATAAACAGAGGAAAGAGGAGAAAAAATCCTGTGGAGGGTTTGTCTGGGACATTCAGAAGCTGACAGGCATCACAGGGTGCTGTTACCTCTCCCCAGTGAAGAAACTAAGGATTTCAGAAATGTATCCTGGGTATTAGAATCAGTTAAAATGTTCTAATTCTCCCAGATGCCTGCTTCTCCCCCCACTCTCCCCCTAAAAGCCTCCTCTGGAGTTTCTAAGTTTCTAGCTACACTCCAGGAAGAGGGTTTGGGTGTGACTGGGACAGGTAAAGACGTTTGTCTGACTCCCAGTACTGCAGCAGGTTTGAGAGTTCTGTGGGTTGGATGCCCTTAACTGATGCCTATTTCATCCAGATTCAAATATAAGTATAAATAGTACATTCACATATATTTCATGGAAAGATTCCTTTGAGAGTTAATAATTTGAAACTCAGCTCTGCTCAAGGTGGAATTCCAGGCAGCTGGTTGATGATGACTACAGGTCACTTTGCCATGATCCCCTTGCTGTGTCCTCGAAGGACACATCTTAGGCAGGCACTGGGCAGCAAACTCAGGTCCACCTATGGGAGGTTCACCAGTACATGTTTCTCCATGGAGCAGAACAGTCTCTGAGGCCACAAGTCTAGGGTCACCCTCAGCTCTGCTACTATCAGCTGTGTGACCTTGGACAAGTTGCTCAACCTCCTTCTAGTCAGTTTCCTCCACTGAAAAATGAGGACAAAAATAGTGCCTACTGCTGGGATTGTTATGAGGATTAAGTGGGTTCATGTACATGAAATGCCTAGAATAGGCCAAGCATGTGATTGGTGTTATAACGTGTACTTATTAAGTAAGGACCCATCCTAATTTGTTCATTCACTCTGTTTACTCATTCATCAAATATTCATGAAGAAACTACTCTTTGCCAGGCACTCTCCTGGCAATGTAGGTTCAATGCTGAACAAGAAGTAGCCTCTTTCCCAAAGATGCTTGGGACATAGTGGAGGAGATGGGCAAGGAAGCAATGACTTTGCAGTACTGTGTGTTAGTCATGGAGATAGAGCTACCACGGGATGCTGAAGAGGATACAGGAAGGACCTGAACTGACTGGGGACAGGCCAGTGCAGACTTCCCAGAGAAGCTGATGTTTTGGCTGAGTGCTGAGTGGCCGCTTGACTCTGAGTTGGGTTGAAGGCTGTTGGGAGCAGATGGAGTGGCATGTGCAGAGACCTGATGGCAAGAATGACAGTGACCCTTTTAGCAGTCAGCACAGTCTAGCTGGGGAGTATGGGGTGAGAGGCAGGAAGTGGTGAGAGGCCAGAGCAGCAAGCAGAGGCAGGGTGATGGGGATTTGTGGCATTCGGGAACATTGGACATCAACCTATGAGAAGTAACAGGGATTTCAGACTGAGTGGTGATGTGTAATCCGATTAGGGTTACAGAAGAATCCCCCTGGCAGGTCTTGGGAAAATGGATTGGAGGTTGGAGTCCAGGCACGGGTGCTTAGAAGACATGTGCCCTCATCAACAGCAGTATCATGGTGGCCAACACTAAGCTGATGGCAAGAGGGATGGAGAGATGCAGTTCAGTTCTAGGAGACACTTAGTAGAAGCAATGAATGTGGTAGTTTGATGAGCCTGGCTACTTTGCCTGGCCCACTGGCCTCTTTCTTTATTATACTCACGTGTTCCAGCCTTTGCCCATGTCTCCATTGTCACAGGCAAATATAAGAGAACTCAGTCAGCCTTGCAGGGAACCTTTGTTTTTCCTATAAGTTATGAATGATATCAGAAGTCTCTTGGGCTTATTCAGACCAGCATGCATTCAGAAACACTTTTTAGAAGGTATATCAGTAGAATTGAGAATCATATATAAAAAAAATCAAAACTAAACATTTTGCCCAGTCACCAATCCAGAGGGCTGGAGGGACCAATGGTTGATGAGACCATTGTGTTTGTTGGTCAGGACATGGCTAGAGCAGAGATCAGGTCAGTGGAAAAAATAGCCACATGCATGTTTATGCTGCAAAGCCCTGTGTCCTCAGGGAAGTGGAGAACAAGGGCTACCTTGAGTAAGAAGGGAAAGAGACTCTAGCTGGGAGGATCAGAGAAACTTTCATGGAAGAGGTGGCCACAAAGATGATCTCTACATGTCTTTTCCTCCTTCACAAGTATCTTTAAAAATTTTATCAGGAAAAAAGCAGAACAAAATAAAGCTATCCTGCCAAGCAGCTCCCAAAATTGTGCACATACACTCATGCATGCATGGGTGGTGAAGGCTTAGCAGTGTGCTGCAGGATGATACCATTACTGGCATAAGGCATACACCTGAGTCCAGGGTTATGGCCGCTGGCTTGGAAGGAATGGTTCCTTTCCTGCTTTTCTGCATCCCTCTATTTACTTCACTTGCAAAATCATTGCCAGCTTCCTGCCCTTGATGTCAGTAAGCACAAGGACCTTGAAGTTGAGAGATCTCTCTGTTCCGACTGCCATCCCTCCAACGAGGGATGAGACTAGAGTCCTTTTCCCAGTGATTGAGCTGGGCAGAGGCACTGGGAATGTTACTGAGGGCAGGAGAAAAGCCAGCACCACAGAGAACTCACCCTACAGTGAATAGTTAGCTGCAGCATCATTTGAAGGCTGACACGCTACTGTGTTACGGTGCTGGTTGATACTAATTTGTGATTTTACTTGAGTGAATAAGGAAATTCATTGTCTTTGCCATTTCAAAACTGGAAGCAATTTGTGGTGCCTAATTGTACCCCGTGTTCAAAATGGTCTGACAGGTTCCACATACCCAAGAGTCTTTTGATATATAATTAACTTCTCAAAGGAATAATACCAGATAAAGTTCTGTAAATGCAAAAAAAAAAAAAAGTGGCTTGTCAAAAGTCACAGACATACTCTCAAATTATAAAGGTCCTCTTTTTACCCTAGATATTATCTCCTAATGACTCAAGTGGTTTCTGAAATCTTTCTATCAAATTGGCTTTGGAACATGGCACATTTCCATGCTAAAGAATTTGATGCAACTTTTTGAAACTTTGAAATTCATTCTGAATGCTGTCTTGCATCTAACCCTTGCCCAGGAAGCTTTGAAGAGCATTCTGTCTCAAAAGTGTTCTAACCTATTAGAGTAGCTGTCTCCCAGGCACCCACATGCATTTTTATTTTGTATGTAGCCTTCAGGTACACTCTTCTTTCTTCTCTGTGGAGAGGCAGTCTTCTCTTAGCATCACTCTTGCACCTGAGTCAGCAGGTCTGAAGGTGCCTCTCTCCTGTCCCATCAGAGTCCCTGTCCCCTGTCCCTTTGCTAGCACAGTAAGTTCTTCCCACCTCAGCCACTCAGCGTGATGTTCATGTTTATGACTAGCTTGCTATTACAAGACAGACTGGCTTTTTGAGAAGGAGAATTTAAATCCAACCTCTGTGTAGTAAGCCACATTTGACCTGCAAAAATGATGGTGGTGGGGCTGGCCACCTCCTCCCCACTCACAGTGTGTGTGACTCATTTCCAGTGACTCAGAGGACACTGTTAAAGATAAAGGTCATTCGGATTTTCAAAGTGGCCAGTTAATTGTTGTTTTAAAAAAACCCACCAGAG
The DNA here is from genome assembly GCF_963924675.1 of Phocoena phocoena. NCBI lineage: Eukaryota > Metazoa > Chordata > Mammalia > Artiodactyla > Phocoenidae > Phocoena > Phocoena phocoena. The sequence goes on along the minus strand of NC_089228.1, from coordinate 34,156,291 downwards.
CTGTTATAGTCTTACAGCGATCAAAAGGATTTTGTAATCACACTAGGAGAGCATGTAGAACTTTTCATCTTCGAGACATTTAAAAACATTCATTAATAAGAGCACAGTGCCTTTTAGAAAAAGGGAAAAGCTTGTTGTCTCGGCATGCCCTTGTTGCCTCTCTCCCGCCTTCTGACTGCCTTTATACACACCCTCATGGCCCTGTTTCCCTCTGGTGTATCTGGGCGTCTCATCTTCCCATGAACGCAAAGGATTTTAGCTCTGAATACAGATTCATCAGAATTTCTCTCCTGCCTTAGTGCCTATGACATCCAACCATGTGTCTTATCTGAGCTGTGGTGGGGTCACACAACCAGAGGGTCACACTTTTGCTGGAAATCCTTTATCAGTGATACCATCAGGTACTACCAGGCTTCTCTGAGACCTTGAGTTGAATATTGGTTATTGGGCATCGTGTAAATATGATATTGTATGTTAGACATGTGGCATGATCCTTAGGTTACCGTACTCACACAATACTGTACTTGTTCTTAACCTAAAGCTGATTCTTGCACCCCTGGCCATCAAGGTTAGTTTCAAGGCAGCGCCAGTGAGTTGGCTGTTAACAGAGACATGAATGGCTGGTGGGATTTGGCTTCCAAGGCAGCTCTGCCACCATTAACACGCTGGCTACTTGAAGTGCTATCAGCGATTGCCCTGAGTTAGTGAGTTATGAGAAGGGACCAGCTAAGGGAGGCAGTACAGAGGGTGGTGAAGACTGGAGGCTCAGAAAGCAGGCAGAGTTGGGAAGGAATCAGACTCCAGTGCCTGCTAGCCATGCCACTGTGTGACCGACATCCCTGGGCTCTGCATCTTTCCTGTCTGTGAAGAATTACTCCTCTCTTGCTGTTGTGAGAATTGCAGGAGATACACGCACAGCACTTAGCACCGTGCCTGGCACAAGAAACGCCCTCTTCAAGAAGAATGATAGGGAGTTGAGGGGGAAGCTAGCCAGCAGAAAAAAAACAAATTTGCTTTTTTTTTAAAGCAGTCACTTGGAAAGCAGAACAGATTGGTTGCTACATTTTATAAATTCCTTGCTGGAGAAACAACGAGCTTAGAAAACTGAAAACAGTAACCGCTTCAAAATGCTTGCCCTTTGGGAAAGATAGCAGAATGTCGGGTGGCGATCCCTGGGTTGTGGTAGCGAGGGCAATCTTTTTTCCATTTCTTGCACTTTTCATTATTTTTCAAATTTTCTAAAATGAGCAGTTGTTATATGTATAACCGGGGTGGGAGGGGATCTTAAAAAACTGTAAACGCTTAAACCGTTTAGACCATAGCCAGTAGAGCAGAGGCTGATACCACTGAGACTCCCTTTCCCTACGGCCATCTCCTCTGGGGCAAGACATGCTGTGACAGTCAGAGACCTTGATTTGCAAATTCTAGGGGAAGAGACCATCAGTCTGTCACAGGCCCATCTGGCCACCTGGCCTTGGGACCACGTCCTTGTTTGAGACCCTTCCCTTTGACTTTGAGAAGAATGGGCCCCCGAGCCAAGCTGAACTGCCTCTTTAAAGGACTAGGAGTATTAATAAACAGCTGTAATGTTAAGAACCATTTCACCCCATGAACGGCGTCTCTCGGGATGAGCATGCTGACGTGCATCGCCCTATTTCATCGTCGGGGCAACATCAGCACTTACTAGCGCTGTCGGGGTGGCAGGCTGCCCCAGCCCTGTTTGTCAGGACGTCTGCTGCACTCAACCGTTTCTGTGCCCATTTGCTCCTCGTGGCAGCCCTGTGAGCTGAGTGCTCTTATCTCCATCCTACAGGGGAGCAAGACAGGCTCAGAGAAGTACAGGTTAGCCCTGGGCACACAGCTTGTAGGTGTAGAGACCAGATTTGAACCAGAGTTTCCCTTTGGGGCCCTGGCTTTTCCCTGCTCTTCTTACTGGCCTGGTGAACGGTGATCTGCAGTTGGAGGGCGGAAGATGATCCTTCTCAAACAGCTTCTCCATGCTTTCCCAAGGCTCACCTGGGCCTTGCTCAAGGCCTGATAAATAATCGGTGTCCACCAGTATTTTTGGATATGCGTATGGACAAGTGATTGAATGAAAGAGTGAAGGAATGAAGAGCCCAGTGGCCATTAGGTCCTCCTCTTTTGTACATGGAGGAAAGAAGATGTGCCTCCCTTCCTTCTCCTGAAATGGCCACTTCAGCCTCTGAGACAAGAGGAGACTCAGGGCCTCGGAGGAGGTGGTGAAGGTATTCACCAGCTGAGGACCGTGACTGCCTCCCAAGAGAAACATCTGCCCAGACAAAGGCTGGCTCCCAGCCCCTGGCCACACCCCTTCTCCAGATGGCATTGGCTTTGGGCAAGGCCTCTTCCTCTCCAGTTGTGGGCCTCCCACCCCCAACTCCTTCCTTCCTGTTGGCAGCATGGAACAGCACGTACTGTTTATCAATTATTAGCACACATAATATTTGTTTCACAGAGGCTGCATGGATGTGTGTAGCTGACTTCCTTTAGTCCTTCCCAAAGGAACACAGAGAAAGCAAAGGCATTTTTGTTTTGTTCAAACTCACATGAACATGGCCATCACCTTAGCCCATCCCATTCTGCTTCCACAATCAGTCTGTAGGTAACACAAAGGGGCACTCACATCCAGACAATTAAACACTGCCAGAAAGGTTTTGGCACTTACGGCAGACCCCCGATGGTTCCGCTGGCTCCTCAGATAGGTGCCCTTCTTGCCCCATCCTCCTAGGCCACAGGCTGGTTTGTGTGTTCACCACATCTGGCCTTTATTTGAAACTCCACCTCAAAGTATTTCATAGCACAGAATATCTTTCCTTATTAAATTCTCCCCCACATATTTTTTTCATAAAACAGGCACCAAAAACTACAAACCTACCCGTGGCTCTCAAAGTATCTGTTTATAAACCTTTGGAAACCGTTTGCAATTCGTTAATCATATTTTCAAAGGAAGTTACAGTTTATAGATACACTAACAAATGCCATATCCGATGCCTCAGCCCCAGTAACGAGATCCTCACGAAGGGAAAGAGGGAGTGGGGCTGGGGGACCTGGGATTCTTCCCAGGCCAGATCCCAGGGGAGAGGGGCGATCTGGCCTGGGAGTCAGCGATTTGAGGGTTTAGGTCTTTTTCTGTCACTCTCTGACACTGTGGCCACACCTATGTCATCCCAGGGGGAAAGCAGGTACAGAGGATAAGCCATGCTCAAACACAGTGGACTATCTTGATTAGCAGTGAGGTATTTTGCAAATCGCATGTTTCTAAATAATCATTAAAGTACCAGAGTTTGTGAATACTTCATTTAAAATGTACTTTAAAAATGGTTCATTTAAAAAGAAAAAGTAAAGATACTAAATATATACAAGTTGGAACTCTGATGAATACTTACACTTGAAACCCAAGCCAGCTTTAAAAAAATCTTTAAAAAGGGAAGGTGGGTAATGTGGAGAGAATGTGTTGGTACGTGAAACACCCAAAGGTATAAAGACTTCAGGCACAGCTTGATCCAGGCACACACACCGTGCTTTCAGGACTCTCTTCATGTGCTCTCTCTGCCTCCTCTGCACTGGTTTCATTCTCAGGAAGGCTCTCTCCAAGTAGTGGCAGAGATGGCCACGAGGAGCTCAAGTTCACAACCTACTGCCTTAGTGATGCTAGTAGATGGAGAGCTAGTTTTTCTGGATAAATCCAGGAAAGCATACCAGACTGAGTCTCATTTGGGTTGGTATGAGTTACATCCCCAATCCTGAACCAATAACTGTGTCCTGGAGAGTTGTGGGTGTCCCTCACGTACTCAGGTCACTGGCTTCCTTCTGAACCAGGATGGTCTTGTCTTCGCTAGAACTATATTTACTGAGTGTGGGGTCCAAGGGGATTCCCTGTAGGAAAGCCAAGGTGATTACCCTGGGAAATGTGGGGGTTAGGTGGTGGTGGTCCACAGCCCAGGTGTCTTCTGAGTGGAGGTCTAGTCTCTAGCCATCTAGTAAGTTTTCTTAATGGGAGAAAAGATTAGGTGGATTTAGGGTCATCATGCTGGAGTTTACTCATTGTCCTTGACCTGTTTTATCTGTGCAACAGCCTACTGAGTTTTTCTTTTCTTACTCAGAGTAGTCACTCTGGGACACTACTGTTTATATTTTAAAGGAGCTCACTCATTAATAAAGACCCAAATAGAAAGTATTTCATACCTATTTCACTGGTTAAGCAGACATCGTAGAGGGGCATTCCTAAAGTAGAGTTCCAGAGGCGGTATCCCCAGTCCCATCTGTTTCTTTCAATGTAGTTAAATTAGAGACTTACCTGGAATATGGTGACTTACAGACCGGTATGCTGGGAAATCTTCCTTCCCCTCACTCTCTAATCTCTGCCAGTTTCTTGAATACCAATAGTGCAGTGTACTGAATTTCTTGAGTGGTTATTACCAATAATGAAGGAAGATACCTAGGAATGGTCCAAAGTCAAGGGATCTATGTCTGTGGATTCCACTTTTGCTACGTGTCATCTAAAAGGACTTGGGTTCTTTAGCACGGTCATGACGTTTTCTCCAGGAGAGTCTTGAGTCCCAACCTGATGTTTACTACACAAGTATCTTACATACCAAGAGGAGGCATATGAGCGTGACGGTCTGGCACCATCATCTTCAGCAAACATCTTCTGCCTCCCTATGGCTTGCGCAACAGTGACCCAATGAATTATTAAATGGTCTCCTTCATGTCAAGGAAATGACATAGTAGCCAGTTGTATACAATGAGCCTGTGTCTTCATCAAGAAGGTTATGACTTTTTCAGGACTCACATTAGCTACATGCATATTAAGGGTTTATTCCATGCTGAGCCGGGGATGTGCTTGCCATTTTACATACAGTACCTAGTTAATTGTCTCAACCTACCTTGGCTATGGAGGTATTTCTCAATTTTGCAGTTGAGAAAAAGGAAGCTTGGAGCAGCTGGGTGCCTTGCTCAGTGTCACATGCCCAGTAAGTGGCAGAACCACTGTGCTCTCCTCTTTTAACAAAGACAGGGGGACACCTTCTCTGAGGATGAAGGGCCTTGGGGGTCTTTTTGAATTTCTTTAGCAGCAGTTGAAATGAGTTGAGGCTTAGCCATGAAAATTTGGTCAGGGGCTGTGGGTAGGTAGGGGTGTCCTCCTCCATACTGGCTCTGTGATCTTATTTAACTTGCTATTTAGTTTGATATTTAACTTGCCATAGGCATCATGGGCAATAAATCGACTGTAGATAGGCAGAATTAAGAGTGATAAACCACAAAGAAGTCCTTGGGAAAGAATGAAGCACCGTTTAATTGACTTTACTTATCTCCTTAGGACCTTGTGCTTGCTAGGTGTCCAATAAATGTATGTTGAATAAGTGAATAAAGGAGGATTTTGAAGTGACCAATGGAAGAACTTCCTCCAAAAGACAGTATATACCTAGCACTAGGCTACCCAAGAAACTGTGAAAGTTCTGCCTTTAATGGTCAGAAGCTGGGCCATAGGAACTTCTGGGGTGCCTAGTGGCTCCCAGGAATGGTTTTTACCAATATAGGACTTGGGGGCCATTAGCACAGATAATAGAGGCCCAAGAATGTCCAACTCTAGCTCCTCGGGGGACAAGTGGGCTTCTCGGCAGCGTGTGCCCCTCCCCCCTCACACCTCCTCACCTTGAGAAGAGGGTGACAACCCTGCTGACCTCTTTCCTGTCACACAGGCTCAGCCCCAGCCTGACTCTCTTGAGGACCACAGCTTCTATGCACAGTGAACTTTCCATAACAGGATCCAACTGTGAATCCGCTATCGTTTACAGTGGCTTCTGAGGGAACCACTTCGCTTCCCCTTCATCTGGAGTGGATCTGATGTCATAAAACTGACCGTGACAGTCTGTTAATTGGAAACCTGAGAGAAGGGAGTGGAAGGGCAGTGGACCAAGGTGGTCAGAGCCCACTGCCCCTTCGAGGCAAGGCAGCCTTCCTGGGTGGTGAGGGTGGGTGCTCTCCAAGGACATCTCAGGGTTCCTGAAATGCAGCCCTGAGGGAAGACAAGGCGGCAGGAAAACCACTGGGCCCTGTTTGGCCTCACAGTGATGGGAGATCTACCCTGTCTGGCCACTCTCTGGGGGCCGGTTTGGACCTATTTGGTTCAGTACACCAGCAGTGATTTTCTCTTCCACACCATGTGCCTTCAGCACCTGTCTCTATGGTAGCCGAGCAGTGTCCAAAATGGTAACCTGTGGTTTGGGGTTCTTAAAACACCTAGAGTGATGCTGCGTCTCACTTAGAATCCTACGAATTAAGTCAGAAGATGACTAATTTAGAAATAAAAGGAAAAGAGAAAAAACCTATACATACATATGTATTTTTTCCAATATGCCGTCAGCCGTATCCTATGAACTGGCAAAGGGGTTGCTTATCCTGAGCCTGCAGTAGAGGGCAGACTTTCCTACATTATAAACACAGCATTAAAGGCCCTAGATACAGGAACATCCAGACGCAGGACTGTCCAGTTGATAAAATGTAGGCTTGCCAGGTGACTAACACCAGTGATTTAGGGGGAAAAAAACTAAAACCACTTTCTCTGTTATTAATGCACTCATCAGCTTTTCCAGAGAAATGTCCTAATGGCCATTAAATCTGGTAGTGATTCCCAATACCCACATGTACTCCAGGTAAAGTAGCTGTGCTTAGCTCAGCACTGCTGTGGCCAGTGTGATAGCAAGTAGAAGATTCTGTGTGTCTGCGAAATGTTACCAGGATGTTGAGCCCAAATGTGGAGATCAGTACTTTTGTTTCCATGGAGTATGAGGTAGGTATGAGGCAGGAGGTAGGGATGGGAGAAGTATAAAACACAGAGGGATATAACTAGATTTTTTGTAAACTATGTAAGATGCCCTTTCCTGTGTCTTGAAGGGGTGGGCTTTAAAAGTGTTGGAGTCGAGGAGTAAGGTTGCATTCCACACATAGGATGTCCAAGGAGGGAAAAGGCTTGGCTCTGCATCTGGCATGTTTAGTGGTGAGGAGTCCGCTAGGTAAGTTCATAGGGAGAAAAGAATTGGCTTGTATACTCCCCCTAGCTGGGAGCAAATGTTTACAGGTGACTGGGCTTGGTTTTCCTGCCACAGAAACCCCGGGACCGCCCCCACTGCTGGGCTTCTCACTAGGACCCTCCACTCACAGTCCTCAGGCATGAACCAGGACTTCGGATGATGAAGGTTGCCCTGGCCAGTGAGCTCACGGAAATGTTTTCTTTGTTTGTCATTGTTTTCTTTCTCTTCCCCTCCTGCCAGTATGAAGAAGGGAAAAAGCGGAGGAAACCTAACTACAGTAGTGTTGACCTTTCGGAGGTGGAGTGGGAGGACCGCGATGATGTGGTAAGTGATTTGTTTTCAAGCCTGGTGAGAAGGGAACTCCATTGTACCCTCCTCTGTACCTGGAGGCTGCCTGGGAGCCAGCCGAGAGTCCCACCAGAGGGACACCTGGCCACCAGAGGGTCGCGGAGACCACGGGCCCTTGTACCCGTTTGGAGTTTTGTAATGCTCCCACCCGTAGGTCCACTTGCAAACGGGCCAGCCACCCTGCCTTCTTTGTGCAGTCTGCTAAAACCATCCCTTTCTAGGCTCTAGTCTCTTCTGCACCCGATTAATCCAGACTCCTCCTCAGCGCCATTAATGGGATCTGTCTCCCTCAGGGGAACTTGGCCAGAGCCTCGCCGGGCAGCTGCACAGTCAGGGCCAAAACTCACCTGTCAGGGTTTCAGCCCAGGGCTTGGCAGAGCCGCTCTCCTCCTGCTTGGTTGGCCACCCTGTTTCCAGGGCTGCCCCAGCCTTTCCCCTTTCCAGGCTACACTGCAGTAACACATGCTTGTTTCCCACACAGATTCAGCCTGTGGGACTGTATCAAAGGCTTTCCTTATGCCCACGACTAGGCCCCATCAGTCTTCTTGTTCCTTCCTCAAAATCAGATTTGTTAGACATGCCACCTTTTGTGAATGCAGGCAGACTGTCCTCAATTAAATCCTAACTTCCCAGGTGTTCCTATCTGGACACTTGCTCTTCCCTTTCTCTATGGATTCTTCGTGCCCAGGCTATGTTTCTCTGCCTGCATCTCCCTGATTTGTCTGGAGTCCTTTCTTGAGCTTCCTCATTGAGTCAGCAGTGTTTCTATCCCTCCCTCTGTCTTGCTTTCCAAAGGGATGTTGAGGGGAACCATTTGAAACCTGCAGGCTGGGTTCTTGTGCTTTCAGAAATATGTCTGGCATCACAGTCCTCTTGCTGCTTGCTTTTCCTCTCTTCACATCCTCTGCAACCTGGATGTCTCAGCTAGCATAAATCTCTGAGTTTTTTCCTTGCCTATAAAATGCAAGAGTCATATCTGTTTTAGAAATTTAACCTATTTCCTTCTTCATCTGGACTCAGTCTTTTTTAAACCCCATTCAGATAGAGTAACTTTGCTGTTTGATAAAAAGTTACTTCCTCATCCATTCTCTTTTCCCAGGTGCCGCTGACCTGACGTTGCGTCAGCTCAGTGACCTGGTAGAGTTTTATATCTTCTTGATCTTTAAACATTGTCATCAGGATTCACGTCTGGGTCTTTTAATTGTACTGCACCTAATGTACATGTCCTACCCTTTCAACCTGCTTCTACCAAGAAGCAAGCTAGCACAGTCCTGAGGAACGCAGTTCAGGTATTAGCCTGCCTGGGTTCAGACCCCACCTCTGCTATTTGCTGGCTGTTGGTCTCAGGCAAGCAATTATCTTCTCTACATCTCAATTTTGGTTTATGTCCTTTTTTTTTTTCTCAGTAAAATGAGTATGATGGCAGTAGTACCTACCTCACAGAGCTGTTATGAATACTAAGTGTGTTACTGTAGTGAGAAGTGTCAGCATCAACATCGTTGCGTGGACACAGTGAGCATTCTGAGTGGTAACTGTTATTAGTCTTATTCTCAGCATCACCAACCCTCATTCTCATTAATGAATGTCAGTTGCTAACTGTATCATGAAACTTTAAAGGGTGCATTCCATTGTTTTCCTTTCTCCTTCCTCTTCACTTTATCAGCTGCTTTATTTTGACTCCACAGGATCCTTTTGTTTTCTTTCCCAGAAGGTTTGAACCCTGTCATCAACAAGCTTCCCCATCCTTTCATCTTTTACATTTTAATTGATATGGGAGGCAAGCCTGATGCTCATTCATACTTGGGAGTCCCTGCATCCAGGAAGCAGGCCCTCTGCTAGTTAACACTAGGCTGACACTCGCACTTCTCCTTTGCAGGTTACTTGAAGAGATTTATTACTTGGCTCCTCTGTACCCCAGGTGTCTAGTCATTATCACCTGTGCCCAAGTTAATTTTCCATGAGCTGATATCTCCTTCTACTAACAACAATTTGACAAATGCTTTCTGTTTCCTTGCTCTTTTCTTCCTTTGTCATCGGATTCCCAGCCTGTGCCACGTTCTTTACCTTCATCTGATTCCCAGGACTGAGTTCTGAGTGTCTACCTTCAGAGTTCCCACACCTCCAGAAAGTTCATTGCTCTTATTCTTCAGTTGGCCTTTGGTTGTCTCTTTTGTTTGGGTCTCTTGTCTCCTTGGAAATAAGGTTCATTTGAGATATGAATTCCTTCACTACCAACGTGCTTGATTGGGAAAACCCAAGTCACCATTTCTCTCCTAGGAATTTGCACTCGCTTGATTAGAGAATTCTGGAACCTATACAAAGCATCTCTGTGAAGGCTACACAAGATCCCACATGCCCATGTGTCCACCAGTGAGGTTTGCATGTAAGTAGCAGAGGGCAGACTTTAGGTCAAGATCTGCGAAAGACCAGACAAGTAGAGCCCACTGAGGAAGAAGCAGCGTGAGTCTGCCCGGCTGCAGAGAAGTTCTTGGAAGAAGCACCCTACGCCTCTTGGCAGCTAGGATCTTGTTGAATTTAATGACCACATTTATAACACAGACCCTGTGTACTTCCAAAAAAGATATGAGGTCATATCTGTGTCAAACAAACTGGAGTGTGAATCCTAATATTTTGAGCTATTGAAAGGGGTCTGACATTAAAGAAAAGGGAGGAGGAGGAGGATGATACAGGACAGGTAACATCTATTAATGCTCAGGGAATACCAGGCACTCTTCTGCACGTTAGCTCATTTAGTTCCCACTACAACTTTATGAGACAGTCTGTGCTGTCATCAGTTCCATTTTGCAGGAAGAGAATCTGAGGCACAGAGAGGGTGAGTGATTTGGTCAAGATCATAAACCTCTGGCCCCAGAGTCCATTTCTGAACTCCAGGGCTATCCTGCCTCAATGTTCAATAAGTGTAATCTATTTCCATTATAACTGAAGAAAAGGGAAAGACTAGACTAATCATCTAAGCATCTGCCTCCAGAAAGCATTAGTGACCCTGGCCTCGGACCCTCCCAGGTCCTGATGCTGATTGTTCTGTGCTACTGGGAGTTGGGGGTGGGGTGGCACTGAGGCATGGAGAAGCTTACCTAATCTCTGACTTGCCTGGGGAATGTGAGAGGGGAAGGTCCCAAATGGCTTTAGGCAGGCACCAGAAAGAGGAAAAATGAAAACCATGTCAAAGATAAATCGAGCCGTTCTTAAGAGTTAGAAAGTAGACTTAATTAGGACCAGCTCTCCCCATCCAAAACCACAAAAGTTAAAATGGGAAAATATTTCCAGAAATGCCCATTATGTGTTGTTAAAAAATATCTAGAGTAAAATATATGTTTTATTTTATACATGCCTCCAGCTAAAAATTATGCTTTTACTCTCTCTCACAGAAGATGAGAATATGAACCCAAATCTAGACAGTCCCACATCAAATTTAGGTTGCTTGCAAGCACTGTAGTTCTCTATCAGCCAGATCTTATTCAAGCTCCTCAAAGGAGAAAAAGAGGGGAAAAAATTAAAAAATAAAAATAAGAAAATAAAAACAAGCCGTGGGGCTGGGAAAGAGCCTTTCCTGACAGGCTGTGGCATGTCAGCATTTGCTCCTATTTCATTAAATGGCTTTCCCGTCGTCTCCTATTGGTGCCCATGACGGCACATCTTTCATCACTGTGTCTGCTGTCCTTCTCTGAACTCACGGAAGGGCCACAAGTAATTAGCAGAGATCAGCCAGGGGTGGGGGAAGGGAGGGAGGCTCACCGTTCCCAGATGGGACCTCCAAAAATCAGATACAGGGTTGCCCTGTTCACTGCCCATCGGCCTCAGCCAGGCCTTTCATTGGCCCAGATTTCTCAGAGTGTTTGAAGATGATTCATGCTGTGAAAAACTTAATCCCTGTCTTCCAAATGGTTGGCTTTTTAAAAAAACAAAACAAAAAAACTACTGTGTAGGAAAATATCTTTAACTTGATTATGTTTTGAAAAATGATTTCTACATGACAGACCAATACCCTTTTTGAAAAAGTAACTCGTCCCCCTTGCTTCTTGAGTGTTTTAGCATTTGCTGGGGGTCCGTTCTCTGACTCTCAGGATTTGTCAACATTGCAGAGGCTTTTTTGGTCGTTGTTGCCCAGAGGTTTACACGAGCACCCCAAATTGAAGTTGATGGTCATTTATTTATTGTTCTCAACCTCTCTCCCCCTGGACAAGAGCAGTTGGGTGTTTATTCTTCTGAAGCCCCATTTCAGAGGTCTGAGTGTAGTATGCAGACTTACTGCAAAAGTACCCCAAGAGTCAATGGGGAAACAGCCCAGCTCTATCATACACAAGCCACCAAATGTGCTCCCAAGCTGGAGGGTAGAAGGTGTCCAAGACAGTATGGTAACCCTGGGAAGAACTAACTACAATTTTCTTTTATCGTTTTAGTTAAGAAATGCCATGGTGAATAGAAAGACCGGGAAGTTTTCCATGGAGGTGAAGAAGACAGTGGACAAAGGGGTACATTTTTCTCCAACATTCTTGCCGCTTAATTTAAAACAAACCACTGTGAAAAATTAGCTTTGAAAGTTCTATCTGGAGTAAATATCTTTCGCTGAGATCATTTTTCTCTTGTCTCTACTTATCTCAAACAAGATTCATGTAGTACTGTTAACCTGATCATAGTGTGTCCATTTATTTTTATTTATTTCTGAAAACTTCACCTAGCAGACTAACCATGTTTTCTTTTCTCTACGACTTTTTGTTTTCAATCTAGAAACGGGTTTTGGTGATGACAAATGACTACTATTATACAGACATCAAGGGTACTCCTTTCAGGTAGAGCTGACCATAATACGTGGACATTCCATCAGACCCATCAGTTGTGTTTGTACAAAACCTGCTGACGCTTTCAGAGCTCATCATCTGAAGATAACCAAACACCCTGCCGAAAGGCCGGAAAGAGTGAGGAAGGGGCTTTTCCCAGGCTGCTTTTGCTTTTGTTTTCCAGAAGGGGGAAGATGGTTCAGGCTCACCTAGGAGAACTCATTCAATTTGTCATGGCTTTGCATCTCATTATCAAGCAAATAAGCTTCTGGGGTTCTAACTAAGGGTAGATAGATAAATTCAGAGGGTTACCAGGGTCCTTAACCATCTAACTTGCTGCCTTTTATTTCCATGATCCTTCACACTTGGAGGTAGCATATTCATCCCTACATGTTGTGCTTCCGTTTTAATTTCTCTGAACTGTTCTGTGCTTGTCTGCCTTTGAATCCTGTTATTTCTCTTTGTAACAATCCTGAAAAATGCATTTGCCCCCTTGCCTGCTTTCAGAAGTGTATGTGGCATTCTAAAGTTTCCTGCTATTAACTTAGTGTGATAACACTTTTTGTAAAAAGTTATTTTGGTAGGGCTTCTTTGTGTTCCTGCACTGGTGCCATGCAGAGCTAAGGAGAGAAAGAATTTACTAACTTAGAGTAATCTTAAAAAAAAAAAAAAGTGGCGTTGTTGTTGTATACGGCCAGGGATCATGGGTGGATTCCATTTGGAGCCAGAGCAGTTGATGGAACACATGACTGCTAAGTGGGTTTACCAAATGAAGAGACTGTGTTATCAAAACATACTCTCTGACTTTAGGCAGTGAAGGAAGGAGCTTAAGTCAAGACTTTGAGAGTGTGAGAGTGTGAAAAATCTATCAGACAAGGGAGAAGGTTGGGCAGAGAAGCCCACGATACAGTCATGTGGCTACGTTCAAGTGGCAGTGGAAGTGTTCATTTTTGCCATTGAGAAGGGGTTAATTTTCCCTCGTCCCAAACTCTACAGTCTGGAAAGAGCCGTGTGTGGCTGAATGTAGGGCAGGGGTGCATAAGGTGGTAGTGAAGAGCAGGACACGTAGCACTTGCAAGAGCATCCAAAAGAAGGGCTTGCTAAAAGGGCTTGTAGGAGTTGCCACACCTCTTTAAACACACGCAGGAGCCACCCATTGCTGTTGCACTTCCAATCAGAAATTACACTGAAGCGGCTGATTGAATCTAAGAAACACCAACACCAACTATAATCAGTGGGGTTTTGAAAGTAAACTTGAAAAACATTGTTTACAGAACATGAACTGGAAATGTGAAAACGGAAAATAAAGTTCACCTGCAAGTCTGTTCCAGTCAGTGTCATGGATTTCAAGGTCTGCTTTGTTTCTCTGCACAGTTTAGGTGTGGCGCTCTCTAGAGGCCATGGGAAATATTTCTTCCGAGGGAATGTAACCATTGAGGAAGGTAAGATGCTGCCTTCATCCATCTTATCCTTTTGTGTGGGAAGAAAGCCCTGAAGCCAGCTATTGGGTTAGCTGAAGAATTTGCTCATCTATCCAACCCTTATTCCAATCCCTGGACATGTGACACAACCATTTACCCACCTGCTGTTACCTTGCTCTCCGAGACTGATTCAGAATGGTGGGACTCCCAACTAGTGATGGCCTTCCATGATTTCATTTATGTTCTGCTTTCATCCATAAAGTTGTTGAGGCAACTCGTAAGAATCATCCATCCACCAACTGTATTCTTCTCATACATAAAAATTAGTACCAAGAAAAATACGAATTAGTGTAAAAACTCAAGCCCAGGAAAAGAAAAAGAAAAGAGAGGTGTGCGAGCCGTAAGTCTTCTACATAGTTGAGCCACAAATTTCACTTGTGTTTCAAGGCAGCCTGGGTCCAAGGGAAATGTGATCATTCAAATGATTTAGTAAGTCAGAAACCCGCACCCCCTGCAGTGGAAGTGTGGAGTCTTAACCACTGGACTGCCAGGGACGTCCCTCTTCTTGTCTTCATAAAGCACCAGTGCACTGGAGACTCCCAGTAAATGGTAGCAGTTGTTACAGCCCTTTAAACTTTAAAACTGCTCTCACCCCCATACTGTCCTTTTCATCTCCCAACAACCTAGTAGCTCAGAGGAGTTATCTTTCCCAGTATCACCAGCTCACAGGGAGGAGTGGGTCTGGCCTCTGAAAGGCTTCACTCCCAGAGTGGCCTTGAGTAAGTCACTTGCCCAACCTAGATGTTCTGTTTTGCATCTTGACAGAGAAGGAGTTGGACCAGACCAGTGCTCTTTGTGGGTATCCTCAGGGAGTATGGTCAAGAGTGGGAAGGTCAGTTACAAGCTGGGTTTTAATGGGTTAGAGCTGGTTACAAATGAGTTTGGTGAACTTCCAGAAGCTAGACCACCTTGTGGCTCACTCCGATGATGCCGTGGAGAATGAAGAAGGAGACTGGAAGTCCCTGAGATGCCAGGTTTCATAGATGGCCTTCTGGTCTACTCCTCAGTGTCCCTGCATTGTTTCATGGGTTTTGGGTTTTGTCTCCCAACTGATTGTGAGATCTTAAGAAGCAGGAAGGAGAGTGAAGAGGTCATCTTGACCAGGGCAGAACCCAGAGTATGCCCACTGCAGAGATATTCAATCATGTGCTCCCTCTTCCTAGAGACAGGCAAGAAAAAACAGGCAACTCTGTGACTTGGGCAAGATACTCAACAGGATGTATTCTCAAGGATCATTTTTTTTTTTTAACTTCTTTAATTTTCTGGCTCCATGAGCCATGTGTGGTTCTGTGGATGTCACTGCTCGTGAAGACAGAAAATTCACATCTAAGCCATCTGAGGTCAAGATGAGGAAATAGCTCATGGTCAGAACAGTAAAAAGAGAGATTGTTAATGGATTATTTGCCTCTCTTGTGTTCATTCCCTTAGTCAATGGACCTGACCCTCCATCTTCTCTCTCTCCCTCACTCACTCACACACACACACACACACACACACACACACACACACACACAGTTGTTTTGCATTGTTTTTTGGATCACTTCTTCATTTCTTTAGTCACTATCATCTTCTGTTAGGCTAAGAGCTCACACAGAGAGAATTTCAGAGCCAACTGCAACCATCCTGCAAGAAATTAGTTTGAATCCTAGGCAAGGGGAAGAGTGTCTGGTTATCCACACAAATGAGTTCAGATCTTCCCCTCTCTGTTGGTCCTCTGTAAATAAGAGGGCTTCCAATCCTGCCAGCTTTGCTGAGTGACAGAGCCTGAGAAAACTGCTTCCCCTGGGCTAACTAGTAGAGGGGCTTGTCATCCATAAAGGCCAGGGCTTGATTACCATTCTGCTCTGTTCTTAAAGAAGGCAGGAGTTTCTTGGGGATGGTGGCCGCTTCTGAAGGTTGTCCCGTAAAGAGTGCTCTCCCATAGAATGTAGGAATTTTCAACCTACCTTGACAATGGCAGGTATTACAAAGGTGGCGAACAGGCTGATTTTGCTCAAAATGTAAGGAGTTGCTACTGAGGTTAAAGGTATGGGCTGTAGTTCTACCTGCTGAAATAGTTTCTCTTCTGAATCTCCTTGACACTTTATCTTTATATATATGTAGTACACAGTACTTGTTCAATAAATTGGAGCTTATGTCATTATTGTCAGCATTATCAAACAGTAGGTGTGATTTTGTCAGGAGGATCAAAATCAGAGGTGAGAGGGTTAGAGAACAATCGTATTTCCTTGGTGGCCTAGGAACTCAGAGAGGAAGCAATCAAAAAGATCTTCCCTTCAGGGTCTCATTGATAGGTCCTATGAAATATAGGCAGAGAGGGCTTTCAGATGAAGGTTGATGAGAACAGGAACTAGAAATATATATAGAATTGATATCATTAACTCAGTATTCCAGGAAGGTGAGATCCCAGCTCAGGGCCTCTGCACCTGTGGTTTCTTCTGCTGCGAGCACCTCAGTTACTACGTGGTTCTCTCCTCACCTCCTCCAGGTCTTTGCTTAAAGTCACTGTCTCAGTGAAGCATCTGACTCCCACTGTTAACAATGAAACTCTTACCCTCATCCCTCCCCATCTCTTGGTACCCCCTCTCCTTGCTTCATTCTCTCTTAACTTCATAGCCCTCACTACTGATAGGCTATGTATTTTAACTTTATTTACTTATCTCTTTTCTGACGCTAGAAAGTAAATACCATGAGAGCAGCAGTGATTTTTATATTGGTCACTGCTATGTTCTCAGGACCTAGAATAGTACCTGGCACATAGTGGATGCTCAGTAAATATATGGAAGGAAGAACGGGAGGGAGGGAGGCAGGAGTGGAGGGAGCAAGAAAGGGAAGAAAGGATGGATGGATGCATAGATTGTCCTAGGGACTAATCACTATTCCATTCAACCCTCTCATGCAGTCTGTGAGTTAGGCACTATTACCCACATCTTCTGACTGGTATAAGTCAAAGAGTTGAAGCGACCTTCCCAACATCATTCAACCAGAAGGTGTTGGAGCCAGGATATGGCCACTTGGGTCATATAGTATGATATTCTATATAATTCATTGCCTACTTCCTGTAAAATCAAACAGGAGTGTGCGATGATAGTTCTAGTATTTTGCTATTTATTTTGTACATTTGTATTTGAGGAGTCAGCTGGAATCCTGAGTGCAGTAAGGTACTGTTGGTCACTTGGGAAACTGACATTCTCAAAAATTGGAGTTCCTGAGGTTGTCACTCAGAAGTGTTTGTCTGCTGATGACCCATCAAAATGAAGTCACATAAAGACACAAGGAAAACAGAGTTAGGGTGTCTCGGGTATTCTATATATAAAAACTCCCCAATTCCCTGCAGGCCTCAGTTCTCCTAGCTACCTCTCCAGACTGATGATTCATTTTAACTTAGCATCCTGTATCAACTAGCAGTTTTTGCTGGTCAAAAACAGTTGAGTATTGGCAGTTTCATATCATTCAACCTATAATTTCACCCTCACAACCACCTGTCATTTAGGGACTATTATTATTACTGTTTTGCACATGAAGAAAGAGTAAATCAACCTGCTAACATCACACAGCAGTTTAGTGGCCCACCCGATTTCCCAACTCAGGCTGTACTGTATGGGCCTCCAAAGTTGGTGTCTCTACCATCTTGCTAAGCTTCTCTCCCCGGACTCACTGGTGCATCATTTATCTTCAGGGAGTTAAGGCTTTCCTGGGAGACTGCCAGGGAAAGTTGCAGTGGTGGCTGAGTGAGGTGGTTGTGGGGGGAAGGTTCTGCCTGGGAAGAGAACTTGTGTCCTATGTGCGAAGTCCCTTTTCTCAGGCAGATATCTTTGGGGTTGATGTCTACCCTTAACCCCCACCCCCCATGGCCTTGCCCTAGAACATTTGTAGCATAGGAGAGCATGAGGGGGGTGGTCAGTGCCCCACACAGATGGTACTTCCTCATGATGCCCTTCTCCTTGACCTCCAGGCCTGCATGACTTAGAACACCCTGATGTGTCCTTGGCAGATGAATGGTAAGAATGGAATGATTCTTCCTCGGCATTGGTGTTTATTACCCTCTTTGATTTCAAGTTGTCTGTATTCCCTTGCCCAGTTCTCCTGGTTCAAAAGCAAAGGAAAGTGATGCCATAAATATGTACATGTTCTTGTTTTGGGCCATGTCACATTCCTAGGTCCTACTGCAACACTGACCTACACCCAGAGCACCGTCATCTATCTCAATTAGAAGCCATTAAGCTCTACCTCAAAGGCAAAGAACCTCTGCTCCAATGTGAGTGTGCTTCCAAATGCGTGTGTGTGTGCCTATGGTGGTTGGACGGTGGGGGGGCGGTGTGTGTGCATGAACTCAAGACCATATTTCCCCTCAGTTTTCATGGGAAGCTTTCCTTTGGCAGAGATGATCAGTCACATTAAATCCAGCCAAATATCTGGAAAAGGAATGTGGGTTACCAAGAGTCATGCAGAATCCCCAATCCCAGTTTAACCCTTCACATTGGATTTTTCCCCTTACCAAACCATTTAGTCAAGCGCCTGAGTAACATGAAAATGTTTCAACTGGGAGGGGACTGTCAATATCTGCTTTTTTATTTTACAAAGAGAAACAAGGGCTGGAAATAGGATTTGTCTCATCCAAGGCTATAATCTAGGCCTCCTGGTTCTGTCCGGTGTGCCACTGTGACATGTTGCTTTTTGCACTGTATATTCTGCTGCCCCTCCTCCTACAGAGTGCCCTCTGAGGGAGCTCAGTGAGTCAGAAATGGCCAGTAGCTGGTGATGGGGGCAGGGAAAGGGGGGCAGAGAGAGAGCAGCAGCAGGGCTGATGCTCACCAAGTGCAAGAACAGTCCCTGAACAAGCATAAATTAGTTCCAGTAGCTAATATTTGGATATATGGATATATATCCATATATAGTATGTGCCATTATTTTCATTACTTCGTATATTAAGATTTATATATATATATAATTATATATTATTCATTTTAAATTTATATATTATCTCAATTTATTCATTGTCTTTTTGATGGTGAGTTATTTCCAGTTTTTGCTTTTATAACAAAGCTGCACTGTCTTCTTGGCCACCAGCTAAGGTGATGACTGGCCTGCTGTAGGTGATAAAGCTGTAGGGCTCTAGGACGCCTCTGCTAGACTCGTGATATCCTCCTGATTCCTTGGCCTCTTCCACAGAGCTCTATCAAGAATTTGTTTGGATAAGGACAGATGTCCTACTTTAAAATGAAAAAAAAAAAAATCTTAGATGGAAGGAATGACAAAATAAGAGTCTCAGAAGTTCTTAAGCTATCACACCCCTTTCCCTTACAACCAAGATCAGGGCCCTGAAGAATTGCAAATTTTGATAGAGGACAGAAATGGGGATGAAAAGAGCAAACTGAGGAGTGCTGACTTCTGATCTCCGAATCCCAGAGCTGGCGTGCTGGTCTATGGCATGAACTAATAGATGGGGAGGGAAAGTAGAAAACTGAAGCGTGAGACACCCAAGACTCTCAATTTACTGTCATCTCATCCAAATGCTTTGGGGGCCCTTGTGTTGTGGCATATCAGGTGTCAACTGTTTCATATTTTCAGCTGGTGGGAGGTTAACGCAGGAACACACCATAGGAGAAAGTAGCCTGTAGATACGGTAAAATGAGCCCAGTGTGCACTTCTCATGCTACAATTTGGGGTCTAGCCAAAGCCATCTTCTCAAGTCTATCCCTCCCAATAGGTGATAAAGAATTGATACAAGAAGTCCTTTTTGATGCTGTGGTGAGTGCTCCCATTGAAGCCTATTGGACCAGCCTTGCCCTCAACAAATCTGAGTAAGTGGTTGCACGTGTCCCCCTTTCATGGCCATTTCCCTACAAGCCGTCCGAAATATGGTTATGGTTTAAAGAACTAAACTGTTTTAGGAGGCTGGTGTTAAAGTTCTTTAATTTTCCCCAAAGCTCCAAACCACAAGAGCTAGAGCAGATTAGCGGCTCTGGCTTGGATGGCAAGCTCCTGGGTTTGACATATAATTTGTTTGAGTTGTAACATTACATGAAATTTGGTATGCTGAGGTAGGGTGACACTTCCGAGAGAGAGGGAGGCGGAAGGAGCATTTTGCTTCCTGCCCTGCCATTGGCTCCCTCACCTTCACCATCTAGAGGGAACTTGGGATCTGGGCCAGGCTAGGTTGTGAGGAGGACAGGGAAGTGAGAGCTCTATTTCATTAGGGTGTCAGATATAACCCCGCAGTTTTATTTCTGAAGTGGAGGATGTAGGGGGAGGAGGGCAGGCAATGGTAGTTGTTGTCAAAGACTAGGGTGAGAACTGCTTCAGCAGCTTATTTTTAATATTAATACTAGTATTTTACTATTTTAAGTAGGCTGTTAACAATTTAAAATAAGAGAAGCAATTATTCCTTTTTCCTTATACCTTCATGTCATACATTATTCAGTTCTCTCTCGTTTTTTATTCTTTATTAGCTCCTTTCCTTTTTTTATCTTCTGTTTTGTATATTTTCCTATATCAGGTCTATTATTCATTCTGTTCTCATTTTCATTCATTCATTCATCAAATATTGACTGCACGTCTGTTATGTTCCAGGCACTGGGCTAGGTATTGGTGAAATCGAGGTAACTCAATCAAACACAGTCCTCACCATCATGGTACCTGTGATATATAATGTGCTATATGATTAAGAATTGTGATAACTATGAAGGAAAATTAGACATGTAGACAGTAACAAGACCTAGAGTGGAGATAGAAGACGGGAAAGGCTTTTCTGAGCAGGAACTAGTTCAAGGGTTCCCTGGGAGCATTCCAGGGAATTGGAACAGTATGTGCAAAGGCCCTGAGGTGAGACAGTATTTGACATGGTTGAGGAATTTAAAGAAGGCCAACAGAACTGATGTGTAGAGCATAGGCTGGAAGATGTTAGGAGACAAGGGTACAGTAGGGCCTGGTGGTTCAGGACCTTGGGAATCAGATTAAGGATTTTGGATTTTATACTCAGTATATTGGAAAATCATTGAAGAATTTTAAGAATGACATTTTAAGATTTTAAGAAGGAGATGATCAGATTTGCATTTTTAAAAAAGACCCTTCTACTGCTATGTGGATAATAGAATGTAATGGGGGTAAGAAAAATAGTAAAGGCTCCTACAGCAGTTCAAGGGATTTGCCACTTGGACCAAGGCAGTGGCAGTGGGCACAGAGACAAGGGATTTACTTGTGGTATGCTTTGGAAGTAAGACCCCCAGGACTTGGTGATGGGTTCATGGTGTGAGGGTAGCGAGGCTGCGCTGTCAAGGATCATTCTCAGGTTAATGACATCAATACCTGGGTAGATAGTGGTGCCATTTCCTAGGACAGGAGACAATGAAGGAAGAGCAGGTTTGGGACTGGACATGGCCAGAATTCTTTTCTAGACATTTTGTAGTTAAAATGACTCCTAAGCATAGATGTAAGGTAGGTAGTTTAATACATGAGTCTGGACTTCCAAAGATATAACCACTCTCATTATATTTGGGGGTATCCTTGGACTGCTTACCTGCATGGATTTTATTCCCTGGGAGGTTTGGAAAGAGTCAAAGCCTTTCCTGTGATTGCATTCTCTAGTGGAAATGTTTCTTTTAGGTTCTCATGAAACTCAAAATCCTGTGGAAAGATTGCTGATTCACCCCTAACAGATGCTAAAGATTTCCAAAATGGTAGCTTGCATTGTAGTCCACATCTGTAACTGATTGCGCAGCCCGACTTTGCAATTTGGTGTAGGCTACAAGCAGAAACAAATGCATAATGTTTGTTTTTATTCATCCCTTAAATACTTAAAGGTAGTATTGACCACTTTGACAACCATCAGAGATCAAGTAACTAAATTATCTTATACTGAAGATGACATGGATAAAGCTTAGAATCAAATTGCTACTAGCATCTAGGGCAGGAAGCAAACTCAGGAATCAGTATTCTCTTCATATTTTTTTGTAGACTAAAACTATATATTTGTGGAGAAAGACCATTTGCTGTATTTTTGAAGAAGTATCCACTGAGAAAACCCTGAAGAACATGTTCAAACATATAAAATTTGCCTTGAATGTTGAAAAAAAAATCTTTGCTGAATTTTCAAATGAGTCTTCTTTGCTAAGGCTGTCCTTAGAGTTCCTATGTGTGGCATCCTGTAGGGCTATTTACAGAAGTCATTTCTTTACTCATCCCTCTGGGGTTGGTGGTGAGGATGAGGCCTATTCTTTAGTAGAAGTTACCAGTTGGTACCCCCAAAATGGTGTAGAATTCAAGTCCTAAACATTTCCAGGCTGTGGGATACTACAGACTTGAGTCAGTGACTCAGTTGCTTCTTTTCACTAATGGCAGATCCCACTAATGGTCTCAGAACCAAGAATAGGCTTGGTAGCATCAGATGAAAGAACTAGCTCTAAGGCTTTTCTTCCTCTCCTCAACGTTGGCCTGCTCTTTCTGAACTTGCACCCAGAACCTTGAGATAAAGGTGTGTTTATTTAGCATTCGGGATGCATTTATTTCCTCATGCTGCTTTTTGGGTCATGGACTTCTTACTTTTTCTGGCAGGAATTACCACGAAAACTTTTGTAAGGAATAAGAGTTTGCATCCTGTGTGTGCATGTGTGCATATGTTTCTATAATTTCTTCCAAAATTTCAGGCTTCAAGACTGTTATTTCATAAAACATTCCATGAGTCTTAAAATGCAGAAGCCATTATCTGCTTACTGTCTGGCAGAATCCCCCTGATTCCTTCTGCTCTGTTTCAGGAATTCTGACAAGGGTGTGGAGGTGGCCTTCCTCGGCACTCGCACAGGCCTCTCAAGAATCAACCTGTTTGTTGGGGCCGAGCAGCTCACCAATCAGTAAGTAGGGAGCTCCTGAAGTGGGACAGTGAAAGGGAAGCTTATACCATTTGTTGATTCCACCAGCAGTAGAAACAAAATTCAGGCCACCCCAGGCCTGTTGACATTTTTCCTCTCTGTTCTACCTCGGGGGCCGCAGTGTATGTCTTCACCTGCCCATTGTTGGCCCTTCCACGACTCTGTGTTTTTCACGTTTGTTGGCTTCTGTCCACTGTCCTGGAGTCCTCTCCCGCCCTGGTGAGTCATTTCGCTCAACTCTGGAGATGGTATGGCTGGTAGGGGAACAGCCAGTGGGAGGACTCACTCACCTCCTGACAAATGACTGGAGGGCATTCAGCTGTCCCGCAGCTCTGCTGAGGAATTCCTGCCTGTCCCGAGAAACAGTGTTTCAAGTCTGGTGTTTATTTGTTTGTATATGTTTTAGTAAATCTCTGTGCCTCAGCTCGGAGACTGAGGGCCTGTAGAGCCCCACACTTGGGAGCAGGCATTCTGGTGCCTCTCGGGTCTGACAGTGTTTCCTTGTTCTTCTGAAGAGACTCAGATGGACAGTGGGCAGAGTGTCACCAAGTTCAGTACCCAGATGCCTTTTAAAATAATTAATTAATTAATTTTATTTTATTTACTTTTGGCTGCATTGGGTCTTTGTTGCTGCATGCGGGCTTTTCTCTAGTTGCGGCGAGCGGGGGCTACTCTTCATTGCAGTGTGCGGGCTTATTGCAGTGGCTTCTCTTGTTGCGGAGCACAGGCTCTAGGTGCACGGGCTTCAGTAATTGTGGCACATGGGCTCAGTAGCTGTGGCTCGCGGGCTCTAGAGCACAGGCTCAGTAGTTGTGGCGCATGGGCTTAGTTGCTCCACGGCACGTGGGATCCTCCTGGACCAGGGCTTGAGCCCATGTCGCCTGCATTGGCAGGTGGACTCTTAACCACTGCGCCACCAGGGAAGCCCTCAGATGCCCTTTTATTTATTTATTACTTTTGTGTGTGTGTGGTACGCGGGCCTCACTGTTGTGGCCTCTCCCGTTGCGGAGCACAGGCTCCGGACGCGCAGGCTCAGCGACCATGGCTCACGGGCCCAGCCACTCCGCGGCATGTGGGATCTTCCCGGACCGGGACACGAACCCGTGTCCCCTGCATCGGCAGGCGGACTCTCAACCACTGCGCCACCAGGGAAGCCCCAGATGCCCTTTTAAACCACTGCTCGGCCCCTGTGTCTGTCTTCAGAGAGCCACAGGGTCTTAATTCTTCAAATTGGTGTTTGACCAGAGCTGGTATGAGCCTGGGAAGTCTTTCCTGAGCCCATTAATATGTTTTCTCAATTGCTTTTTTCTGAAGTAAGAGACATTATTAGGCCAAGGATGAATGGAGCCTGAGATTTAGAGAGTTTGCAAAGTGTGTGTTTGTGATTCCAGAGGTTACCATGGAACTTCACAAATCCTGACCTTAAGGGTCCCTGAGAGGGGTGAGGTGGGGATAACCAAGGCACAGGGTGGCCACCAATTTGAGAGGGGTTGGCCCATCAGGAGCCCAATGAGGAAACACTCCTGTCCCATTAAGCCCAGCTTAGCTGTGCTCTTGTGTCTCTTAGATGAGGTCCGGACACACACCATATGATCTTTTAAGACCAGGTCTGGTAAGTGGCAGATCCATAGATTTTTAGATGCTTTGTGAACTGGCTTTTAATGCCCATCGGAGGACTCTTTCTTCCACAACTTCTCAAATTTGTCATTTATGAAGTTGACTATAGTTGTGACTTGATACTTTTCAACTCCTCTTTACCCCTGTACCCCCAAACAATTACTTTAACAGAAGGCAAGTTCTTAGGAAGGACTAGAAGTGTTGAGATACACATTGCCTTCTCCTTTTAGGACCCAGAGTGGCAAAGGGAGACACAGGAATAGACTTTCTAATGCTCAGAGCGAAAAACTGTTGTATGTTTTGAGATTAAGACAAATAAACAAGAAAAGTGCTAACAGCAACAAAACATAGCACCTTGCTAGTCTGATATACAGGTGATTGTGATGGATTTGAAATGTGGCAGGACCACACTCAGGACTGCTGGGATGTGTACCTGGTTCACCTCACTTGATACATCTGAAAAATGGGTTAATGATCTCCCTGGTTTACTGTGAGGATCAGAAAACCTTCGGATGTGAAACTGCTTTAGGAAGCTAAAAGTATCTACAACTATGAATTCTATTCTTTGTGACATTATTGTGACTCAAAGTGAACACTCATTGGTTATCTGGTTGGGTGAAACAATTCTTGTCTTCAGGAAAATCCTATCATTGATTCATGTAGAGGCACCTTGACTTCCATTGTCTTAGCGTTTTATACCTGCCTACCCACTCCAATCAAATGATATTTGTTGATACCCAACTATTTGGATGCACTCTATTAGCCAGGTCTAGAAAGGTTTTAGAATTTCTATGTTTTTTTTTAAAGAGAGCATACAAGGAAGAGTTCAAAGTATTGGTGATAGGTCTGGGTAATATAAAGTTCCCATCCTAGAGCTATACTATCATCAGGCTCCTACACTGAGGGTCTATCTCCTGTCCCCACCACATGCTTTTGGAATTAGATCCATTATAGTTCATGGCTTCTGTAACCTGCCACCATCCCCAATGTTAATATATCCTGTGATTTCAGTGTGGCCTTTTGGAGCACGTGTAGTAACACACATATAGCAACCTGTGATGTCAGCCTCCGCTGTATGGTTACTGCTCTCCTCCTAAGTCCTAAGTCAGTCCTAAGACAGTCCTAAGTCTAAGAAATTATCACTTCACAGCTTCCATTTCAAGCATAGAGAATGAAAAAAACTCTTGGGCTTTAAGAATCCCATATATTTGTGTGAGCCACTTTCAGTTTACTTAGACCCTTCACACATGGTGTTATGTTATTGTGATAGTATCGTGGTAAGTGTAATATTATTATTCCCACTTTGTAGATGAACAAATGGGGCTCGGAGACTCAGTAACTAACCCAAGTAACTCACCCAAGATCATTCAGCTCTGCCTAAAACCTAGACCTGTCTCACCACAACAGTCCCTAGTACCCAGAAGTAAGAACAGTCCTGTTTGGCTGGAGGGTAGGGAGGGGGGGAAAGAAGCAAAGATTCCCATGTGGACCCATTTTTACCTCCTTTACCCTTTTTATAAGAAGAGAGAGATCTACCTAAGATGTTGATCCTCTCAAGGATATGTATCTGTGTGTTTGGATTTTAAGGCAAGACAAAGCTTTCTGACTCCCTTTGGTCTTCTGGTGTGATTTCTGGAGGCTTTGTTGGCTTGCTTCAGATGCTAAGACTATTAGTTCACTAGACCTACTAGGAAAAATCATTTCACCCACTGGAGTCTGACTGCCAGGACTCTACAAGATATTTCTGAGTAATCTGGGGTACACAATGTTACACAGGTCCTCTCTGTACTGAGAAAAGCAGGTTGGGGTTCTAAAAGCCAACATTATTTTTACCCAACAAAAGCTGCTGGCATGCACTCGTGTCTGGCTTTTCCTTGCTGAGTGGTGCCATGCTCTTCTTATTCTTTTCTATTTCAAGGGACTTCCTGAAAGCTGGAGACAAGGAGAACATCTTTAATGCAGACCATTTCCCTCTCTGGTACCGAAGAGCCGCTGAGCAGATTCCAGGGAGCTTTGTCTATTCGATCCCATTCAGCACAGGTGGGTGCCCTTGTTGGAGGCTGGCTCTGTCCCTTTGGTCCCGCTGGCCTGGGCATTGCGTGCAGAGTATGAGGGAGCAGGCTGGATGCTAAGGGAGCCAAATTCAGTCTTGAGAGCCAGTGTTGAATATTGGCCTAGCTCTGAACCAGTGACCAGTTCCATAAGTGTTGCTGCTCCAAATAAAAGGAAGCTTTAACTTAACCAGATTGTGTAAAAAGCATGTCAGGAAGCAGGACTGTTATTTTGTACCATGTGGAATTTGAATACGGACTTCTCAATAGATTTTTTTTTTTATCTAAAATGTGATCATGGCCCTACTTAGAGAAAATTCATACAGCCATAACATCCATTGCCAGAACCTTCAACAAGTCAGATCACTCTGGAGGCCCACAGTTCTCCATCAGAACTGATTTAAATCAACATGCAAGAGTAAGGACTAAGATTTTGATTGGCCTCGTGCTCTCCTGACAGGGAGCTGCGGTGACCAATGAGAGGCACGTAGCCAATGATTCTTCCAGTCTTAAGGTTTTACGATATTGTAAAAAAAACAAAGATCACCTCCCTCCAAAAAAGAACTGAACATTACCTTATTTCAACCAGTTTTAGAAGCAAGACAAACTGGAAAATCTTTTCAGTTGTCCTCGGCTTTTTCTTGTTTCGTGCATCTGATATTTTTGGTGCTCATTCTGTATAAGGCTCTGTACCGTGCCTTGTAGGAACTTCAGAGATGAATAAGACATAGTTCTATAAACTTGGATTGCTCTGGACAGTTCAGTATATACTTACGTTTTATATTAGGGCCTTTTGTATTAATCTCTTGCAAGCATTCCCAAGTCAACCCTAATGGAGACTCTAACGCTTAGTGTCATAGCCCCTCCCGGAGTTTTGGCACTTGCTCATTTCCGTGAATGAAGACGTCTTTAGAAATAAGGCTTTCAAAATTTGTGGAAGAGATGTTGACAAGAGTTGTCTAATAATTATTTAAATGGACTCATTAGGAAGAGGGTCCCTCGTTAATGAAGATATTCAAGGAAAGGCCAAGTGTTATTGTAGAAATTCCCTCCCTAGGTGGGGTTTTAGAGGGGATTATCAGTTAGGTTCCTTTAAGGGCCAAGATTCTTGGAGTCTGTGCTCCTGTGGTGACAGGCCTATGTTTACCCACGGCCATGCACATACATGTGTTCTCAAATATAAATTTCCAGGTACTAAGGCTCTTTCTTTATATGTTTATCTGTATCACATTTCATTGCTGAAAATATCAACTAAGAGACAGTGGACTTTCTAATTCTGCTGCAAATCTATCAATAATAATATCTTCTTTTATCGTGCAGTCTCATGATACTTTCTTTTTCGTAGTCTTCTAAAGAAACAAATAGAACTTAGCTTGCTAGATCTGGACAGGAGCCATCAGGTTATCCAGAAGGGCTTTTTCCCAATACTGGACAGAGAGGAGGAGCTATGGGTAATGAGAGCATCTCCCAGAAGTGCTGTGTGTGTGTGTGTGTGTGTGTGTGTGTGTGTGTGTGTGTGCGCGCGCGCGTGCGTGCGTGCGTGATGGCTCCTCGTGTCAGTTTGCTTTGTTATTATTCACCATTTTTCCTACAAAGAATTATGTCTGGAAAAAAATTCTGATTAATTAAGGCTGGCTGTTGTCTAATTGGTTTTTGGCAGGTGGGGTTTTCACTGAACTTTCAATGAAATTGCATAATAAAAAAGGAATTTACCTTGTTCATGGTAAAGTTATGGATGACATAATATCTTAGGAGATTTCGTGGCCCCTTTAGATTTGGAGAAAATGTTAAAAATCACCACATGCAGGTGTTGTGGTGGAGCTCTCCCTCGTTTTTTTCTCCTGTGTGTTGAATACCTGTACACACTGGAAAAGAAGCTGGTTTTTATTACAACTTAGACTCGGGCCAGAAAATTCTTAATTGCTTTGGTCATAAGTGTATTCACATTCAGATCTGCCTTCTCCCTGATTCTAAATTCATTTGGATTCCACTCGGCTCACATTCATTGAACCTTTTAAAAGGCAGGCACTGGACTAACAATTATTAACTACAGGCATTAGGAATTTGTGCTCAGCGTCTTTTAATTCATGAGTATTAGAAACATTGTTGGTGATTAAAAATCTCTTTATACTAATACCATATTGTTATCACATTAATAAGAGTTTGGGGTAAGGATTGCATTCCAGCTCTATCCCTGTTTAGAATGGTTTTGTTCAGAAAAACCTGGCTTGAAGTGAGAATTTTATAGATCAGTAAAGTTTTAACCAACAGATCAGAGCTAGAGTTCTCAACTCACTGTAAAATAATTTCAAAACTTTATCTCAAGCAGCTCTCCATGGCTATATTTAGAAAGGCAATATAAATATGAAAACTGACACGAGTAAACACTGATATTAGTAACCACAAATTTTTAAAAATGTGGTCCCTCCATGGTAGTTAATAATTTTGATGTGAAGCGGCTGGACATTCCCCATTAGGGGTGGTCATAACTTGGTGCAGTGATTCCTTCAGCTGAGAGGACCGCCCACCCAGCACCTATCGCCTAACAGGGCTGACCAGCTCCGAGTTCTGGGAAGCAAGCCCCAGCACAGTCTACAGAACTGGTGACTGCAAACCAATACCATCACTCTCTTAACATAAGCTCTGTGACTGTCTTCATTTTTGTCATCGTGTTTTGTTTTGTTTCTTCTTACAGGAACAGTTAACAAAAGCAATGTGGTGACAGCAAGTACCTCCATCCAGCTCCTGGATGAACGGAAGTCTCCCGTGGTGGCAGGTAAATGATGGATTTCAATCAATGAATGTAAAGTAAGCATGGTGTCCATTCATCATTTGTCAGCTACTTCCACGTATCAGAAACTTGGCTTTGAAAGGTAAAAAACATTAAAAACTACTTCCTCTTCATCTTAGCATCATCTTCTCCAATCCAGGGCTCTGAAAGCTGGTGGAGTTTGATGTGAAAGCAGAAATATTTCCCAGGATTTTATTCTTAAACTCTGAGCCAGTAAGAAATTGTTGGTGCGTGCAAAAGATCATTTCTTGACAGTAGGTGCCGTGAACACTTAAAGTAAGCTCCAGATCTTCCACTTCTATGTCATTAGGATAACAGGGGCCATACAAGGAAATTGTGGGTTTGTTTTAGGCAAATACAAGCTGAAATGTGCACCTCTCTGGAGAGCATGAGATTTTCATCGCCCTAATCCCCCTGAGTGATTAGAGTTAGTTGTATCTACAGGTGCTGGGTTTGGGACCAGAAGAAAGCCAAAACATTTTATGATTGAGTCTTGAATTATCAAAGAAACCCTGTCTCTGGCTTTTCCCATCTCTCTCACTCTCAAGAGTGTCAGTAGATTTTTGTGGCTGGCTGGCGGCTTTCATTGGTGGTATTTGGCCTAAAGGACCAGAAACTGCCACAAGCCCTCTTTTGAGGACAGCTGCTGAGAAAATGGAGCCTAAGAGCGTGTCTGGCACATTGTCTATTTCTGATAAATAATTGTTGGAGCCTTTGGTTGACGGATGGGTGAGACACTCCAAGTATCATCCTGATATTGGCTAGATTTACCGAAGGGAGTCATTTTGTTTTCAGTAGCCTCTCTCAGTAAGCTGTACTATAGGGTGATTTTGAACATCAGCTTCTGTGGTGGCTCCACACACTGAATATTTGTGGGAAGGAATTCAAATGGATCAGACATGTTTCAAGTGGTTGTTCCTTGGCTGGGAAATATTCCTTTTTCCCCCACTTTATTTCTGGTATAGCCTATACATCATAATTGTATTCTCATAGATTAGCAGGGATTGAAAGATTTGGGGACAGTTGTGCCCCGGTTATTCCTGGGTTTTTGGGTATAGCAAGGAAGACAGTCTTATGTATCTGACCTGTAAGCTCATCTTGAACTATGCAGACCTATAACTAATCAGCCAGGAGATAAGGACTGTGAAAATTCAGGGCTACCGTTCTTACTGTCTCATGTTCCTTGAGGAAAATAGGAGACAGGATCATTTAACTCAGCAAGATTTATTTTTGCTTAAAGGTCAGCCTTACTGGCCTCCAGGCTGACCCAGCCAGCTAGTTCTGGAGGCATGTTATCTCCCTGGAGTTGGGGCCACATGCAACAGCTGATAACGACATGGTCTGAACCAAACTATCTGTCTGTGTGTTTGAAATTTCTTTCTAAAACCTTTTCCTTGAATTTCTCATTAAGTCATTATGAAGGATGCTCTGTTTTGGCCCTAAGATCACTGTGCCCATCCCAGCCACATCTGTCCAAGTTTACAAACTGTGTGCTCAAATGTTTCCAAATGGCTTATATTTCATAAATGTCTATTTGGCTGAGTATGGGCAAAACATGGACTCAGCCTGGGCACTGTGTATCCATTGTGGAGAAGACCATGACTTTTCCAAATGGCATGCTTGTCTACTATTGAGTTATACAGTTGGCCAGAGACCACAGGCAAGTTATGAGACATGGTTGGCCCACCCTGAGTGGGTGGAAGAGACATATTCCTGTTTACTACGACTCACTATGTGTCAACTCGTGCCCATTTTCAGAAGATAATTACAGAGCAAGACAAAGAAACAAGGTTATCCAAGGAACTGTATTTAGTCCTTACCTTCTAAATCTGATGATTATTAATCTTCTTTTTTAAAGCGGGTCTTATAGACATAAGATAAAACAGAATTGCTCAGTTTTGATCTTGAAGGCTGACATGGATGCAGCACCGTGAAGGCAGTGACTTCAAAAGGACCTTTATGTCTCAAAAAGCAGAGAGTCCTCTTCAGCACTTCCCCCAAATTTCATTGACTCTGACTCACCCGTCATGTCACTGGGTAATTAGGTTTGGTCACTTTCTTCTGTGTATTCTCCGCAAATTTAAGTAGACATTGTTTACTACTCTAAAATTTAAAAGCCCATTTTAATTGAGGAAGAAACCTTGTTTTGGCAGGTGAAGATGAATAGGTGAGCAGGCTTTTCCCCCACCAGTGTATTTCCAACAGCAGATGGGATACAGCCAACTGACAGCAATTTGGGGCTTCAATGAAATCCTGTGTTAAATTGAAATTTTTCTGAAAGGAAAGGTGTACAATTTTAGTTTATTATCAAGGACTACTTTGAAAAGCCTGCACTGCTCCCAGATCTGATCTGGTGTTCTCATGTTCATTGGCTACATATGTCTGTTTGGGATAGAAAGTTTCTTGTTTTGGTTTTGTGTGTGTATCTGTGTGTGTGTGTGTGTGTGTGTGTGTGTGTGTGTGTGTGTGAATGTGTTATTCTCTTCTTTCTTTTTTTCTTGTTTTTTTTTTTTTTCAAACAAAAACATTTAGATAGTCATCTGTCAATGACATCTTTGAAGAAAGGGCAGTCAGTCAGACTGGGCCGGATTCCATTTATACGTCAGCCTCTGTGCATAAATGGGCCCCATACATCTTCTTGGCCTATGACATTGCTTACAGTCCTTCTCTTGAGGAACTTGCCAACTCTCCAGCTGCCACTAGCATGCTAAATTTGCTTAATTGCTTTCCCACTGCAAAGGAAGAAGTGGTATGACTTTCTCTTTGGCCCACCAAGTCTCTCCAGAGCCCTGGAACCTGCTGTGTGTGTCAGGACCCTAATCCATTTTTCTGTTGTTATTGGAGATGCAAGCCTGGGACTGTAAGGTCCACGTAGGTTTGTTACTTACTCTATAACTTGCTAAATGTGTGGTCTTGGGTCCCTGAAGTTCTATCTAAAATAGGGTTTGGATTATTATCTCCCTCACCTTACTCTGGGTTGATTTGGGGATAAAAAGAGAAAACAAACAAGAAAATATCTGGATATGCGGAAGTATAAAATTGCTAGGATTTGAGGTGGCCCATTTTTATCTTCAAGTTGGCAGTATACCTATGCATTCATTTGCTCATTTATTCAATAAATATTTCCTGACCTTGTGCTTTTGCCAGCACTCTAGATACAAATGAATAATAACCGGGCCCTGTAATTGACAGTTCCTCCCACAGCCCCCTGTCCCTCCCCACCAGAGAACTTTAAAAGAGCAGCTATTTTTAAAGCTATGTCTACACAGGACAAGTGAATTGAAAATCTGAGCAGTCATCTAGAAGCTCCTAGAGGTCAAAGACTTCGTACTTTTCATCTTCTGTCCTTCACAGCATAACCTGATGGAGTCCCTGGAGCATAGTGGACCCTCAGTGAGGCTTCTATAAATTGAATTGAACTTGCAGAAACCTATTTGCCCTTACTTAGTTGTTATTGACTTGAGTTCCATAAATTACCTAGATCATGGTGCTAATTCTCCACTCCACTCTCAATGGAGAGACCAGGCCCAATAGAACAAGAGTCATAAACACTGTTCCCATCATGCTAGGGTGGAAATGACCTGGAGAAGAAAATAAATGCATTGAGGGGAGGAATTGAGCCAAGTTGGAAGGTATAACCATGCAGGGAATTTCTTCCCCTCCTTGGGGTGTTTGTCTGACCTTCTGTATTCTCCTTCTAGACTCTCGCTCTGACAAATACAAAATACTTAATCTCAATTTTTGGTAAGAAGTTCATATTTCTGAATTTTTTAAGCACTAGGTAATAAATTCTGAATTATTTGCATTTGCTTTAAAATGTAAATTTTAGCATACCAAAATCTAAAATCTCTTCTAAGATGTTCTAGTTTCATTTCTTGAATAAATTATAAACTCTCCAGAGACAAGGACCATCCCAATTACCTTTTTATTCCTAGTGCCAAGTGTGAGGGCTGATGTGGTAAATATGTCAAAATACTGACTAAGTGACTTGAGAAAGATGGGTTTCATATTTACTTGCTCTCTGTAGGTACATACACTTGCACAGTTTACTGACCAAACAATAGGAACACAGTACTTGACCAAACTCTAAGAGAGTCACTCAGCAGCTAAAACTGCAATCCACACCATAGTAAAATGATACAGACCAATATGGATATTTTAAGGAGTAGAAAAACTGTTTAGTGTCCATTCCTAATGGCAACTGTGTTAGCCCAGTAGTTGTCCCTGCATCAGCAGATGTCTTTTCTGAGGTCCAAGCATCTAACCTGATGCTTAGAATAGCTAATCTGATCAGCAACAGACATTATAGGCATTAGAGGCATTGGTTATAGAAATTAATATTTTTAACAGATTTATTGAGATATGATTTACATACCAAAAATTCACCTGTTTTAAGTATAAAATTTAATGATTACTAGTAAATTTGGGGGGGCTCTGATCTATTCCTTTGCAGGGAACATACACCACATTAGATCCATTCACTGGGGGAAACTGGAAAATGTGGGTTAAATGGTCTCATTTGCGTAATTCTGGGCAGTGTAATGAAGGGGGATGCTTGATATTAGGACAAAGGATCTCATTTTAACTAGATGATTAAGAAAGAGATTGCTTAACATCAATGACCGTTAGCTTTTGTCAGGTACGTGCTGTTTAAACTGAGTGTACTATCTAATATACAGCTTTCCTTAGGATTGGGTAAATAATGTTGCCAAAATGTTATAGGCAAATATTCAGCTTATCAACTTTCCTTTGGTGGGATTTCATATATTTGGTGTATATGAGTTAACTAGTATTTAGGAATTATGTGTCAAGTCTACATGGATAAACTTCTAGTTTGTAGATCTGAGCAAAGGGAATGTTTTATCATAGCAGAAATTAATACTTACTGATTAGATTAGTTGTTCTCAACCAGGAGCAGTTTTGACCCCCAGGAGACATTTGACAACATCTGGAAACATTTTTGATTGTCATGACTGGTTAGGAGGGGAGCTACTGGCATCCAGTGGGTAGAGGCCAGGGATGCTGCCAAACATCCTACAAGGCACAGGACAGCCCCCCAACAACAAAGGATTGTCTAGTCCAAAATGTCAGTAGAGGTGAGATTGAGAAATGCTAGATTAAACTGACAGACAAACTTCAATTCTTGGCGCTTTCAAATTCAGTGTTTTCCCTTATAGGCTCATTTACAAAGAGATGTTTCATTTCTTCATTTTCTAATTAGATAATTCAATATATATATATATATATATATATATATATATATATATATATAGCATCGACTATGTACCTAATGCTGAGGATACAACTGAGAACAAGCACCCCAAAGGGCATTTTGGAGCGAGTCAGGGGATGATGATTCATACAGTGAGAGGGCACTGTTGGCATCCCCACCCTGAGGCTGGGGTGGCAGCTGCCCAGTGAAGACCCATTCCGACTAAGTTGCTGCCAGTGGAGGGGAGCCTCCACTTGTGTGGGAGGTACAGACAACAGACAAGTGTGGCACGAATGGGAGGAAGAAAGGTGGGAAGGAGGGAGGGAGGGAGGGAGAGGGAATTTCTGGTAGTGGCTAATGCTCTGTAGAAAATGAAGCGTGGTTGGGAGTAGCAAAGGCAGGGAAGAACACTCATGTTCATACTTGCGTATGACAGAGGCAATGCTTCTCCAGATTGGGGGAAGATGGGGGCTCAGAGAAGGCCTCCCCGAGAAGGTGACATGAGTAGAGATCGGAATGATGAGATACAGCCATTATACAAAGATCTGTGGGAAGAGCATTCCAAGCAGAGGGAACAAGATTCCGGGAATCTTGGATGAGATCCCCCATACATGTTGTATCTAGATGGGTTCTGTGAGACACAAATGAGTTTCTCAGGTTTGGGTGGTATTTACTAGGATCTAAACACACAGCTGATGGGCAGATGGGCAGATGCCCCAGGGGGAGGTGAGTAACCCAAGGCAAGTCTTTGCTCTAAATGTCAGCTATGAGGTGGGGCTTTTTATATATTTGACATTTGCTTTTTTAAGTTGACTGGTGGGTGCTGTGAAGGGACAAAAGGAGGTCAAGGCCGGTAGGAATGACAACAGCAAACTTCGTAGAAATGGATTAGTGATGTAGCTACCAATTATACTGTATTTCAAGTCTGCAACAGAATCTGAGTTAGAGTTGGCCACATAGAACAGCTGCTCTGCATAGTGCAGGATCATTGCTCCAGAAATAAAAATAGCCCAGAGTTTTGAGAAACTGGATCCTCTGTGCTAACTCTCCAGGACACTCACTCCCATGAACCACTGTCCTTTTATAAACCTTATCAAAAGCCCCAACACATTCTCCACCCCATCAGCCACAGAATTTTGGAGTTACAGGTCCTTATACCCGGTTTTCGAGTTCTGTATCGGCAAGACTCCTCTTTCTGAGGTCATAGTAGGATTTGGATGTTAACCCTAATGTAAGCCAAGGATTTAGGAGTGAGTACAGGGCCATTTCTCCCCTCTTGCTCTGAGATTGAGTTTTCACATTTGTAAAACAAGGTTGATTGGTGCTTTGGTTGCATTTCTAACAGCCTAG
The DNA here is from genome assembly GCF_963924675.1 of Phocoena phocoena. Classification (NCBI taxonomy): domain Eukaryota; kingdom Metazoa; phylum Chordata; class Mammalia; order Artiodactyla; family Phocoenidae; genus Phocoena; species Phocoena phocoena. The sequence continues at coordinate 34,120,720 of NC_089228.1, read as the reverse complement.
TTTTTAAAGACAGAGATTTGTTTCATCACCACAGAAAAGGAGAAAAATTAACCAGTAATGGAGTATGTCTTGCACCCAGATTCAGTCTGGCTTTGGGGGGACCCCTCTGGTTCCTTTTGAGAGAAATAAATGAATTCATATAAATAAAGTGCTTAGTGAATGCTTATAGTTGAGTGCTCAGTAATGGTTAGCTGCTAAATTATTACTGCTGCTGTTACCGTTGGTAAGAATGATGTATGTTACACCCACCACCTCTCATTAGTCAATGCTTCTTGCCATGTCCCGTCCCCTATGCGAAAAACTTACCTAGGCAATGTCGTTATAGTATCTTGAAATGTTTCATAGTAAAACTTTGAAGCTCACACTTTCATGTACTTATTCCTTAGAACAGAGGTTGACAAGCTGTAGCCCATAGGAGCAAATCTAGGATGCTACCTGTGTCCTTCTTTTAGGGTTTTACTGAGATATGTTTCATACACTATTAAATTCACCATTTCAAGTGTACAGTTTGTTGGGTTTTAGTGTTTTGCAGGTTGTGCAACAATCTCTACAATGTAATTTTAGAACAATTTAACATCCCCCCCAAAAACCCCCTATACACACACACACACACACACACACACACACACACACACACACGCACGCACACCCCTTCATTCTTGATATCCCACTCCCCTTTCCAGCCCCAGGAAACCCACTAACCTACTTTCTGTCTCTGTGGATTTGCCTATTCTGGACATTGCAGATAAATGGAATCATACAACATGTGGCCTTTTGTGATTCGCTTCTTTCACCGAGCTTAATGTTTTCAAGATTCATCCATGTTGTAGCAAGGATCAGTCCTCTGGCTTTTTTTTTTTTCTATTTTATTTATTTATTTGGCCATGAGGGCAGCATGTGGGATCTCTGACCAGGGATCGAACCCGCACCCCCTGCATTGGAAGGGAGATCTTAACCAGTGGACCACGAGGGAAGTCACTACTCTGGCTTTTTAAACTGCCAAATGATATCCCATTGTATGTATGTATAGCATCCTGTTTATCCATTTATCAGTAAATGGACGTTTGGGTTGTTTGCACTTTTTAACTATTATTAATAATGCTGATATGAACATTCATGTACAAGTTTTTGTGCAGATATGTCTTAATTTCACCTGGGTAGAAATTGGAATCGAATTGTTGGGTCATATGGTAACTCTAGGTTTGATATTTTGTAGAACAGACAAGCTGTTTTCCAAAGTGGTAGCACCTTTTTACAATCTCACCAGCAACATACGAGGCTTCCAATTTTTCCACATCCTTACCAATGCTTACTATTGTCTATCTTTTTTATTTTAGCCCTCCTAGTAGGCGTGAAGTGATTTGTATTTCCCTAATAACTAACTACACTGAGCATCTTCTCATGTGCTTGTCAGCTACTTGCATATCTTCATTGGGGAAATGTCTATTCAGATCTTTTGCCTATAATTAGGTTATTTGTCTTTTTATTGTTGAGATATAAGTTCTTTTTATAAGCTGGATACAAGTACCTTGTCAGATATCTACCAGCTGTTTTTGTAAATAATGTTGGATAGAGAGCACATGGACTAAAAAGCCAAAAATATTTACTGCCTGACTCTTTACAGAAAACGTTTGCCAACTCCTGCTTTAGATAAAAATATGTCACAGTCCATTTTTTAAAAAAAACACCTAAAATGCTAATTTGTTCACTCACTTATTTCACCATCTTTTTATCTTATGAAAATGAAGGGAATATTTAAATCAGAGGCTGTGTAAGTAGATATTAAAGACAGAGCTTCCTGTATCAGAAGGTATCCATCATTGTGCCTAATGTTTTTATATATGTGGTTACAGAGAAATTCCAGTCAAAGATCCTGAGCTTTCTAAAATATATGCTCTCCCTGTCAGTCAAGAGAGTGATTTACTTAATCTTTGCTCTAGTTTATAAACCTCTGAACAGTGTAATCAGCATAATGCTTGTTAGACCATTGGAAATGCCCTCACGTGCTTTGGTGGAAAACAGTTTCTGGGATACTTTTTTCCCCAACATGGCTCATGAGAGATTTGAGGATTTATTTAGCCACCCTTATCCAGGCAAATCTCCTAGTGACCTTAGTGGGATTTTGATCTCAGTGAAGATTAGAATATATATGACTCAGTCTACGTGAAGGGCCAGAGAGGATAAATGAGCTGACGTACATTTCCCCTCCCTGGGAAGAGGGGGCATGACCAGAGGCTGCAGCATAAATGCTTTGACAGTCAGTCAGTGGACTCTTGCTCATGGAAAATGCTTTTGCCAGTCTGTGGTGGGAAAGGGACAGTGCTGATCAAAGGCTCTTTATTCCAATGGCCTCCCACAGTTTGCACTCACCAAGAGCTCCCACATTCTATTCTGGGTGAAAAGATCTGCACGAGGTCAAGATCAGTGTCTGAATGTCATTCCTACTTCAAGGCCAAATTATATATGACCAGGCTCAGGCAGACTGGAGTGTACATTTGTCTTAAAACATAAAAAGGAAGTTCAGAGTGAAAACATAGTGCATGGGCATTTTATATGCTTTTACTTCACTAGCCTTCATCTATCAACTTCCAGATTTTTGCTGATATAGTCAGTTTTTTTAAGCCAAAATTATTATCAAATTATTTTATTTGTGTTATTTCTCATTTTTTATGCTCTTCTCACTTCCTCTCTTTCATGCTTTCTGGAACCCACTCCAACCAGGTTTCATCCACAGTGAATCATTTCTCATCAAGGTTACCTGTAGCTCCTACATTACCAAATCCAAAATTGAACTTCAGATGTTCATTTTTCTTGGTCTGTGAGCAGCACTTGGCCAAGCTGATCACGTTCTCCTTGCAAACCTCTTTACTTGATTCTTTGCCTACCTCACTGCCCACCCTCCTAGGCCTCCTTTGCTGACTTTGTTCATCTCCTGATTGTACATGTTGGAGGGCCTCAGGGTTCCTGTCCTCTCTCAAGCTTTAAACACCCTTCATGAGCTGGTGATTCCCAAGCCCAACCTCTCTCCCTTGACTACTCAGTGTCCCTGCCTCTCAAATAGGCCCATCAAATGCAATCGATTCCACATTTAAGTCATTCTAGTTATCTGGTTATTCAGTCTAAAAACTTTGGAGTCATTCTTTTTTTTAAAACATTTATTATGGATAATATTGAATATACTAAAAAGTAGATAGACGCATAAGAAGAAACCCATGTATCCTTCATTCACATTCCTACTCCACTAATTAATGATATGACCTTGAACAAGCGACCCAAACCCAATGATTATGTATCTTCATCTGTCATGTGGCAGTAAAATGCTCATATTTTTGGTTGATTTGAGACTTAGAGGAAAATGAAAATACTACACCGAAAACAACTGGCACAAAACTGGGTGTTCAATAAATGTTGATGGTGGTACTATAATTGTTCTTTTCCAAATAATTAATATAATAATCCCATAGTCTTCATACTGTGGTTCACCAGAATGAATGAAGAATGGCAGGGGTTGGGTTGTATTATACATTCTAACCCCATGCTCCTGCAAGCTGCATTTATCAGGTGTGCAGTTAATTATCTGTGCGACTTTGGGGTAATTCCTTTCCTTTTCCATGCTTGCAATTGCTCTTTGTGAAATAAGAATATGGAACTATATGAGGGTAGCAGATAGGTTTAGTCTCATAAGTCAACTCCAGTTGATCAGGAGTAGGTACCTAGAAAACAGATTAAAAAAGATTCTGAGGCCAGACATTAGCAATGTCTGAAACAGGTAGGGAGGCTGGTCACAGCTATTCTGAAATTTGCCAGACCTAGACTAAATGCTCTCCAAGGACTTTCCCAACTCCCAATCCTCTTTTTCTTTTTCTGGCTCTTCTTGATGAGTCTTTGAAACTGGGTCACATCCTATCCATCCGCATGAATACTCAGTGTCAGTGGAGTGAAAAGTAGGTGTGGATACTCCAGTCAAGAATCTGAAAAGAAAGTGAGGGGTTAGAAAGCTGCTTCTCCCAACCGGAGGGAGGTTTCTTTGAGATTTTATTGCATTTTGAGCATTAAACAATAAATTTTAAAAAACATTTTCATCGCAAGGGAAAGCAGGATAGTTCCCTGAAGTTGTGCATGTAAACCACACCCCAGTGATGCCATGTGAGGTTGGAATATCATTTGCTGGTAGTTTTCTGTCTAATAGCATTTAGCAATGGATACACTGGTGGGTTTGACCCAAGTGAAAACAGTTATTTCCTGATCTGTGATAGAAAGTTATAGGTTTCTAACAGTTGTATAATTATGATAATGGGTGCTATGGATAGATCATTTTAGAAATTGAGCCACTTCCTTTGATATTTTGGATCTAAGACGAGTGTGATATTTCTGGGGTAACTTGGTAAACTTGAGTAATGAGATTTGATTTTCATGAACCTTCGGGAGGCAATCCTATGGTTCACTTTTCAGTCTTTCATTTTTGTAAGAAAAAAATAAAATACCCAGTTGTCTGTGGGCATATTATCATCTGAAGCACAAGATTGTTCCCACAGGGTCACGGAATTTTGCCTTAATTTTAAAAGCTTTCCAGGTATAGATTTGACACTAGGTCTTCTTTCTCCACGATCTCTGTGGAAGAAATTCCTCCTACGCCGTCTTTATATGCCTCATGTCTGTTGGGTCCTGCTAGTGTGAATTTGTGATCTCTGGCAGAGCAAAAATAGTGATACTGTTCCGCTAAATATAATGAAGAAACTATATTTTACATGATTTTCTCAGAAACAATCAACACTAAACGTGATATTTGTTCACAGTATTCCTTCAGTAAGGCTCTATGACTCTTTGAAGGAAGGGCATTTTTATAGGGGAATTTATAAATATGACAGCAGCAATAAACAGCTGAAAATAATCTATGAGGCGTTTGCAAATTACCCCTCATGAGCTGTAGTGGTTGTGAAAGATAATTTGTGGTTCTCACAGAATACCCTGCAAATTGGGTCTTTCATCTGTGATGTTTTTAACAGAGAAAACATTTCATTTCTCGTATTAACAAATGATAACGCTGAATTGTTAATCTAAACAATTTGATTTATATTTTTCTGTGCTGAGAGAATTGTTGACATTTTAGGGTAATTATTTTCATCGTTAACTGCTCTTTTTGGTGACTATAGGCAAAAGATAGAAATCTGAATACATGAAGGCATCATTTTAGTCATTCTCCTTAAAGACTTCTCATAAAGCAGGAATCCGTTTGCCTGAGTTATCATCTGTGCTTAGAAGTCTAATAGGACGTGGGTGTTGAGGAGTGAGGATTCTAGCCACTTTCAGGATTTTCAGCGGTGCACTGGAAGCTCTGTCATGTAATCACTGTGGCCAGGGGGACGGGATTGACCTGTACAGTCACCAGGCCTCCGGCAGAGCACGGTGCACTGCATGTCTTAAATCGCAGCAATGAGAAGAGGCATTTGTGGTTGGCCTCAGTAGTTCCCAGCTTATGTAATATCTGTTCAAGTATCTCACAGCATGGTTGCCAAGATTACGCGAATGTTCACGAGAACACCTCTCACCATGCCTGGTACGTAGTACGAACTCCAGAAACATTTGGTGAAATGAGGACGATGTATAAAAAGATCTTCTCGATTTCCCTTCTCATAGTGCTTTCTTGGCCAAGGGCTCATGGTCCAGGGCAAGGGAAAGAAAGATTTTTTTTCCACCTGGAAAATAATCTCTACAACCTTAGACCGGATGCTCAGCTTCGCCCACTGAAGTGGTGCACGAAGCAGAGAAGAAAGGAAGCACCAGGCTTGGGATGAAGCTGATGCAGCAGCTGACTTTCTCTGGAATCTCTTTTTGATCTTAAAATCCATATGCTAATTTTTCAAACTACTCTTTTAACGTACCCAGGTTTATTTTAATACTCAGAAAAAATTAACATCAAATTTATACTTTTTCCCCCAGAAGAATCATTTAGCAAAATTGCTGCTCCAAAGAGATGGCCCATCTTTAACTTGTGGGTGTGGGCAGCCCACACTAGTTGTGAAGCACTGTGAGCAGGTATAGATGGCCTCTGTGTCCTGCAGGGTAGGCTAGGGTAGGTTCATCCGTCTTTCCCTCGGCCTCTTTATACTGTTGGGCAAGGCTTTGGCCACATCACACAGGGAAACAGTATTCCAGGCTGAATGGACCGCCCATTCACATGCCAGTTTATGGAATGGACTGCTGATTTAGGATCCAAGCAACTTTTACATGGCCTGAAAGAGTGAATATAGGGCCAGTACCCTGAATGACAAATATGTTTTATCCTTTGAACCAATTCCAGTTGATTAGTTCTGGTTGCCTTACAGTGCTGTCTTAAGAAGGCATCTGTGGTGCATCAGGGCTCAGGGAGGAGTGCTGGGATTGATTAATGATGTCTGTCAAGGCCTCTGGAGGGACAGCTTGCCCTGTATTTGCTATTCCTTGCTTTTGCCAAGTCCTTAACTCGTCTGTGTAAAATGATTTTAATACTAACAGGTGACTAAGTATGAGATGGGACATCATGAGAGAGAGAGAGAGCAGGTAGATTCTACTTTAAGAAATCCTAGCATGAGAAAATGCAAATTTACAAAATACATAAATCTGGAGCCAATTATTGCCATTACAGAAAGATTCCATGAAAGGTTCCTTTAAATAGCGAGATCCCCTACTGCATTAAAATGATGATTCAATTTACAAAAATTTCCTTTGCATGCAGCTCTTCAGAACCGTGTCTGTGGAGTCAAGCAAGCCACACCTGATTTTTTTTAAGCCCCAGCCTAAATAATGTTCAGGACGGCTGCTCCCACGTATCTCCAGCCTCTTGATAATTCCCACTCTCTTCAGACTTCCTCTGACTTCCTATCCCAGAGTGTTGAGTAGACAATCTGGGTGGTGGTCAACAGCTGCTGGCTTCCACCCTGCCGCGGCTGCATTTCATTAGTGGGTAAACTGATTGCTCTGAGTATGTTTATGTGTGGGTGTGGTTGAACAAGCCTATGCACTCTGCACACTATGTACGTAGATACAGATACACATAAGCCATTATCTCGCTCTCAGCCCACCCTAAATTCATTCCTGCTGTGAGAGTTATAAATGGAAGGTTCCAATCGCCTGGTGGATATGGCCTTTGGGTAATAGTGCCTCGAATTCCGCCACCCCATCCTCTTTGTGTTTGTTTATATGTTATTTACCCTTGCATCAGAAAACTTCCCCAGACCCTGGGCCTGAGTCCCATTATCGAGTCATGGAGCCCTCTTCTTCTGTGGCCTAGAAAGCCCCAAATGGTTTTCTGATTTAGAAAATTAAATATAATCTGACTCTTGTGGCAAGCTACAAAATTCCCAACCAACAGACGCTTTTGCTAAATATATAACATACCTAACATCTAAAAGTATCACCGGTCTATCATGAACTTGGACTATAGAAGCACTCAGTGCCCATTGGGTAAGATTGCCAACTTCTTCCCAGGCACTCAAAATTGGGCAGTTTTCCAGTGGACCACAAAGCTGCCAGGAATGCTGGCACGCGTGTTTGTATTTCTGCTGCCCTGTAAAGGCAACTTAATGCAGGGAAGAGTACCTTGAAAGAGATGTATCTTCCCTTTCTCTGTGGACAGCCTTCCCCACATAGAATATTGTCATAACTTCTCAGGCACAGAGCACAAGTTATCATCTCTGTTTCAACTATGGTATTTTTTTAAAAATCTCAACATAAATTTCTTTCCAGGAATACTGTCTTTTTTTACAGACACATCTTTTTTTTTTTTTTTCCTTTTGGAAAAAGAAAATGAGGAAGTAACAGTGAACCATCAGCCCTACTCAGAAACTTTCTTCTGGCCTATAATGATTATTCCTATTTGAGATGAAAGCTCTCAGGCCATTGAGCTGTCAAACAGCTCTTTTCCTTCTGTCTTCGCAGGCTCATTGATCTGAGCCAAGCGTCCCGCATGGTACTGGGCGGTAATAGCTGCATAGGTGCAGCCATAAATGGCAGCCGCCAACATCATGAGACACACGATCCCACACACCACCCCTGTGATGATGATGGTGGCCACGGCGTGGCGCAGATTGGCTGGCCTCGGCTTGGGTTTGATCTCACACTCCCAGTGGTCTCGCTCCCCTGAGCTGTGGTTCTCAGGGGGCCTGGGTACAGCCCGGTGGGCAGCACCTAGCTGCTGCACCTGTGAGGACTCCAGGTCTGGAGAAGGAAAAGGGCAGGGCTGGTACAGCTCGTGAGGGATTTTAAGGAGGTCCTTTCCCTTCCAGGTGTCCGGTGAGGCACAGATGATGCTGTCTGTTATTCCCCCTTTGAGAAACAAAAGCAAAGAATGATAACAGAGCCTGATACAACCAAACTCCCAAATCCTCAACCTGTAAAAACTTAGGCAGATGGAATTTATAAAACACCTTTTTTTTTTTTTCCTGGAGTCAAAAAATTTAACAATCGTATTTTATGATTTTAGGGTTTCTAAATTGGCTAAATGCTAAAAATGCCACACACTAAATGGACAATTATGTGTGACTAAGAGTTCATTAGAAGCTAAGTCACCTTTACCTTATAAATGCCAAGGGAATAACAATGCAAAAGCTGACAGGAAGGGGCGCTGGAGGCCAGCCTGAGGGCACTGCTGCATGCCCTAATGAGCCCTGCCACACAAGAAATCTATTGTGCCAAATTCCCACTGGAGAGCTAAAAAATAAATAAATAAAACAAATGTCTTTTGTTGTGATGTTATGTGTTAATTACAAAGACCCTCTGTCTCTACCAACACTCTTCAGTGATGCCAAACCGGGAGGTCAGTGGCCCTGTGAGTGAGTGCTTTGTGTATCTGAAGGTTTGACGGGAATATGAGTTACGTTCATGGGATTAAATACAATTAACGTGTCTCCTCAGACCTTGAAACACTTAGTAGTTAAAGTACCAAACTTTCTCAATGTTTTTTTTTTTTTTGGCCTTGCCGTGCGGCATGTGGGATCATAGGTCCCTGACCAGGGATCGAACCTGAGCCCCCTGCATTGGGAACGTGGTGTCTCAACCACTGGACCACCAAAGAAGTCCCAAGTATTGCACTTTCTAATGGGTTATTGGACTCAATTTCCATTCTCTCTAAGGGGATTAATTTCCTCATGTGTGTGGACTACTATTGTTCAGGAAGAATTTGTGTGCCTAGAAGATCTTTTCTAGAAAGAACACTGGGCTAACAGATTCCATCCTGGCCAAATTTGACCACCAATTTACTATTTGACCTCAGGCAGATAAAGTTCTCTGACTAAATTTTTTGCCATGAAAACATCCTATTTGTATCTGACTTGATAGTTTATATAGCACTGTCAGATAAGTCCTCACAACTCTGCTCTTATGGGTAACTCTTATCCAAGGTCATTCAGGTCATAAGTGGATAGATCAACACCGAAACCCAGCTCTCTCCTGTGATCCCAGTTTTCCCCGTTACACCTACCGCCTCTCTCTACTTCCTCCTCTCTGAAACATCCTGAGGTCAGTGGAGTTAACACATGACTCTCAGTAGAATCTCACCCCCATGAAGCCTGGCACCAATCTTAGCCAAGTCAGACTGGAGATCCTTTGTACACATCGTAGGTAAATTATGAAACTGTACCAGAAGTTGCCATGCGGGAGCTTGTCACTTCAATGTTATTAGAACCTTCCTTTGTATAGCGCTTCAGAGTTTTGGGAATGCCTTCACATCCATTCTGTCTGAGCCTTATAAGCTGAGTCTTACCATGGCCGTATTAGTAGAGGGGGCCAATTTGCAGTTCAGGGATTATTGTGGCCCAGGTCACACTGGGGTCAGCGGCCATGACAAAATTCAACTCATACCTTTTTTGCTTTTACTGCTTGAACTGAGTCACCTATTGCCAGAGTCTCTTGGGCCCGTCCTGGCTTCTTCAGTGATCCCCTGAGGCAAGAGCCTCAACTCTAAAGCAAAAAGATAACAGGAATTTTCTCCTTTCCTGAGCTGAGGTGCAGGAGGCCAGAGGTGTGGGGTGCCTGTTCTGGATGAGCCCAAGGCGCCATCAGGCTGCACCGTGATTAAGGATCCCTGTCTCAGAGACAGTTTCAGTACTCTGCCTGGAAGCTGGTTGTAAAGCAGAAGGCCAGAGAGCAGAAAAGAAGTGTGGGGGCTTGAGAAGTAACCATATTTAACCCAGGCAAAGAGCACTGAGACTTTCATCAGGGGAAGAAAGGCCACATGCCATGGGACCAGCTGACCTAGACTGGGGCGGTTCACCAGTAACTTCAGGGGTAAGCTCTGTCTTTCTCCAGTTCCAGGCTTCCTGCTGTTCAACATTAGGGTGGGAGGCATGGCCTCAGGACACAGAGCCAGGAGAATACACAGACTAGAGCCTGGGATATTGCTGGAAGGCAGGGATTATGGCCACCAAGAGCTCCGTGGCCTCCTGTGTCCTTAGCCAGGACTCACTTCCCAGCCTTCCACCACCATCTCCTCAGCCATGACCCCAGGAAGCAAATCTGCAGATGATAGCTTGAGGGTCTCAGTCTCTTCTGGATTCAGAGCAGCTGACAGTGCAAGAAGCTCCAGCTTTCCAAGCACTCACATTATTCATCATCTGTCCACTAGCAGCTCTTAACCCCTGTCTTAGGAAGAAATGGGATTCAAATCTTGAGTCTGACCATTACTTTGCTGTGCAACCCTAAGCAAGTTACTTGACCATTCTGTGCCTCTGCTTGCTCACCTGAGAAGTGGGAAACTGGGGTAATAATGAAATCTACCTCACAAGATTGCTTTGAGGACTCAGTTGGATAAAGTATGTCAAATATTTAGCACAATTCCTAGCCCAGAATAAATGTTTAATACAGTTAGCTGTCAGCATAAAGATGATTTGTTTAGTTATGAATGGAGAGAGAGGAATGCTAATTACAAAATCTATGTGCATGTTTTTGTGGAGGAGACATTATTAGGTATTCATCAAAGCATGTTTTTTCTCTGTTGGGTCCACAGGAAGATGAAATTTCCCCACCCTTTGTGGTCAGATTGGGGCCACGTGATTGAGTTCTGGCCAACAGAACCAATGAGTGACACTTCCAGGCCACAAACCCCCCTGCTTCATCCTCCATATACTTTGTTCCCCCTTGGTGGGAACTAAGGTCTTGACCAATACCTATTCCCTTATTTTGCCTTTATTCAATGCATCAGTAGTCAGATTGTCTCCTACATTCACTTGGGGATTTTATTTAGTTATTCTGGGACACCCAGGTCTTGTTATCCCAAATAAATTTTGCCTTCCTCCAGAGAAAGACTGTCATCCAGACGGGGCAGCTCCGCCATGAGGGAGCGTTGAACCGCACTGTGGAATCTGAGGACCAGAACGGGCCTTAGGAACTCCCTGGCTTAACACTGTCCATTTCCACCTGGTGACACTGAGGGCTAGTGAGGGGCATCAATTTGCCTGAAGATCACCAGTGAGTTTGTGCCTGAGTAGGGGGAGCTATATCATACCTTATGTTGCTTCTAATATCCTGGACCTGAGAAATATTTTTTGTCAAGAAATATTTCTAATTGATG